>NC_044557.1:102181543-102792741 GCF_007565055.1 Rhinopithecus roxellana
TTTACCCGCTACCCTCAAAGAGCAGTGACAGAGCCTTGATTTCTGATCCACCCGTAGGAGGTATGCCTTTTCTTCTGTCACCAGGGTACAGCCAGTTTCTGCATTTTGCCTGCTTGTGTTCCAGAAATTCAAGTGCAAGTTGATCCAGCCTCCTAAGTTTGATGGCACGGCCCTTAGCATTAGGGAAGTATGCAGGAGCTGGCTGTATTCAGGAAGCCACCATAGATGCATATGGCTGGAATATTGAATGAGGGCGGGGTTTGGGAAAGAACTGGGGCAATTGTTAAATCAGAAAGAGCCTTTTTGTTCTTGCTTAGGCGACATCAGTTTTGCTCTCTAGGCAATGGAGAATCACCAAGTAATTTTGCATGGGGCAATGACGTGGTTATATTTCCATGTGTGATGTCTTATTTGGCTTGGAAATCAGGCGCTGCTTCCTGGAGGAGGTATCAGTTAATCTAGGACTGAAAGGATGGATTGGATGTCACCCAGGGACGAAGCGACTGTGACAAGATACAAGCACAGGTGTGTTCAGGATTCACAATCACATGAATTGAAACAAACCACTTTCCTATATTGAGCAGCTACGGTGTGCACTGGCACATGTACATAGATTATTTCCTTTAATCATGGCAGAGCCCTGCAGGGAAAGTCATAACTCCTAAGATACAGAAGTGGGATTCAGCCCCATTTCTGTTAGACCTCAAAGCTCATTTTCTTTCCATCTCACAAGTTGCCTCTCCCTACAGATTTCAGTCTGGGCTCAGAGCACAGAGGAAAAATAGTGGAGGCTTGGACAGCCTCACACTCAGAACAGTGGAATCAGATTTTTTTTTTTTTTTTTTTTTTTTTTTTTGACACAGAATCTCACTCTGTTGCCCAGGCTGGAGTGCAATAGTGCGATCTTGGCTCACTGCAAACTCTGCCTTCTGGGTTCAAGTGATTCTCCTGCTTCAGCCTCCTGAGTAGCTGGGATTACAGGCGCACACTACCACGTCCAGCTAATTTTTGTATTTTTAGTAGAGACGGAGTTTTGTCATGTTGGCCAGGCTGATCTAGAACTCCTGGCCTCAAGTGATCTGCCCACCGCAGCCTCCCAAAGTGCTGGGATTACAGGCGTGAGCCACTGCGCCTGGCCAGGAATCAGATTTTTAGAGAGCCTTGACAGCTTAGTGGCTGCTGAAACTTGGTCTCTCCAGATACTTTCAGACAGTGCCTATACCCCTAAGGGGTCTATGCCAATCAAAGTGAGATGATTGCCTGGAGAAGAGGAGCTTGGGTGCTGCTCCTGTGTCTTTGAGTTTCTCTCTTCATTTTTCTGAGCCCATGTCCTCTAGGTGAAATCAGAAGTCAGGAGAAAGTGTTCTGGGAGCAGGCCACACTGAGACAGGGCTGTGCAGAAGGCAACGAGGACCCAGAGAAACTTCAGAGAGTTGGCCAGGATTTGGTGAATGGGCTGTAGCCTGGGCTAGGCCTGTGTAAGACAGCACCAACCACCCCAAGCCTCTCGACAGATGCACCTTCCTGGAGTCCTGGTGCTGACTGTCCCTGACTAATAGGCCCAGTTGAGGGGTAGCATGGAGGGGGACCATTAAAGCATCAGTGGAAATCCATTGATAACATCAGGTCCTCAACACCCCAGGATTTACCTGGGGGCTTCGGTGGGAGTGGTTAGAACTAAATATCCCAAGGGATAGATTTATTATTAGGCAGGTGCGAAAGTAATTGCGGTCTTTGCCATTACTTTTAATGGCATCCTATCAATTAAAGTGAGACCAGGTGGGGAAGGAGATGAGCACTCAAAGAACCGGGAGTGTCTGAGTGTGGTTTCCACTGGCCCAGGCTCAGACCAGGTGTGACCAAGAACAAAACAACCATGGGGACTTAAAAAACAAAACAAAATAAAACAAAAAACAAAACAGAGACTGGGCGCAGTGGCTCATGCCTGTAATCCCAACACTTTGAGAGGCCGAGGCGGGCGGATCACTTGAGGTCAGGAGTTCGAGACCAGCCTGGCCAACATGGTGAAACCCCAGTCTCTACCAAAAATAGAAAAATTAGCCATGCATGGTGGTGGGTGCCTGTAATCCCAGCTACCTGGGAGGCTGAGGCAGGAGAATTGCTTGAACCCAGGAGGTGGAGCTTGCAGTGAGCCGACATTGCACCACTGTACTCCAGCCTGAGCGATAGAGCAAGACTCCATCTCAAACAAAAAAACAAAACAAAAAAAGATATTGTCAGATCCAAAGAATGTAACTTATTTCAAAATGAACAATATGGCCGGGCATGGTGGCTCACACCTGTAGTCGCAGCACTTTCGGAAGATGAGGTGGGAAGATTGCTTGAGTCCAGGAGTTGGAGGTCATCCTGGGGAATATAGTGAGACCCCATCTCTACAAAAAAATTAAAAAATTAGCCAGGTCTGATAGCACATGCCTGTAGTCCTAGCTACTCTGGAGGCTGAGGTGGGAGGATCACTTGAGCCTGGGGGGTCAAGTCTGCAGTCAGCTGTGATTGTGCCACTGCACTATAGCCTGGGCAGCAGAGCAATACCCTGTCTCTTGAAAAACACAAAATAAACAATGTTTTGCATATGTGTTATACTGATTTCCATGAAATGACCAGGGCCCCTCAATTCTCAGTGTCCCTTTGATCCTCTTTGCTCTACATGAATATTTCTTTGTCTTTTAGTACATGTCTTTCTACCATTGAGTCCCTACCATTGAGAGGTACAGTTCCTCCTGGTCTGACTCCAGGGCTCTCTCTTGCTATCTTTCCCAAGGCTCTAGACCCTCGCCCCTTAGATGCTACCTTTCCCCACTCTGGCCTTACCGATCAAGAGATTTATTTTGTTGCTGCCTCTAAAGACAAGCAGATGGACTCCTCTTGTTTGAAGATTTTTTATTCTCAGCTTGTCACAGTGGGGACACAGACAGCTGAGAGACAAAAATAACAAGCACAGGGAGGTTATGAAGTTTTGGAAGCCTTATATAATCCGTGCTGCCACAGACCCTTTCCTGCAGGCACCGACAGCCGAGCCGAATGGGAAGTATATGATGGATCTGAGTCCAAATCCTGCTCGAGCCACTTCCTAGCTGAGTGATCTTGGGTGAATGATCAGCTTCACCCTGCTAGCCTCAGTCTTCCCTCTGGAA
Organism: Rhinopithecus roxellana; assembly: GCF_007565055.1. Lineage (NCBI taxonomy): Eukaryota > Metazoa > Chordata > Mammalia > Primates > Cercopithecidae > Rhinopithecus > Rhinopithecus roxellana. The sequence continues at coordinate 102,184,699 of NC_044557.1, forward strand.
AATGGGGATAATAATGCCACTGACCCCTTTGTGTTATCTGAAGATCAAATGAGATTACACACACCCAGTGGCCAGCCTAGTGTCAACATGTAACAGGTGCTGCATAAATAGCTGTGTCTACAGCTTTGTGTTTACAGCTCAGATAGTATTGGAAAGGTCCCTGGACTCCACCTCTCTGTTCCTAAAGGTAAGGGTTATTCCTTTCCCATGCCAACCACTTTCAAGCTTGGGGGCTGCAGATGGAATGGGTGGCACCAGTGCATCTCCAGCTGCCTTACCTGTTTACCGAGATGGACTCACAGTTCTGAGGCTGCAGGAGGGGCTGGCGGCCTGTTCGTTGGGCCCTGGATGCATATGAGTAAAGTGTTCCCTTGGAATGCCTTGTACATTTCATTTCTCACTGAAAAGTAAAAGCTGGCCAGGCAGGGTGGCTCATGTCTGTAATTCCAGGACTTTGGGAGGCCGAGGCAGGTGGATCACCTGAGGTCAGGAGTTCAAAACCAGCCTGGCCAACATGGTGAAACCCTGTGTCTACTAAAAATACAAAAAATTAGCCGGGCATGGTGGTGCACACCTATAATCCCAGCTACTCAGGAGGCTGAGGCAGGAGAGTCGCTGGAACCTGGGAGGTGGAGGTTGCAGTGAGCCGAGATTGCACCATTTTATTCCAGCCTGGGCAACAAGAGTGAAACTCTGTCTCACAAAAAAAGAAAACAAAAGTAAAAGCCAACAATTCTATTTTCTTTTTACATTCTCTCCTCCATCTCAGGGTAGTGAACATAAGGCCTGATTATTGCTCTCCAGGGCAGGAGGCAAAGATAGCCAACCGCCTTGGAATATGCTTTATATCAAAGCAGACTTTCTGTTGGATTCTCGAGCATCTCTGCAGCTCTGAGTTAGAGGTTTTATTGGAATGCAATCTGACCAGAGCTTTCGCATTAGCTGGGAGAGTAAATCACTGTCCCTGCCATAGTGGGTAGTCACGGGTTAGTCCAGCAAGGCGTCAACACTGCTGTCTCTGAGAATCCACATCCAAGGCACACCTGCTGCTCCAGATCTCCCTCACACACAGTCACCACACTTTGATTCTTAGTTAGGATTTGACATTGGATTAGGGTTTGAATGCCTCCAATTACTCAACAAAAGCTCTCCTGGGGACGTCTGCACCTGTCCCCTTTTCCCTATGATAATGCTATGGGATATGGAGAGTGTCTTAGTCCATTCGGGCTGCTATAACAACTACCTTAGACTGGGTAATTTACAAACAACAGAGCTTGATTGCTCATACTTCTGGCAGCTGGGAAGTCCAAGATCAAGGCACCAGTAGATTCGGAGTCTGGCGAGGGCTTGCTCCTCCCAGATGGCAGCTTCTGTGTCCTCGCACAGTGGAAGGGATGAGCAGCCTGCCCCAGGCCTCTTTAATAAGGGCACTAATCCCATCCACAAGGGTGGAGCTCTTAAGACCTATTTACCTCCCAAAGGCTTCACTTCTTAATAGCACCAACTTGGGGATTAAGTTTCAATGTATGAATTCTGAGAGGGGACACAGATGTTTAGATCATAGCACAAAGGTACTAAACATGCTTCATTACTCCTGGAAAAGGAAACCAACACTTATAGACCATCTAATCATGCCAAGCACGAGTGTGGGAATGTTACAGGCATTGTCTCACACTCTTTTTCACACCAGCTCTTTAAAAGTAGGAAAGAGGCCAGGCACAGTGGCTCACACCTGTAATCTCAGCACTTTGGGAAGCCAAAGCGGGTGGATTGCTTGAGGTCAGGAGTTCAAGACTAGCCTGGCCAACATGGTGAAACCCTGTCTCTCCTAAAACTACAAAAATAGCTGGACCTGGTGGTGGGCACCTGCAACCCCAGCTACTTGGGAGGCTGAGGCAGGAGAATCACTTGAACCTGGAAGGCAGAGGTTGCTGTGAGCTGAGATCATGCCACTGTGCTCCAGCCTGGGTGACAGAGCAAGACTCAGTCTCAAAAACCAAACCAAAACAAACAAAAAAAAAAAGCAGGAAGGACACTGAACCAGGGCGGAAGCCTAATGTTTCCCTGGAAGCCAGAGGAAACGTTTCCCTTTGGGAATCAAATTGGGAAAACCCACACCTGGAGGTTAGGAGCAAACCAAGCAATCGTCTGTGGATGAGGCACTAGAGGGCTTGGCGCCACAAGAACTTGTACTCAGGCACGACTGGGAGTAATCCTGAGGGGACAACGCAGGAATCTTTGGAATCTATTCACTTGTATTTTATAGTGTAGTGAAGGAGTATATGGATCGAAAGTGAGAGACAGGCTGGGAAACAGAAGCAAAAAAACATGGAAGTGCCAGGGGCAGGTTGAGCCTTTCAAATTCCATCCTGCAGCATGTCTGCTGCCCCATAGATGCCACTGTCCCTATTCTTGGGTTGGTATATCCTGTTATGTATCTACCTATAAGCACTCCAACTTGGCATCCCCACTCACCAAGCAAGCTCTGGTTGTAATTTTGATGTCTAGGTATTTGGTGTACAGCGAAAGAAGGTTGACATTTTTTACCCCATTTTACCCCATTTTTACCCCTATGGATGTTTAGTGTTGTTATTCATGTATTTATTTTGAGGTAGAGTCTTGCTCTGTCACCCATGCTGGAGTGCAGCTGGTTGACAGTTCTACTTCTCTCCTCAAACTAATAAACAGGCCTTGTGACCTATAGATCAGTCCTAGGAAGTGGTGCGTGCCCTGTAGGCACCGAGGAAGGTTCTTTCCTCTGACACCCCCCTGATCTCCACCCCGGCAGTATGATCATGTGCAGGCTTATCTATGGAAGGTCTAAGGAACAAGACAATCATTGTTACTAAATCAATCAATAAATCTGTAGGTACTTATTGGTTCCTAACGAAAAACGACAATCTGGGGAGAACAAAGTCATTAAGTGGAAAAAATGAAAGGGGCAAAATTATTACAAGTATTATAAGGTGATGCTCATACATGGACAGAAAGGAGGAACATCAAAATCTCAAGTAGCACCTAATCCCGTCCATTCCCAGAGACAACTGTATAAATCAGGTCGTTTTATTCCTACCGTGCAATTTACCAATATCCAGAGTGGACACGATCTGATCCAAGGAGCCGCAGTATTTATCTCATATTCACCAGAGTCTTTTTCTTTCCTTGTTGACTTTTACTGTTTTTCTCTTTGAAGGGAAACACTTCACTTAGAAATGCCAGTGAATCAATATTTATAAAGGGCACTTTAGTTGCTCAGCATGAGGCCAGGAGGGTAATGAATTGTACAAGACATACTTTCTGCCAGGGCCGCTTTGTACAGCTGTGCAGATTGTGCACTGCACAACCCTAGTGTATGCTCTTCACATTGTGTTCCGTGCCCTTGTCCCCTACCCCCAGGGTTGCTCAGTGCAATGTGTGGGATATGGGGGACCTGTGCACACCCAGGAGGCTGATGATGAGGAGTTTGGATGTGAAAATTACAGCTACATTGTGGAGCCCGCCACAGTGCCTCTGATGTGAAACACATTGCTCAGTGTGGGAACCGGGACTGGAAACTGTGAATTCCTTTTGTGGGAGGCTTGGTGCCTATTTATGAGAGGCAAGTTCCTGTGAAGTGACTGGAAATGAAGGTGTGGAAGGCTCCTGGCCATGGGAAGAAGCTGGGATGCGAATAAGCAGCAAGCGCTCGTCTCTTACCTTTAGGGGTCAGGGGTCTCTTCAGGGAAAATAATGGACCAGAAGAAAAGGGTCTTCTCCAGAAGTGTAGCTCTTCCCTCCCTGCCACTGTTGAGTGGCCCCTTGAATGTAGCTGGCTGGTAATGGAATCTCTAAAGCTACCATAAAATGAGTCAGCATTGTTTATCTCAACTCGTGAGTTGATGTTGTAGATAAGTCTGGATGTTGGGAAAAATAGACTTAGTTATCGGGGCTGCCATGATGGAATATCACAGACTGGGTGGCTTAAACAACAGAACTTAATTTTCTTATAGTTCTGGAGACTGGAAAACCAAAGTCAAGGTGTTGGCAGGTTTGCTATCTCCTGAGGCCTCTCTCCTCAGCGTCTCCCTGTGTCCTCTCATGGTCTCTGGGCACATGCATCCCTGGTATCTCTCTGTGCCCAAATTTTCTTTTCTTATAAGGACACCAGTGAAATGGAATTAGGGCCCACCCTAACAGTCTCATTTTAACTTAATTACATCTTTCAGGACCTGATCTCCAAGTACAATCACATTTTGAGGTACTGGGGGTTAGGGCTTGAGCATATGAATTTGGGGAGATATAATTCAGCCTGTAACATAGACCACCAGAAGTATAGTAGGGGAAAGGAAGCTTGTGCTCTAAGGGAGGAGGAAAAACACAGGGTTCATATTGAAATTGCAAGGCTGCTGGTCCCAGAGGGCTGTGATTCTAAGGCAGCACCAGTTCCAGAGGCCACATACGTGGTAATATCTGAATACAGTATGCACCATCTTTAGTGGTGTAGAGAGTTAAATTGAGGTGATATGTTTAGCCAGCGATAAATGTTTAAACTGAGTTTGTTGTAATCTTCCTGCTTCTCTCTGGTTCTTCTCACATGTGTAAAAGCAACAGTAGTAATGAATGATTATTACATTGATTTATTAAGTGCTAGAACTATGCTAGAAGTTTATACAGCACACATTGCCTTCTTCAATCTATATAACCCTTTCGAGTGGATCTTAATTGAAATCCAGGACCCAAAGGCAAACTGAAAGTAGGTGTTGGCTCCAGGAATTGGATCTCGCCTGGCTCACTCCATGGCCTGTGCATGTAACCACTGGGCTGTGCTATAGGCAGAAAGCCTTGGAAAGCAGTGCCTGGGGTTGAAATCTCAGCTTAGCTAGTAGCCAGGAAGCCCACCCTTCCCTCTGGCTGTTCACTTCCATGTTAGAGAAGGGACTCTGGTGGATATGGAGCCCAAGGAAGCTGTGTAGGGAGCTATATAGCTCCCTAAACTCCCTAAGGAAAGATCGTATTTGAAAGAGTTTAAGTGTATCTCTGCCTCTAGACAGCATTGGGTGGTAGTGTTGGTGGGAGGGAGATTAATTGGTGCCTCTTCTCTGATTCTGTATTCAATTTCCTTGTCCAGAAAAATTGGATTACTCAAGAGGTTGAGAAAGAGAACACTGGTAATAAAGTTCAAGGAGATGCATTGCACTCGGATGTTTAATCTTTTCAGTACCAGGCAATTGATTACATTCTGCTTCTTTGACAGTGAGGGATAGCTGAGGAACTGAGAATTTCAGCCCTGTTCCCAAAGGATGGCTTTTCATGTGTCTAAAAAAACCCAAGAGTGATTACTAATTAACCTCTTTCTCTAGAGTCTGCCAAGAGGCCAACTATGGTGGCTTTCTAGAGCCCAAAGTCATAGTCTGGAAATGCTGGTGACCCTCTATGAGAGGAAAGCTCCATCCTTAGGACTGTTGATTTCCACTTCAGAGAAGCTCAGAAACATAACACGAAGGGTAGTTTCTGGCCTCTAGTAGGAGGTGCTATTTATGTATTTTTAAAAATGAAGATCAAATAAATGTATCTAGTAATGAGATTGATGACTCTTTGAAGACTCAAGGAATTGCATCGCCTTGATGATTTGTAACTCACATATTTAATAGCAAAAATCAGTTGAAACATGCCAAGCACTTTCACCTAGTATATTAGGGAAATAACTGATCTTCTGGCCAGGAGACCTAGCTCCAACTCTACTCTTTCCTGATCTGTTTATATCAGTGCAGAGCAGGCAGTCAACAGACACGTGTGGCCTGAATGGATAATCCAATGGGCTAGGGGCAAGACCTTGAGTAAGTCATTGTATTAATCTGCCTCAGTTTTCTCAGGTCAAACTCTGATAAACCTTGACCTCTGGGCCTCTCAGGAATGTGATGAGGATCAAATGGGGACATAGATAATCAGTAGTGGCTGACATGTGTCAGCACTTACAACATGACAATCCCTGTTCTAAGTGTTTATAGAGATCTCTTTTACTCCAAATAATGATTTTCTACATCTATAGCAAAAGTCCTCCAAAATGTGTTTATCTCTAATTCTTCTCTTTCTAGTCTCATTTGAACCCCTTTCAATCAGGCTTTTACTAAAGAGTGCTTATCAAGGTGGCCAAGGATGTCCACATGACTAAACCTATTGTCCTGCTCTGCTTATGTTTTTGAATTCTGTCTTTAGCCTTTGCCCCAGTTGGTCACTCCCTGAGAGCCAACTGCTGCTACCACGACCCCATACCTTCCTCACACTCCACCATACTACCATTCCCCTCCTCACCCCCAGTGTTCTAGGATTCTTAATTGGGGGGACCCTTCCCTGGCTCTGGGGTGGACTTTATGTCCATCCCACTTCACCTATTCAGGGACTTCACTGTCAGTAGTAGCATGCCTGCCTCCCCCAGCATGTCAAAGTTTTAGGGAAATGGAAAGTCACACACTTACTATCTAGCTCAGCTCCCCTTGGGTGACAGGTGAGAAACTAGAGCCCCAAAGTCACACAGATACCTAAGGGTAGGGCCAGGAGAAAGCCCCAGCCCCTTGCCTGCTGCACCAGGGCTCCAGTGCTCCAGAAAGCAACATCTCCTATGGAAAACAATAGGAAGACTGTAACAATTCACAAATCAAGGCTACAAATCTTTGCTTCCAAATTTGCACTCCAACTTGCAACTAATTCAGAATTCAAAATAAGGTTTGCAAAGTGTCTATCGTTTCACATTTTCTATAGTTAATGAAAAATTTAACTTTCATGATGGGTCTTGTCATCACTCATACCCTATGTCTGTTGGGGACCACAGGGGACCCCAGAGGATACTGTCCAAGGGCAACAGAAGAGTTAGAATAATCCAGGTCAAATGCAGGCAGGGTACACTACTTAAAAGCTTTCTTCACAGATATTCTTAGACCTGCTTTCGAATATATTGCATCATTTATGGAACATCTACTATGTTTCTAGCATCCACTGGTTATGTTTACACATTATGATATTCAACACTCTCAAAACCTCAGGAAGTAATAGTAACTACTATTTATCAGTTACCTACTATTTACCATGAATTCAGCATTCATTACTGCCAATCCTCACAAGGCCCCTCTCTTCCTCAGGATCAGAAACCCTAGTCAGAGTTGACTATTTACCACTGGTCCTCAGAGTAAACATGATCACGATTCCAACTTTACACCTGAGTAAACTGAGGTCTGAGAGATTCAGCGACTTGTCTCCCAGTTTGACCTGGAAGGAAGAACTTACTGAGGTCATGGCAGTTGGTGGAGTAGGAAGTGAATAGGCTGGGCTCCTCTGGGGTCAATGCACAACTTCCGTGTGTTCTTGGACAAGTTTCCAAGTGTCCAAGTTTCTGTAGCAGATGGCAGGTCAGCAAGTCCCAGTCTGTCTGGGGTGGCCCCAAGCACTTCTGAGGAGGGGCCATTGCTGACCCAGGTTGTTGAGTAAGCTTAGGGAGTTGGGATCACGTGTGTCTTGCTTTGGGTCTAGCTCTAGTACATTGTCCCTGGAAAATCACTTTCCAAACAGTGGGAAAAGCATTACTCTAATTACAGGAGCCATTTGAAAGCCCCTCAAGAAATTGTCAAAAAGCCCCGAATGGTGATTGTTTGTTTGTTTCTGAGATGGAGTTTCACTTCATCCCCCAGGCTGGAGTACAGTGGCCAGATCTTGGCTCACTGCAACCTCTGCCTCCTGGGTTCAAGCGATTCTCCTGCCTCAGCCTCCTGAATTGCTGGAGTTACAGGCATATGCCACCACATCAGGCTAATTTTTGTATTTTTAGTAGAGACAGGGTTTCACTACGTTGGCCAGGTTGGTCTTGAACTCCTGGACTCAGGTGATCCATCTGCCTTGGCCTCCCAAAATGCTGGAATTACAGGTGTGAACCACTGTGCCTGGCCTCCAAATGGTTTTTTAAAGTAAACAAAATTAGAAAAAGGAAAATGAAGGTGGCCCTGTACCAGAGAATAAAAATATAATTCACAAGAACAACAAAGGGAACAGAGAACAAAGCTGATTTTTATTTTTGTTGTTCTGTTTTACTAAATGATTCTTCTGTGTCAGTGCTGTGCTATAACTATAGGCTAATTTCCATTACCTCCTGCAAGCATTGGACAGATTTTACCTTCGTCTTGTCATGATTCAGAAAGGAAGGATGTTTACTATGTACTGACTGTGTGAAATAGTCAGCTGGGGTGTTAGAGTCACCCGACTAGGTTGTCCTCCTAGAATCCAGCATTATTTCCACTCTCCTCTCACCCACTGGCTGAACTGAATTAGAAGGCAGAGGAGCATGGATGGCACAGAGCTCAGCGGCCAGCCTCCTTGGGCATGGAGGAGGTGGAGAGGGTGCAGAGGGAATCTGGAGGCTGGGTCTGCATGGGCAGATGGAGACTGTCTACCACAGCCCCCATGCTGAGAGCTGGGAGGGACGCGATGCTCAGGGCCATTCAACAAGGTGCTTAACCTGGCTTTGAACTTGGCTCATCGCTCCTGCAGATGAAGACTGGGGCTCCTCAGCAAGCCTGGGTCCTCCCATAGAATGTCCTCAGGATCTTTCGAAGGCTGAAAAGTTACACTGCTGGGAGAAGGCATCTGATAGAGTGGCATCTAGTGGACTGACTAGGAGCCAGGAGACCTGGGATCCAGTGCAGATTCTGCCATGCGGTGTGTGTGACTGTGGGCAGGCCCCCTTTCTGGGCCTGATTCCTCTTCCATGAATTGGTAGATTTAACCTAATCCAGGGGCCTCAGCCCTCCTTGTGTGTCTGAATCTCCCAGGAAACTTTAAAAACCATCAGCCTGCCCGAGCCTCACCTCCAGAGCTGCCATTTCTCTTGGCCGAGAGTGAGCCTGGGCACTGGTATTTTTATAAACACACCCAGGTGAGTCTCTTGTCGGGCTGGGATAGTGAATCTGGACTAGACCACCACGTCCAGTTCTGGAATTCCACTTCCAGGTTAAGTTTTCCTCTTTTTTTTTTTTTTTTTTTTTTGACAAGATCTTGCTCTCTCACCCAGGCTGGAGTGCAGTGGTGTGATCATGGCTCACTGCACCCTTGACCTCCTGAGCTCAGGTGATCCTCCCACCTCAGCCTCCCTGTAGCTGGGACTACAGGCATGTGCCACAATGCCTGATTAATTTTTTGTGGAGACTGATTCTCGCCGTGTAGCCCAGGCTGGTCTCAAACTCCTGGACTCAACTGTTCTGCCCACCTTGGCCTCCCAAAGTTCTGGGCTTACAGGTGTGAGCCACTGTGACCAGCCCAGCTCTTTACTTCTCCATGGCAGTAGCACAGAAGGAAATAAGCACTCTGTTGAGGCTTAGCTGGCACATTTGTGATAATCGTTTAGTCCTCACAACAGTTTCTAGGTTGTCACAGTTATCACACCCATTTTTATAGTTGAAGTAATTGAGGTCAGAAAGTCTTTCCATCTTTTCATCAATATTTACTGAGCTCTACTGCATGTCAGATACCATTGTAGGTGCTGGGGATACATGATGAACAAAACAGACCAACTCCCTGCTCTCCAGGAGCCCATGTCCTAGCCTGGAGATGGATAATTAGTGACAGTAGGTGGTTTTCCTGGGATTATTAACCCTACCTGTTAACTATTCTTAGCATGCCCTTTCATTCCCAAAATGTCCTAATTTGGGCAATAAATTATATTTTTATTCCATAAATCATAAAAATATGAACATGGCTGGGTACAGTGGCATGTGCCTATAGTCCCAACTACTCAGGAGGCTGAGGTGGGAGGAGCGAGTTGGAGGATTGAGTTCTGGAGTTAGGGCTGTAATGAGCTGTGATCATGCCTGTGAATAGCCACTGCACTCCAGCCTGGGCAACATGGTGAGACCCCATCTCTAAAACAACGGAACAAAAAAGAGCCAGAAAATGAACATCATAGATGGTAATAAAGACATTGACGAAAATGACCACAATATTGTCTTCTTAAAAACATCCTATGACTTATGTATTTGTTAAAGTCTTTAACATCAAGACACTTAGTTAGGAGAGTGGCTGCTGGGATTGGGTGATCACGGAATGCCTCCCTGACGAGGTGACATATGAATTGAGGTGTGAATGGTAAGGAGTTGCTGGCCATGCAGAAACCTGGGAGTGGTGTTTAGGTGATGGGAACAGCAAGTGCAAAGGCCCTGAGGTAGGAATAAGCTTGTTTGTTTTATCTGAGGGATTAAAGATAGTCACTGTGGCCAATACCTAGTGAGTGCCTGGGAGGTGGAAGGAGATGAGGTCTAAGAAGTTTCAAGGGGCCAGGCGCGGTGGCTCACGCCTGTAATCCCAGCACTTTGGGAGGCCACAGTGGGCAGATCACGAGGTCAGGAGATCGAGATCATCCGGGCTAACGCGGTGAAACCCCGTCTCTACTAAAAATACAAAAAATTAGCTGGGCGTGGTGGCAGGCGCCTGTAGTCCCAGCTACTCGGGAGGCTGAGGCAGGAGAATGGTGTGAACCCGGGAGGCAGAGCTTGCAGTGAGCCAAGATCGTGCCACTGCACTTCAGCCTGGGCGGCAGAGTGAGATTCTACCTCAAAAAAAAAAAAAAGTTTTAAGCAGTTTGTCAGCTATGAGAAGGTTTGTATATTATCCTCAGGGCAGTGGGAGGCTTAAGCTGGGGAGAACTATGATTAAATTTAGTGATTCTCAACCAGGGGTGACTTTGCCCCCAGGCAACATTTGGCAATGCCTGGAGACATTTTTGGCTCTCACAATTAAGAAGGGGGAAGTTGCTACTGGAATCCAGTGGGTAGAGGACAGTGATGCTACTAAACAACAAACACGTATTGAGCCCAAAATGTCAACAGTGCTGAAGTCTTTCTTTAAAAGTTCACTCTGCACTGTTGGTGGGGATGTAAAATGGCACAGCGAGCACAGTGGCTCACACTGGTAATCCCAGCACTTTGGGAGGCTGAGGCAGGTGGATCACCTGAAGTCGGGAGTTCGAGACCAGTTTGGCCAACAAGGACAAACCTCGTCTCTACTAAAAATACAAAAATTAGCCAGGCCTGGTGGTGGGTGCCTATAATTCCAGCTACTCGAGAGGCTGAGACGGGAGAATTGCTTGACCCTGGGGGTGGAGGTTGCAGTGAGCCAAGATCATGCCACTGTACTCCCAGCCTGGGCGCAAGAGCGAAACTTCATCTTAAAGAAAAGAAAAAAAAAAAAAAGAAAAACAGTATGGCAGTTCCTCAAAAATTTTAAAATAGAATTTACTTATGATCCAGCAATATCACTTCTGGGTATATATCCAAAAGCATTGAAAGTGAGGTCTGAGAGAGATATTTGTACACCCATATTCATAGTGGCATTATTTGCAATAGCCAAAAGGTAGAAACCACTGGAAGAAAGGATAAACAGAATGTGATATACACACTATGGGCAGCTATTCAGCCTTATAAAGGAAGGAAATTCTGACACATTCTACAACATGGATGAGTACATTATGCTACGTGAAACAAGAACAAACACTGTATCAATACACTTATATGAGGTACCTAGAGTACTCAACTTCATAGAAACAAAATAGAATAGTAGTTGCTAGTGGCTGGGGGAAGGGAGAAATGAGGAGTTGCTGGATGGGTACAGAGATTCAGTTTTATAAAACGAAAAAGTTCTGAAAAAGTTCTGGCCAGGCGCAGTGGCTCACGCCTGTAATCCCAGCACTTTGGGAGGCTGAGGCGGGCAGACCATGAGGTAAGGAGCTCGAGACCAGCCTGGCCAACATAGTGAAACCCCAACTGTATTAAAAATACAAAAATTAGCCAGGCATGGTGGTGTGTGCCTGTAGTACCAGCTACTGGGGAGGCTGAGGCAAGAGAATTGCTTGAACCCATGAGGTGGAGGTTGCAGTGAGCTGAGATCACGCCACTGTACTCCAGCCTGGGTGACAGAGTGAGACTCCGTCTCAAAAAAAAAAAAAAAAAAAAAAAAAAAAAAAAAAAAAAAAAAAAAAATTCTGAAGGTTGGTTGCACAATAAAATGAATATACTTACCATTACTGAACTGCACACTTAAAAATGGTTAAGATGGTAAATTTTTCACTATTTGTATTTCATCACAATGGAAGAAAAAATATCTCTGGCTACTAGGTGGAGAATGGACTGTTGAGTGGGTACTATGGAAGCAAGGAAACTAGTTAGCAGGTTATTGCAATGATCCAGACTAGAGATCTGGGATGTGGTGGGTAGCAATGAAGTACCTGGACAGATTTAGGGTATCTTGTGGTGGTAGAGACAAGAGGATCTGCTACTGGTCAGGACGTGGGAATTAGATGATATGCTTAATTCCCCAATATGCCTAATACCTAATAGGTATTAGGATTAGGTCACCTAATAGGTGATATGCCAAATACCTAAGGGGTATTAGGATTAGGTCACTCATCTGATAAATGGCAGAGCTGGGGCTTGAATGCTTGGCTGCTTCTTAAGCTCACACTGTCACTTCCTTTCCAAACATCCACCCTTCCAACATCGTCTCTCAGGACTAGACATCTCACTGGGACAGCATTTGCTGCCGCTTTAGTCTGTTTCATGCTATTGGGCAAATGGTAATGACTTCACAAGAGTGACTTCTAAAAATGGCATGACATATATTTCTCAAAGCCATCAGCTTTAAAACACAGGTTTTATTTCAGATTATTACATACTGAGCTAAGGTTTCTGCCAGCGGTTCACAGTTACACCATATCCTTTGCAGTTGTGCTTTTGCGCGGCTTTAATTGTCATGGAGGCACACAGGAATGTGGTTTTCTTTACACCCTGTGGATGGGATCACAGAGCTTATTTGAGCTGCCAGCTGAGACCCTTCCAATGCTGCAAAAATTCTTCCCAATACCTGGCCAGGGGGCAGCCAGCAGGTTTGTTTACAACTCTGTTCCTTAATGTTCAGGTTGCTAGGAAACCAGACAAACATCACCAAAAAGGCTGAGGTCACCGGAGGCCCAGCCTGTGTTGATAGCCACAAATTGCAATCAAGCTTCCCTGGTTGCCAAGGTCTTCTGAAGAGGCTGAGAGTGCACCGGTTGCATTGTGTGGCCAGTTTGTTCTCTCTCTCTTGGGCTTTTCCTTACCTGGCTCAAGAAAAGGCTCTCATGGAGGCAATCAAGGGAGGCTGGTGAAATCTCAGTCTGCTGATCTCAGTCATTATTCAGGGTGTGACTGGATCTCAACAAAGCAGAAAGCCTCTGCTGTCTCTGAAGAATACATATGTGCAACAAATGATGGTGTCAGCAGTGTGTGTGTGTGAGTGTTGGATACGGAGGGTGAGGGGGAAACTTAACCACCTCTTCAAGAGGTATTTTTAAGGACTTCCCCTCCCTTTTTCTTAATGGCTGAGTCATAGTAATTGATGCTGCTGCTATGACGCATGTGTTCTCAAACTGTGGTCCTCAGATCGGTAGCATCAGCATCACCTGGGAACTTGTTAAGACTACAGATTCTTGGGCTGGGTGCGGTGGCTCACGCTTGTAATCCCAGCACTTTGGGAGGCCGAGGCGGGTGGATCACGAGGTCAGGAGATCAAGACCATCCTGGCTAACACGGTGAAACCCTGTCTCTACTGAAAATACAAAAAATTAGCCGGGCGAGGTGGTGGGTGCCTATAGTCCCAGCTACTCGGGAGGCTGAGGCAGGAGAATGGTGTGAACCTGGAAGGCAGAGCTTGCAGTGAGCTGGGGTCGCGCCACTGCACTCCAGCCTGGGTGACAGAGGGAGACTCTGTCTCAAAAAAAAAAAAAAAGAATGCAGATTCTCAGGCAGCATCCCAGACATGCTGAATCAGTCACTCTGGAGGTGGGGCCAGCAATCTGTTTCAACAAGACTGCAGAGGATTCTGATGTGTGTTCAAGGTGGAGAGCCACGGAAAACTCTAGTCTCTGGAATCTAGCATTTACCAACTGAGTGACCTTGGGCAGTTTATTTCTAGTCCATGAGCCTCAGCCTACCGTGATGAGATATTACACGCCCAGCGCCTGGCATATGTCAGAGATGCTGAATTGATCCTTTGCCAATAAAACAAGCTTCACAGTGGCCTATGATTTGTTAGCTAGTAGTTGGAGGTAAAATATGTGTTCAAAGAGAAGCTGCTTTTGGGAAAACTGAAGATTACTGTTTTGATGTGTCCTTTCTTATCTCAAAATCTGAATCACTGCACATCTTCTATGATTCAGACTCTCCGCTTCTCAGAAAAGAGGAAGCTGGGCCACAGCATCTGTTCTTCCTGTTGCTCAAGGTGCCTAACTGAACTCGTAGTGACTCTGTACACAGAAGGTCAAGAAGACAGAAGGGTCCTCCCCTTCCTCATAGCCCCTCAAGTCTCGGAAATCCCGGATCCATCGTCAGATGCCCTCCCCTAGGAAACGGATCATTCCTAAGATGTCTAGGAACCCAGACACATCCCCCAAGGGCAGCTACTTCTCCACCACCCAGAGACACTGCCCCTTACCCTGGGGGACAATCTTTAAAGGCCGCTCTGTAACTAGGCTGAGGTTTACAAGTTTTCTTGTGCCCCACCCAAACTCTGAGGCAAAGGTTATTGGCGGCAAGCAAGAGAAAAGAGAAATTATACGTAACTCCTCCCAGGCCACCAAGCACTGTTCGCTCTTCACCTCTTAACTCAGGATGGAATACTGAGGTTCTGGAAATAATGACTACCAGTCTATCATTATGTTCCAGCCAGATGCTAAGTGCCTTCCATATATCACCTTATTTAATTTTCACAATGACTCCCAAAGAAGACTTTATCTCCATTTTACAGATGAGGAAATGGAGGCATGGAAATATTCAGCACTCTGTGGATGCCTATGGTCTCATAACTAGAATTATAATGGAGGCAAGATTCATATGCTTGGGGGCAGAGCCAGGGATGCCACCTCTCAGGCTATGTGATGCTAGATGCTGTGGAGCTGTTGTTTTTCCTTCCTTCCTTCCTTCCTTCCTTCCTTCCTTCCTTCCTTCCTTCCTTCCTTCCTTCCTTCCTTCCTTCCTTCCTTCCTCTTTCTCTTTCTCTCTCTCTCTCTCTTTCCCTTCTTTCCTCTCTTCTCTTTTCTTTCACGGAGTTTCACTCTTGTTGCCCAGGCTGGAGTACAATGGTGCCAGGAGGTTGCTCACTGCAATCTCCTCCTCCTGGGTTCAAGCGAATCTCCTGCCTTCCTGCCTCAACCTCCCAAGTAGTTGGGATTACAGGCGTGCAACACCACACTGGGCTAATTTTGTATTTTTTAGTAGAGATGGAGTTTCATCATGTTGGTCAGGCTGGTCTCAAACTCCTGACCTCAAGTAATCCACCCACCTCGGCCTCCCAAAGTGCTGGAATTACGGGTGTGAGCCACTGTGTCCGGCCTGTGTTTATTATTTTTCTTAATGCACGGCACGAAATTTAAAAATATGGACTTCACGAATTTGCATGTCATCCTTGAGCAGGGGCCATGTGAATCTTCTCTGTATCATTTCAGTTTTAGTATATGTGCTGCTAAAGCAAGCACTGCTGTTGAGTTTTGATGACTCGACATCCTTGTACAGCCTGGGCTTCAGGGGACAATTGAAGTGGCTGTGGTCTTAACCTGGGTTACACATGGGAATTGCCCAGGGAGTTTAGAAAAAAAAAGAAATCACATCTGGGTCCTCCCCAGAGTTCCTGATGTCATTGCATTGGGTTGCAGATTGGGCTCTGGGAGTTTTGAAAGCTCTTCTGATGATTCCAACAGCAGCCAGAATGAAGATACTCTGCTATAGACCTGAATGAGGCTTCAGAGGCATGCAGACCCCTGGACGTGTGCAGGTGGGTGGCTGCCCTGTTGATGGAGACTTGGCCTTTATTTTTAGGCCCTTTCTGATGTAATCTCCTTTTCACAAACAAACAAACAAACAAACATAACAATAAACCTCATCCAGTCCCCCACGCTTTCCACCAGTGTGGAAGCTGGCATTTCTACAAACCTGAAGGGAGAGGGAAACTTTGCGCCTTTCAGAAGAAAGTCTGACTTCGAGGAACGCATTTGACCAGTGTCTCATTCAAGTCTGTCTTCCTGGATATTAACAGCCCCTTTTTCCCCAAAGATAGAAATAATACATTCTAAATACATCAACCTGTTTTCTACAAAAGCTTCTATGTATTAGAAGGTAAAAAGTACCTTGATTTGGTAATAAATAAGTAGCATGATTTTATTTTTTAAATAAACACCCCCAGAGTTTATAAAAACAAGAGAGTATTTTGCTCCTCAAATACATCTATTTGAGAATCTATGAGAGGGACCTGTTTTAAGGATGTGATCATTCAACACTCAATGAGATTTTTCTTCCACAATTGCCTTAGAACTGCATTAATAATAGACATCCCAAGGTGATTTTAATCATTGCTCTGCTGTTTGATCAAACTGGATTTACTTCATTCTTTGATGACTTTATTTCCCCAATGTGGCTCTGGATAAAGTCTGACAATTTCTGATATTCAAATTATCCTAAGAGAATTAATGCAGGAACTTAAAACCAAATACCACACGTTCTCACTTATAAGTGGGAGCTAAATGTTGAGTACACATGGATATAAAGATGGGAGTAATAGACATGAGGAACTACTAGAGCAGGGAGGCTGGGAGGGGGCAAGGGTTGAAAAACTACCTATTGGATCCTATACCTGGGTGATGGGATCATTTGTACACCAAACCTCAGCAACACACAACTTACCCAAGTAACAAACATGCACATGTACCCCCTGAGACTAATATAAAAGTTGAACAAAAAAATCGGAAATTTTTCTAAATAGAACATTTCTCTAGATTTTTCTAGAGAGAGATCCTCAGGACTCGTTGTTCAGTGAGTTGTCCTAAATCCTTTTTCGGAATGGTGTTGGTGGGTGGGGAAGGACAGGTAAGTAGAATGACAGCTGGTTACATTGATGGTGCTGGTCTTTGGAGTTAATCTGGAGATAAAGTTCCAGCCCCATTAAATAATCAAGTAACCTGGCATCATTACCCAACCTCCTGTGCTTCAGTTTCATCAGCTGTGATATGGGGACAAGAACATCTCATGATTGTTTCATGGTTATTTCCAGAATGTCTGTGAAGCACATGGCACACAGTAGATACTTTAAATGGTAAACTATTATGATTTAATGAAGACATTGCCTGATGAACTTTTTCCTGAATACCTGTTAAATACAGAACAGATACCAACCAAGTAAAATCTTGGCCTCTGACGTTTGATACTCACATTCATTTATGCAAAGAGCCAACGAATGTTTATTGAGCTCCTACTGTATTCTGGGCCCTTCTAGGTCCACGTGCTAGGAGGGTTCAGAGCAGAGGAATCCCATTGCAGACACCTACACATTTGCATCTGGAGTTGACAACGTCACCCAGGTGGGGTGGCTACAGCAGGCATAAACCAGTAGAGGGGATACGGCCCTCCAGGTGAGCCCACTGAGGAACAGACCTTCTGGGGGTCACTAAAAGACCTCCTCAGCCAGGCCACCACCCTACCACTCACTTCAGTCCCTCAAGTTAGGGGGAAGGAGGCTGGAAGCTGCCACCTGTTGCTAGCAGGTAAGCCTGACAAGTGGACATGGGCCTTTCCTTTTCCTTTTTTTTTTTTTTTTTTTTTTTTTTTTTTTTTGTTTGAGTCAGAGTCTCTCTCTGTTGCCCAGGCTAGAGTGCAGTGGTGTGTCTTGGCTCACTGCAACCTCCACTCCCCCCGCCGGGTTCAAGCGATTCTCCTGCCTCAACCTCCCGAGGAGCTGGGACTACAGGCACGCACCACCGGGCCCAGCTTTTTTTTATATTTTTAGTAGAGATGGGGTTTCACCATTTTGGCCAGGCTGGTCTCAAACTTCTGACCTAAAGTGATTCTCCTGCCTTGGCCTCCCAAAGTACTAGGATTACAGGTGTGAGCCACTGTGCCTGGCCAATGTGGGCCTTTTCTCAATTGAGATTTGGAGTGCAGTAAGTTGTTTGCCTTCATCAGAGGGTGGCAAGTGCAGTCGAAGGGAGCCCTGGTTCTGTGCCAGCCTCTTTTTTATTTTATTTTATTTTATTTACTTATTTATTTTGGAGAGAAGTTTTGCTCTTTTTGTCCAGGCTGGAGTGCAACGGCATGATCTCAGTTACCTGCAACCTCTGCCTCCTGAGTTCAAGTGATTCTCCTGCGTCAGCCTCCCAAGTAGCTGGGATTACAGGCGTCGGCCACCATGCCTGGCTAATTTTTGTATTTTTAGTAGAGACAGGGTTTCCCCATGTTGGCCAAGCTGGTCTCAAACTGCAGACCTCAGGTGATCTGCCCGCCTCGGGCTCCCAAAATGCTGGGATTATAGGCATGAGCCACCATGCCCAGCCCGCCAACCTCTTTTTTAAACCATTATTAAGTTCTCTCTTTTCTGGCTGGTGTCTGGTGGGGTTCTGATAGGTATTTCCTCTGAGTCATATGATGCATTATGTCCAAGGGTGATAGATCAAGGAGGAAAACAAACCCCCAAACCAACAAAAGGAAAGAAACATCTTATATTTGATCAGATTTAAAGATGTCTCAGTTGTGTCTCATGGGTACGTTTTCCTTGGTTTTCACAGGGATCCCATGAGCTTGGCAGGAGTGTGTGATCTCACTTCATAGGGGCAGGCACAGCACTAATGGAAGCTGAGCACAGATGACAGAACTGGAGACAAGCTCCCGGGAACCCAGGTCACTGGGAGGCGGCCCCGGCCTCTGGAGTGAGTCTGTATTTCTCTCTGTATCAGAAGCTCCTCCTTGGAAATGTGGCCGTTGCGATGCTGTTTGCCTTTTTGGTTCCAGTTCTCTGGTTACTCTTCATAACTGCCCTATGCTGCGATGTCTGGCTGTCTCAGCTCTGCTTTCAGGAAAGAAGAGAACGGCTTGTTGGCCCAACTTGGGCCAGAGTTTTAAGGGAAAGGAGGATGACTCTGGGATATAATATTGGGGCCAAAAGAAGCTGAGTAGGATGAAGACAAGACCCAGGAGAACAGCAAGGGGACTCAGGTATTAGGAGAGAACCCTTCTGCACATCTTAGCTGGGCCTGTGTGTGTGACAGAAGTGACAAGTTGCTTTCTTTCCTCTGTTCTTAAAATGACTAATTTGGGCAAAGAAGAAAAAAAATCCAAGTCTCTAAAAGTTGAAAGAGTGCTTGCCCAGTCTTCTTCCTGGAGGAGCAAATGGGAGAAGTGAGTGTTGCCACCCATCTGCTGGGTTGAATGAGAACCTTGGCAGGCTGCCATGCCCTGAATGTCCCTTGGGCCCTAGTGACTAAGCCTTATCAGGGTAAGCGTAGAAGAGAGGGGCTCAGGATGGTCACTATATTTGTAGCTTGTAACAGTCCTAACTGGAGGGTTGACTTAAATTGAAACTATATAATCTCATTCATAAAATGGGGATACTTAAGCTGCATAATTTCTGAGATCCTTTTAGTTTGACTTAGTTTAGTTAAATTGTTTGATTTTAAGAGGAGAATGAGAAATTCAAATTTTACCCAGGTATTTCTGATCCATTTGGTCTTATATCCATAAGACAGACATATGAACTTTGAAGAACTTCAAAAAAAGTACAGGTTTCTACATTATCTACTTTGTAGGGATAATCTAATATAGTCCCATAATGCACAACCTCAAGTATTATATAAACACTTCCTGAGAATATATATGGCTGCCAGTGTCTAGACGGGGTCCTGCTCTTTTCCTGTTTGCAATAAAGCTGGGGGAAATTCATATACATCAGAAAAAGAACACATGGAAAATTGATTAAATGCCAAAGCAGAAGTAAAATATGTTATGGGACCTCTAGAGGAATGAACGGAAGCATTTGACTTGCAAGAATGAGGAAGCTGACTCAGAAGATGGGCCTTAGAGAATGAAAATTATTTCTGTTCTGTTAGAGAGAATGGAGGAAGTGATTCCAGGCAGAGGGGGCAAGCGAGCAAAAACAGGGAGGCCTGGAAACACGTGACTTGTTCAGGTCCCAGTGAGGCATAAGCAGAAAGAAGGGGGTGAGTGATGAAAATATTGGCAAGGAGTTAAATTTGAATCAAATTATGGAGACCTTGAAGGTCAGGTAAATATAGACACATAGGCGATAGGGGAATTGCTTGTTTAGATCTGTATTTAATTATAAATGATTATTACCAAGTGGCATTATTATCAAGAGGAATTGATTTGGGTGAGACTGGAGGCAGAGGCCAGTCAGAGAGATTTGTGGTTTCACGAGATTTATACTGTGGGCCCAAGCTGGGGGAGGCTCGAGCTTGTGGACAGAGCTTCGGAGTCTGCTACACCTTCCCATTCAGCCACTACTATCATAGCTCGTACACCAAGTCATGCTGGTAGAAATGTAGTATAAGTAATTCCATTTACAACGAGGAAAATGAGACTGAAAGTGGTAAATGACTTTTCCAAGGTTACCCAAGAACTTGATCCATCATCAAGTGTATTGTCCACCAAGCAATGGAAAGCAGGGGAAGTGACGTCTGCACCCCTGCCAGCATCATCCAACCCTTCTCTATGTCTGGCCTGACTGGCAATGATAGTCTCCCAGGGGGGTCTTCTCATGTGCACTCTGCCTGTCTTCCGTCTCCACTCCAGCCCCTGCCCATCAGAGCCTCACCCATGAGACAGGACACAATTTGCAAAATGTTTAGACCCATTACCCTCTTGCTTAATCTCTTCAGCGGTTTGCCATTGCTCCTAGATAAAGGCAAACTTCACTGTCCCTCCAAGACCCTGCATGGCTGGGCCCTGTCTAGCTCTTCAGCCTTATCCCTCTTTTGACTTTCATCCCACCAGCTACTTTGAGTGTTCCTTCTTCCTTCCACCACCGGGCCTTTGCACAGCCCCTCTGTCCAGAATGCTCCTTCCTTCCTTTGGCCAGGGGACCCCTTACTCACCTTCCAGATCTCAAGCCAAGAATCAACTTCTCAAAGAGGCTTTCAGCTGGCTGACCCCGCCAATGAGATCAAACACTTATGACAGGTTCTCATAGAAGCCTTTGCTTCTCTTCCCTGGCAGTTGACATGTTGTAATTTTGCAGTGGGGTGTGTGTGTTTATGTTTGTGTATGTGTGTGTGTATGTGTGTGTGTATTTGTGTGTGGGGGTGTGGGGGTGTGTGGGTATGTGTGTGTGTGTGTGTGGGTATGTGTGGGTGTGTGTGGGTGTATGTATAGGTGTGTGTATGTGTGGGTGTATGTATGTGTGTGTAGGCGTGTGTGTAGGTGTGTCTGTGTATGTGTGGGTGTGTCTGTGTGTGTGTGGGTGTGTGTATGTGTGTGGGTGTGGGTATGTGTGGGGTGTGGGTGTATGTGGGTGTGCGTATGTGTGTTTATGTGTGTGTGTAGGTGTGTCTGTGTGTGTGGGTGTGTGTGGGTGTGTGTGGGTGTATGTATGGGTGTGTGTATGTGTGGGTGTATGTATGTGTGTTTGTGTGTAGGTGTGTCTGTGTATGTGTGGGTGTGTCTGTGTGTGTATGGGTGTGGGTGTGTGTATGTGTGTGGGTGTGGGTATGTGTGGGTGTGGGGGGTGTGGGTGTATGTGTGGGTGTGCGTATGTGTGTTTGTGTGTGTAGGTGTGTGTGTGTGTGGGTGTGTCTGTGTATGGATGTGTGGGTGTCTGTGTGTGTGTATGTGTGTGGGGGGTGGGTGTGTGGGTGTGTGTGTGGGGGGGTGTGGGTGTGTCTGTGGGTGGGTGTGTGTGGATGTCTGTGGGTGTGTATGTGTATGTGGGTGGATGTGTGTCTGTGTGTCTGTGTGTAGGTGTGTGTGGGTGTGTGTGTGTCTGTGGGTGTGTGTGTCTGTGAGTGTGTCTGTGTGTATGTGTATGTGGGTGTGTGGGTGTGTGTGTCTGTGTGTATGTGTATGTGGGTGTCTGTGGGTGTGTATGTGTATGTGGGTGGATGTGTGTCTGTGTGTGGGTGTGTCTGTGTGTGGGTGTGTGTGGGTATGTGTGTCTGTGTGTGGGTGTGTGTGTATTTGTGTATGTGGGTGGGTGTGTGTGGGTGTGTGTGTCTGTGCGTATGTGTATGTGGGTGTGTCTGTGTGTGGGTGTGTGTATGTGTATGTGGGTGTGTGTGGGTGGTGTGTGTCTGTATGTGTCTGTGGGTGGGTGGGTGTGTCTCTGTGTGTGGGTGTGTGTGTCTGTGTGTGGGTGTGGGTGTGTGTGGGTGTGTGTATGTGTATGTGGGTGTGTGTGTCTGTGTATGGGTGGGTGTGCGTGTGGGTGTGTGTATGTGGGTGGGTGTGTGGGGGTGTATGTTTGTGTGTGGGTGTGGGTGTATGTGGGTGGGTGTGTGTCTGTGTGTGGGTGTATGTGGGTGTGTGGTGTGTCTGTGTGTGTAGGTGTGTGTGTGTGTGTGTAGGTTGTGTGGTGTGTGTGTGGTGTGTGTCTGTGTGTAGGGGTGTGTGTGTGTGTGTGTGTGTGTGTGTGTGTGTGTGTGTGTTTGGTGAATGCTTATTTTCTCCACGAGGACTATAAAGCTCTCAAGTTTCCAGACCTTGAATACTGACTGGCACAGAGTGGGCACATACCGTTTGTTAAATAAATGAACCAATAATGGAAGAGACTTTATTTGTTTTTATTATCTACTATAACCCCCCAGTGACTCGTTTGGTGCTTGGTTACGGTAGCGACCAGCTTAAGGAATGAAGAGGTGATAAAGGGAAGGGAGGGAGCCAGAGAAGAAAAGGAAAAGAGAGAAGATGGGGAAGGGAGGCAAAGGGAGGGGAGGAGAGGAGAAGAGAAAGATTTTCAAGGCTGAAGGGGCTGTGGAAAAGGGAAAGTTATTTTTGCCAAGAGGTAGGGTTAGGGTGACCAAATCATTCTGGTTTGCCTGGTACTTCCTGTTTCTTAAAGTCCTGCATCCCTGGAAACCCCTCAAGCTTGCCTTGCCTGTGAGAGCAGACAGAGCAGAACTGGGTGCAGAGCATGGAGCCACTGCAGGCCCCACCTGAAGTCTGAACCTCATGGAATCGGCCCACAGATGCAGATCAGCCTGGGCATTTCCCCTTGCTTTGGTCTCTAGGTCCTGATGAACCAGTGTCCCCAAGAACCAGGGAAAGAGATGATGGATACAGCAAGAAATGGGTCCCTTGCTACTTGCTTGGGAAATCTGGAAATGGGTTATTTAATCGAGGGAAAGGGTAGGACTGCATAGGAAGTTGTGTCTGGGAGAATGATATGATCTCCTCATTAAGATGTCCTCCAGAACTGCAATTTAAAAGGGTACATGGAGCTGTGTGAGATCTTGGATAGCTACTGTACCCAATTGCCTATCATATAAAGTTATTGTGATGATCAAATGAGACGATGCAGGTACCAGTCAGAGTCTGGGACTTTCTGATGGCCTGGGTAAGTGGTAGATGTGTTGCTGTTACTATTACTACATGGTGGCAATCGAGAGGCACCCTTGCCTAGAGGTTCAGAATATGGACTATGGAGTCAGCATATGAGGATTAAACCCTGGCTCTGCCCCTCTCAAGCTGCATGACCTTAGGGAGTTACTCTTTTTTTTTTTTTTTTTGAGACAGAGTCTGTGGTGCCCAGGCTGGAGTGCCATAATCTCTGCTCACTGCAACGTCTGCTTCCCAGGTTCAAGTGATTCTCCTGCCTCAGCCTCCCAAGTAGCTGGGATTACAGGTGCACACCACCATGCCCAGCTAATTTTTGTATTTTTAGAAGAGATGGGGTTTCACCATGTTGGTCAGGCAGGTCTTGAACTCCTGACCTCAGGTGATCCGCCCACCTTGGCCTCCCAAAGTGCTGAGATTACAGGTGTGAGCCACCGCACTCGGCCAGGGAGTTACTCTGTAGCTTGCTTTCCTCACCGGTGAAATGGAGATAATACTAGGACACACCTCAGAAAGTCCTTGTGAGGATTAAACGAGTGACTGAACGCAAAGCCTTTGGAATAGTAGTGCATTGCAAGTGCTCCCATATACCCATTTTTATGCCTAGTGGTAAACCCTCAGGCTTTGCAGACCGATTACCTGGGTTCCAGTTCCGGGTCTACGTGATCTTAAGTTAATTGGCCTTTTTGTGTTTAAATTTCCCAGCCATAAAATGGGTATTAGAATAGTACCGAGTTCATTGGGTAGTTCCTAAGATTGAATGATATGATGGATGTAACACCATAAGTATTAGGCATTATTGTTACTGTTTTCCACTGGTAGATCATCTCCCATGCAGATGACCAGAGCTAGCCTCGGGTACAATCCTGATCCTGGGATAGTGGGTTTCCCCTTTTCTACCACTTGTGTGACCCCTTTGCATCTCAGCAAATGCTTTCTGATGGACGTGTCCACCTCGGCAGGAACTAAGTGCCCGTGGTGTGGTGTGTGCTTCCTGTAGGCAGGAGGACTCTGCCCCTTTGAGGACGGAGAATGCAGAGCAGGAAAGGGAAGCAGTGCAGGGTCCCTGAACCCGGCGCTGGTGCAGGCTAATCTGACAGATTCTCTCTGTACAAACCCAGCCCAGAAAATACTTGTGAAGGGAGTCAATCAAGTTCATTGCCGGTGGGGCTGGAGGGGACTTCTCATCTGCTTTTTGAGGATTGCTTGCCATGCTCCCAGTTTTCTTTTCCCTCTTCCTGCTCGCATCTGACTTTCGGTGTCTTCTTACTGTTCTTTGGGTGCCCTTTGGCCTCTGCTGGATGCTTTTGCTGGCCTGAACTTGTCTAGCAGTGTTTTGAGATGGAGGTGAAAACCAGATTTCCCAGGGTTCCCAGAGAGAATTTCTGACCTTTCAGGCTCAACCTTTCTACAGCCACAGCTTATGTGAGGCAGAATTTTCAAGGCAGCTCAGATTCCAGATAGACCTTTTGTCTGCATGAGTGCTTGATACATGCCTTGATTTGGGGTTCAGAAAATAAGATTTTGTAATTACAGATGATCTGATTGCTTATCTTATAGATAGGTACTGATGCGTTTCCCAGGCAACTCTTGCCTTTAATAGGTATCTCTGAGGTACCTGGAAGCAGATACCTCATGCAAAAGAGGGTAGGATTTTCTTTTCTTTCTTCTCTCTCTCTCTTTTTTTTTTTTTTTCTGAGATAGAGTCTTGCTCTGTCGCCAGCCTGGAGTGCAATGGTGCGATCTCAGCTCACTGCAACCTCCGCTTCCCGGGTTCAAGTGATTCTCCTGCCTCAGCCTCCCAAGTAGCTGGGATTACAAGCACCCACCACCAACCCAGCTAATTTTTATATTCTTAGTAGAGATGGGGTTTCACCATGTTGGTCAGGCTAGTCTTGAACTCCTGACCTCAGGTGATCCACCTGCTTCAGCCTCCCAAAGTGCTGGGATTACAGGTGTGAGTCACCGCGCCAGGCCAGGATTTTCAAACATAGTGTAGCCTATTGGTTGAAGTAGATTCTGGATTTTGGTGACCTTCAAACTCACAACACTGGTTGAAACATGCTTCAAAAACAGTTGGGCTACCTTTCTTTATGTGGACCAGGCCATTGTAGCCTCAACTAGCTCCACCCTTATGCTGCTGTTTATACCTCTCTTAGGCTCTTTTAATTTTATCCCTCCTGTTCTAGCTACTGATGTATTTATCTTTTGATCTTCCCCACTGCATATAAGGTCTTTGAGGGCTTGATGAGACTGTAGTTCTTTTTACATATGGTCATCCACCTGTCTATCAATTTTTATGGCATCACATCATCTTAGACTGTGAGAAACCATAAAGATAATCCATTCCAATGATGCCATTAGACATCATAACCAAAGCTGAATGATATGTATGTATGTATGTATGTATGAACGGGTTAGTGTGGAGATGGATGAATGAGTGGCTAGATAGATTGATGGATTGGAAGATGAATGAATGGGTAGGTGAATAGGATGGATGGATGGGTGAGTAGATGGACTGATTGATAAATTGATGGTTTGGAAGATGAATAGACAATTGTGTGGGTGGGTGAGTGGGTGGGCAAGTGAATAAATGGATTGTTGAATTTGAAGATGAATAGATGGTAGATGAAGGGAGAGATGGATGAATAAGTGAGTGGGTAGCTGGATAGAATGATGGAAGGATGGATTATGGATAGATAGGTAGCTGAATGGTTAGGTGGTGTGATCTCCCCTATGAAGGGAGAGAAAGAGTGTTCACAGAGAGGCTTTTGGGCTGTCTGCTCCTATTGTATCACCCACACCACTGCCCCAACAACTTGTTAATGAAGGGAAGTCCTAGAGGGGATTGAGTGATAAGCGCATGATCTCTGAAATTAGACTGCCTGAGTTAAGTGCTGACTGTTTAACCTCTCTAAGGCTCAGTTTTCTCATGTGTGAGGGGTGAGGCTTTTTCACCGGAAAATGTGTATGCTAGCTCTGGGCAGATGTTTGCTTTTTCAGATACAATTCAGTGACCTTATTCCAGGGATAGATGTTTTGATTTTGGTCTGGCCCTTCTGAATGTTTGTGACATTGAGCCCTGTCCCAGCTACAAGGCCCAATACCCAAGTTGATTCATTTATTTCTGTATCAGGAAGCAAAGGGCCACAGAATATACACATTTCGCCGACACAATGTCATTTTTCATACAAGGAAGTCTTTAGGGATGTTTGAGCCATTGAGTTAAATAAGAAAGTGAATTAGAGATGGGGCTGAATGAGTGGGAAAATCATTTCCACTGTTATTCTCAAATATAAGGCAAAAACACTGTTGACTTTGCCATAGCACTGCCATCCCCAGGCTTGGTCTCCTTTTCTTTGAGTGGATTACTTGGTGTTAAGTGATTGTGGGAACCGAGACTCTCTGCTTCCTCTTACCTACAATGCGCCTTTGAGCCTCACCTCGAAGAAGCTTATTTCTCTTGGTGCTGATCGTTATCTGCATTAGTGTAAATGCTGCATGATATGTACAAGTCATGTCTTGTACTAAATGCTTTGTATGCATTTAGCCATTTGACGTACTATATATTTTATGTAGATATTTGTTACCTTTCTGCACTCACCAAAAGGATGAAGTTTTTTTTTTTTTTTTTTTTTTGAGACGGAGTTTCGCTCTGTGGCCCAGGCTGGAGTGCAGTGGCCAGATCTCAGCTCACTGCAAGCTCCGCCTCCCAGGTTTATGCCATTCTCCTGCCTCAGCCTCCCGAGTAGCTGGGACTACAGGCGCCCGCCACCTCGCCCGGCTAAGGATGAAGATTTTTAAGTCTGTTTTGTTCACTGCTGTAATCCCGGAAGCTAGAACAGTGCTGACACTCCATAGGTATCCAGTAAATATTTAGTAGGTAATTATGTGAGTTTTCTATTTCTCAAGAGGAACCTATGAGCTGAATATTATCCTTCCTACCTCACAGACGGGGAAACTAAGACTCAGATCTTAGATAATTTTGAGGATATTTTTGTTTGTGGGGCTACCATCTGAGGCTCATAGGTAGAGAAATATGCTGAAATGAATCATTTCACAAGGAAAATATGAAGAAAATAAAATTGATTTAGTTCAGTTTTGCTTTTGGAAGGCAGTTATATGAGGTCTCTATCATGGACTTGCTTCTCTGAATGGTATGCTTAGTCCTCGTTTCCCATTCGCATTTGTGTTAGGGAGAAATTATCCTTATGGGCCCTGAGGCATGGGTGGGAGGGAGCAGACCATGAGGACACACTTACCAGGAACCAGGTCTTTATGCAAATGTTTTCTCAGTTCCTCCTCAAGCTAACCTGGTTATCTCATTTCTCAGGTGAAAACACCAAGTCTGAGGCCAAGAGCAGAGCTGGCATTTCCCCAGGCCACATGACGAAGGCGAAGCTGTCTATCTTTTCTGCTTCCCATTTTTTTTTCTTTTTTCTTTTCTTTCTTTCTTTTTTTTTTTTTTTTTTTCTGAGACAGTCTCACTCTATTGCCCAGGCTGGAGTGCAGTGGTGCAATCTTAGCTCACTGCAACCTGTGCCCCTGGGTTCAAGTGATTCTCGTGCCTCCGCTTCCCAAGTGGCTGGGACTACAGGCACATGCCATCACAGCTAATTTTTTTTTTTTTTTTTTTTTTTTTTTTTTTTTTTTAATGGAGTCTTGCTCTGTCACCCAGGCTGGAGTGCAATGGGGCGGTCTCAGCTTACTGCAACCTCTGCCTCCTGGATTCAAGTGATTCTTCTGCCTCAGCCTCCCAAGTGGCTGGGATTAAAGGTGCGTGGCTAATTTTTGTATTTTTAGTAGAGACATGGTTTCACCATGTTGGCCAGGCTGTTCTCAAACTCTGGTTTCAAGTGATTCACCTGCCTCAGTCCCCCAAAATGCTGGGATTACAGGTGTGAGCCACCTCACCTGGCCTGCTTCCCCTTTCTGCTCTGCTCCCCTTCCCTTCCCTGCCCTGCTCTCCCCTCCCTCTCCCCGTTCTCTCCCCTTCTCCTCCCCTTCCCTCTCCTCTTCTCCCCTCCCCTCCCTTTCCCCCTCCTCTTCTCCCCTCCCCTTTCTCCCTCCCCTCCCCACTGCCCAGCCCCTCCCCATCCTGTCCCCTTCCCTCTTTTCCTCTTCTCTTCTCTTCTCTTTTATTTTGAGATGGAGTTTCGCCTGCCTGGAGTGCAGTGGTGCGATCTCAACTCACTGCAACCTCTGCCTCCCGGGTTCAAACGATTCTCCTACCTCAGCCTCCCAAGTAGCTGGGATTACAGGTGCATACCACCATGCCCGGGTACCCATTTCTTTATGAGGTTACTCACATGCTCA
This sequence comes from Rhinopithecus roxellana, assembly GCF_007565055.1. NCBI lineage: Eukaryota > Metazoa > Chordata > Mammalia > Primates > Cercopithecidae > Rhinopithecus > Rhinopithecus roxellana. Next base: position 102,213,384 of record NC_044557.1, read on the forward strand.
GCTCTTTGGTAGAAAAGCCTTTGTCACTGTTGTATCTCCAGTGCCCAGCAGAGTATCAGGTATTCAGTGGGTACTTAACAAATGTCAGCTGAGTTGATGAAATTTCCTCAAAGCAAATTCAGAGGCACATCCTATTTTAAAACACTCTCAGTTCCTTCTTCCCGCCTTTCGGTTGAGACTTCATTGTGCAATCTGACTAGGCAGGAAGTGAAATGGGGATTGTTGTAGGTTTTGTCTGCTGACAGCAAGGCACAGATGGTGACTAATTGGCCATTATTTATTTTGCTCATATGCAGCATTTTTGGTTTTCTGTTGCCCTTTGATTGATTGGGTGGCTCCTGGCTACAGGTGGGTCCATTTTATGCTTGGTTGGTGAGTCCTACAAAGGCCCATTAAATCAATTAAGTTGGCGGGCGTGAGAAAATCTGGGAGGGGGCAGGGAATCTGCCTGACTTGACTAGTCAGACAAATCCTCCTGGGTCATGGGGCTGCCACGGGAGGGGCTTCCACCCCACCATCTCCTGTCCTAGGTGCTGTGGGGAGATGAGTCTGTATCCTACCTGGATTCTGCCTCCAAGGTGAGCAGCATCAAGTGGAGATGGGACCTCTACACATCACTGAGAACCAGGGACAAGGTGTGAAGTGCTGTGGGAGCAGTGCCGAGGAAACACTCTGACAGTTTAGAGAAGGGAGAGGAGACACCTGTTGGGGCTTGGGGTGCAGTGGTGATGAGCACAGGGTGATAAGGAAGGTTTTCTGGAAGAGATGGTGTTTGACCCAGAAGATTGGCGGGATTGGATATGCAAAGAAGGTGGGAAAAGCACTCCAGGAAGCAGGTGTTTCCTAAGCCAGGGCAGAGTTTGGAAAGTGTAGAGAGTGTATGTTAAAGAGCAAGTAGCTCCTCCTGGCTGAAGAAAAAGGCACATGGAAGGAAAAAACTTAGATGTGTAAGCGAAATCTTTGGAGTAGGTTTTAGGAAGCCCATATGCTAGGCTGGGAGGAAGGTAGGTGCATTGGCAGAGAGTCCTGGCTTTGGAGTCTGACCTTCTGGGTTGGATATGTGGCTTGCTAGCTGAGGGACCCTGGGCAGCTGCGTTGCTAGGCATCAAAACACATAGAACTTGCCTTCTTTTTGATCCTACTGTGACGCTGCAACAAGAATTCAAATAATCCATGGAAAGCACTTTGCACAGGTGCCTGGTAAGGATTTTATAGATGGTAACAACTGTATTATAATTTTTGTTATTATTAGACAGTGAAATTTCCTGAAAGGTTACCTTGAAATATTTTGGAAAGGACGGTGGATGGAAAAAGAATCTAAGATTCTACTTTGGAATTATCCCAAAAGATCTGGGATCTTTATTTCACCTCTCTTGTGAGCATCTTTTTATCTTCTTTTTTTTTGTTTGAAACTGAATCTTGCTCTGTCACCGTGGCTGGAGTGCAGTGGCACAATCATATCTCACTGTAGCCTCAAACCCCCAGGCTCAAGAGATCCTCCTACCTCAGTTTCCCAAGTAGCTGAAACTACAGGTGGTGCCACTGCACCCGGCTAATGTTGCTTGCTATGTTGCCCAGGTTGGCCTCGAACTCCTGGCCTCAAGTGATCCTTGGCCTCCCAAAATGCTGGAATTACAAGCATGTGCCACTGTACCTGGCTATGTGCATCTTTTATTAATGATGAGTTGTTTATTTTGGCTGCTTCAAGGGCGTAACACCATTTATCCCAAGTCATAGTCAACCATTGTGTGGGAGGTCATATTGAATTTGACTTTTAAGCAACTAGAGAGTTTAGGTAGGAAGAACAGCTCAGTTCCAAGTTCACTCTAAGATTTATTGAGCATTGGATGGACCAGGCAAGATGGCTAAATAGGAAGAGCTCCAGTCTGCAGCTCCCAGCAAGACCAGCATAGAAGGCGGGTGATTTCTGTATTTCCAACTGAGGTACCAGGTTCACCTCATTGGGACTGGTTAGACAGGGTATGCAGCCCATGGAGGGCAAGCAGAAGCAGAGTGGGGCATCGCCTCACCCAGGAAGTGCAAGAGGTTGAGGAACTCCCTCTCCTAGCCAAGGGAATCCATGAGGGACTGTGCCATGAGGGACCGTGCTATCCAGCCCAGATACTATGCTTTTCCCATGGTCTTTGCAACCGACAGACCAGGAGATTACCTTGGACGCCTACACCACCAGGGCCCTGGGTTTCAAGCACAAAACTGGGTGGCCGTTTGGGCAGACACTGAGCTAGCTGCAGGAGTTTTTTTTTTCATACTCCAGTGGCACCTGGAACACCAGTGAGACAGAACCAGGTTGTGGGAAGTCAGGGACCCTGAACGGAGGGACCAGCTGGAGCCAAGGCAGACGAACATAAATTGTAAAGATTTCATGGACATTTATCAGTTCCCCAAATTAATACCTTTATAATTTCTTTTGCCTGTCTTTACTGCAATCTCTGAACATAAATTGTAAACATTTCAAGGACATTTATCACTTCCCTAATAATACTCTTATAATTTCTTGTGCCTGTCTTTGATCTCTTAATCCTGTTATCTTCGTAAGCTGAGAATGTACATCACCTCAGGACCACTATTGTACAAACTGACTGTAAAATATGTATGTTTGAACAATATGAAATCAGTGCACCCTGAAAAAGAACAGAATAACAGCAATTTTCAGGGAACAAGGGAAGATAACCATAAGGTCTGACTGCCTGCGGGATCGGGCAGAATAGAACCGTATTTTTCTTCTTGCAGAGAGCCTATAGATGGACGTGTGAGTAGGAGAACTATCGCTGAGTTATTTTCCCAGCAAGGAATATTAATAATTGATAACCCTGGGGAAGGAATGCATTCCTGGGGGGCGGTCTATAGACGGCCACTCTGGAAGTGTCTGTCTTTTTTTTTTTTTTTTGAGATGGAGTATTGCTCTGTCGCCCAGGCTGGAGTACAGTGGCCGGATCTCAGCTCACTACAAGCTCCGCTTCCCGGGTTCACGCCATTCTCCTGCCTCAGGCTCCCCAATAGCTGGGGCCACAGGCGCCCACCACCTTGCCTGGCTAGTTTTCTGTATTTTTTAGTAGAGATGGGGTTTCACCATGTTAGCCAGGATGGTCTTGATCTCCTTACCTAGTGATCCGCCTGTCTTGGCCTCCCAAAGTTCTGGGATTACAAGCTTGAGCCACCGCACCCGGCCGGAAGTGTCTGTCTTATGCAATTGAGGTAAGGACTGAAATACATCTTGGTCTCCCGCAGTACCCTCAGGCTTACTAGGATTGGGAAATTCCAGCCTGGTAAATTCTAGTCAGACCAGTTGTCTGCTCTTGAACCCTGTTTCCCGTTAAGATGTTTATCAAGACAGTGCATGCACAGCAGGACATAGACCCTCATCAGTAATTCTAATTCTGCCTTGCCTTGTGATCTTTATGGCCCTTTGAAGCATGTGATCCTTGTGACCTACTCCCTGTTCGTACAGTCCCTGGGCCCTTTTAAAATCCCTAATAAAAACTTGCTGGTTTTGTGGCTCAGGGTCGTCATCACAGTCCTACCAATATGTGATGACACCTCTGGAGGCCCAGCTGTAAAAGTTCTCTCTTTGTACTCTTTCTCTTTATTTCTCAGACCAGCCGACACTTAGGGAAAATAGAAAATAACCTATGTTGAAATATTGGGGACTGGTTCCCCTGATAGAACCGTTCACTACCCTGAAAAGGGGGCTGAAGCAAGGGAGCTGACTGGTCTTGCTCAGCGGATCCCACCCCCACGGAACCCACAAACTGAGATCCACTGGCTTGAAATTCTCACTGCCAGCACAACAGTCTGAAGTCGACCTGGGACACATGAGCTTGCTGGGGGATGGAGCATCTGCCATTACTGAGGCTTGAGCAGGTGGTTTTCCCCTCACAGTGTAAACAAAGCCACTGGGAGTTCAAACTGGGTGCAGAACCAACCCACCGTAGCGCAGCAAAGCTGCTGTATCCACACTGCCTCTCTAGATTCCTCCTCTCTGGGCAGGGCATCTCTGAAAGAAATGCAGCAGCCCCAGTCAGGGGCTTATAGATGAAATTCCTGTCTCCCTGGGACAGAGCACGTTGGGGAAGGGGCAGCTGTGGGTGCAGCTTCAGCAGTCTTAAATGTTCCTGCCTGTCGGCTCTGAAGAGAGCTGCAGATCTCCCAGCACAGCCCTTAAACTCTGCTAAGGGACTGATTGCCTCCTCGAATGGGTCCTGACACCTGTGGCTCCTGACTGGGAGACACATCCCAGCAGGGGTCGACAGATACCTCATACAAAAGAGCTCTGGCTGGCATCTGGTGGGTGCCTCTCTGGGATGAAGCTTCCAGAGGAGGGAGCAGGCAGCAATATTTGCTGTTCTGCAGCCTCTGCTGGTGATATCCAGGCAAACGGGGCCTGGAGTAGACCTCCAACAAACTCTAGCAGACCTGAAGAAGAGAGGCCTGACTGTTAGAAGAAAAACTAACAAACAGAAAGCAATAGCATCAACATCAACAAAAAGGATGCCCATGCCAAAACCCTATCCAAAGTTCACCAACCTCAAAGGCCAAAGGTAGATAAATCCACGAAGATGAGGAAAAACCAGTGCAAAAAGGCAGAAAATTCCAAAAACCAGAATGCCTCTTCTCCTCCAAAGGATCACAACTCCTCGCCAGCAAGGAAACAAAACTGGATGGAGAATGAGTTTCATGAATTGACAGAAGTAGGCTTCAGAAGGTGGTAATAACAAACTCCTCTGAGCTAAAGAAGCATGTTCTAACCCAAGGCAAGGAAGCTAAGAACCTTGATAAAAGGTTACAGGAACTGCTAACTAGCATAACCAGCTCAGAGAAGAACATAAATGACCTCATGGAGCTGAAAAACACAGCATGAGAATTTTATGAAGCATACACAAGTATCAACAGCTGAATCGATCAAGCAGAAGAAAGGATATCAGAGACTGAAGATCAACTTAATGAAATAAAGTGTAAAGACAAGATTAGAGAAAAAAGAATGAAAAAGAATGAACAAAGCCTCCAAGAAATATGGGACTATGTGGAAAGGCCAAACCTATGTTTGGTTGGTGTACCTTACAGTGATGGGAAGAATGGAATCAAGTTGGAAAACACACTTCAGGATATTATCCAGGAAAACTTCCCCAACCTAGAAAGACAGGCCAACATTCAAATTCAGGAAATACAAAGAATACCACAAAGACACTCCTCGAGAAGAGCAACCCCAAGATACATAATCATTGGATTCATTAAGGTTGAAATGAAGGAAAACATGTTAAGGGCAGTCAGAGAGAAAGGTCTGGTTACCCACAAAGGGAAGCCTATCAGACTGACAGCAGACCTCTCGGCAGAAACTCTACAAGCCAGAAGAGAGTGGAGGCCCTTATTCAACATTCTTAAAGGAAAGAATTTTCAACCCAGAATTTCATATCCAGTCAATCTAAGTAAGCTTCATAAACAAAAAAGAAATAAAATCCTTTACAGACAAGCAAATGCTGAGGGATTTTGTCACCATCAGGCCTGCCTTACAAGAGCTCCTGAAGGAAGCACTAAATATGGAAAGGAAAAACTGGTACCAGCCACTGCAAAAACATACCAAAATGTAAAGATCATCGACACTATGAAGAAACTACATCAACTAATGGGTAAAATAACCAGCTAGCATCATAATGACAGGATCAAATTCACACATAACAATATTAACCTTAAATGTAAATGGGCTAAATGCCCCAATGAAAAGACACAGACTGGCAAATTGGATAGAGTCAAGACCCATTGGTGTGCTGTATTCAGGAGACCGATCTCACGCGCAGACACACATAGGCTCAAAATAAAGGGATGGAGAAATATTTACCAAACACATGGAAAGAAAAAAATCAGGAGTTGCCATACTAGTCCCTGATAAAACAGACTTTAAACCAACAAAGATCAAAAAAGATAAAGAAGGTGATTACATAATGGTAAAGGGATCAATGCAACAAGAAGAGCTAATACACTAAATATATATGGACCCAATACAGGAGCACCCAGATTCATAAAGCAAGTTCTTAGAGACCTACAAAGAGACTTAGACTCCCATACAATAATACTGGGAGACATTAACGCCCCACTGTCAATATTAGACAGATCAACGAGACAGGAAATTAACAATGATATTCAGGACTTGAACTCAGCTCTGGACCAAGCAGACCTAATAGACATCTACAAAACTCTTTGCCCCATATCAACAGAATATACATTCTTCTCAGCACCACATAGCACTTATGCTAAAATTGACCACATAATTGGAAGTAAAACACTCCTCAGCAAATGCAAAAGAACAGAAATTGTAACAGTCTCTCAGACCACAGTGCAATCAAATTAGGACCCAGGATTAAGAAACTCACTCAAAACCACACAACTACATGGAAACTGAACAACCTGTTCCTGAATGACTACTGGGTAAATAACGAAATTAAGGCAGAAATAAATAAGTTCTTTGAAACCAATGAGAACAAAGACACAATGTACCAGAATCTCTGGGACACAGCTAAAAAGGTGTTTAGAGGGAAATTTATAGCACTAAATGCCCACAAGAGAAAGCAGGAAAGATCTCAAATCGACACCCTAATATCACAGTTAAAAGAACTAGAGAAGCATGAGCAAACAAATTCAAAAGCTAGCAAAAGACAAGAAATAACTAAGATCAGAGGAGAACTGAAGGAGATAGAGACATGTGAAACCCTTCAAAAAATCAGTGAATCCAGGAGCTGGTTTTTTGAAAAGATTAACAAAATAGACCACTAGCCAGACTAATAAAGAAGAAAAGAGAGAAGAATCAATATAGACACAAGACAAAATGATAAAGGGGATATCACCACTGACCCCACAGAAATACAAACTACCATCAGAGAATACTATAAACACCTCTATGCAAATAAACTAGAAAATCTAGAAGAAATGGATAAATTCCTGGTCACATACACCCTCCCAAGTCTAAGCCAGGAAGAAATCGAATCCCTGAATAGACCAATAACAAGTTCTGAAATTGAGGCAGTAATGAACAGCCTACCAACCAAAAAAAGCCCAAGACCAGATGGATTCACAGCCGAATTCTACCAGAGGTACAAAGAGGAGCTGATACCATTCCTTCTGAAATTATTCCAAACAATAGAAAAAGAGGGACTCCTCCCTAACTCATTTTATGAGGCCAGGATCATCCTGACATCAAAACCTGGCAGAGACACAACAAAAAAATTTCAGGCCAATATCACTGATGAACATTGGTACAAAAATCCTCAGTGAAATACTGGCAAACCAAATCCAGCAGCACATTAAAAAGCTTATCCACCACACTCAGGTTGGCTTTATCCCTGGGATGCAACACTGGTTCAACACACTCAAATAAATAAATAAATGTAATCCATCACACAAACAGAACCAATGACAAAAACCACATGATTATATCAATAGATGCAGAAAAGGCCTTCGATAAAATTCAACACCCCTTCATGCTAAAAACACTCAATAAACTAGATATTGATGGGGAACGTATCTTAATAAGAGCTATTTATGACAAATCCACAGTCAATACCATACTTAATGGGCAAAAGCTGGAAACATTCCTTTTGAAAACTGGCACAAGGCAAGGATGCCCTGTCTCACCACTCCTATTCAACATAGTATTGGAAGTTCTGGCCAGGGCAATCAGGCAAGAGAAAGAAATAAAAGTTATTCAAATAGGAAGAGAGGAAGTCAAATTGTCTTTGTTTGCAGATGACATGATTGTATAGTTAGAAAACCCCATGTCTCAGCCTCAAATCTCCTTAAGCTGATGAGCAACTTCAGCGAAGTCTCAGTATACAAAATCAATGTGTAAAAATCACAAGCACTCCTATACATCAATAATAGACAAATAGCCAAATCATGAGTGAACTCCCATTCAGGATTGCTACAAAGAGAATAAAATACCAAGGAATACAACTTACAAGGGACGTGAAAGACCTCTTCAAGGAGAACTACAAACCATTGCTCAAGGAAATAAGAGAGGACAGAAACAAATGGAAAAACTTTCCACACTCGTGGATAGGAACAATCAGTGTTGTGAAAATGGCCATACTGCCCAAAGTAATTTACAAATTCCATGCTATTCCCATCAAGCTACCATTGACTTTCATCACAGAATTAGAAGAAACTACTTTAAATTTCATATGGAAGCAAAAAAGAGCCTGTATAGCCAAGACAATCCTAGGCAAAAAGAACAAAGTTGGAGGCATCACACTACCTGACTTCAAACTATACTGCAAAGCTACAGTAACAAAACAGCATGGTACTGGTAGCAAAACAGATATATAGTTGGATGGAACAGAACAGAGGCCTCAGAAATAATACCACACATCTACAACCATCTGATCTTTGACAAACCTGACAAAAACAAGCAATGGGGAAAGGATTCCCTATTTAATAAATGGTGTTGGGAAAACTAGCCATACGCAGAAAACTTAAACTGGACCCCTTCCTTACACCTTATACAAAAATTAACTCAAGATGGATTAAAGATTTAAATTTAAGACCTAAAACAATAAAAACCCTAGAAGAAAACCTAGGCAATACCATTCAGGGCATAGGCATGGGCAAAGACTTCATGACTAAAACACCAAAAGCAATTGCAACAAAAGCCAAAATTGACAAATGGGATCTAATTAAACTAAAGAGCTTCTGCACAGCAAAAGAAAGTAGCATCAGAGTGAACAGGCAACCTACAGAATGGGAGAAAATTTTTGCAATGTATCCATCTGACAAAGGGCTAGTATCCACAATCTAAAATGAACTTAAATTTATAAGAAAAAAACAACCCCATCAAAAAGTGGGTGAAGGACATGGACAGACACTTCTCAAAAGAAGACATTTATGCAGCCAACAAACATGAAAAAAAGATCATCACTGGTCATTAGAGAAATGCAAATCAAAACCACAATGAGATACCATCTCACACCAGTTAGAATGGCGATCATTAAAAGGTGAGGAAGCAACAGATGCTGGAGAGGATGTGGACAAATAGGAACATTTTTACACTGTTGGTGGGAGTGTAAATTAGTTCAACCATTGTGGAAGACAGTGTGGCAATTCCTCAGGGATCTAGAACCAGAAATACCATTTGACCCAGCAATCCCATTACTGGGTATATATCCAAAGGATTATAAATCATTCTATAAAGAAACATGCACACATATGTTTATTGCAGCACTATTTACAATAGCAAAGACTTGGAATCAACCCAAATAACCATCAATGATAGGCTGGATAAAGAAAATGTGGCACATATACACCATGGAATACTATGCAGTCATAAAAAAGAATGAGTTCATGTCCTTTGCAGGGACATTGATGAAGCTGGAAACCATCGTTCTCAGCAAACTAACACAGGAACAGAAAACAAAACACTGCATGTTCTCATTCATAAGTGGGAGTTGAACAATGAGAGCTTATGGGCACAGGGAGGGGAACATCACATACTTGAGCCTGTCAGGGGATGTGCGGCAAGGGGAGGGATAGCATTAGGAGAAATACCTAATGTAGATGACAGGTTGCTGGGTACAGCAAACCACCGTGGCACATGTATCCGTATGTAAAAAACCTCCATGTTCTGCACATGTATCCCAGAACTTAAAGTATGTATATAAAAAAGGATTTATTGAGCATTGCATATGTGCCAAATAGTAAGTCAAGCAGTGAAGATACAAAGATCAGTGGTTCATGGTCTCTGCCCCCAAGAATCTTAACTGGGTAGAGAACACTGACATGAAAATAAACAGAAAACATGGTAGCTTTGGTAAAATAAATTTGTATAGGCTCACAATTTTGGAAATAACTCTAGATAAAAATACCACTACCTGGTGACAGCATACCTAGGGCCACATTTGTAAAAGTAAAACATACCCCTTTCATAGTTAAGTCAGTAAATTCGAAAATGTGGAGTTATGGCAATGAAAGCAATAGAATTATAAATGGTTTTGTTTTGTTTTGTTTTGTTGAGACAGAGTCTACCAGGCTGGAATGCAGTGGTGCAATCTCAGCTCACTGCAACTTCCGCCTCCTGGGTTCAAGCCATTCTCCTTCCTCACCCTCCTGAGTAGCTGGGATTACAGGCACCCACCACCACGCCCAGCTAATTTTTGTATTTTTAGTAGAGACAGGGTTTCACCATGTTGACCAGGCTGGTCTCTAACTTCTGACCTCAGGCAATCTGCCCGCCTTGGCCTCCCAAAGTGCTGGGATTACAGGCATGAGCTACTGTGCCCGGCCAGAACTATAAATCCCATAGAGCAAGACACCATTGAGTTTTGTTCTGTCCTGAGCAACTAACGTTCAATTCTAGGAATTCTGGAGACACTTGAGACACCATGGGGTGGACAGGTTGACAAGCAATTGAATACCCCCTGCACACTCAGACATAATGATTCACTTAGAGAGGGAAGGAGCAGACATTGTCTTATTGCTTCCTCTGAGCCTGGCACTGTATGTGCACCGCACTGTACATAGGCCATCTCCTTTGACATTCAACAATAAGCCTGTGGAATGGAAATTATTATCCTCATTTTATAGACAAAGTAACAGAACCAGAGGAGCTAAGCGATTTTCCCAAGGTCACAGAGCTGATAAGTGGCAGAGCCAGGGTTGGGACACAGGTGTGTCCAAAGCCCTTTCTGCCTTTGCATTCCAGACTCTCTAATACACATGTTTTCTGTTGGAACAATTTCTAATCAGTCTAATGAAGATGCATTGCACTCTCACAAAGAAATGTTCCCTTTGAGATGAGTCATTGATCATCCACTATACATGAGGAGGGAAGGTGGAGGTGGCAGTTGCTTCTCTCCTGCTGTGTGGGGTGGCGATGCCTTTCCCACAGAGTCCGTCTCGATGTATCCCCTGTGTCTGACTGCCCGGCACCCCAGTTAGGCCCCTTCTCTAATCCTGGCTGCTTCTGGGACAGTCTCCCTCTCAGCAGTACGGAGATGCAAGGGCTTCAGTTCCATGGCAGAGCTGCTTCCCGTCCCTGGGCCAACCAGCATCTGCCATACCTCTGGAGAGACGTCTGACCCAGCACAGGGCAGATGCTGACTGGCTCCGTGCTGAGCAGTCCATCAGTTCCCTGTCTCCTGAGATCCATACAAGTCGGAATTGACTAAAAACTGGATGTGGCAGTATGAAAAATAAAGTCAATCATGCTGCACACTTACATTATTTTATAGCTTAGAGCGAGCTTTCTCATGTCTTCGTAAGGGTAGCCAGGCACTGTATTAATCCTCACAACAGCACTACAAGGTAAGTACTCTTATCATTCCTATTTTACTGAAGATGTCACTGAAGCACAGAGAGACTACAGGGTTTACCCAAGATCACAAAGATGAAAAGTGGCAAAACTAGGACTCAAATGCAGCCTGGCTCCAAAAGTCAACACAATCATTAAAGGACACTACTCTTTCTTGGGTCGGATAGTATCACGTGGACCCTTCTAGTTCCACTTGCCTGTGACTTTGTTGATCTGTGAAGTTCTCCATCAGGTTAGACGTGTCTATAAACACTGGAAACGGACTGGGTAGTTACAGGAAGGGAGAGGGCACGGCAAGAACGGGCACCTTTGGATCTGGAGCGGGAGTGAAATGAAGTAAGGGCAGCTCTGTCCTCTCGGATGGAGAGCCAAGGTGATGTGAGTGGGCCATAGTAGGCATTTCCAGTTGTCAAATGGGTCGAGTGGGCACAGGACATTCTTTCAACCAAATGCAAATGAAGAATATTTTTAAAGGTGAAGCAAAGGAAATTACATTTCCTACAGACTCATAGCCTGATCACTCACAGGCCTCTTTTTAGCTTTACGGGTGTTACTTGCATGGATAGTAAGAGGCAGAAGAAAAGGCACAAGCTAAACTTCTTTTCTCCACATGTGAGTTGGGATCCTTGAAATTCATTTCTCCCTCCTTGAGTCATGAACTGAATGCTATGCACCTGGCATGCTTGCTGGTGGGTATAAATAGTCTAGTGGGGGGTGGGGGTGGGGAGCTCTGCTAAATTAGTGTCTCCCAACCTTTCTGCTGAGGACACTCCAAACCACACCTCTCCATCAGCTTTACCCAAGCCTCTCTCAAAGGCGTTCTATTCAGCTATTTGAAAGTTTTCCTAATCCTGTAGTTAATGAACAATCATAGAGTGAACGTTTAGTGAATGTTTAGCATGGTTCTGTGACGATGCATACAATTGTAAGACTTGTTGCACTTCCCCCAGAAGCTTACCATTTGATGGAGATAAATACGCAGGACAATTTGTAAATGCGACACCCATGACCTTCTGCTCTCACCAAGGATAATGTGCTTATCTTAGCTTTCTTTTTGATAATGCTTACTCCAGCACTTTTCTCTTTGGGCCTTCATAAGATTGTCATATTCTCTTTCCTCTTCTTTCTCTTTTTCTCCTATCCCTCATTCCTCCTCCCCAAATTAGGTTTCCAAGTGCCAGTTCTTATTTATCTGTTTATTTTCTTGAGTCAGGTTTCTAGTTCCAATGGAGTAATTTGAATTACATTAACCTGCCCCACATAATGATGAGGCCATTTTTTTTTTTTTTTTTCTTGAGATGGAGTTTTGCCCTGTTGCCCAGGCTGGAGTGCAGTGGTGGGATCTTGACTCACCGCAACCTCTGCCTCCCAGGTTCAAGTGATTCTCCTGCCTCAGCCTCCTCAGTAGTTGGGATTACAGGCATGCACCACCATACCTGGCTAATTTTTGTATTTTTAATACAAACGGGGTTTCACCATGTTGGCCAGGCTGGTCTTGAACTCCTGACCTCAGGTGATCCACCCACCTTGGCCTCCCAAAGTGCTGGGATTACAGGCATAAGCCACTGCGCCAAGTGAGACTGAATATTTAAAAACACATTTGAAAGCTTTGGAGAGCAATCAACACAGTCAGGAAGCCGAGGAGCTATGATCCTTGAGAGATGGGCAGCAAATCAAATGAGCTCCACATCTGCCACATGTGATTACTACCTGAGGATGTTTTTTCATTCTCAGCAAGGGGACAAAAGCCCAGGCAGAAAGCATCACCCCCCTGTGCTAAGTAGACAGAGGTCTCCTCAGTGTTGGGGACTGCCAGAGAGGAGAGAACCACAGAGAAGTGAGTCCCCAAATATGCAAAAAGGATTCCCTGAAGCCATCAGATGATTTCTCAGTTGCACATGTGCTGAGTGAGATTCCAAGATTTCCAGAAGAATATAGCAGCAGGGAGGCTGAAGAAGTGAGCAGAGATTTCAGCCATGAACAGTGCTGAGGAGATAGCATTGTCTTACCAAGATAGATGAGGCTTGGTAAACAACACCTTGAGGTGTCAGTTAAGACCTCAGGAGGCCCGAGGCATAGGAGCAAGGGCTGTAGGCTAGAGCAGTTCTCTCAGAGTAATCACTGTGCTCTAAGAGTAAGAGAAAAATAGAAATAGATCAGCAGTAACAAAGCCTAAAATGGAACCTGGACAGGCTCAGTGTGATCTCCTGGCTCTTTATCTGCTTGAAGAAAAGAAAGCCTTAACCTTCCTTGGAGAAAAACAGCATCATCTAGAGCCTCTACAAGTTTTGGTTCACAATATCAGGCACCCAGTCAAAAATTATAAGTCATCTAAAACCTGGACCACATGTCCAAACCCCAAGAGGAAAAAGATAACAGAAGGAGACATACAGGAGATTCAGTTAATGATCAGGTAGAGCTTTCAGATAACTCTATTTTTGATGATTCTGCTTTGGAAAAATCACACCAACAAATATTTCCCTAAGAACATACAAATTATAACTAGTTGATAGCTGTGCCTAAAGTCTGTCTGCTTCTCATGTAGACTGTAAGGCACAGAAACCATATTTGTAGTTAATCTGGAAGTAAACTGCCATGTTTCATATGGAATATAGAGTAAATTGCAAGATCTATAAAATGGGATGAACAGAGAAAGTCCTTTAGAAAATCAGATGGGACACACTCCAGATCTAATCAGATGCAACTGTATAAAAAGTATCCATAAATTGACAAGAAGTGGGGCTCGCCAATTTAGAGAAGACTTGAAATATAGGAAAAAATCTCCGCTGGCTCTTTTTTTAAAAAACAATCTTGAGAAGGCTCATCTCGTCTCTAGTCTTGAATCACGACTTTGAGATAGGTAGTTCCCAACTATTTACCATTTCCAGAAATTCAGGCCTGATTTTCCAGCTTTCTGATGTGCATGTGCACCTGTGTGGCTCCTTGAACTCTTGAACTCAATATGTCCTACACTGAGCTAATCATCGTCTCTCCCAGACTTGCTTGCCCTTCTTTCTATTAAGGGCACCACCATTTCCCCTCATTTCTAGGCTTAAAGCCATAATCGTATTTGGCTACTTCTTCTTCCCCAAAATCTCCTATAATTAATTTTTCTCCTCCTTATTCCCAATCCTAGGTAGGTCTTGGTGTGCCTCTTACCTGGGCCGTAGACATTGTCTCTTTTTAAAAATTGAGACATAATTCACACACCATATTTAAAGATTACAATTCAGTAGCTTTAGTATATTCATAAAGATGAGTGATTATCACCGTTATATATTTCTATATATGACCTCTGTAGGGAGGCTGAGATGTGGGGAAAAGCAAAGTCACCAGGATAATAAGGTGGGTGAGGGGAGTTGAGGACCCTTCACGGTTGGATCTCCAAAAAGGGAGAGCCAGGACACAAAAGCCCCAGCATGCTGTTGTATTGTTGAGCTTACATCTTGGTGGCACTTTTCATTTTTTTAAATTGAAGACTCATGGCACACTGGGAAGCAGACAAGTCAAGTGTTATTACACCCACTTGAAAGAAGAAGAAACAGGGTCCTACTGAGAGGTGCCAAGATTTGTCCAACGTTACGTGACTGGTTCTTGCAGCTCTGGTCTGGGCTTCGGCCCAAGCTCTCTCCAATGGGCCACATGTTTTCCAGAGTAAAGAGATGATGTTTTACTCTATCTTGGGTGATGTAAATACGTAAATTAGAAAGGATCTGGATATGAAGTTGGCTCATTTCTTTTAAACTGTTTCTCAAGCATAGACTAAACACTGAACTTGGACTTGGCTATTTGAGTTCCAGTTCCGCCATTTATCAGTTATGTGATCTTGAGGATGTTATTGAACATTTCGGAGACTCAGTTTTCTCACCTGTAAAACTGAAATGATAATACTTATCTCCCAAATTTGCTGTGAGGATTAAATCAGATAACACATACTAAATGCTATGAAAACTGTTAAGTATTAGACGAATGGAGGTTGTTATGCTTTTTCTGACGGTAATGGATGCTGCAGATGGGGTTACAGGACTGTTCTTATGCAAAGGCTGTCTCAAGCTACTGAAAATATTTATTCACTTGCTCATTTATCTCTTCAACAAATAATTATCCAGGGCAAATTAAATGCTGTTCTAGAGGAATGAACAAGATGGGAAATAAATCAGTTAAAATCCCTGCTGTCACTGAGCTTATATTCTTAGGAGAAGACAAATCTAAACTGGTAGACAAATACTTTCAAACAGTGGTAAGTGCTATGAAGGAACTAAACATGGGAATGTAACAGTGACAGCAGGGGGTGGGTGCTTCAGACAGGCTGGCTGGGGCAACAAAACCAGCTAAAACCCCGAGTTTTTCTCCATCCCCTGGCAGTTTCTCACCTAGGTGAATTCCTGGAAAATTCTGCAGAATGAGTTCTAACAGATTTTGTGTGATCATAAAGATTGCTGTTCCGTTCTTCACTTCCCTGGCTCTCCAGCTGGAATCAGCACAGAATACTTTGCTCTGATGAGTCTGTAGAATTTGGGGGAAGGGGCAGAGTGAGACTCAGGCACTGAGTGAGATCCAGCCTGTGGTAAATTGATTTTTCTCTCAATATTCACTCACATCATCTCCTTCTTCATTCCAGTGCACACTGGATTTCACAAGCTGGGACTAGTTCTGAAACATCGCATTTTACCCCTCTGAGGTCTATGAATGTCTCCCTTTTTTTTTTTTTTTTTTTTTTTTTTTGAGACGGAGTCTCACTCTGTCGCCCAGGCTGGAGTGCAGTGGCCAGATCTCAGCTCACTGCAAGCTCGGCCTCCCAGGTTCACGCCATTCTCCTGCCTCAGCCTCCCAAGTAGCTGGGACTACAGGCGCCCACCACCTCGCCTGGCTAGTTTTTTGTATTTTTTAGTAGAGATGGGGTTTCACTGTGTTAGCCAGGATGGTCTCGATCTCCTGACCTCGTGATCCGCCCGCCTCGGCCTCCCAAAGTGCTGGGATTACAGGCGTAAGCCACCGTGCCCGGCCTATGAATGTCTCTTGACGAGGCTTCTGAACTGAATTCCAGGGCAGCCCTTGGAATATGGCAAACTGGAAGGGCAGGAGATGGGCCTTTGGACGTCTCTTTTAATTTTGAAGTTGTTTGATAAAGTTAGAAGCTTGTGGTATGATGGAAGTTCATGTTTATTTACATTTTCGAGGCTTTCCTGTGCAAATATAAGCATCCCTATGGTGGCTCTTGGCCCCAGTGAATGAAACATTGGGCCCATGTGCACTGTGTCCAGACTGCCTGCTCAGTGCTCACAACAAAGGCTGCAGCGAGGTCAGCACCATCCTGACCCTGCCTGAAGAGGGCAGATTACATGGCCTCACTTAGTATGTCTGCCCTCAGTGGTGCAATGGGACCTCGTAGCTGGCGGGAGCTCAAATTCAAAGTGCTGTTTGGGGGTTGTTTTCCTTCAATTCAATTCAATCAATCGGGTTTTTTTTTTTCGAGTTGGAGTTTTGCTCTTGTTCCCAAGGCTGGAGTGCAATGGTGTGATCTTGGCTCACCGCAACCTCTGCCTCCTGGGTTCAAGAGATTCTCCTGCCTCAGCCTCCCGAGTAGCTGGGATAGAGGCTTGCACCACCACACCCAGCTAATTTTGTATTTTTGGTAGAAATGGGGTTTTTCCATGTTGGTCAGGCTGGCCTCAAACTCCTGACCTCAGGTGATCCACCAGCCTCGGCCTCCCAAAGTGCTGGGATTACAGACATGAGCCACCGTGCCCGGCCAAGATTGATATTTGATAGGAATTGCATTGAATCTGTAGATTGCTTTGGGCACTATGGTCATTTTCAGGATATTGATTCTTCCAATCCATGATTCTTCCATCCATTCTTCCAAATGGATGTTTTTCCATTTGTTTGTGTCATCTATAATTTCTTTCATCCGTGTTTTGTAGTTCTCCTTGTAGAGATCTTTAACCTCCTTGGTTAAGTATATTCCTAGGTATTTTATTATTTTTTTTTTGTAGCTATTGTAGAAGTGATTGCATTTTTTATTTGATTCTCAGCTTGGTCATTGTTGATATATAACAGTGCTAGTGATCTATGTACATTGATTTTGTAACTTGAAACCTTACTGAATTCAGTTATCGAATATAAGAGTCTTTTGGAGGAGTCTTTAGGGTTTTCTAGGTATAAGATCATATCATTGGCAAACAGAGATCATTTGATTTCCTCTTTTCCAATTCTGATGCCCTTTATTTGTTTCTCTTGCCTGATTGCTCTGGCTAGGACTTCTAGTACCGTGTTGAATAGATGTGGTGAAAGTGGGCGTTCTTGTCTTGTTCCAGTTCTTAAAGGGAATGGTTTCAACTTTCCCCTGTTCAAATTGATGTTGGCTGTGGGTTTTTCATAGATGACTTTTATTATTCGGAGCTATATTCCTTCTATGCCTAGTTTGTTGACGGTTTTTATCATAAAAGGATGCTGTCACTTTCACAGAATTAGAAAAAACAGCTCTAAAATTAGTATGAAAACAAAAAAGAGCCTGACTAGCCAAAGCAATTGTAAACAAAAAGAACAAATCTAGAGGCATCACATTACCTGATTTCAAATTATACTATAAGGCTATAGTAACCAAAACAGCAGGGTATTGATATAAAAGTGGACACATAGACCAGTGGAGCAAAACAGAGAACCCAGAAATAAAGCCAAATACTTACAACCAGCTGATCTTTAACAAAGCAGACAAAAACTTACACTGGGGATAGAACACCATATTCAATAAATGGTGCTGAGAAAACTGGCAAGCCACATGTAGAAGAATGAAACTGGATCTCTCTCTCTCACCATATACAAAAATCAACCCAAGATGGATCAAAGTCTTAAATTTAAGACCTGAAGCCATACAAATTTTAAAAGAAAACCTAGGAAAAACTCTTCTGAACATTAACATAGGCAAAGAATTTATGACTAAGACCCCAAAGACAAATGCAACAAAAACAAAAATTAAACAATGGGACCTAATTAAACTAAAAAGCTTCTGAGTAAACAGAAAACCTACAAAATGGAAGAAAATATTTGCAAAGTGTACATCTAACAAAAATGTTCTTTGTACATCTAACAAAGGATGATATCCAGAATCTACAAGGAACCCAAACAAATCAGCAAGAAATTAGTGCAACCTCTATGGAAAACAGCATGGAGATTTCTCAAAGAATTAAAAGTAGATCTACCATTTAATCTACCAGCAATCCCACTATTAGGTAATCTAACCAAAAGAAAAGAAGTCATTATATCAAAAAGAAACATGCACATGTATGTTTATTGCAGCACAATTTACAATTGCAAAGACATAGAATCAACCCAAGTGTCCATTAACCGATGACTAGATTTAAAAAATGTGATAAATATACACCACGGAATACTACTCAGCCATAAAAAGGATGAAATATGTCTTTTGCAGTAACTTGGATGGATCTGGAGGTCATTATTCTAAGTGAAGTAACTCAGGAACAGAAAACTAAATATCTCATGTTCTTGCTTATAAGTGGGAGCTAAGCTGGTGCTCAAAGGCATATCGTGTGGTATAATGGACACTGGAGACTCAAGTGGGAAGGGTGGGAGGGAGAGGAGGGATAAAAAAATACGCATCAGGCACAGTGTACACTATTCAGGTGGTGGGTACACTGAAAGCCCAGACTTCACCACTGTGCAGTTGATCCATGTAACCAAAAACAACGTGTACTAACTACTAAAGCTATTGAATGTAAAAAAAAAAAAATTAAATAAACCTACTCTTGACTGGGCATAGTGGCTCATGCCTGTAATCCCAGCACTTTGGGAGGCTGAGGCTGGCAGATTACCTGAGGTCAGGAGTTCAAGACCAGTCTGGCCAACATGGTGAAACCTTGCCTCTACTAAAAATACAAAAAAATTAGCCAGGCGTGGTGACATGCCCCTGTAGTCCCAGCTGCTTGGGAGGCTGAGGCAGGAGAGTCACTTCAACCCGGGAGGCAGAGGTTGCAGTGAGCTGAGATTGCACCACTGCACAACAGCCTGGGTGACAGAGTGAGATTCTGTCTCAAAAACAAAACAAAACAAACAAACAAGTACATCTGCTCTTGTAGTAAAAGTGTGATACATCAAAAAAATCAATCAATCTGTCTTTACTTTGCTTCTCACCTGATGGAAGCCACCATCATCTCTTTCCTGTACTATTGCAACAGCCTCCTAAACGTAAGTTACATCATGTTTCTCTTCGACACAAAATCTCCCAGAGACTCCTGACTTTGCTCAGAGTAAGAGCTAAAGGCCTTTCAATGACTCATCTGTTGTTTCTTGTCCTCCATTCCCTTCTAGTTTCTCCTAGCTCACTCTGCTCCAGCCACTCCGACCTCCCCATGGTCCCAGACCATGCTTACCTCAGGGCCTTTGCAGTGTATCACTCCTCCCTCCGATGTCCATGTGATCGTCTCCTTACCTCTTTCATGTGTTCACTAAAGTATCACCTCACTGATGGGTTTGATCTGTTTTATTCACTGAAGTGCTCTAATCACTTGGAAGCATGCACTCAGTAAATATTTTCCAATGAACAAATAAATGAAGGAAAGAAGGGCTTGGCAACGTGGTGTGGGGAAACAGGAAACAGTGGAAACATGAAATCTTTTCTTTGCCACGGTCCCATTCCCTTTACTTGTATCTCTTTCAGCACTGACCTTGTGTTGAGGGCAGGATGTCTACCTGATTCTCCTGGCACCTTGGACAGTATATTGCATATGTTCTGTCTCTAGCACTTAGCACTGAATTCTGCATGCAGCAGGTGCCTAATACATGATGGTCTGATGAAAGAAGGATCTGAGTCTTGCAGACACAGGGTGTGACAGTTTGAGGGGGTAGTGGTGATGACTGTGGACTGTAACAGTTAGAGAAACAGAAAGGAACTTGCAAGCTGGGCACTGAATCTGGAATGTGGGGAACAGAAAGAGAATTCCAGGCAGGGGCCAATGTCAGCAGAGGACTGGAAGTTGGAATGCTCCGGGCACCTTTGGATTGTGGTTTCCTCTGAAGCTGGGAAAGAATGGCCATGCTTTTTATGCTCTCTGGCTCCTGCACTCTTGCCCTGGGGCCGGTGGTGTGACAATTTGTCCATCTTCAGCGTCTGGATTCTCTGTTCTTTCAGTTCACATCCCTCCCAACTCTATGCCCCAGGGCTTACCTGTGGGCCTTGTGCAATGGGCCAGGTATTATGTTATCACTCATTGATCCAGCACGCTGGCAAACTGGAGCTCATCTGATGTGTGGCAACCCCTTCCCCACATAGCCAGACATTCCTGACCCACTGTCCCTGTCTTGTGAGAATCTACAGGCTACCCCATCCTTAGTTCCAAAGTGAACAGCGTTACTTCCTTAGACACCAGGCTGTGCCCTTGGGAATTTGGATGTTTCCATTTCCCCCATCGGGCTGTAAGTCCCTGGAGGGCAGAGTTGGAGTCATATTTGTATCATTTATATCTTTTAGGTGGCTTATAATACACTAAATCAATGTGTCTTGATTTGAGTAAGACACCGAATGAATTCCTGAGTGGATGCTGTTCGGAGAGGTGGGGCTGGCTACAGAACGGTGCTCTAGCTGACCATGCAGGGGCCACGGGTGCTGCTGTGAGTGATGTGCCTTCCCAGGAAGACAGTAAGGATGTTTAGCATTTACTATGCGCCAGGCCTTGTGCCAAGCGTTTCTCATACTACATTTTGTTTACTCCTCAGAACAGTCCTGTGAGGAAGGTTCTGTTAGAATCTCCATATTTATGCTCCTGTGGAATCCTTCCAACCCCACTAGGCTGTTTTAAGTTCCATGAACAAAACCTCCACAGTCTTTAGGTCTCAGCCTGTGTCATCTTTTTGGAGAAACCTTCATTGACGCCTTTATCTAAAGCATCCTTTCCTGCCTTTGTCCATGATCATAGCGAAGCATCTGTTAACCTTCTAAGCACTTATTACAAAGTGTAGCTATCCTATTGATGTATTTTTTCCTTTTTCCTAAAATTTCCAACTCCCTTTCCCCTGAATGGTAGCTGTACAAGGGCAAGGGCCTTGGCTCTGTTGCTAACCATCATAATCTCTAGGGCTTAGCAAAAGGCCTGGTGCATCATAGGCACACAACCAATGTCTGCTGAATGAATGATTCTGACCTAATCGTCGTGTATCTTATGCAGTGCCTATGAAATTGTAAGGACTCCACAGTTTCTGTTGCTTCAGGGAGATGCTTTA
Source organism: Rhinopithecus roxellana (assembly GCF_007565055.1). Lineage (NCBI taxonomy): Eukaryota > Metazoa > Chordata > Mammalia > Primates > Cercopithecidae > Rhinopithecus > Rhinopithecus roxellana. Next base: position 102,234,931 of record NC_044557.1, read on the forward strand.
GTATTTCTCTTTCTTGGTCTAGTTCTTTTAACTTTCAAAAATATTTTCACAGGTGTCTTTTTCACAAATGTTCTGTGAGGCTGGTTATTTTTTATTCAAAAGCTATATATATAACACCTACTCTATGCCAGTAGGCGTTCTAAGCACTTTACAAATGTTAACTCATTTCATCTTCATTACAACCCAGTGAGGTTGGTACTATCATTATCCCCATTTTACAGAAGAGCAAACTAACGCACAGCAAGGTTACATAATTTGCCCAAGGTCACACGGCCAACAAATAGCTGAGCTAGAATTGAAACCCAGTCCGTCTGGCTCCAAAGTCCATGCTCTTATGGTACAGTGTTTCTTTCTAGTTCACAAAGGAAGAAATGAACAGGGAAGAGAAAATGGAGAATTGTTATTGATTGAACTCCAACTAGGTTCCAGGTACTTTGCTAAGTCATCTCAAGTAAGCTTCAAAATTGAGTATCATCCCATTTTTGTAGATTGCAAAATTATGACTCAAAGAGATGAAGTAACTTGCCTAAGGTTATACAGAGAGTGACAGAGTCGAGATTCAAACTCCAATCTTTTTCGGTGTAAAGTCCCGTATTTCCCTTTCTCCAAGCCAAATGGCAGCTAATAAAAGCAGGCTCAGAATTAGAAGCTCGGCTCTCCTCCTGGAAGCCTCCTGCTTGTTACACAAGAGCGGGATGCAGTCTCCGTGATTTCGTTGCAATGGAAAAGTAGTTGCTCACAGCCAATGTGGTTCTTATTTGCATCCCTGCTTTGCGTTGGCCAGGCCGTGCCATATGATGGAACCAGCACTTGGTGAGACATCAGAGCAGCTTGCTCGGCCTCTCTAAACCTCACTTTCCTTGTTTGTGAAATGAGGACACTAATAGTTGTGTTTCCTACCTTAGCGGGCTATTGCAAAAATCTAATGACATTATGTTCACAAGAAGGATTGGAAGACTGTAAACATCTGTGAAGGAAACATGTGACCGTGTCGTGCTTGAAGATCAAACTCTGGGGAGTCAAGGACAAAAACTTGGCAGAGCCTGATGCTGTGGCAGTTTTGAGTGATTTCTCTGCAGGTGTGTCCTTGACTCAACTTCTGCTTCCAAGTCTTGGTTTCCAGGTCCATTTCTTTCCCATTGACTTTTCTATCCTGGAGATGCTTAGCAAAGCAAAAAAAAAAAAAAAAAAAAAAAAAAAAAAATGTCATTAGTGTATCCATCTGCCCAGTTTTTCATTATATAGAGCATTAAATATATAGAGTATCCTATATAGTATCCTAGTTACTGGGGATAATACACAGTGTCCAACATAATGAACTCCCATCAGCATAGTCCTAATGGGAGAGATAGGCTGCTGTGTGTGTGCGTGTGTGTGTGTGTGTGTGTGTATGTGTATCATGGAGCACTTGAAAATAATAGTAATTTACCTACATTTTCTTATTTTATCCTTATATAATAGAAATCTGACAATGGAGGGATTGTACCTCCATTTTACAGATCAGGAAACTGAGGCTCTGAGAAATAAAACAGCTTAACTAAAGCCCAGTGCTTAGAAAGTGTGGAGTTTCAAAAAAAAAAAAAAAAAAAAAAAAGAAAGTGTGGAGTCAGGATTCATTCTCAATGATAATTTCCAAGTCCAAACCTCATCCTAGTGATTGATACTAAACTGTATGAATACAGCTGCTTCAAACTCCCTTTTTTTTTTCTGGTAGTTTTCATAGACTCTGCTGGGTTTTTCAAAACAAGAAGGCTATGGGCATCAGACATAGTATAGAAAAGGTTGCCTGGGACTGGCTCAGGAATAGACATTAGAAGCTGGCGTGAACTGAAATGGAAATGATATTGGCCTGTAATGGAGCAAAGTCCATCCCACAGTCATGGATGAGTGATTGGAAAGTAGCATTAGAAAGCAGTTAGTATGTTGGTGATTTATAAAGCTAAGCTTTTAAGGAACCTGCAACCTTTTCTGCCTGACTCTACTGTTCCATGGTCTACCCTCACAGCTTTGTTAGGGAGAAATCCCACCATGAGCAATTGGATTAGACCTCATGCAATAGCAGGAGGTGATGAAGAAGGCTATGTAAGCCTGTTGCTTTTACTTCTGGGGCTGGACCTGAAGTTGCTCTAGTTTGGCAAGGCCAGAAACTGGGTAGAGAACCTGAATGTGAAATAGAGGAGGATGAAGATAATTTGGAACCCACAAAGGCAAACTAGAACCCATGTGGGCAAATTGGAACTTGCATCTTTCTCTCACTGCCTCCAACCTTGATGATGTGGGTGATTTCCAGAAAAAGCTGCTGCTCTTTACCACAGAGCTGCACATGCACCTGTCTCAGGGCTCAGAGATGCTGCAGAAGAGGACCTGGTGAAATCTGGAGGAATCAAAGACTCGGGAGCTACTCCTGCCAACAACATGAGCCAGCAGATGAGCAACAACGTGCATGAGGAGTGCCAGCATACAGTGCCAGCACTAACCTTCAGAACATAAAGCTGCTCTGGTCACAGGTGCAGATTTCACCTGTGACCAGTTCCAGTGTGGAGCCAGAGGCAGGGATTTGGGAAACCACAGTTCCAGTTCAACCAAGTTGGACAATACAAAACCGCCACACATCCTGATCTCTTATAAAATTTATGGTAAGTCCACACAACTTAGCACCAGTTCAAGTCTTGACTACATGAAATTGTCATGCCTTTCGACTTGATGATAGCACCTCCAATGTGAACTATACCTTATAGCTTTTATTTGCCAGTAGTGCCTGGTTCAGTGCTAGGCACAAGGCAGCTTTCAGTGAACACCTGATTTAAGTGGATTACCTCCTATTCCTGTCTATTTAGTCACCTTTGATTTTCATACAGCATACTACTCCCCTAGCAATCACTCTATCTATAATATCTTCAGCAATTGGCCATCTGGTCCCTTTTTTAACCCTTAGTCACAGGAGTTATAACTCCTGGAGTTCATCTGCCAACAGCTATGGCTCAACATTGCAGAGCAATGAAAAACTTGAGGAATCTTAGATTTTATTGATCTCTTAGCAGGCACCAAGCCATTGGACTCATCCAAGATCCATTCCAAGCCTGCTAAGAACAAGAAACTTGCAATATTTTATGTATTGTTATTGTAACTTCTTCAGTATCCTCCAAATTTCACATTCTATCTCCTTGATAACTCATATTACAAAGGGCTGAAAGTGAGGGTTTCTAATCATATCTTGTTCAAGAGTCTTGTTTGCTTTGGTATTCTTAAATTTACATGGCAAACAGAATACACATTAGCCTTGAAGATTCTTAGCCACCTAAATTTAGCACAATGAAATAGGATTCCATTGGAGGAGAGTGGGGGGGGGGGGGTCTCAATTAGCTGAGACTATGAAAAGAGAAAAGAGAATTTAGGAAAACCATTCTGTAAATATCTGGTAATTCATGGCTATGCTGCATTGAGGTTATGGCAAGTGGGGGAAGGTCTCCCTGAGTTCATACTAGCTCTGTTTAATTTGTGTTTTTGTTTGTTTGTATGTTTGAGGTGGAGCCTTGCTCTCTCACCAAGGCTGGAGTGCAGTGATGTGATCTCAGCTCACTGCAACCTCTGCCTCCCAGGTTCAAGCAATTCTCCTGTCTCAGCCTCCTGAGTAGCTGGGACTACAGTTGCATGCCATCACGCCCGGCTAATTTTTGTATTTTTAGTAGAGATGGGGTTTCACCATATTGGTCAGACTGGTCTTGAAGTCTTAACCTCAGGTGATCCACCAGCCTTGGCCTCCCAAAGTGCTGGGATTGCAGGTGTGAGCCACCATGCCTGGCCCTTTTCAATTTCTGATTAGCCTTTCTAAAGGAGGCAAATCAGATATGGATCTATCTCAGTGAGCAGAGCGGTGACTTTGAATAGAATGGAAGGCAGATTTGCCCTAAGCAGTTCCCAGCTTGAGTTTCCCCTAGTGATTTTGGGGGCCCAAGATATTTTCCTTTCACAATGTCTATATCATAATTTATTTACTCTTTCTCCTGCTGATGGACATGTACTCAATTTTCCTTGCAATAAATAATGCGATCACGGGCATTCTTGTACATGTATCCTTGTTCATACATGCCAGAAGTTTTCTAAGTATAGCATCAGGAGTGAATTGCTGGGTTGAAAGGTCAAAGGGATTTCATCTAAGTGATCTTCAAAATAGTTATTTCAATGTCTCACTCCTACCCACACCTATGAGTCCCTAGAACTCCATGTCTTCATCAACGTAAGGCATTATCAGGCTTTTTCTTTTTCCCAGTCTGATGGGTTTGAAATGGTATTATTGTGTTCTTGCTTTGCACTTCTTTGATTACCAGGGAGATTGAGCATCTTCTCATATGTTTATTAGTTATTGGTATCTACTTTTCTGTGGAATGTTTGTTCATGTCATTTGGTCATTTTTCCATTGGTTGTTGGCCTTTTTTATATTTGTCAAAGTTCTTGATATATTCTATATTTTAGTTCTTTGACACATATATGCATTCTAAGCATCTTCTCCCAGCTTTTGGCTTACCTTTTCACTTAGTGTGTTGTGTTTTTTAATAGACAAAGTTTATTTAAATTTTTATTTAAATTCAGTCAAACTTATGTATTCTCATAAATCGCTACAATTTATGCTTTATTTAAGAAATCCTTCCTTACCCCGAGGTCAGGGGTACAGATATTCTACTTTTTCTTCTGAAGAGTTAAAGTTTTGCTTTACACATTTGTGTCTTAATTACATCTGGAATTTATTTATATGTGTTCTGTTTGCAGAGATCTGATTTCCTGTATAAATAAGCAAGTAAACCCAGCACCATTTAATTGTTTAAGTATCTTCATTGCTGCACTGGTATGCAATGCCGCCCTGTTTTATGTTAAGTCTCCTTAGATTTGTGGGTGTATTTCTGGACTCTATGTTGTTCCATTGCTCTATTCATTTATTCCTGTGTCAATACCTGTCTTAATTGCTTTATCCTATGACACATCTTTTTAGCTAGTGTGACGTGTCCTTTTCTTTAAGCTACTTCAAAGTCATATGGCTTTGAAGATTCCTAGATGACTGTTGTTCCATTTAAATGTTCAAATAAGCTTGTTTATATCCTTGAGCAACTCTGTCAGGATTTTGATAGAAATTACATTGAATTTAGATCAATGTAGGGAAGACTGACATCTTAAGGATATTGTCTTTAATCATAAATATAGTATCTCTCCATTATTTAGGTCATTCTAATTATCTGTCAGTACAGTGTTATAATTTTTAAAAATGTTTTTACATATCTTTTGTAAAAACCTTTAGTATTACAATTATAATTATAATCAAATATACGGCAAATACAGTGTGCTAGGCGTAGCCCTAAGAACTTTACATATATTAGCTCAAATACTCTCTTAACCATCCTATAAAGTAGGTATCACTGTTGTTACTCTTCACTTTTACAGATGAGAAAACTGAGGTACAGAAAGTTTAGGTAATTCACTCAAAGTCATACAGCAAGTAAGTGACAGAATTGGAATTTTAATTTGGGAAACACAGCTGTACAATTTGTGCTCCTAACTATTATATACATTTGTTCTTTTAAAATCACATATGATAACTTTTTGTGGGATGATATATAGATACGCATTTCATTTTTGTGTGGTACTATTAGATCCAAAAAACTTGCTGAGCTCTTTTGTTTATTACAATTATTTATCTGTGGATTTTCTTTGTCAATAATTTAATCGATTGTGAACCATTACAGTTTTTCTTCTCCATTTCCAATCCACATATTTCTTTTCCCCTTATCCTTATTTTATTTTATTTATTTATTTATTTTGAGATGGAGTCTTGCTCTGTCACCCAGGCTGGAAGTGCAGGGGCATGATCTCGGCTCACTGCAACCTCTGCCTCCCATGTTCAAGCAATTCTCCTGCTTCAGCCTCCCGAATAGCTGAAATTGCAGGCGCCCGTCACCATACCCAGCTAATTTTTGTATTTTAGTATAGACAAATGTTGGCCAGGCTGGTCTCAGCCTGCCTTGACCTCCCAAAGCGCTGGAATTACAGGCATAAGCCACCCTTATCCTTATTTTATTGTGCTTGTCAAACTTCTGGAATAATTTTATGAATAGTAATAGTGAAAAACCTTTTTCTTGCTCCAGAAATTACAGGGAATACTTGGAATATTTTGTCAGTACTTTTCTTAAGGATCTGTAGACACCTTTATTAGATTTAGGAAATTCTCTTATAGTCCAAGTTTTCTAAGAGAGCGTCAGCGAGCTATCTCGTCTGGCTTGAGAGGAGAGCGGGGGAGGGAGGGGCGATGCTTTAGTGGGATGGTGAGGGCGTTCTTTGGTATCGTTCTTAGTTTCTGTCTTTCGCTTGCTTACTTACTGAAGGAACTTCCGTCCTTCCTCTTTGTCTTTCGTTTCTTCCTCCCCCCTCCCTCCTCCTCCCATCCCTCCCTCCCTCCCTCTCCTCCCTCCTTCCTTCCTCCTTCCTTCCTTCCTTCCTTCCTCCTTCCTTCCTTCCTTCCTTCCTCCTTCCCTCCTTCCCTCCTTCCCTCCTTCCCTCACTCCTTCCTTCCTTCCTTCTTCTTTTCTTCTTTTTTTCAGATGGAGTTTTACTCTGTTGCCCAGACTGGAGTACAGTGGCAGGATCTCAGCTCACAACAACCTCTACCTCCCAGGTTCAAGTGATTTTCATGCCACAGCTGCGTGAGTAGCTGGGATTACAGGTGCGCGCCACCACACCCAGCTAATTTTTGTATTTTTAGTAAAAACGGGGTTTCACCATGTTAGCCCGGTTGGTCTCGAACTCCTGACCTCAGGTGATCTGCCCACCTCGGCCTCCTAAAGTACTGGGATTACAGGCGTGAGCCACTGCTCCTGGCTGGCTCCCAGAGTTTCATTTTTTTATTTTTTAAATCACCAATGCGTATGGAATTTTGTTGAATGCTTTTCAGTATGAGGAAAGTATCTTTTGTTTGTTTTTTCTTAATCTGTTCATATAGTGAATTGCATTTTCAGATTTTTCTAATGTTTCACCATGTTTGCATAATTGGAATAAACTTGACCATGATGTAGTAATTATTTGTATACCTTTATACAATTTTATACATCATAAGACTTGTTAGGGCTTTTGTATGTCTGCTTGTGAGATTGACCTGACCTGTATTTTTTGTCTGCTTTTAGCATCAGGTTATAATATCCTCTTTTTCTATTCTTTACATGGTTTTTGAATAAGATTGGAATTATATGTGTCGAAGTCTTCCAGAGATGCTAAGCAGTACGCTAGCATGCTGGGCCACTCTCGGTCTTTAAAAACTGAAAGTGTTAGGTATTTTATTCTCACCTGCATTTATTTATTTATTTTTTTTGGAGACAGAGTCTCACTTTGTTGCCCAGGCTGGAGTGTAGTAGTGTGATCTTGACTCACTGCAACCTCTGCTGCCTGGGCTCAGGTGATTCTCCTGACTCAGGCTCCCGAGTAGCTGAGATTACAGGTGTCTACCACCATGCCTGGGTAATTTTTGTATTTTCAGTAGAAACGTGGTTTCACCATGTTGGCCAGGCTGGTCTCGAACTCCTGACCTCAGGTGATCTGCCTGCCTTGGCCTCCCAAAGTGTTGGGATTACGGGTGTGAGCCACTGTGCCTGGTCCTCACCTGCTTTTATGGAGGCTCCCTCTGCTTCCTGTGCAGAGCTGATTCCACTACCGCTGGAGCAGATGCTAAAACAATAAAATGTGTTAAATAGATAAGGGACTAATTGACAGGGAGGATGGGAATGGAGAAATTCCCAGCCTGCACAGTCTGTTGCTGTTTGGCTTTCTTTGGGAGAATGTTTTAACTAAACTCCTTTATACCCATTTGACTAAATCCTCAAGGTCACAGGGAATGTCCTCCTGGTGGCCCCGGAGGAAGAAGGCTGAGACGGATTGGATTTGCCTGTTTTTACTGTGGTGAAATCTTATCAGTTTCAATCTGATACCAAACCCTAAATACTCTCTTCTCTGACATTTATTTCAGAGGCTTTTTACAGATTTCTTAATCTTATCCCGAGCTCTGCAGCTGACACATTTGGGGGATTTATTAATACCCTAAAAACCTTGTGCCTTGATGCAAATCTCATCCTCCTTTTTCCTTCCCCAACTCTCTGAGTCCCTGCTGATTCTCCAAAGTCACTAATCAGGGATGAGGAGGTGGTGATAAAGGCTTCTGGGTGGTTAGAGAACGAGGTGCAAGAGAAAATAATTATCTATCAGGTCACTCTGTCCACAAACTACCCTTTGAAATTCCGTTTCTATGAACTGACATAATTAGTTGTTGTTGTTTTTTTCTTTTTCTTTTTTTTTTTAATCAGTCATCTTGAACTGAAAAGAGGAATGACTTCATGTAGGATTATAAATAGTTATGGAGAGGCTGACCTAGAACAGAAATCACTACTTATGTGGCCAGTGGTAGTTGTCAGGAGAAATTAATTGGAAAAAGAGATAAACAGTCCTGCAAAAAGGAGGATGTTTCCTGAAAACTCTGCTCAGAAAGGGCTTGGAAGGGCCTGAGACACCCTATGGGGAACTTGATAAAGGTCACTGTCCTCTTTGTTCTACCACCCAGTGTTGGTACCCAAGGCTGCGGGCAGGTGTGAGTGGGTGCTCACGTTTGAATGACCCCTCCCCCGGCCCTCCCCTCAGTCATACTTCACATTTCTTATTTCAGAATCTCGATGGAAGGAGAGGGTAACGGGAATATTAGGGCTACTCTTCTGTCTTTATGACACCAGTTATGAAGAAAGGTTTAGATAAAGTCATTGAGGTAATCTGGTGCTAGGAAAGGGTCATGAATCCTTAGAGCTAGACGATATCTTAGAGCAGAGGTTCTCGAAGCGTAGTGAAGAGGCCCTGGCGGGGTGGAGTCTGAAACTTCTCAGGAGGTACATGCTTTTTTCTTTTTTTTTTGAGATGGAGTCTCACTCTGTTGCCCAGGCTGGAGTGCAGTGGTGCGATCTCAGCTCACTGCAACTTCTGCCTCCCAGGTTCAAGCAATTCTCCAGCCTCAGCCTCCCGAATAGCTGGGATCATAGGCACACGCTACCATGCCCAGCTAATTTTTTGTATTTTTGGTAGAGATGGGGTTTCGCCATCTTGGCCAGGCTGTCTCGAACTCCTAACCTAATGATTCGCCCACCTCAGCCTCCCAAAGTGCTGGGATTACAGGTATGAGCCACTGCACCCGGCCAAAACCTACTTTCATAGTAACACTAAGATAGTAATTGCCCTCTTGCCTTATTTATGTATGTATTTGTTTGTTTGTTCATTTATTTATTTATTTTAACTGTGTTGACATCTGCACTGATACAGCAAAGGCCATGTGAATAAAACTGCTGGCACATTGGTACCCAAAACAAGGTGGTGGGACCAAACTATTAGTCAGTGTATTCTTTACTGCCATGTATAAATATAACACATATTCAGGGACATGGAAGCAGCTGGAGGCCATTATCCTAAGCAAACTAATCCAGGCACAGAAAACCACATCCTACATGTTCTCACTTACAAGTGGGAGCTGAATGAGGAGAACGCATGGAACACATCCTGGGTGCTGTCAGAGGGTGAATGGGGAGGAGGGAGAGCATCAGGAAGAATAGCTACTGGATCCTGGGATTCATACCTAGGTCATGGAATGATCCGTGCAGCAAACCACCATGGCACACGTTTACCTATATAACAAACCTGTACATCCTCCACATGTACCCCTGAACTTAAAATAAAGAATTTACTCAAGTGTTCTTGATGAAGCACTAAAAAACTTAATTTTATTAAATCTTGACTTTTGGAGTATAGCCTTTTTCTTTTTTCTTTCCCTCTTTTAGACAAGGTCTCGCTCTGTTGCCCAGCTGGAGTGCAGTGGCATGATCTCAGCTGGCTGCAACCTTTGCCTCCTGGGCTCAAGGGATTCTCCTGCCTCAGCTTTCCAAGTAGCTGAGACTACAGGTACATGCCACCATGTCTGACTGATTTTTGTATTTTTAGTAGAGATGGGGTTTCACCATGTTGGCCAGGCTGGTCTCGAACTCCTGACCTCAAGTCATCCACCCGCCTCGGCCTCCCAAAGTGCTGGGATCACAAGCGTGAGCCCCCGCGCCCGGATCCTTTTATGTGTGGTGAAAGGGAAACTGCAGTACCCATCAGACACTTCTGCTGCATACTGAAGCACAAATTATCTAGAAGAAACGCAATTGTGCTGTTTGAGTTTTTCAGGAAACACTATTGGCTCTTCTTTTTAAACAAATGACTGAAAAACTACATTTACTCATACCTGAATATTTGGCAGATAGTTTCTCAAAAATGAATGAAGTGACTCTGTTACTTCAAGGAAACTTACTGACAGAATTTGTTAAAGTGATACAATTTGAATTTTGAGTAAAAATTAGCGTTTTGAAACTGTTCTGTCACTCTGAGCCTGGACAGCCTCCAATAGTAACACTTTTCTGCTGCGATTGATTGTGGTATTAGCAAATGGGATTATTTTTTATCATTATATAATGAATTGTATTAACACTGGGAAGATCTATATAATCCAGTGAACCATATATTTCCAAATGATCGAGGTAGGATGTTACAAAATCCATATGTGGGCAAAAGATTCACTCAGTGTAAGCTAAATCAATGGACTTTAATGTAACAGAGTTTAAGAAGTTCACTGGGGACTGGTCATGGTGGCTCACGCCTGTAACCCCAGCACTTTGGGAGGCCGAGGTGGGCAGATCAAAGGTCAGGAGTTCGGGACCAGCATGGCCAATATGGTGAAAACCTGTATCTACTAAAATTACAGAAATTAGCAGGGCGTGGTGGTGGGTGCCTGTAATCTGAGCTACTTGGGAGGCGGAGGCAGGACAATTGCTTGAACCCAGGAGGCAGAGGTTGCAGTGAGCCGAGATTGCGCCATTGCACTCCAGCCTGAGTGACAGTGTGAGACTCTGCCTCAGGAAAAAAAAAAAAAAAAAAAAAAGTTCACTGAAATTTCATATCCTATATTATCATTAATCTTTAAGACACTACCATTTGCCAAGTTAGGTACAGTATCAAACAAGAAGATCCACAATGATCTGAAAAAGTTATTAAAATCCACGCTCTTCTCTTCCAAACCACATATTTGTGTGAGGCAGGAATTTCTTCTCACACTCCTACTAGACTAGTTATTACACCAGATTGAATGCAGACACAAATATGAGAATCTAGCTGCCTTCTGTTAAGCCAGACATTAAAGAGATTTGTAAAAATATAAAACACTGTTACTCTTCTCTCTAAATTATTTTGAGTTGGTAAATACAGATTTTTTTCATAATGTTATTTACATTAATATATAATGGGTTTATTATTGTTACTTTAGATGAATTGATAATAAGTATTCTGAACTTTTTAGTTTTAATTTCTAAATGTGGTAAATATCAACAAATATAACTCATATAACCAAAAAGACTGTAAAGACCTCATTAATTTTTTGTTTGTTTGTTTTTTCTTCGACTTCTAAGTTCAGGGGTACAGGTGCAGGATGTGCAGCTTTGTTTCATAGGTCAATGTGTGCCATGGTGGTTTGCTGCTCAGATCATCCCATCACCCAGGTATTAAGCCCAGTGAAAGACCTCACTAATTTTTTATAGTATAAAGGAGTCTCGTGATGAAAAATTTGAGAATCAGCCTGGGCACAATGGCTCATATCTGTAATCCCAGCACTTTGGGAGGCCAAAGCAGGAAGATCACTTGAAGCCAAGAGTTTAATATCAGCTTGGGCAACATATAAAGATTCTGTCTCTAAAAAAATACACAAAAATAAGAAAATTTGTTGGGCATGGTGACCCACCCCTGTAGTCCCAGGTACTTGGGAGGCTGAGGTGGGAGGATTGCTTGAGCCGGGGAGTTTGAGACTGCAGTGAACTGTGATTACACCTTTGACTCCACCCTGGACGACACAATGGCAACTTTATCTCTAAAAAAAAACACACTTGAGAACCATCAACCAAGAGAGTTAAATCGTCCTTGGGAGAGCCTGTTAAACAATGCTTCACTAAGTCTCTGAAAGAACACATTGTCTTTCACCACATTTTCAAGTTTTGGGTAATTTTTCTTAACGCTTTTATCCATTCTGATGGATAGAGTTATCTATTGAGTGAGTTCTTATGCATTATTAAAATTGGGTCTTCATAAAGTAAAAGTAATTTTGACTCAGAGTTTTGAGTACACCTAAGAAATTGAGGTGTCATTTCCCAAGACAAAAGTCCCAATACGCATATGCACGGATATTTGGAGTTCTGTTGGAAAGCAGAAATTAAATGATATGTAAGTCATGGAATCTTTTACACCTCTTAGAAGGACAAAGTAAAGTATATGGAGAAACTGCTTATGTAGAGGGAGGCAGGGTATCACAGGTGCTAGGTAAGCAGCTGAGCCTGAGATTAAATTCCAGCTCTCCACTTGCTATTTGTTAATCTCAAGAAAGTTAATTAACCTCTCTAATTCTCAGTTCCCTGAGACTAATAACACTTACCTCTCAGGGTTGTAGTTAGCATCTAAGGGTAAGTAGTTGTAAAACGTGTTATAGAATTCTAGGCGCAAGATGAGCCCTTCGTGATCATTCTTTTCATTGTCATTGTTATCATATGCAGTCCAACCCCTTGTATTAATTTCCTGCTGCAGCTGGCACACATTGTTACTACATACTTAGTGACTTAAATGACAGAAATGTATTCCTTTACAGTTCTGGAGGGCAGAAGTCTGAAATGTGTCTTATGGGGCTAAATTCATTATGTCGGCAGGACTGGTTCCTGCTCTAGGCTCCTGGGAGAATCTCTTTCTTGCCTCTTCCAATAGTGACACTCCCAGTGGCTGTGGCATTCCTTTGCTGTGGCTGCATCACTCCACTCTCTGTGTCAGACATCACATCAACTTCTCCTCTGCTGTAGTCCAGTCTCCCTCTTGCCTCCTTCCCACAGGGCCATGTGTGATTACATTTAGGGCTCCCTCGAATAATCCAGGACCATCCTCCCATCTCAAGACCCTAACTTAATCACACCTGCAAAGTCCCTTTTGCTATACAGGGTAACATTCCCAGGTTCCAGGGAATAGGACATAGATATTTCAGGGGACCATTATTCAGCCTCCTAGATGCTCTCATTTTACAGTGAGAAAACTAAGTCCCATCAGAGGTGAGGATATTTGCAGAGAAGGTGATGGGGCTAATCTAGAGTGAGAAAAGGCAGGCTCTCAACCTCCATTCCCACCAATCCCTGGTTTAGAACTGCCTGGGAAAGGCCCCTAATCTCCTGGGCAGGGCCTTTTGTTCCTAATCTCCCTGCACCCCCTCACAGAGCTGCCACTGCACACACAAATCCAGGGCATCGTTGCCATCATACTCCACAAATTCATGGACACAATGCATGATTTCCCTCTTGAACTGTGCAACATGGCATCTCTCCCTTCTCAGTGATCAGGGACTGAGAGTCACACATCTATTTCTACAGTTTTGAGGGCATCAAAGCCACTTCATGTCCAGAGTGAAGACTCTTCATGGTATGGTTTGTATACAGGTGCCTAACATAAGATCAAATGACCCAAGGTTTCACCTCTCTACAGCATCCTCATAATCAGGAATAATATCCAGGTGATTCAAGATTAAGAAAGATCTTAATCTTTCTTAAGAGTTCCTTTGTTCCAGCTACATATTTCTAGCCATTACAGCTCATTCCATCTCATCTCACCACCCCACAGGCTCATCCTCAGGCTGTTTATGTATCACAGGTCCAGGGACATGGTGACCATGGGGCCTCTGCCTATCAGGGTCTGGCAGGGTGGACCATGAATGGGTTCCTGGGAGAGACAGCAAAGAGAGTTTTGCAGCTGACAATGAAATGCTGTCAAGATTTGAGATGCTTGAAGAAGAAGCAAGCAAAAGCCCTCCTTCCCAGCCCGTTTTCCTAAGGAAGATCTTTTATAGTGGGTTTAATGGTACCCTGCAGCAAGATCCAGCCTTGTCCTAATCCCAGGAACCTAAGAATACTACTATGTATGACACAGGAGTGACTATTACCTTATCTAGTAACAGATGTGATTAAGGATCTTGAGTTGGGGGAGATTATCCAGGATTATCTAGTTGGATCCTAAATGCCTTTACAAGTGATTTTATAAGAAAGATGCAAAGGGGCCCGGCGCGGTGGCTCACGCCTGTAATCCCAGCACTTTGGGAGGCTGAGGTGGGCGGATCACTTGAGGTCAGGAGTCTGAGACCAGCCTGGCCAGCATGATGAAACCCTGTCACTATTAAAAATACAAAAATTAGCCGGGCGTGGTGGTGGGTGCCTGTAATCCCAGCTACTTGGGAGGCTGAGGCAGGAGAATTGTTTGAACTCGGGAGGCAGAAGTTACAGTGAGCCGAGATTGTGCCATGGCACTCCAGCCCGGGTGAAAGCGAGATTCCGTCTGAAAAAAAAAAAAAGGCAAAGGAAGAGGAGAGGACAGGGACACACAGAAGAGAAGGTCATGTGAAGACAGAGGCAGAGACTGGAGTGATGTGACTAAAAACCAAGGAACAGCAAAGAATGCCTATAGGAGCTGGAAGAGGAGGGGAAAAGATTTTTCCATGAACCCTTCTGAGGGAGTGAGGCCCTGATGACACATTGATTTCAGACTTCTGTCCTCTAGAACTGTGAGAGAAACAAATTTCTGTAGTATTAAGCCATCCAGTTTGGAATAAATTATTACAGCAGCCTCTAGGAAACAAATACATCTTTGATGGGCTGGGACAGGCACACTAGTAGATTATATAACAACAGTGATAACAACTAGTATTTTATTGAACATCCATTCTCCAGCAAGCACTGCACTAACCAACTAGTGCATCATTTCGATCAGTTACACAACCACTTCATCAGGCAAGCATCATTGTCATGCACCATTTGTAGCCAAGGACGCTGCGACTTGGGGAACTGGGCTGCACAGCTAGTAAGGGAAGGAGCTGGGATGAGACCCAGGGTCTGTCTGATTCTGTTTGGTATCATCAGTAACCTTCAGAATTACTCCGAGGACAGCTCATTTGATCGAGAAGAGGAATAAGGGGAAAAGAGCAGAGCAGAGGGCACCAGCTGCTGGCAGAGAGAGGTGCAGCTTTCCTGGGGGCACTAGGGGCACTTTGGCAGCTGCCCAGAGAATGTGTGAGCTACCCTCAAACCTTACCATGGGAAGGGCAGATGTGTGTGAACGGGACAAAGGAGTGTTGGGGCTCAGAAATGCTCTTGGTCACTATTCAGAGCCAAAGACCATTTCATAGTGGTTCTCACTACCTGCACCTTCCGCCTAGACTGGCAAGGCAGCCAGGAAGCAGTGTTTCATGCAGTGTGGACATCAGAGGCTGGTGTTGGTCTGGTGAGTCCTCTAAGACAGTCTAAGGAGAGTCTGTCCAGATCCCTGGGAAGGAAGGCCCTGCTTGTGAAGTCATTGCTATTACATTATCTAATGCACTTGGAGGGAATTTTTATTTTCTCTCCAGGCACCGGTTTCTTTTTGATCTTATACATCTGCTAAGGTCTACGAACTCAGCTCTTGAAGCCAGCGCAAGCTCAAAGGAAGGGAAAAATCCAAGCAGAGACCTCTCCTACACCGAACTCAATTTAATGTAGTTAGGGACAGCCTGGGCAGGCTGAGCTTCACGAGATTTCAGATCTTTGGTATTATTACAGCAATTGTTTTAGGAGCAAATAGGGATGGGCTCCATTGGATACCAGGCATGTGCAAGTAATTATTTGAGATAAGAAACTTGTTGCATTGGGTGTAGCAGAAACAGATGGAGGACAAACAGACTCCATCGGCAATTCTTTATTCATTATTCTGGGCTGTTAAAAAGCTATTCTAAGACCCTGATCTTTTTCTATAGCCCATGGCTAAGGGTATTTACAAGGAACAAAACTAATAAGGTGAAGGAGCAACATTTATGTAGCACCTTCTGTATGCCGGGTGTTTTGCATATGTTATTTAACTTAATCTTCAAAACAATCCTGGAATAAAAATATTATTTCTCACTTCTTTTCTCTTCTCTTCTTTTCTTTTCTTTTTCTTTTCTTTCTTTTTTTTTTTTGAGAAGCAATCCCACTCTGTTGCTCAGGCTGGAGTGCAGTGGCACGATCGCAGCTCACTGCAACCTGTGCCTCGCGGGTTCAAGCAATTCTTGTGCCTCAGCCTCCCGAGTAGCTGGCATTACAGGTGCCTGTCACCACGCCTGGCTAATTTTTGTATTTTCAGTAGAGATGGGGTTTCGCCACGTTGGCCAGGCTGGTCTTGAACTCCTAACCTCAAATGATCCACCTGCCTTGGCTTCCCAAAGTATTGGGATTACAGGCATGAGCCACCACGCCCGGCTTTCTTACATCTTTTCAAATAAAAAAACTGAAGCTCATCAAAGTTAGGTCACCTTACTTGCCACACAGGGTTAGTAAAATGGCAAAAGTAGAATTCCACAATCCATACTATTTTCACCACACCAAGCAAAATAAACGAAGACTATGATGGAACTGGTAAGTACCATGAAGGAAATACACCAGGCAGATATGATGAAGCATGATGGGGAGAGGGAGGAATGCTCATGTGAAGGGGTCAGAGCAGCAACAGAGAGGCTGATATGTGTGACCCTCACATGTACCAAAGGGATGTCTTGCAAATATCTGAATGAAACACATTGCATACAATTAAATATGTAAATTCAAAACATATTTTTCTTTGTTATTTTTGTTAGATCTAAGGGCGCGTGCTGATTTCCAAGCCAAAATATCTCCAAAGTAACCCCTCTCAACTGAATGATGGGTTAACTGGCAGTGGCTATTGAAAAATAACAGGCATTTTTGCAGAATTACACCATTTCCTCAGGGAATGAGCCATTCTTCAACTGAAAAAGTTTTTAGTGAGTTTGCTGATAACCTCACATTCTCCGTGGCAGAAGGGTCATGGAGAGGTAGTGGCCCATAGGGAATATGAAAGTGTTAATAGAGGATAATGGGTGCCGTGACCACCTTCTGCCTGGACCTTTCTAGATAGTCTTCTTGAGCTCACTGACCCTTTACGTTCTAGTGCAGTGTGCTTCAAAGTGGGGTCCACGGATCAGGGCTGGTCTACCAAATATTTCTTACCCAACTGTGAGGAGGTAGAGAGTCCAAGAGTAAGTGCTTAGGAACGTTTATAGCAATTTGACATTACCATGGCATTTTTTGTTGTGTTTTACAAAACTATTAATCACAATAGATTAGAAATGATAATATTTGGTCTTTTACCACAGATAGTTGGAGAAGTCCATCTGGCATCATTAGAATGAACTTTCTAGCATGCAAATCTGGTCGTGCATAAAGCCTTTTGATCTACCAAAAATAACAATGTTTGGATGTACATCTATAATTATATAAATACATGTGTTCCATTTAGATATTTTTAAGTCTTCCTGACTCATCTTTATTGTATATGTGAAGGTCACATTGTTGGTTAGTCATAGTGTTAATATGTTTATTTTCCACAGAATTCTAAAATACTTCTATTTTCTATATTTTTTAATAAAAAAAAATCCAAAATCCTTAGCAGGCAAGCCAGGCCCTTGATGATCTAATCCCAACACCCCCCTTCCCTCCAGCCTCCTTCTCACCATTCTCTTTCATGACTCTGTGCCTTGTCTAGAATGTTTACTCTGCTGAAATGCCTCTTCCTTATCTTAGCCTGGTAAAATCTTTTTAACTCGGCTCAAGCGTCATTTCCTTCTTGAAACCCTGACCTCCTACTCAGCTTTAGTCATTCCTTATTCTGTGCTCTCGTAGGACATTGTAGACCTGGACCATAAGACTCAGCGGTATTGTAGTTATCTGTCTGTTCCCCATCCCACATCCTTTCCCATTCTGTGCACCTGATGGGAAACCTCTCCTTCTTTGAGACTCAGAACAAAGATTACCTCTTCCATGAAGTTTTCCCATACCACATACAGACTTAACAGCTTTCTCCTTGGTATTGCTATTATACATTGAACATGTATGGTTCATTCATTCATTCAACACAAAATTTATGTTTTATTGAGCACCTACTATGTGCAAGATCCTATGCTAGACTGCAGAAAAGGACATGACCCAAAAGGACAGAAAGCTCACATTTTAGAGGTTTTTTTTTTTTTTTTTTAAAGCAAATAAACAATAAACACAATCATTTCAGGTGGTTATAAGTACTGTGAAGGAAATCCATCAGGGTAATATGATGAAGTATGATGGGGACAGAGGGGACTGCTCAAATGAAGGGATCAGGAAAGCAACAGAGAGAATGACATGGGGGCCTGAAGGGCAAGAAGCCAAGCATTTTAAGAACAGGGACAAGTGTGCTCTAGGCAGAAGGAAGAGCAGGTGCAAAGGCCCATGGGTGGGAACACATTTGCCATGTTCCAGGGATACAGGAAGGCCAGTGGGTCTGGGGCAGGGTGAGCAAGGAGGGGAATGATAGGAGATGAGATGAGATCAGATTGGGAGGCACAGGCCAGCAGTCTAGGACTTTTCAGGCCATGGCAAGATTATATTTTATTTTAAATGCAGGGGAATCCACTTGAAGATTTAAGCAAAGGAATGATACAATCTGGTTTTTACCTTTCAAAGACCATTCTGATTGATATGTCAGGGATCAATCCTGAAACACTACTTGGGAGGTGAAAAACCACTTCTCAGTGGTTCAGCTGAGAAGTGACGGTGGCCTGGACAGGATGGCAGTACTGGACATGGGGAGAAGAGGAAGGGTTCAGGTTAGGTTTTGAAAGTCGGACAGACAGAAAAGGTGATGGCTTGGAAGGTGCACCATAATACTACAGGATGCAAGCGTAGGAATGGTAGAGTTTTTTTTGGCCCTGAATCTGGGATTTAGTGAATGGTCCAGACAAAATATCTCTGATAAAAATTTCCACTAGGGAAGCAATGTGAATTTGATTATGTACTAGCAGGAGTGTAGGCATTAGCATCTGAATCTGCAGACATTTTCTGATCCAACATTGCCCTTATGTTAGAGAAAGCAAATATTGCCTTCTTGGTGGAAAAGTGTCCAAATTCTAAGTCTAAGATAAAGCCCTGCACCTCACCCCAGAGACCACTCTCTTGGCTGGCAATGAACCAATGAGCAGCCATGTTTGAACTTCATGGATCTATCCCAATGTCAGCCAAACAAAACTGTCCAGAAAACAAAATGGCAGGTCTCTGGACAAAGAAAGGGCATGACAGCCAAGCGTTCACTTTGTTGCTTGGTCCTCTGTTTTTTCCCAGCATTTCAGAACTCCTTAGGAATCTGAGTGAATCAGGATTTGAATCAGCATGACTCCATGTTAATCAGCATGCTGATTAACCTCAGGGACATTAACTGTAACTACTCATTAGCATCAATGACAGGTGAATCTGGGTGTCAATCACACTTCACCTTCCTTTGTTCAGGGAGGAGCTGGCCACAGCTCTAGCAATAGTAATAGCTTCAGAAATGTGAGCCATTCTAACAAATCAGACTTTACTTGTTAAATTGGGGCAGGAAAACAAAAAGGAAGCTTAGCTGATGACGGTCATAATGGGCAGTATGACAAGTGCCAATTTTCTTTCTTAAATGATGTTTTAAAAAGTCTTCTTTCAACAAAAGTCATCAGCATCATATTCACTGCAGAGGACATTTTTGGAATACTGATGTATGTTAATTAGCAAGCATATATTGTACACCTGCTGGAAGCTAGGTCTGGGGGTGGGGAAGGAATAGAGAGATGAATAAGATGTAAAAAGTTCCCTGGCAAAGGTCAGTTATTCAACTGATAGATCCTTGGTTGAGGCAGATCTGAAGAAAATGGATGTAAAACATGGGTGAGTGTGGTCAAACCTTGAGGAATTGTTGTAAACAAAAGGCCCTAGAAACAGAGAAAGAACCCAAGTGCTTGTATGATATGGAGGCAGTGTAGTGAGGATTAGCTTTGGGGCCAAGTAGACTGGGTTAGAATTCTACCTACACCACCCACCAGCGTTTTTATCTTGGGCAAGCCGGACTAACTTCTCTGAGCCTCAGTGTTCTCATCCATGAAATAGAGGAGAATACTTATGTCCAGAGTTATGCAGTGAAAATAAACGAGACGAAGTATATGAAGTGTCTGAAGACCTAATACATAGTTGGTGTTCAATGAATGTTGAAAACGTTAACATAGATGGTAGGTAGGTAGGTAGAAAATGTTAAAATAGATTCTTAGTGTGTGGATTGCTCTATTATAATTTCTTTTCCCTTTCTGATGAAAAGTTACTGTATTCTGGGGTATCTTAGACTCCCTAGGGAAGAGAAGGTTCTAATAATATCTGTACTTAAATATACCGGATAAACTGATGCAATGTGATGGGTAAATGACAATTAGATAAGATACCAGACCTGGGAAAGAATCACTAGCTTCCAAATAAATAGTGGATAGAAGGAAATCAAGTATAGGTTTTAGGGCTTGATATCCAGGAGAATTAGGCTAGAGGCCCATGTTGTAAGGGGCAAAGGGAATAGTAGAGACCCTCTGATTCAATCTCGTCTTAGTACAGTTAGAGATACTGAAACCTAAAGAGGTTGAGTCACTATTCCAAGACCCTCCGAGGAAGAGCTGAGGCTGCAGTGTGAGCCCGCGAACTCTGTGTTCTTCCATTTCCTGTTCCTCGTTTCCTGGAGATCTGAAAGCAGATGGCAGTGCACAAGTCAGAAATACTGAGCTTGGAAAGTCAGAGAAGAATTTAATTTCTGAGCTCAACTCCTCTGTTCAATATGGGAAACCACCACTTAACATTCCATTTGAGAAACATGCTGTAGCAGTCAAAACCCACTGGTTAGGAACCAAGGCAGAAAGAAAGACGTCAGGTCAACAATGCTTGGGTCAATGTGCTCGCTTGAGCATCTTTAGCTGATTCTAGATAATTGGTTAGTTGGTTGACTTAAACCTGTTCCAAAGGTGGCCCCTGGAAAATGAAGTTTAGATACTGAAAATTTCTGAGGATAATTTAGAGAAATAAAGGAGAAATTAAAATTGTAGACAGAAAAATGGAGTATTACATAAAAGCTACCTAGCTACTCCCTAAACATATTTTCTGAGAGAACTAAAAAAAGAAACTCCTTTCTCCAAGCCTTGGGTAATACGTTGGCAAAGAAAGAAACAGCATCATTGAAAAATGCTGGAGGGGCTATTTGTGAAAACCAGGGATAATGACAGAAGATACTGAAGTTGAATGGCCTTCCTGATGTCACCGAGGATCTGGATGGCATTGGTTACATAGCTTCACTCAACTGCCGGAGGCAATAGCTGGGGTGACCAGAGTAAGCAGCCATGCAGGGGTGGCAATCCCAGTGGTCTGGGCTTTGGTGGTGGTGAATTAATCCTGGAGTCCCAAGGGTGAAAATAGATGGGCAAATCACGAAGGTTCTACTTGAAACCTTAAAATTGAACACAAAACAAAACACAAAACCCCAAACAAATTTTAAAACTCTCCTTTTCTGCCTGTAATCCCAGCACTTTGGGAGGCTGAGGGAGGCAGATCACTTGAGATCAGGGGTTTGAGACCATCCTGGCTAACATGATGAAACCCTATCTCTACTAAAAATACAAAAATTAGACGGGCGTG
Organism: Rhinopithecus roxellana; assembly: GCF_007565055.1. Lineage (NCBI taxonomy): Eukaryota > Metazoa > Chordata > Mammalia > Primates > Cercopithecidae > Rhinopithecus > Rhinopithecus roxellana. Next base: position 102,256,569 of record NC_044557.1, read on the forward strand.
GTGGCATGTGCCTGTAATCCCAGCTACGCAGGTGGCTGAGGTGTGGGAGGTGCAGGTTGCAGTGAGCCAAGATTGCACCACTACACTCGAGCCTGGGTGACAGAGTGAGGCCCCTATCTGAAACAAACAAGCAAACAACAACGACAACAACAACAACAAAAACCCTCTCCTTTTCTGGGAACTAGAGCTCATACTTGAGTCATCAAGTCATCAAAAGAGAATAGAGTCAGTTCACAAAGTAGAGAACCAAGAACACTTAGAATGAGTGGAAGATTGGGTACCCTAAGGAAGACCCTCCAAAATCATCACAGCTATGTAAGCACATCTTCCCTCCAGCCTTCTAAAGGGTCCTACGGTCATTTACCAGGGTAATCTTATTCTGAGGAAAGAAGTTACACAGATTTTTAGGGTTCGTGACACCGGCTTTGAGCTATCATTAATTCATGGGGACTTAGCACACTACTGTGGGCCAATAATCAGAGTAACGCCAGCCTCTAAAATGAACTGCAGTATTCCTTGCCTGCGGTATCCATACCCTTGTGGAATCCCCGCTGCTTGAATGTGGGCTGGGTTTATTTGGTCTAGTAAATGAAATATGGCAGAAGTTAGGGAATGTCACTTCCACGATTGGGTTATAAAAATATATATATATATATATATTTTTGGACTTTGGGGTCTCTCTCACACTCTCTTGGATTGCTCAGCTGGGGGAAGAAAGCTCCCATGTTGTGAGGCATAAAAAGGCCCACATGTCAAAGAACCACGGCCTGCCAGCGACCATGTCACTGAGCTCGGGAGTGGATCATCCCTCAGGGAAGCCTTGAGATGACAGCAGGCTGAGAGGGATGCTCAGCCAGGACCATGCAGCCACGCTGCTCTGGCATTCCTGAACCACAGATGCTGTGAGATGGTAAGTGCTGTTCTCAGCTATTAAGTTTTGGGTAACTTGACACATAGCTATAGTTAACTAATACCCAGTGTCAGGTGATCAACTCCATTTTTATTGTAGGTTGCCTTGCAGGTGACTCGGTAGAGCCTTCAGTTCACCCTGTGGTTATTTCTCTAGTCCTGTAGTGTCTGATGGAAATATAGAGGCTCGGCTTGGTAGAATTCCATAGTAGAATTCCATATTGCCTCCGGGACCCATAAATAAAGGCTATTATTGCAGAAGAGAGAAAATGAAAACTCCCCCTCCCTGCCAGAAAAGTAAATGAAGAGCAGCCACCCTTTCCTGAGGGAACTGCAGACATTTGTGGCATCACCAAAGACTTGAAATATAGATGAGTGGTTATTTCTGTATATCACTATATTTAGTGGGTACAGAAAGATACTTGGAGGTTGAAAAATAGCAGTGGACTATCAAAAGCTTAATCAGGAAGAGACTTCTATTGCAGTCACTGATCCAAGATGTGATTTCCTTATTGAAGCAAATTCACAAAGTTCTAAAACCTCAAAAGCCTGTGGTCCCTAATACACAACTGTTAACCTGCAAAGTGCTTTTCCAGCTACCCCAATAAGAAGACAAAAACAAGAAGCAGTTTGCTTTACCTAGCAGAGACAACAGTACTTCTTCACCATTTTGCTTCAAAGTTATGTCGACTCTGGCTCTGCCATAACGTAGTATGTAGGAGACTTTCCCATCTCCTAATTTTGCAGGAGATCCTGTAAGTCTGTTACATTGATGACACGTGGTGGATAGTCTGGAGAGCAGAAGAAGCAAGTTCACTTATATCTTGCTGAGACGTGTGTGCCAGAAGGTCCTGATACCTCAGGGAAGTTTCTGGGTGTTACTGGAATATTCTTTTCGAAACGATATCTTAGTTCATAATAAGCTGCTTAAGTAGCAAGGTACTGCATGGCCAGGTACAGTGGTTCCCTCTTACTCGTGGTTTTGCTTTCGGAAGTTTCAGTTACCTATGGACAACTGCAATCTGAAAATATTAAATGGAAACCTCCATAAATAAATAACTTATTTGTTTTAAATTGCACTCCATTCTGAGTAGCATACAAAATCTTGCTCTGTCCTGTTCCATCCTGCCCAGGACACAAATCTTCCATTTGTGCAGCATACTTACGCTGTGTACTCTACCATTTGCTAGTCATTTAGCAGCCATCTTGGTTGTTAGATCAACCAAACACAATATATAGGGTTTGGCACTATCTGCAGTTTCAGACATCCACTGGGGGTCTTGGAATGTATCCCTTACTGATAAGGCACGGGGACTACTCTGTTAAGTTTCTCCCATGGCCCAGAAACAAGCTGAGAGCTGTTATTTGCCTAAGAAACATGGCTTTATTCTAAAACCAGGGGCCCCTGCTGTGATTCTCCTATGAGAGCTTACTGCAGTTCCCAAAGAGCCTTACAATATTAATTCTAATAACACTGGTACTTCTAACATACTTCATCAATTGGGTTATGTATTAGGGTTCTCTAGAGGGACAGGACTAATAGCACAGATGTATATATGAAAGGGCCAGTCTGACCAACATGGTGAAACCTCATCTCTACTAAAAATACAAAAATCAGCTGGGCGTGGTGGCACATGCCTGCAATCCCAGCTACTCGGGAGGCTGAGACAGGAAGATCGCTTGAACCCGTGAGGCAGAGGTTGCAGTGAGCTGAGATCATGCCACTACACTCCAGCCTGGGTGACAGAGCGAGATTCTGTCTGGAAAAAAAAGAAAAAAGAAAGGGAGTTTATTAACGAGTATTGACTCACATGATCACAAGGTAAAGTTTCACAATAGGCTGGCTGCAAGCTAGGAGCGAGGAAGCCGGTCCGAGTCCCAAAACCTCAAAAGTAGGAAAGCTGACAGTACAGCCTTTAGCTTGTGGCCAAATGCCCAAGAGCCCCTGGAAAACCACTAGTGTAGGTCCAAGAGTCCAAAAGCTGAAAAATTCCAATGCTTGAGGGCAGGAAGCCTCCAGCACAGGAAAAAGATGGAGGCCAGAAGACTCAGGCCAGTCTAGTCCTTCCACGTTCCTTTGCCTGCTTTTATCCTAGCCATGCTGGCAGCTGATTAGATGGTGCCCACCCAGCTTGAGTGGGGGTGGGCTCTGCCTCTTCCAGTCCACTGACATTGTTAATCTCTTTTAGCAGCTCCCTCACAGAAACACCCAGGGACAATACTTTGCATCCCTCAATCCAATCAAGTTGAGACTCAGTATTAACCATCAAAGGTTATAAGAGCTGAAAGTCTCAGCTGCTTGAACGGTGCCCTGGACCATCTAGGAGAATATTTCTTACTTTAAATATCATGGTAATATCAGCCTTTAAGGTCACCAGATAAATAAATTTGGGAAGAACAATCAATTATGGTACTTCTCAAATCCAAAGAGGCTCGTAAAGCCTATTTTTTATCACTGTTAATATGCCCCAACTCACATATCTAACAAATGGAACCAGGTTTCAAAGCCAGATCAATTTGGTATAATAGGAGCACAAATTTTCAGTAAGGCAGGCCCAAGGTCAAAATCAAGGTATCCCACTGTATAAGTTTCCTACTGACATCATAAAAAATTATCACAAACGTAGTGACTTAAAACAATACAAATTAATATTCTTGTAGTTATATAGGTTAAAAGTCTGGTGCAAAGCTCACTGGGATAAAATCATGGTGTCAGCAGGGCTCTGTTCCTTCTGGAGATGCTAGAGAAGAATCTGTTTCCTTCTGTCCAGCTTCCAGAGGCTGCCCGTATTCCCTGGCTCATGGCTCCTTCCTCATCTTTAAAGCCAGCAATGTTACCTCTCTCTGACCATTCTTCTATGTTTTCTACATCTTCCTCTGCCTCTCCTCTCCTGCCTCCCTCTTCCACTTTTAAGGACCCTGCTGCTTACACTGCGCCTATGAAGATCAACCAGGGGATCTCCCAATTTTAAGGTCAGCTGATTAGCAACCTTAATTCTGTCAGCAATCTTAATTCCCTGTGGCCATGGAAGCTAAGATAGTCACAGCTTCTGGGGATTAGGACATGGACATTTGAAGGCAGGCACAGTGGGCTCAGTCTGTAATCCCAGCACTTTGGGAGGCCGAGGCGGGTGGATCACCTGAGGTCAAGAGTTCGAGACCAGCCTGGCCGACATGGTGAAACCCCATCATTACAAAAAATACAAAAATTAGCCAGGTGTGTTGGTGCACGTCTGTAATCCCAGCTACTCGGGAGGCTGAGGGATGAGAATCACTTGAACCCAGGAGGCGGAGGTTGCACTTGAACCCAGTAAGCTGAGATCATACCACTGTACTCCAGCCTGGGTGACAGAGAGGCTGTCTCAAAAACAAACAAACAAACAAACAAACAAAAAACAAACAAAAACAACAACAACAAAAAAACATGAACATTTGAGAAGGTGCATTGTTTCATTTACCATACCCACCTATTAGGTGAATTACCTAGGCAAATTACTTAAATCTTTAATCCTGAGCTTCCTCTTTGTAAAGTAGGAATAATAATAGCCAAGTCACTGAGATGCTGTGAAATGAGATAAATGTATGTCAAACACATAGCACAGTACCACATAATAAATACTCCATCTTTGTAGTATTCTCTTTCCTTTCTCAAAAATAAGCAAATACACAATGTAGAACTCCCAAGCCTGTGTCCTGGACCACAATGCCCTTAAATGATGCTTACAGCTCTCCCTGGCATTCCTCACAGAGGGAAGAGACAGCAAAGGCTCAGAGCCTGGCTTCCACACCCACTGCCTGCCCTGGCCCTGGGTGATGTGGGTCCTGTCTGTACTCTGGGACAACCCACGCTCATGACTCTTGAGGTTTTGGCACTTGGCAGTGATCGTCCTGAGAAGGAAGTGCTCTCCTGGTATTTCCAGGGGGACAAATGAATCACTGACAGTGGCCTTGGCAAGTGGTTCATTCTTCTATGAATGGTGACAGATACCCAAAAGGAAATAGCACTCAATGCCCAGAGACTGGCTTTGGATACAAACAAAAACAGTCATGGTATTGACTGTTCCAGACACCCCCCCTATTCCTGATGTTACTTAAGGCTTACAACTTTGGGAAGTGGGTTGGGGAGGCATCACCACCAGGCCACTGGGGAAATTGAGGCAGGCAGGGTGGATCGCTTGGCCATGGTGACACAGCTTATCAGTCCCAGTATTCCGACTTCCACACCTGGGGTTCTGCACTACTCCAGGCCCTTGCCTTAGCCTTCTGAGCCAATGGGATGATGAAAGGGAATGAAATGGCTTCATTTGGGTTTCATTTTACCTTCTCTGGTTTGCCTCCTCCTCTGCTCCCACATCCAGTGAGGAGCCTTGCCACAGGGCAGTTCCTGGCTGTGCATGTGGGCAGGGCTGTTCCTCCTTCACCAGGGTCCTACACCTGTCACTATCACTCACTTGGTACTTAATCACCCTCAGCCTCATGGTGTTAGCTGTCCCTTGTTTGATTCTAATTTCTCCTGATTCTTGGTTTGAGTTGAATTTGTAAAAAGAGGAGAGAGAAGTGGCCGATGCTCTATTTCCATGGTCTTCAGCAGGGGTAGAATCTTCCCCTCCACTGAGAAAACATTTGAAAGTCGCGTGGGGCATTTTGGTGTACTACAGTGGCTGGGGAGCCACTAACATTCCGTGTGTGTGTGTGTGTGTGTGTGTGTGTGTGTGTGTGTGTGTGTTGGGGGGTAACCATCCTGAAACGTGCATAATAGTTTACACATTGCACAGCCGCGAAAACATCACATCCAAATGTCAATAGCACTTCCACTGAGAAACTGCTGTGATTGGAGAATCAGCCCTTGCAAAATTAGAACGACCTCTACTGGATGATCGTTGTGGTTTATCTTGTAACCCTTCCTTGGGTAAAAAAAAGCCACTCAAGGTAAAAAGGAGCTTTGTTCCCCCCCACATGAAATGGATGATTCCACAGCTCATTAGTGAGTATCAGGGTGTTCACAGACAGAGCCAGGGCTGGGGGTTCCGTGGCAAAACATACAACAGCACATACTCCAAAGTCACACAACCTGGGTTGATACTGTGGCTCTGCCATTTACTAGTGTGATCTTGGGCAGAGTATTTAGTCTCTCTGTGCTGCAGTTTTCACTATTTGTAAAGTAGGGCAATTGTTGCAGCCACTCTGTTTTGTTGTACCTGGCACATAGTGAGAGTCTAATAAATGTTAGATATTATTTTTTACAATCACTACCGTCTGTGGGACCTAGGGCAGTGTGCTTCTTGGCTCTATGCCTCAGTTTCCTCACATATAAATGGGGGATAATAATACCTACTTCAAAATGTTTTCAGAAGACCAAACGAGAACAAACATGTAAAGCATCAAGGAGAACACATACGATGCTCATAAGAGCCTCATGAAAGTATTATTCCCATTTTACAGGTCAGAAAACCGAGGCACAAAGAGGTTAAGTAACTTGGCCAAAGATACGCTAGTAAGAGGAAGAGTGCAATCTGATCCAAGCTGTCTGGCTGTAGATTCAGTGTGCCCAACCATTATAACCATAACCATTCGCTGCTGTTCATTAGCAAGCAGCTAGAACAACACATGGCAGGTCGTGTGCACGCAGTAAGTGTTAGCTCTTACTAATGGATGGCAGAAGCTGGCTCTGTTTGCCCGACACACACCTCTGAGGGTTATAGCCAGAGCCACAGATACATAGGAGCAGCCACCCCTGGTTGGCGAAGAGACAGTTCTGACCTTTAGCCAGGCCCTCCACCAGTGTGGACACTCCATCCAGGCAGTGTCAGGATTCCCAGACTCCCCGCAGAGAGACCATGCTGTGTGAGAGAATCAGGAAACTGAGAATGCAGTATTTGCTCTGTTGCTTCTAGTTACTCACAGGGCCGTGAGAGAAGGAGGGAGGTGTCCAAAGATGTTAAAACAATGATGGGAGGCTGGAGGTGGCAGCATGCCTTGGCGTCCCACCGTCTTTGTTAACGGGAGCATCCTCCTGATTGTTGTCACATGACTTGTGACAGCACCAGCTGGGGCAAAGCTCCTGGACTGCGCACAAGTGGGAGTGAATTCCTGCAATAAAAAGAGATTCAGCATGACACAGGGGTGCCCTTGTGAGGCCAGGCAGCGTAGCATGGAGGAATGGAAGCTGATGCTGGGTGGGTGGCTGGGCTTCTCTTCTTGCCGTCACCCTCCCAGCTGTGTCATTCTGGGTCTGCCCCTCAGCCTCCCTGGAGCTTATGTCTGTAACCACAAAGTAGGGATGAAAATCCCTGACCTGTCTCTTCACACACTTTTATTAGGCTTGACAATGGTAAAGTAGTAATGACCACTTAGTCAGTACTTATTATGTGTGGAACGCTGTGTGCTTTATAGACATAGGTCATTGCATCTCCATAACATCCCCAGGAGGCAGCTATCATTCCTGTTTTAGGAAGCTGGATGACGACTCTCGGAGCCCATTTAGCCGATGCATGGTACAATCTGCCCAAAACCTGGACTCTGAATCACTCCACTGTGGGTATCCAAAGAGGCAAGGAGAGAGCACTACCATCTGTTAAGCACCTACTATGTGTGAGAAAGTCCACATTCTTGGTCTTAGTCTGGCCCCACATCACCCACAATGAAGCCCGTTGAAGAGCTGAGGGGGTGGAGAGGGACAATGGTTGTTGGATTAAGGCAGTGCTGTGGTAAAGGTGGCTCACTTAGATGTGAGGCCGGATCCCAACTCATGCATACAAAGAACACACTCCAACAAGATGTCTAACTTCACTGAACCTCAGTTTCTTCTTCTGTAAAATGGGGTGAATAAACCCATGTCCCTCAAAATTTGCTGAGAGATGAAACAGCTAAAGTGCATCCCACTGTGCCTGGCTCATGGCAGCTTCTAGATAAATGGTAGCTATTAATAGCTATAATTATGAGTTTCTAGTGGCTGAGCATTGAGGAGATAAGGGGCTTAGTTTTCCTTGCTCTTCAGCCTTCCCATTCCTTTCCCAAATATGAGTTTTATATCTCCTTTTGGGTCCACTAATGTGCCCCAGCCACAATGGCCTGTTATCACATCCTAGGGATGACACAGTCCTGAGGCCAGATCCTTTTGTCACCTGCTGCTGGGGACTAGGATCAGCTCACTGACGCAGATTGCCCTGGGAGGTTTCCATAATAGTTGGGTGGGGGAGCAGGAATTCCCTCTACTCCCGAGGGTGGCTGGTTCAGCTGGAGACGTCCTTGTTCTCAAACTTCAGCAGGCTTCAGAATCACCTGGAAGGCTGGTTAGGCCACTGATGGCCGGGCCCTACCCCAGTCTTTCTGATTCAAGAGGTCTGGGGTGAGGCATTTCTAACAAGCTCCAGAGCTTCTGCTCTTCTCACTAAGCTATGTTGACTCTTAAAAGAATGGAAATATATTTAATTAACATTACTGAAGTGGTGTCATGGCAACAATCTATCACTGCTGCTGGTCTAGGGACCACACTTTGAGAACCACTGAGCTACAGAAATGGGAAGGGCAGAACTGGATGGATCTGGCCCCTTCTTGTGAATTTCTCTTTCTCGGAGAGAGTGCTTGTTGTTTATTTGTTTGTTTGTTTTTTCTCTGAGTCACCTAATGAATCTTCCTGATTTCTGTTACTAAATGTCGCTGTTGAGTAGCCTGATTTGAAATGGGGTATGAGGCAGTCCTGGAAACACAGCCCTATCTGAAATGGGATGGGTTAGGGGTCCCCACCTCAGTTAGGGAGCAGGCTCCTTGTCCACACAGGCTTTAGGGCTGTTGCTGTCTTCTTGCCTCGGCTGGCATGCGTTGGCCTCCTAGGGCCCGGCAGGGCTTTCTTCACAGCTGGGCTGACTCATCTACCAGGGCAAGCCAGGGCCACAGGCACTTGCTGATAATCTGGGGTAATTTGACACTAGACTCAAATAGACACCTTGAAGAATGGACTGTCTTTTTTCCACCGCCCCCCCCCCCCGCCCCCGCCATGGTGGCTGTTGGCAGGACGCAGTGACCTGTGACTGCTAAGTGAAGGGCCGGGCACTGCTGAGGTCTGGACAGAGGTAGCCTGATGATCTGGCCAGGTGCTCAGCTCTCTGCAGTTGGCTTTCTTCCTGCTATCCGCTGTGCTTGGCATTTGACAGCAACTTGTCAACTCAGCTCAGATTTCAATGCTGTCCTGATTTTCCATTCTTCTATTACCTCCTGTCTTGGGCTCACCACAGGCTCAACAACTTGACTTAACTTGGTGTTTCTGGTCTTCTGTAGAAATAGCTCTGACTCACTGGCCCTCCATCACTCCCTCATCCTGTAAGCCAGTCAGCATGAGAAGACAGTGGGGTTTTTCCATGTACCTCTTTGGCTGCCTTATTGTTGATATCAAGCCACTTCAGCAATAGAGATTCATTCCATAAGAGAACTATGTGATGTTCCAGTAATGTCAGGGGCAAGGAAAGCTTTCCATTCATGTGGATCAGAGCTAAGGAAGAAGATGAAATAGAATCGTGGCCTCCTGTAATTTTGGCAGCCCCCCATACCCCTGCCCCTGAAGTTCTGGGCACAGCCCATGATCTGTCAGGAGAACAGCAGGGCTCTGCATCTGGTAGGATTCTGCTCTGTGGAATCACAGATAAGTGGTTCCTATTTTTCTTCCAACACTACAGAGAAATGACATAATCCAGGGCCAGAGTTTTCATGGATTAAATAGAGTTGGAATGGATCTGAGAGCTCACTGGGCCAAGGGGTGGCAAATGCATGTTATTTGTGCCAATAGCAATTGTTTGGGAGGGGCTGGATGAAGGCTGCATTAGAAGCCTACTTTGAGCTCAGGCAGAAATGATACCCCGGTCTTACAGTCACATCTGTCTTGGGCACAAGATGAGAAAGTGGTCATATATTGCCTTCACTGACCTAGCTCCGTTCTCTCCATTTATGGAACAGGAAGCTAGGTCCCAGTGAATGGAAGGCCTTTCCCAGTTCCTACAACTTATTCGTGGTAGATTTAGGAACAGAATCTAGGTTTTCTGGCCCTATTTCAGTAACATTAATTCAATACATTTTCTTCTTTTTTTCTTGAGATGGAGTCTCACTCCCGTTGCGCAGGCTGGAGTATTGTGGCGCGATCTTAGCTCACTGCAACCTCCACCTCCCGGGTTCAAACGATTCTCAGCCTCCCGAGTAGCTGGGATTACAGGCGTGTGCTGCCATGCCCAGCTAATTTTTATATTTTTAGTAGAGATGGGGTTTCACCATGTTGGCCAGGCTGGTCTAGAACTCCTGACCTCAGGTGATCTACCTGCCTCGGCCTCCCAAAGTGCTAGGATTATAGGCTTGAGACACTGTGCCTGGCTGACATTTTCATTCTCATTGGAATAGATGCTTTGAAAACAATTGAGTCTGAATTCAAATCCTTAATCCACCATTTACCAGCTGTGTGACCTTGAGCATGTCACTTAATGTCTCTGTGCTTCTGTTTCCTCATTTGTTAAATGGAATAAACACACCCATTTTACTATTGGGAGGATCGAATGTGATTATGGTATGTGTAGCTCAGAGCCTCACCTAAATATTCAATGTCTTTTCTTTTTCCAACAGCAAATGACATGCATTATTAAGATGACAGTCTTCGGGGCAGTTTGCACAGCACAGTGATGGCATAATTGTGTAATTGTAGATCTAGCTTCCTCTCCTGTGAACTAAGGGTTTGGGACCAGATTACCTTGAATCCTCTAGCTCTAAAATTTCTATGATTGTAAATAAATGACTTTAAAAGATTTTTCTTTAGCTGTTTCTATGAGCTGATACTTGGTCAAGGAGCCCTGGAGGGTTTTCTGGAGTCAAACAAGGGTCTTTCCAGGTGCAAAAGCCATTTTCAGGATTCTAATCTCTTCTGTGCTGTGCAACTGATGGTCTGAGACTTCTGCATTGCAGTAAAACAAATTTTCTTCTCAGCCCTTCAAGGGCAGGAAGTGGTCTGAGTTATCAGTGTCCCAGCACCCTGCATGGGCCTAGGATATGGAAGGTGGCTGACTTCCTCTCTAGGGCTTGAGGAAAGCAGTCCAAGACTCATCCATGGCCAGGGACTTGGAATTTACAAGGCCCAGGACTGAGTGAACCTGTGACTCTGGGACCCAGGCCCAGTCACTTCCTCTTGCAGCCTGTTGATCATTCCATGCATTAAATCAGGAAGCTGCTAGGTGACACTCTGTCCTGGGCTGGGGGTGTGGCTAAACGGGCAGCCAGGAAAGCTGCAGCCTCTTTCACAGGGGGCTGGATGGAGCCGTAACACATTGAACAGCTGTACCTCCACTGAAAAGCCATTTCAGGTGAACCAAAGCGTTCTGCCCCTAGGACGAAGAAAGGGAGGCAGTGAGGAGAGAATCAGGTCCAAAGAGCTGGACTCAAGTGACATTTATAAATAGGAACATGGAAACTCACAGAAGAAGCCAGGCAAGGCAAAGGAGAATGGGCAAGTCTCAGTGAGACCATTTAAGATGTAAACAGCTAAGGAGAGTCTTTGAGGGCCATTATGTAACTGTTTTCCCAAACCCGGATCATGGGAGCAATTTGTAGCTGGAAAGAGAAGCATCGGAAGCTTTGGTGCTTACCTTTGTTCATTCATTTAATCAGGCACTATTCGCAGCCTCGTGTGCCCCAGACTCTGCTAGCATAGGAGAAACGACCATAACAAAGGCATTATCTCTGTTTCCAAGATTTCAGAAATGTAACCAGGGAGGAAGGCATATAAATAGCTCGCAGAAGCAACTGTAATTATCGCAGTGCCATGGCATCCACTGTTGTGTTAAATCGGGTTTCTCTTGGTGGATGTTCATTGTAGTGTCTGCCTGGAACTCGTCTGCTTCTCAGTGGAAACGCATCTGTCTTCTTTTAGGAGTATTGTTTCTCAGTCCGTCCCCCTCTGAGTAAGAGCTGTCTGTCTGCATTTCTCTGACCCTAGTGATAGGAGAATGGCTAATGACCACAGTCAGGGCAATCAGAGTTCTTTCCTGGGATTCCTACAAATGGAGCTTGGGAAATAAGAGCTTTTCTCTTTTTTTTTTTTTTTTTTTGGAAAGTGAAGCTATAAGGGAAGGCCAAATGCTGTAGAGACCAGTCTCCTGCCTTAGAAAGATTGGCAGTTGAGGCCGGGCACAGTGGCTCACGCTTATAATCCTAACACTTTGGGAGGCCAAGGCGGGTGGATCACCTGAGGTCAGGAGTTCAAGACCAGCCTGGTCAAGATGGTGAAACCCCGTCTCTACTAAAAATACAAAAATTAGCCAGGCGTGGTGGCAGGTGCCTGTAGTCCCAGCTCCTCCAGAGGTTAAGGCAGGAGAATTGCTTGAACCTGGGAGGCAGAATTTGCAGTGAGCCGAGACTGTGCCACTGCACTCCAGCCTGGGTGACGAAAACTCCGTCTTCAAAACAAAAAAAAAGTGAGCGGTTAAGAAAATAAAAGTGATAGCCAGAAAGAAGCAGAGATAAGAAACACACACACACACACACACACACACACACACACACACACACACACACTCAGTGCAAGAGAGAAAATGAGAGGGAGAGAAAAGCAGATAGTTTAAGGCCTTTGAGTCCCTGGTCTTACTCTCTGCTGTACTTCTGCAGTTTACGAACACCAGCTACTCACTTACCGTTTTTTGTTTTTGCTCAAATTCAGTGTCTGTTGTTTTACCATTAAGCGTCCCATCTAATCATAATATAGCCCCCACCTAGAAGAGAGGGAAGGCATTCCTACCTACTAAATGGACCAAGCATTTTTCAGGCACTTTGCAAACTGCCTGACTTAATTCTCTGAACAACCAGTGAGGTAGGGCTCAGCAGCCCCCTTTGATATTTCAAACAGTAAGAGAAGTTAAACAGCTTGCTCAAAGCACAGCAGTAGGAGTGAAGCCGAAGCAGGAAGTCGTATCATGCACTGGGGTTATAGAGGCCAGTCGAGAGATGCTGTCTAGACCTTCAGGCAGTTCACAGGATGAAGCACATAGTCACAAAGAAAAACGTATTAGGTTGGTGTAGAAGTACCTGTGGCTTTTGCAACCACTTTTTATTTTTATTTTTTGGAGTTGCAGTTTCATTACTGATGCCCAGGCTGGCGTGGTCTTGGCTCACTGCAGCCTCCACCTTCTGGGTTCAAGCAATTCTCCTGCCTCAGCCTCCCAAGTAGCTGAGATTACAGGCACCCGCCACCATTCCTGGCTAATTTTTTTTTTTTTTTTGTATTTTTAGTAGAGATGGGGTTTCACCATGTTGGTTAGGCTGGTCTCAAACCTCAGGTGATCTGCCCACCTCAGCCTCCCAAAGTGCTAGGATTACGGGCATAAGCCATCGCACCCAGCCTCACAACCGCTTTTAATGGCAAAAACCGCAATGACTTTTGCACCAACCTAAACTCTGGCAATCATTCTTGAAAATAAAGAGGAAGGAGGTAGAGGAAAATCCCGACTTAAACCAAAGGCAAAAGGATGGGAAGGAGCTGTGGGCAGGAGGGAGGAGGGGCCTGGATAACCCATGGACAGAGCAGAGGCTGGGAGGCAGGAGGGGCCGAGGCATTTTTGGCAGGGAGCAGGGACACAGTCGGGGGAGCCTGCCGCAGTGATGCAATGACTGCATTGAAGTAGAGGACACAGATGTCAGGAGTAATGGAGGGATTTGAGGGAAGTGGCGGGGGGGGACTTGGCAGGACTCAGTCATGGCTTGGACATGGTACAGAAGAGGAAGCAAGGCTGGCTTCCTGGTTCAGAGAAGTAAAGAAAGATTTCCATGGCCGGACTGACAGAGTGGGACAAAAAAGTGGATGCTTTCCAGGGGTACTGAGTCTGTTTGGGATGGGGAATGGTGAGATGGAAGAAGAGAAGGAAGTGTACTTGTCATTTTAATTACTATTGGGGGTTGGGCTCACATGGTACAGTGGGTAAGAAAACCAAAATTAAAAGCAGTGAAATTTGTCCTGAAAATGGAATTCCTCAGCAGGTTAGAGAACTCTGTGCTAATAGCAATGGCTTTGACAATAGCTCCCATGAGGCCTGTCTTAGAGCACAGTGCTTTGCATACTTCTTAGGTACTCAGTGTCTTTTTACTTTTAAGGAGGAAGGAAGGAAGAAAAGGAGAAAGAGAGAGAGAAATACTGTATTCTCATTCTCAAAACTATACCTCAGTCAGCCAGCCAGCATCCTACACTGAGAACCCAAGTTTGTAGCAGTGCAAAGCCACTATATCTGCCTTCTCAGGACTTTCTTCCTCTTTTGGAGACAGGGTCTACTGCCAAGGCTAAAGTGTAGTGGTGCTAGCATAGCTCGCCGCAGCCTCAACCTCCTGGGCTCGTGTGATCCTCCTGCCTCAGCCTCCTGAGTATCTAGGACTATAGGCACATGCCACCAAGCCTGGCTAATTTTAAAATATTTTTTATAGAGATGGGGTCTTATTATGTTGTCCAGGCTGGTCTTGAACTCCTGGGCTCAAGCAACCCTCCTGCCTTGACCTCTTGAAGTATTGAGATTACAGGCATGAGCCACCAAGTTTGGCCAAGGACCTTCTTAATATCTACTTTGATAATTGCAACAATTAGCTATGACATTATTTTACTTCTTCAAGTAATACAGAAAATACTTTATTCATCTGTTCAACATTGGTAATGGTGTGAATTGAGTGTGGTACAGCCACACTGGTGTGCTCTGCACAACTCTGGGGGACACTGTTCACAGAGGCAACAATGTGTTTGTGTCCTGGGAGTGGCGTGTGTATGACCAGCAGGATTTGACACTGGTCTTGCATGAGAGGACCTTAGCTCAACTTCAAACTTGGTGTCTTCACGGTTGTGTGACTCTCTGAATGAGTCTCACTCATCTCTCTGGACCTTAGTTCTATTGGCTGAAAGTGGGGAAAGAAAATTGGACCAGATCAATGTTTCCAAAAGCATGTTTGCTGGAACGATCAATTCTATAGGCTATTTTTAGGTGTTATTTGATAAAACGGGTTCCAAGGTCAAAAAGCACTGGATTAAAATAAGTTAATATAGTGTGGCCTTTTTGCAAAGAAACTGTAAGATACAGATCTACAGAAACTGTAAGATATGGATATGTGATAGAAAATACTTAATGTGGAATTCAAATGGCAGAGTTTGACATTTTTGACCAGGATTTTTCTTTTTTAAACTGGTCCTGCTCTAGCTGGAAGGCTGCATATCATTTTGTGACTGGAGTAGCTATATATATATATAACTTTTTCAACTACAAAATAATGTAAATTGATTATAGTGAAATTGGAAAATACAGACCAGTGAAAAGAAAATTTAAAACCACTTAGGGAAAACAAATATTTATAAAATGCTTCTTTTCAAATGTAAAAACTAAAATTACCCACTGCCCTATAGAAATCCACAGTGGTAACATTTTGTGTATTTCCTTCCAGACGTTTTTTTCCCTCTACGTATGTCAGCACTTCTCAGATGTGATGATGATATTTGAAAGAGCATGATCTGGAAATCCTGAGCCATGCTGCCACAAGAAAATGGATGCACAGAGGACAAGGCCAGGCAGCGCAGGTCTTCATTGCACTGAGACTTTTGCCTGAGTCCCATGGTGCCCCAGTGCCCTGGCCTGGGAACATCAGCGCTGCCTTCTGTCCAGGCTCCATGAGTCTCAGATGGTGGACCCTGGTGAAGGAAGGCTGTGTAGATACCATGGACCTTTCCCTAGGTCATAGCCACATCTGAGCACTTGGTGTCTTACTACTCGATGGAGAGGAAAAGTGTGCTGAAGCGTGGTAAGAGAGTGTGTCCGGGGACCCAGACCAGAGTGGGCCATGCCTCATCTAGAGAGCAAGCGTCTTCCAGAAAGGAGAGCCCTTGGCTTTTTTTACAGAAGCAATCAGAAAAACACTGGGAGTCTCTCCGAAGACTGAATGTAAGAGGAAGAAGGGGCCAGGCACAGTGGCTCATGCCTGTAATCCCAGCACTTTGGGAGGCTGAGGTGAGTGGATCATCTGAGGTCAGGAGTTCGAGACCAGCCTGAACAACATGGTGAAACCCTGTCTCTACTAAAAGTACAATATTAGCTGGGCATAGTGGCGCATGCCTGTAATCCCAGCTACCCGGGAGGCTGAGGCAGAAGAATCACTTGAACCCAGGAGGCGGAGGTTGCAGTGAGCCGAGATCGCACCGCTGCACTCCAGCCTGGGCAACAGAGTGAGACTTGGTCTCAAAAAAAAAAAAAAAAAAAAAAAGAAGAAGAAGAAGAAGGGGTGTGTGTGTGTGTGTGTACACACAAATAGGATCAGGAATATGACAGTATTGTCTTTTCCTTGGGTCATTTATCCTGATGATGGATAATGGAGAATAAACGCTGTTGGCCCATGGTTGCTTACAACTTCTCCCTTAAAGGATCTCAGAGACCCCAAGACTGGCAACAATTGATGAGCAGTTTTGGAAATCTCTCGCATTCTGATCGAAGGATGGAGGTGGGAATTGGCAGAGGGAGATGGGCAGGGAGAGGAGCTGGTCTCTATGGCCCCCCCAAGAAATTGTGGTCAATCTCTTTGAAGAAGAGAAAGACTTTAATCCCTTTACACCATTGCTTCCAATGTGTAGCATGAGCACGCCTGGTTCTACTCAGGATGATTTTAGATCATCGGAAGACATGGTACAAAACAACAATGAACCAGAGTGAGGCAACAATTCTCTATTTCATTTTCTTTCAGTCTTTCTAATTATTTGTAGAGAAAGCAGGCCCTCAGGCGGTGTTTTCGGCAAGCAGCAGCAGCATGTTAGAATCTAATGATATTGCTGCGTTCCTGATAATCATTCTGAGTTACCCTCAGTTGCTGCAGAGAGTTACAGGGGCAGGTGAAAATCTTCCCATTTCTGGTTTACAATTTATAATAGTCATATAAAGTGTCCTTGTAATATGAATTTAAGTCAAAAGTGACTAGATTGGCGAGGTGGGCAGATCACTTGATTTCAGGAGTTCGAGCCTAGCCTGGCCAACATGGTGAAACCCCGACTCTACTAAAAATACAAAAAATTATCCAGGTGTGGTGGTGGACACCTATAGTCCCAGCTACTTAGGAGGCTGAGGCAGGAGAATCGCATGAACCTGGGAGGCAGAGGTTGCAGTGAGCGGAGAGTGTGCCACTGCAATCCAGCCTGGGTGACAGGGCAAGACTCTGTCTCAAAACAAAAAACAAAAAAGAAACAATAAAAAATGACTAGATTGAAAGTCAGCTCCTGAGTAAATAGTAGTATGGGTAGTACAGAAATACGACAAATATCATAAAGATGGAACAAAAATTACTGAGGGTGAGGAGAGGCTGTTGAAGGAAAGAATTCAACAATAGATGAACTGAGGATGTGCAAGCTGGATGTGCCATCGGGAGGAAAGGTCCTTTTCGCCTACCTTCCAAAGTAGTTTTTCCAGAAAGATAATGAGGCACACCAGGGCCAGGTCTTCTTGTCCTGGGAAGGGAAAAGACACCTGTCTGTGATTCTGTGGTGCTGTGAGGCAGGTTAGAAAAGTGAATCTGGGCCTGGCACCATAGCTCATGCCTGTAATCCCAGCACTTTGGGAAGCTGAGGCAGACAGATCACCTGAGGTCAGGCGTTCAAGACAAGCCTGGCCAACACGGTGAAACCTGTCTCTACTAAAGATGCAAAAACTAGCTAGGCGTGGTGGCGCACACCTGTAATCCTAGCTACTCAGGAGGCTGAGGCAGGAGAATCACTTGAACCCATGAGGTGGAGGTTACAGTGAGCTGAGATTGCATCACCGCACTCCAGGCTGGGCAACAGAGCAAGACTTCATCACACACACACACACACACACACACAAAGTCAGGTTTGGGGAGCAGAAGTGGCTGACAGAGGAGGAGGAGAATTATCTGCAATGCTTCCGAAATGCAGGACACTCACCGCAGTACATCTCAAAGCCTGAGTCCTCATATCTGTTCTGGGGAAAGGAGAGAAAGAATTGCTGGTGGATTCTGCTGTGTTTTGCCTTGAGGTCATTATGGGCAAAATTTCAGATCTATAAGGTCCATCACTGAGGAGGGAGTGGACCTCTGTGATTCCTCTTGAGCAAAGGAATAAACATCCTACGTTTGTGAGTAAAGAGTCCATCACCTTCTCTCTCTGAGGCCATCGCTGCTGTTTGGAGAGGTGGGAGTTGAGAGAGGCCATTACTGGGCAGAACCTGAGTTTTCACTGAAGATTTTTTTTTTTTTTTTTTTTTTTGAGACGGAGTCTCGCTCTGTCACCCAGGCTGGAGTGCTGTGGCCGGATCTCAGCTCACTGCAAGCTCCGCCTCCCGGGTTCACGCCATTCTCCTGTCTCAGCCTCCCGGGTAGCTGGGACTACAGGCGCCGCCACATCGCCCGGCTAGTTTTCTATAGTTTTTAGTAGAGACGGGGTTTCACCATGTTAGCCAGGATGGTCTCGATCTCCTGACCTCGTGATCCGCCCGTCTCGGCCTCCCAAAGTGCTGGGATTACAGGCTTGAGCCACCGCGCAGGGCCTTCACTGAAGATTTGTTCCTTATGAATCCAGCCCCTAGAAAACAGAGCAGCCAGCAGGCCTGTGACATTTCAGTTTGGCTATAAAAACTTCAGGTTAATAATAAAACTCTTTTCTGGTTTTAAAATTATATGCACGTGCATCAGCTCACATTTCTGAAATGCACTTACAACAGCACCTGAAGCAACTTAAGCATCATATAAATGTTGGTTTTGTGGTCATTCTTGTTTTATAATTATTATTATTTGTATCCACACCCTGGCAGGCAGACAAGGCCATAGTCAATATTGCAGTCATTTTATGGATAATAAAAAAAGGCAGAGGGATTAAATAACCTATTTAAATTCATCTAGTAAACAAATGGCAGAGCCAGGACTTGAAGCCAGGTTTTTAGGCTGCACATCTCAGCTTTAACAAATGATGAAACACCTGCTGTCACATGTGGCTTTATGTGTCCCCTAACCACCCTCTTATCAGGTAGGCACTGGGGGCAGTGCTCATGAGCTAGGCTTTTCAGCAAGAACCAGACATGGATATGTATTGGTTCTGTCACTTACCAATAATCCGTGACCTGGAGCTGGTTTTTTAACCTCTCTGGGTCCCACAATTTTCACTGGTAAATGGAGTAACACTAGTGCTGACATCCAGGACTGTGGACGAGGATTGGGGAAGGTATTTTGATATGAGTCTAGTGCTCAGCACACAATGGCAGTGATTATAATCACAACATGGTCATTTTTCAGATGAGAAAACCAGCTCAGAGAACAAATGTGATTTACTAAAGCTTTGGGTTTCCTAGCTCCTAATTCCTAGTTCCTGCCACCACTGAAATCAGGACCGTAGATGTTGCTCCCAGCATGACCATTAGTTTAGACAGCTGTAGGTAATCAGAGACAAGCAATGCCCTCCCAGATACAACAATCACACACAGAAAAACATGGAACCCTTCTGCAGACGCCTTCCCTCACTAGCCCTAACCTTACTCTAGCATCATCTTTATTTGGTTCAAGCCCTACCCGGTATTTCTGTCTTTACCTGGATTTAAATGCCCCTGTGATCACACATAAGCTTTCATGCATCTATGTCTTGTTTCTATCATCATTACAGTGTAAGTGAACATGTAATAGCTGCTCCTCAGACCACACTTCCTCTCGGCAGTGCATACCACAATCATGGTAGGTATTGATTGTTATGTCTAGTGGCCCCACCTTTCCTCTGTAGCCCAAGTCACAAATCTTTGTTTCTTCCCTTTACTTCTTTGTTGGTAAAAGTTTGTAGTTGCAGACAACAGAGTCCATTTCCATTACTGAAAGAAATATTTTTCCTTCTTTTGTTCTTCTTCTCTGTCTTTTCCTCTCACTCACAGAATTATTCGAAGGGTAGACATCTGAGCTCTAGGCTAAGCTCCCAGGTCCACATGCAGATATTTCCCATTCACAGCGATGCAGTTTCCCTGAGATGAGAAACCACACAGCTTTTGCTGCCCCCTGTACCAGCAAAATGGATGCCCCCTGTCCATCCTGTGTGCCTGCATAGGTTACTTCTGGATGGAATTCTCATAGTGGTGTATCTGACTAGTTGAATCAGGCACATTTCTGCCCCCAAGCTGTGAGGGAGGCTGAGAAATGTAGGTTTTCTTTCTGCTCTGGGAAGGCAAGGGAAACACTGATGGAAACTATCAACAAGTTAATGGAGCCTTTAAAGTATTTGGGGGACACAGAGCAAAAACAATATGTATAATGCATCTTCGGCATCCACATGTAATTGGTAAGCAAATTTCATCAGTTCTAAATATGAATACTTCTGGGATTTATCCACTTCTCTCTACCCCACTGCAATCTTTTGGCTCAGTGCTTCTCACATGGACAATGGCAACAGCTTGTAAGTAGTCTCTCTGGCTCAGTCCCCTTTCTGCCCTATCTCATGTATGTTTTGTGGCCAGTGTTACTCCTTTGCTTAAAATCCTCAAAGCTCCTGGTTGCTCTCAGAAGTGAGTTTAAACTTATAATTATGGCTTTTAAAATCCTTTGGAATCTCAGGCCTGGGGTGGTGGCTCACGTCTGTAATCCCAGCACTTTGGGAGACTGAGGTGGGTGGATCACCTGAGGTCAGGAGTTCAAGACCAGCCTGGCCAACATGGTGAAACCCCATCTCTACTGAAAATACAAAGATTAGCTGGGCGTGGTGGTAGGCACCTGTAATCATAGCAACTTGGGAGGCTGAGGCAGGAGAATCACTTGAACCTGGGAGGTGGAGGTTGCAGTGAGCTGAGGTCACACCACTGTACTCGAGCCTGGGTGACAGAACCAGATTCTGTCTCAAAAATAATAATATTAAAATTAAAAAACCCTTCAGAATCTGGTACTTCTCCAGGCCCTTCCACGTGCTGTTCCATCTGCCTGGGGGGCAATTTTGATGACTGCATACCATTTCATCATAAAGGGACCAAAGGTTATTTAATCAAGCTGTTACTATTAGAAATCATATTGACTTAAAATATGTGCTCTTTTAAAAAATGTTGTAATAAACATTCTTTTAGCCAAATATTTTGAAATATTAGGGTAGACTCTAAAAAATAGAATTGGAAGTCCTAGCCAGAGCATCAAGGCAAAAGAACTACAAAACACTGCTGAAAGAAATCACAAATGACACTAACAAATGGAAAAATATTCCATGCTCATAGATTGAAAGAATCAATATCATTAAAATGGCCATACTGCCCAAAGCAATTTACAGATTCAACACTATTCCTATCAAACTACAAATGTCATTTTTCCACAGAATTAGAATAAACTATTCTAAAATTCATATGGAACCAAGAAAGAACAGAATAGCCAAGGCAATCCTAAGCAAAAAGAACAAAGCCTGAGGCATCAAATTACCCAAAATTAAACTGTACCAAAGCTACGGTAACCAAAACAACATGGCACTGGTACAAAAATAGACACATAGACTAATGAAACAGAATAGAGAAGTCAGAAATAAAGCCACATACCTTCAACCGTCTGATCTTCAACAAAGTCAACAATAGCAAGCAACAGAGAAAGGACTCTATTTCATAAATGGTGTTGGAATAGCTGGCTAGTCATATGCAGAAGAATAAAAAGTAGATCTCTGACTTTCACCATGTACAAAAATTAGCTCAAGATGAATTAAAGATTTTATTTTATTTTATTTTATTTTATTTTATTTTATTTTAATTTATTTTATAATAAAATAACCCTGGCACCCAGGCTGGAGTGCAGTTGTGGGATCTCGGCTCACTGCAATCTCTGCCTCTTGGGTTCAAGCAATTCTCCCGCCTCAGCCTCCCAAGTAGCTGGGATTTGCCATCATGTCCAGCTAATTTTTGTATTTTTAGTAGAGACAGGGTTTCACTATGTGGGTCAGGCTGGTCTCAAACTCTTGACCTCAGGTGATCTGCCCACTTTGGCCTCCCAAAGTGCTGGGATTACAGATGTGAGCCACTGCGCCCGGCCAGATTAAAGATTTTAGATGTAAGACCTCAAACTACAAGAATCTCAAAAGAGAACCTAGGAAACACCATTCTGAACATTGGCACTGGGAAATAATTTATGGCTAAGTCCTTAAAAGCAATTGCAATAAAACCAAAAATTGACAAGCGGGACCTAATTAAACTAAAGAACTTTTGCACAGCAAAATAAACTATCAACAGAATAAAAGACAACGTGCAGAATGGGGGAAAATATTTGCAAACTCTGCATCTGATAAAGGTCTAGTATCCAAAACCTATAAGGAACCTAAACAATTCAACAAGCAAAAAACAAATAACCCCATTAAAAAGTGGGCAAAAGACATGAACAGACACTTTTTAAAGGAAGACATTCAAGTGGCCAACAAACATATGAAGAAATGCTCAGCAGCACTAATCATCAGAGAAATGCAAATCAAAATCACAATGAGATACCATCTCACACCAATCAGAATGGCTACTGTTTAAAAGTCAAAACAACAACAGATACCAGTGAGGCTGTGGAGAAAAGGAAACACTTAAACACTGTTGGTGGGAATGTAAATTTTTTCAGTCACTGTGGAAAGTAGTTAGGATATTTCTTAAAGAGCTTACACCAGAACTCTTAATACTATTTGACCCAGCAATCCCATTACTGGGTATGTATACAAAAGAAAATAAACCATTCTACCCCAAAGACACATGCACTTTTATTTTCATTGCAGCACTATTCACAATAGTGAAGACATGGAATCAACTTATGTTCTCATCAATGGTGGATTGAATAAAGAAAATGTGGCACATATACACCATGGAATACTATGCAGCCATATAAAGAATGAAATCATGTCCTTTGCAGCAACATGGATGTAGCTAATTCCTAAGCAAATTAATGCAGGAACAGAAAACCAAATACCACATGTTCTTATTTATAAGTGGTAGCTAAACATTAGGTACTCAGGGACATAAAGATGGCAACAATAGACACCGGGGACTAGTAGAGGGGGGTTGGAAGGAGGGGGGAATGGATTAAAAATCTGTTGAGTACTATGCTCACTTCCCGGGTGATAAGGTCAGTTGTACCCCAAGTCTCAGCGTCACACGATATACCCATGTAACAAACCTGTACATGTACCCACTGAATCTCAAATAAAAATTGGAATTATTATTATTATTATTATTGAGACAGAGTTTTGCTCTTGTTGTCCAGGCTGCAGTGCAGTGGCACGATCAGCTCACTGCAACCTCCGCCCCCTGGATTCAATTCTCCTGCCTCAGCTTCCCGAGTAGCTGGGATTACAGATGCCCATCACCACGCCCAGCTAATTTTTGTAAAAAATTGGAATTATTTTTTAAGAATAGAAATGTTGGGTCAGAGACTATAATTCTTTTCTTAAGATGTATGAAATGTGTTATCTTTTTGTGCCTTTTAGTGAATTCTCTTATAGACTTCTTAAAGGCTGAGATTATGTCTCATCTCTCCATCCCACCAACCAACCAACCAATCAATTAATCAATATTTATTGAGGCACAGTTCTGGGAACTGAAAACACATGTAAGAAGAATCAACAAATTTCCTGCCTTTAAAGTAGGAGATAACTGGACAATCACAAGAGAATGACAGTGGGTATCAGCTTCAAAGTTACTTTCTCTGAGAAGCTTTTCCAGACAGCATGGTCTAGATCAGATTCCCCTACTGAATGCTTACTTCCTATTTTTAAAAATCTTTTTATTTTGACCTAATCTAAAACTTGTAGCAAAGTTGCAAGAATAATACAAATAATTCTTATATATTCTTTATCCAGATTCCTCAGGTATTAGCATTTTTCTTCATTTGAATTCTCTTTCACTAGACACACATATACACAAACACAAACACACATATTATTTTATTTCTAAAATATTTGAAAGTTGCAAACATGGTGTCCTTTTACCCCTACATGTTTTAGTATGTATTTTCTAAAAACAAGGATTTTTCTCTTACAGAATCACAGTAAAATTATCAATTTATGAAAATTAAAATTGACAGAACACTATTATCTAATGTATAGCTTTCATTCATATTCCTATCTAATACCTATCTATCTGTCTATCTTTTCACCAATTGTCCCAATACTCCCCTTTATAGAAAGAGTAAGTCCTGGATGATGTGTTGTATTCAGTTTCATGTCTCTTTGACCTCCTTTCATCTTGAATAGTTCTAGTTCTTCCTTTGTCATTAATGACATTGACATTTTTGAAGAGTATGAGTCATTTAGCATAATGCCCCTTAGTGTGACTTGGGTTTCTCAGCTGATTAGATTCAGGTTATGGATTTTTGGCAGGGATATTATAAAAGTACATTGTGCTCGTTTTAGTGAATGATTTCAGGAGGCACACAATGTTCATCTCTCCCATTACTGATGATGTTAACTTTGGTTAAGGTGATGTTACTTTCTCCACTATAAAGTTATGATTTTCCCCTTTATAATTAATTATTATCTTTTGACAGAGAGCCTTTGAGGCTATATAAATGCCTTCTTAATAATTAAATTTTTCACCCACTAGTTTTAACATCCATATCAATGGATGCTTGAATCAATTATTATTATGATAGTTGCCCAGTGATGGTTTTCTATTTCCATCATTCCTTCTACATTTATTAGTGGGTGTTCTAATTTAAGAAAGAGAGTTTGCTTCTTCCATATTATCCATGTATCAGTATGGACTCATGAGTTCTTTTTTTTTTTTTTTGACAGAGTCTTGCTCTGTTGCCAGGGCTGGAGTACAATGGTGTGATCTTAGCTCACTGCAGCCTCCGCCTCCCGAGTTCAAGAAATTCTTCTGCCTCAGCCTCCAGAGTAGCTGGGAGTACAGGCATGTGTCGCCATGCCTGGCTAATTTTTGTATTTTTGTTTTGTTTTTTTTGGGGGGGGACGGAGTCTCGCTCTGTTGCCCAGGCTGGAGTGCAGTGGCCAGATCTCAGCTCACTGCAAGCTTCGCCTCCCGGGTTCACTCCATTCTCCTGCCTCAGCCTCCTGAGTAGCTGGGACTACAGGCGCCTGCCACCTCGCCCGCTAGTTTTTTGTATTTTTAGTAGCCACAGGGTTTCACTGTGTTAGCCAGGGTGGTCTCGATCTCCTGACCTCGGGATCCGCCTGCCTCGGCCTCCCAAAGTGCTGGGATTATAATTTTTGTATTTTAGTAGAGACGAGGTTTCACCACGTTGGCCAGGATGGTCTTGATCTCCTTACCTCGTGATCCGCCCACTTTGGTGGATTACAGGCATGAGCCACGGCACCAGGCCAGGTTCTTATTTTACTGTATGGTTTAATAATTCACTGCTATTGCTGTTTACTGTGATGCTCAAATTGTCCCAGAACTGGACTGTAGTAGCCCCTTCAAGCTGTCTTCTACGTTCTTTTGACAAATTTCCGTCATCTTCCAGGACTTCCTTACTTCCTGGCACACCCAGATGTTTTAGGCTGACATCAGCAGCCTGATGGGAGCATCAGGACAACCTTTCTTGAAACTCTTCATGGTCTTTGGTTCTCTCCCCTGTTTCCTCCATCCCTGCTCTGGGGAAAGATGTCCTAGGAATTTGAACAGAGTGCACAAAATGGGGCTTGAGGCTCCTGACTCTTTGGCCAGTGACCTACCAACCAGCTTTCTGTGTCATCCAACAGTCCCTAGATCCGAGGACATGTTGCTTCCCCACCTGTCTTCCCCTCGATACCTGGATTTTTAAAGGCCTTGACTCGCCTCCACTTCAGACCTCTCTTCTCTGTGAGCATTCCTGGTTCCCAGACTTGGGCTGGGTATTGGTTTGATTTGAATTTAAGGAAAGTAATTGCCAAATTACTGAATAGTATATCTTTGGTGGCAACGATTGTATTCTGAACAACAGAGTGAAGGCAATGTTTGGACTGTGGAATCCTGGCTCTGCCATTTTCTAGCTCTGTGTTTTTGGGCAAGATGTTTAACCTTCCTGAGTCTTAGTCTTCTCGTTTGTAAAATGAGGATAGTAAACTTCCATTTTGAAAAGACATTGTGAAGAAATAGCCAATAATGCGTTTGAAAATAGTACCTGGTACCTGGTGGTGTTAAACACTGGCTTTCCCTCTCTCCCAGTATCCCTTTATCAGATCTTGTTGAAGGACTCTGATTGGCCTTGCATGGGTCACGGTCCTCTGTAAACTCAACTCTGTAGCCTGGAGAATGCTGTATTCTGATTAGATGAGCCTGGATCATTTGTCTACCTCTTTGGGGATAGGGTGGCAATAGGGTGAAGGGTGCTTGGTTCCACCGGATCCACATGGAATGTACTCAAACAGGAAAGAAGGGAGAGGGGTTAAAGGTGAACAAACAGATGTCCATGCAGCTCTTAACCCTCACGTGTCCTTCTTGATGACCCCTCTGTTTCTGACTTATTCCTTCCCCCTTTTCCCACCATTATTAAAACTTCCAAGCTCAGGATTGTCATTTAAATGGGTCTGATATCTGAATGTTCAATAAATATGCATTGATGGAATAAATAAGTAATGGCTTTTTTTCTTACTCCATCTGGGGAATTTTTAGTCTCTGCAGGAAGCCTCCCTATAGGTCTGAAAGGACAAGTGAAGGAATCTATAACTCAAAGGAAGAGCTGTAGAGGCGGGCACCCAACAGGAGCCAAGACCTTGGGTGGAGCAATGCAATCAACCGTAGGCAACCCTGTCAGGCCATGCTCTAGGGAATAAATACCCAACCTCGTTCTTCTTCCACCTGCTAATCTCCTCTTGACGCCTCTCCCTGGCCATACACAACCCAAAGTCAGAGGCCAAAGTAGCCTGCTAATGTAGTCCATCTGGGTCAGCTTCCTGGGGGCACAGAGCAGGCGGGAGAAGTAGCCAACAGATCTGGAGGAGGAAACAGAAATTATCCAGTATACCCTCGTATCTTTAGCACCAAGCACAGTGTTATCAGTGAACTGATTAATTCATTAATTTGCCTGATAATTCTTGAGTTTATATGTTACCTCTTAGAAGCATTCCCTGATGCTACCAGCCAGAGCTTTTCTCTCTTTGCTCATCATCGCTTTTTATTTATTTTTTATTTTTTTACTTTTTTTTTGAGATGGAGTTTCACTCTGTCACCCAGGCTGGAGTGCAGTGGTGCCATTTAAGCTCACTGCAACCTCTGCCTCCTGGGTTCAAGCGATTCTCCTGCCTCAGCCTACCGAGTAGCTGGGACTACAGGCATACAACACCACGCCCAGCTCATCATCATTGTTATTATTATTTTGTATTTTTAGTAGAGACAGGGTTTCGCCATGTTGGCCAGGCTGGTCTCAAACTCCTGACCTCAGGTGATCCGCCCACCTCGGTCTCCCAAAGTGCTGGGATTATAGGTGTTAGCTACCGCACCTGGACTCATTTCCCCTTTTAAACACTTTCTGAGAGTTACCATAAGCATCTCTCATACATCTGTCTCCTCCCCAAGGCCCCTCTGAGCTCCCTAAAACAGGGGCTTGTTTGAATTCATCTGAGCACCTCCAAAACTGAGCACAGGAGGCTGACTCAGAGCAGTATTTAGAATGTGCTCTGAAAGTGAACAGTCATGTGGATGATTCATTGAATTGAACTGATGCAAAAGACCTTGCCTGAGATGGTCCAGTTGTCAGTTCATGGTAGGTGGGTGGTGGAGCATGTTCTTTGCACACTGGCTGGTAGGTATTAGGACCTTCTGCAAGACTGCAGGGGGACTGTGGGATTGAGGGATTGTGGCTGATTATGGCAGACAGTTGAAGTATGACCCAGTCCTGGAACCCCTTGCTGAGAGTTAGCAGACCACCGTCATAGTTCTAGCTGCTAAGTGTGAGAGACAGTCCATCTTGGTAGTTAAGGGGATGAGTATTGGAGCCAGGCTACCTGGTTTCAAATCTTGGCTGTGTGACCTCAGCCAAAATCCTCAACCCATCTATAAAATGGGGATAATAAGTTAACCTGGTAAAATTATTTTAAGGACTAAGAGAGTTAATTCACCTGAGGTTCTGGTGACAACATTTAGCCTTTATTTGTAGATATATTCATTTACTTACTATAACTTCCAATTGACAGATGGGAAAGCTCAGGCACAGAGAGATTAAATAAATGGTCCATGTTCACACAGCCACTAAGTGGTAGGGCCAGAATTTAAGCACACACCATTTGGCCTTAAGTGACCTGTCCTGAACCATCGCACCATTTGGCTTTGCTCCATGTGGGTAAGTCCTTAGAGAATATTATTACAGGAGCTGGGAGCTGGAGGAAAGGAGAAGCTCAACATGGAAAGTTCTATAATGACAAGTATAAGGATAATGGTGTTTTATTGCTCAGCAAGATCTGATGGCAAGAACAAATTTCAGTTCCCATTTTTCTAAGTGTCTTCTCCTTAAACAAGATAATGCAGGTAAATCCATAATAATTAGCTCACTTTCCTCAGACTGGGTCCTGGAAATGAAAAGGCCTTCATCTCTGATGTTACAACCTTGGGCAATGGACCAGTGAGGGTCAGGCACTAATTTTGATGTACAGGAGGGGATGGGAGGAGGAACTATATAAGACTTTGCTACCCAAATTCTGCTCCTTAGACCAGCAGTGAAGACCCACCTGGGAGCTTGTTGGAAATGCAGAATTGCTTTGCTCACCCCAGACCTATTGAATCTGAATCTGTATTCAATGTTGAAACAATTTTTAACAAAGCAATTCATATGCATATTAAAGTTTGAAACACTATTACTGATGCTTGAGTTCTATATATCCCCACCCCACCCTCTCCTCCCCAGTCAGAAATTCTTAAGTAATTGGCCTGGGCATTAAGATTTTTCAAAACTCCCCATCTTTCAACATGGGGATTCCAACATACAGCAAAGTTTGAGAACTGCCGTTCTTTTATTATTATTATTATTATACTTTAAGTTCTAGGGTACATGTGCACAACGTGCAGGTTTGTTACATATGTATACATGTGCCATGTTGGTGTGCTGCACCTATTAACTCATCATTTACATTAGTTATATCTCCTAATGCTATGCTTCCCCCCTCCCCCTTCCCTGCACCCCACAACAGGTCCCGGTGTGTAATGTTCCCCTTCCTGTGTCCAAGTGTTCTCATTGTTCAATTCCCACCTATGAGTGAGAACATGCGGTGCTTGGTTTTCTGTTCTTGTGATAGTTTGCTGAGAATGATGGTTTCCAGTTGCATCCATGTCCCTACAAGGGACACGAACTCATCCTTTCTTATGGCTGCATAGTATTCCATGGTGTATATGTGCCACATTTTCTTAATCCAGTCTGTCATTGTTGAACATTTGGGTTGGTTCCAAGTCTTTGCTATTGTGAATAGTGCTGCAATAAACCTACGTGTGCATGTGTCTTTATAGCAGCATGATTTATAATCCTTTGGGTATATCCCCAGTAATGGGATGGCTGGGTCAAATGGTATTTCTGGTTCTAGATCCTTGAGGAATCGCCACACTGTCTTCCACAATGGTTGAACTGGTTTACAGTCAACCACTGTTCTAAGGAGATGAGCCACAGAGAAGGGAGCAGCTGTAGCTGGCATACTGTCCTCCTGTTGAGACAGACTTCAGACTCTACCCAAGTGCTCTGATTTTAATTGCAGATGCTCAGAACAGCCTAGTCCTAGTCCATCAGGAGCCACAAAGTGCCTTCTGCCACTAGCCACAGCCATTTTGCAAAATGCCTGGGCCACAGAGCTGCTTTGCTGTGAACCCTGGGCAGAAATTAGGAGTGGAAGGATGAGTAGTATAACTTCCTCTATTACTTCTATTATTCATTGTGCCCAGTCAATGGGTCTAATTTTTGATTTTTGAAAGCTTCCTTCCTATTGAGGAATTTGACTGATTCATGGAGGTATGTTTGGCAGGATTTAGATAAGTTTTGGGCTGGAATTTAGGAAACCACGAACTCTTCCAGAAAAGGTCAGAGGAAAAGCTACTTTCTGTTGTGAAATTAAATAATTCAAACCTGAAGCTGGTGGAACTTTAAATTATGTTGAGCCTTGAGAGCAGTGCGGCCATGTGACCTGAGTCATATAGCATGCAGCTGCAACTTCCGCTTTTTCCTGTAAATGATTAGGAAGGACCGAATGGTGCCAGAGTGAAGACCTTTCCAGGCCATTACCCCTCCTTATGGAATGTTAAATGTTCCTTGGCATGCAACAAGCTATAACCAATCAAATCACTGTTATATGTACTGACCTTGCATGGAACATGTTGCAACCCTGCTACACTTCTCTGTCTCTGCCTTATGAGTGAAACCTTGACTTCTTCACTTTGGAGCACTGACCCCATTCCTTTGGAGTCTATGTTTCTTGAGTGGCTATCCTCAAGCTTTGTGCTGAAATAAACTCAATACTTCATCATATTTTCTGAATTTCATTATTTGAGGGTGACACTTTAATAACACTCTAGTGGGGAACATTTTCTACTCTTCTCTTTTTTTGAGGTAGGTTTGATTATGAATTGAACAAGGAAACTGGACCTAAAAGAGAGAGAGATAGGCCTCACTGAGTGGAGTTAAAGAGCATATAAGACTACAAAGCCGAGAGATTCAGGGGCCAGCCACATATCTGCCACTGAATACATCTGAAAACAGCCAACCTATGTGCTTACTCTGTGCCAACCTTCATTCTAAGGGCTGTGCGAGGATGACTTAATCCTCATAATAGCCCTATAATGTGGGAACTATTGTCATACCCGTTTTACACAGATTATCATCAAGGCTTAGAAGAGTTAAGTGACTTGCTCAGGGTTGCTCGGCTAGTAATTGCTGGAGCTGGCCTTCCAGCCCAGGCCTCCCAACGGACTCCCAAGCCCACTGCCTCTGATATACCACACTTTCCACTGAGAAGTAGCGTGCTGGAATTCTAAGAAGATGTCATTTTAATTCTGAAACAACAGAGGAATAATTTTACAAAGAGGCCAGATGGAAAGAGAGTTGGGTAAGGAATAATACGAAAGCACTCTTCAGTCTGGGCAACATTTGGAAGAGGTTACACTGCAACTTAATTTAGGTGAGTCTTTTTCTGGGGTCAAGGAAATGTGCTTGTGGTCAGCTCAGTAGAATTTTGTTTTAACAGAGCCAGTGGATTCACAGGCTTCTGAGAACAAGCACTCCGCTGCTTTTTGTCGTTAGCATGTAACTGCTTTAAAGTCAAACTGATACTTAGTGACTATGAAGTAGCAAAATAAATCTGAGATGAAACTGCAAACGAATCTGCTTGCAAGCTGCAGTCACCCTCTTTTGCAAGCTTATTCAACCATTGTTCATTGAGTGGGTGCCTTGTAACACACCCTGTGCTTCACGGGTTACAGCGCCCACTTATCCTTGAGGAGTGGGGATAGTACCCCAGGCTAGAGATGGGAGCACTGAGGTTCAGTGAAGATCTGAAATAGGTCTCAGGCTGACTCCAGAGCTTGTCCTCTTTACTGTATATCCTCTTGACTTTATAGTCCAAGGGATCTTCCTTTATAGACCAAAGGAATCTTTCTTGGTGTGTAACAAGCACAATCTTAAACTTCTTAAGCTTCAGATGCACCTGGGTGTTGGTTAACAGGCAGATTCCTGGGTCCTACTTCAAGTGAATCTGATTCTAGAAGGCTGGCATTGGGACCCCAGAATTTGCATGTTCAATCCTAACCACCAAGTGAGTATAAATTCAGTGGTCTGAAGACTGAACTTAGTGAGTGCTATGTCAGTACTTCTCCCAGCCCCAGTCCCTGCCACAAGAAATTCACAGTTCATTCAGAGGAAGCAGACACACAATGGATTAGTACAACATGGCCTTTTCATCTCTAAAAAAATGATAGGTCCTAGGACGTTCAGGCATCTGTTGTCCAGGTAGAAAGAAACAGCAGTTGGTGAGAACAAGGCATGGCACAAACGGGAGCAGAGCTACAGCCCTTTCACCAGAACCCCTGTGACAGCAGACACTCCCTTTATAAACTCAGGCTTCATACTCTTGCAGCTAGCACCACCCCACCCAAATACCACACACACACACACACACACACACACACAGAGACACACACAGAGACACACACACAGGCACACACACACACACTGCACCTCTCATTAATAATCAAATCCTGTTGGTCAGAGCTTCCATATGCTCTGAAAATTGTGCATTCTTCTACGTCTCACTGCTGTTACTGCAGTGCAATCCTCCATCTCTCCCCTCTACCATGCAATAGCCTTCTAAAGGCACCTGTCCTTGCTCCCCTCTCATTCATTTTCTACAGTATCCAGGGTGATCTTTTGAAAATGTAAATCAGATTTACACATCACCCCCACCGGCATTTTAAGCTTCTCTACAGACTAAAGCCCAGGTCCTTATATGTCTTGGTCTGCAAGCCTTTTCCTCATCTGGTGCTGCTTGCTGGGCAGCTGCGAGGCTCACCTCCCTTATCCCTAGCACTCCGTGGTCCTCATGCAAAGTCACGTGCAATTCCTCAAACCTGTTCTTTCTCCCTAGCTTTCTAATAGAACGCTCCCTCTGCCTGGAATGCCCTCCCCACCTCTGTCTGGGGAACTCTCAGAGTGCAGGGCTCTGCTCAGATGCTGCTTGCCCCAGGAAGCCTTGTGACCCCTCGTACCATGTGAATTGAGTGCCATTCATCTGTCTCTCACAGTCCTGCCCATTTCTTCTCCTTGCACTCTGCACCCAGCACCCTGTATTTTGACTGCTTATTGCTCTCTCTTCTCCACTGGACTATAAACCACATGAGGATAAGGGCCCATTTATCTCGACCTCCCTGTGTGTCTGAGTCATGCACAATGCTGTGCTCAGGATGGGCTCGTGCCATATTGTTTGAGTGAAGGAATGGACAGTAGTGGGCGATGAGTTTCATCTGGCCTGGTAATTTGGTCTCAAAGACCCTTCCAGCCTTGTTCCCAAGGACCCGTTACTGTTTACTTTCATCTTGGACCTAAAGGACTTGATCCCATGGTCCAGAAATGTACATTTATGACAAGTTCTGTCATTTGATGCTAATGTAGGTGATTGCTGAATCCTTTTTTTTTTTTTTTGAGATGGAGTCTCGCTCTGTTGCCCAGCCTGGAGTGCAGTGGCATGATCTCAGCTCACTGCAACCTCCGCCTCCTGTTCAAGTGATTCTCCTTCCTCAGCCTCCTGAGTAGCTGAGACTATAGGCGTGTGTCACCATGCCCAGCTAATTTTTGTATTTTTAGTAGAGACGGGGTTTCACCATGTTGACCAGGCTGGTCTCGAGCTCCTGACCTCAGGTAATCTGCCTGCCGCGGCCTCCCAAAGTGCTGGGATTACAGGCGTGAGCCACTGCCGCCAGTCCCTGAATCTTACTTGGAGAAATTCTGCTGGGCCATTTTCAGGCAGGCCTGAGGGGTGCGGGGACTCTCTGAGGGGTGGGGCCTGTCTTCTCTCTGGAAGGGGGGCAAATGTCTTACCATGGGGGTAGAAGGTGGTAGAAGAGAGCATAAAAGAGGGAAGAGCCAGTTCCTGTGGGCCTGTCCTATGTCAACAACAACATAATGACAGCTAATATTATAGGATGCATGGTATGCACTAGGCCTCATGCTAAGTGCTGTTTGTGAATTATCTCATTTAATCTTTCCAACCACCTGCTGAGTTGGGTACTGTTATTCCCATTGTGCACACATTGAAAGTGAAGATTAGAAATTGTAAGTAAGCTGCCAGTGACTGGCAGATCTTAAATTTGGTCACCCCATGACTTTTCCCGGAATAGAGGGATGGAAGGTGCAGTGATTTCAGACTAGAAATTAATCTAAGAAAAATAAAGGTCCAGATGGAAGTGAAAAGGAGAAAAAAGGTGGGATGAGAAGAAAGGAACTAAGAAGTAGAATTCCAGGTGCATTGACAGCTGGTCCTTCTGATGTTCCCAGCAGTAAGATGCCATTACTGCATAGTAAGCCCTGGAAATCCAATTAGTGTGTCCCAGCCCAACCAGCCTAAGACCATCAGGGACAACCACGTAGTCTGACAGAATCAGATTTATTGACACATTGTAATGAGGGAGATCACACACCATGGAATCATGGAGAGTCTCACTAAACAAAGGAAGACGGAGTTATCATAGGATTTGGGGAAAGTATGGAGGTCAGGGAGAGCTGAAATGAAGCAGAGTTTTTACAAGCACAAAAGAAATCAAGGTTGTGTATAAAGGGACTATCAGTTCTGAACAACAAAGTGGAGGCAGGCTGCTGTTTCCTTGGAAACTACCAAGTGAAGGTAGACATGGAATATTGTGTCTAGAAACCCCTTATCTGAAACTCTGTAATGCGGCTGGAAATCGATACTGCTTTTTTTGTGTCAAAGTGACTTGGATCCTCCAGGCCAGAGTGGGCTATCTCATTCTTACTGAAATGATTTCAGATGGTAATGTTTCTAATAGTCTATGATTTCAAAGCACAAAGTGTCTCAGTGAGTGAGAAAGTAACAGTCACAGAGAAGGGTTTGCTATGACATGTTGTGGCTCCTGGGGAGAAAGAGTGTCTCCTATCCACACAGCTGTTAACTATATCTGTGCCTGCATTCTTCTCTGTCTTATCTTTTTCTGTTTTAATTGCCTTATTCTGCCTCATCCGTGTTTAGTCTGATGAATGGCTAGGCAGAATTTTTAAATTTATATTTAATTTTTAACATGTATCTTTTTATTCCCACAAATCTCATTTTAAAATTGACAAATAAAAATTATACATATTTATGGTGTCCAACACGATGTTTCAAAATACATACACATTGTGGAGTGGCTAAATTGAACTAATTAGCACATGTGCTAACCCCATACCATTTATTTGTGACAAGGACACTTAAAATCTACTCTCTTCACTATTTTCAAGTATGAAATACATTGTTCTTAACTATAGTCACCATATTGTACAATAGATCTCTTAAACTTATTCCTCCTGTGTAACTGAAACTTTTGTATTCTTTGACCAAATCTCTGCAATCCCTCAGGCAGATTTTTACTTTCTCATTCTTGGCTAATTTTTATTTTCTTAGGGCTTACATGTGTATTGGTTTCCTGTGGCTGTTGTAACAAAGTACCACCAACCGGGTGGCTTAAAACAGTAGAAAGGCACTGGCTCATGGTTCTAGAGGCCAGAAGACCAACATCAAGGTGTTGTAGGGTCGGTTCCCTGTGGGAGAGGCTTCTATTTCTCTCTCCCAGCTTCTGGTGGCAGCTGCCAATCCTTGATGTTCCTTTCCTTTTGATGCTTCACTCCAATCTCTGCCTCTGCGTTTGCGCGGTGTTCTTCTAGCATCTGTCTTCACACGAGGTCTTCTTTCAAGGACTCCAGTCTTACTCAATAATTAGGGGCCCACACTACTCCAGGATGACCTTATTTCAATTTAGCTGATTACATTGCAAATATTTTATTTCCAAATAACGTGACATTCTGAGTCCTGGAGGTTAGGACTTCAACATAACCTTTTTGGAGGGACACAATTTAACTTATAACAATGAGGAACAGAACACATTTGTTTCTGGGCCAGGGCCTAATGAGAATTAGTGCCTTGTCGCTACTCAGGTGTGGTCCACAGACAGGCAGCTTCTCCTCACCGGGGAGTGTACTGGAAATGGAGTCTGGGATCCTGCTCCAGTCCAACGCATCAGAACCTATATTTCAATATTATCCCCATGTGATTTGTCTGCACAGTAAAGTATGCAAAACAGAGTTAGTGCAGAAGCTTATTGCCCAATAGCAGCCCTGGGGACACTGCCAGTTTAAAATCTATTGGTTATTAGGAATTAAGATCCTGAAAGAAACCGCCCCAGCCAGATATGGTGCCACATGCCTGTAGTTCCAGCTACTCAAGAGGAAGAGGTGGGAGAATTGGCTCGAACCCGAGTTCAGCCAGAGCCATATAGCAAGATCCCATCTCTAAAAACAAACCATAACAACAAAAACAACCCTTTGAAGAAGCCGGCAACTGTAACAGTGGGACAGAGCTAAAGAGGAGGGATTGGATTTGGGTGGTAGGTCTGCTGAGGCCTTAGGGAGGGCTGATGGGGAAGGAAGAGGAGGGAGCAGAACCGGGGCTGCTGGAACTACCCTAGCTGCTTTCAAACAGTGCAGATGTCGCATGAGCACTGTAGGCCTCAGTTTCCTCATCTGTAAAATGGGCTAATACCGCCTATCCCAGTGACTGGTGTGAGAATTAAGTGTGAAAATATACCCAAAGTGTCCAGGACAGCATCTGGCAAGGATAAATGCAAAATGAATAGCGGCTGAAGACACATGGATTGGGTCCAGCCTGAAAGAGGCAGCTGGGAAGGGGAGGCAGCTCATTCTGTCACATCTTCATTCATTCCACATTTAGTACCTCCTGTGTGCCTGATGCTATAGGAACAGGAGTAAGTCCTCCAGTGACTCATGTTTATATAGAAGAGAAAATGAGCAAGTTTCCGAGCACTAACAATGGAGGCTGACTCAGGAACCTCTCACAGCGTGGCCCATGGGTACCGAGATGGGCACTCTGGGCCCCAGCTTGCAACAGGCAGGCTAATTCCAGGCTTTACCGCACGATTTAATGCTCCTCTGCTTCCTTTCTTCTCATCAGCTTGGTTCCAAAACAAAATGGTGGATGTGAGTCTGTAGCTGTCAAATTTAGGTGAGTCTAGCCAGTTAAAAACGACAAGGCAGCTCTGCTCTGGAGAATGTCATGGATACATTGTTTCATCTAAGTTTCCAGCCAGAACTTTGAGGGGTAGGAGGGGTATACCAAACTGATGTCAGCAAACCTAGCAAACCTAGGTCTGAATGCAGGATGACTTGAAAAAGCTGCTTCATCTCTCACACCCTGAGTTTCCTTTTTTTTTTTTTTTAGACAGAGTCTCAATCTGTCACCCAAGTTGGAGTGCAATGGTGCGATCTCGGCTCACTGCAATCTCCGCCTCCCAGGTTCAAGAGATTCTCCTGCCTCAGCCTCCTGAGTAGCTGGGATCACAGGCCCCCACGACCACACCCGGCTAATTTTTGTATTTTTACTAGAGATGAGGCTTTCACCATGCTGCCCAAGCTGGTCTCGAACTGCTGACCTCAAGTGATCTACCTGCCTCTGCCTCCCAAAGTGCTAGAATTGCAGGTAAGAGCCACCGTACCCGGCTTCTTCCTCATTTTTAAGTGGGATAATAATGGTACCTATTACAGTACCAACAGTGCCGGGCACATGTTGATAACACTAGTATTTTCTAGAATTGAATCTTTCAAGTGTCAGTAGCAAGAGGACCTCCTGCTGCCTTTCCCTCTGGGCGACACTAGGTGCTACCCTGACTCTGAGACACCCTCTGCTCCCCGCAAGTTCTTAGATGCCAGGTGGGCTTCCAGGAGCCCCTGCAATGCTTTAGCATAGGCTTTACTGAATTGTGGAAGAGAAAGAAGAAATTCGACATTCTATTTCAGAGTAATGAGCAAACTGCCATTTCTTAACGTTATTTCTAAGCCGTTATGAAGAATTCAACAATCAGCGCTAATGAAGAGAAATAAATACCACATGGTGAGAACTTTGGGCACCAGCTTCAAACTCGTTCTCAATTTGGGCTCTGGGAATAATCCAATTTCCTGAAAAATGTTGGCCTTTTTTTCTTGCTATCTCTCACCTGCTCTCCAGTGGCGAGAGTAAGAAAGGTTAAAGGGGAAGGAAGGAGATTCAAGTTGCCATCAAATTGGAAGACTTTCCATTATCCTGCTTTAGTTTTCATCATAGAACTTCTCAATTTTCAATAATTACAGTTTGTTTTTTCTGCTTTCTCCCTGCACTGTAATCAAAGCTGCATGAGACTGGCAACTTTGTTTGGTTCACCCTGGCACCCAGCACAGTGCCTGGCACATAAAAGCACATGCTCAATAAATGTGGGTTGAATGCATAAATATACTCAAGAAGTTGCTCTAAACCCTGACTATAATTCAACAATACTGTGGGCTTTTTTAAAAAATTCAAGTGTCCAGATTCTTCATCTCAGAAATTGATTAAGAAATTCTGGCGTGGGCCCCCCAAAAGAGTGTTTTAAAATATCTGTTTATATCTCTGTAAGGATCTATGAGAAATTAGTAACATCAGTTGCTTATAGGGAGAGGAATGGAGCAGATGGGGGCCACAGATAATAGGGAGACTTTTAACTGAATCTTCCTCTGTGTTTTTAAAAATGTGAGTAATATATTATGTACTCTTAAAAGAAAAAAAATTTAAAGAATAAAAATATTTATTCCAGGTGATTCTGATATGCAGCCAGGGTTGAAAATCACCCATTACAGACAAGTTGCTATTTCAGAGAGGAGCTGGGATTGGGCGGCACTATTAAGAGGTGGGCCGCCTGCTCAGCTTG
Source organism: Rhinopithecus roxellana (assembly GCF_007565055.1). Lineage (NCBI taxonomy): Eukaryota > Metazoa > Chordata > Mammalia > Primates > Cercopithecidae > Rhinopithecus > Rhinopithecus roxellana. The sequence continues at coordinate 102,294,830 of NC_044557.1, forward strand.
AGTAATGGGCTGTCACTTAGGTAGGCTGGGAGGAGAATTTGCTCTTCCAGACATTGCTGGGTCCTGTAATCAACTGGGGAGAATGAGAGGGAGCGGTCGTCTATTATTTATTTATTTATCTTTAGATGGAGTCTCTCTCTGTCGCCCAGGCTGGAGTGCAGTGGCACGATCTCAGCTCACTGCAACATCTGCCTCCAGGGTTCAAGCGATTCTTGTGCCTCAGCCTCCCAAATAGCTGGCATCACAGGTATGTGCCGCCACGCCAGGCTAATTTTTGTATTTTTAGTAGAGATGGGGTTTTGCGTGTTGGCCAGGCTTGTCTCAAACTCCTGACTTCAGGTGATCCTCCCCTCTCAGCCTCCCAAAGTGCTGGGATTACAGGCAAGAGCCACCAGGCCCAACCTGTTTTCTGTTATACCAGGTGTTCAGGGACCTCAAATCCTCTGTTTGAGTTAAAAAGAAATTTCCTGTGTGCTGAGATAACAAAGGGCTCAACAAGAAGCCAACGTGTCCATCCTTAATTAGTAATCAAAGGCTTACAAAAAAGCGAATAAATTTTTTTAGCAGATTGGCAAAATTTACAAGAATAATAGCTAGCCTTGGGGGAGGAAAGGAGAAACAGAGTCTTGTATACTACTTGTAGGACAAGAGTGCTACAGCCTTTTGGGAGAGCAATTTTGCAATTCAGGCCAAAATCCTTAAAGGTATTTACATAATACCGTTTGCCGGGCCGAACCTTTATTAACCTCAATAGGGAAGACACCAGGTTCAAGAGGCCGGAAACCCAGCAAACAAGACATAGGGTTTTATTAGGGGCTTACATACAAGTGGGAGAGTCCAGTGGCACTGGGCTGGACAAGATATCCACCTTATATCCAGTCCAGTGGTGGCAGGCTGGGCAGGAAAATCACAACCGCCTGCAAACAGCGTGTAGTTTATGTAGCATTTTCGCCTAACAGCTTCCCCTTAACGACCTCCACCTGGCAACTTTAAGATACCGCCCCCCCCCACCCCAAAATTCAGGGCCTCAATCCTTCCTTATAGCCCATGTTCAATGGGACAGGACAGGGGCTCAGGTGTTTCTTATAAACAAGGAATGAATCTCTGGGTTAGCCACTCCTGGATTCCCTAGATTGAAACACACATTCAGGTGCGTCTGCCATACAGGTTTATTCTAATTGCATGCTTAAATTATTACTATCAGGGGCATTTACCCTGCACCTTAGTAATGGCGTAGTAATTCTTGGATTTAGTAATTCGGAATTTAGCCCATGGAAGTTGATATGGTTTGGCTCTGTGTTCCCACCCAAATCTCATCTTGAATTGTAATCCCAGTTATAATCCCCAGGTGTCCAGGAAGGGACCTGTTGGAAGGTGGTTGAATCACAGGGGCGGTTTCACCCACGCTGTTCTCGTGAAAGTGAGTGAATTCTCACGATATCTGATGGTTTTATAAATGGCAGTTTCCTCGGCTCGCGCTTGCCTGCTGCTACGTAAGACGTGCTCACTTTTGCTTCATCTTTCACTGTGATTGTAAGTTTCCTGAGGTCCCCTACCATGCTTCCTGTTAAGCCTGTGGAACTGTGAGTCAAGTAAACCTCTTTCCTTTAAAATTACCCAGTATTAGGTAGTACTCTTTATAGCAATGTGAAAACGGACTAATACAGAAGTATTCTGCCAAGTGAGCCAATTAATATGTGTAAAGGTGTTTATATCATAGTATTTATAATAATGATTATATTGGTTAGAAACTATAAACAATATAAAAGCCAACCAAGATAGGATCATTTAAATTATGGTATAGTCATCTGTCCCTTGGTATCCGTGGAGGGAACTGGTTCCAGGACCCCCCAACAGAAACGAAAATCTGAGGATGCTCAGATCCTTTATATAAAATGGCACAATATTTGCATATAACCTACTATACACAGTCTCCTGTACTTTAGATCATCTCTAGTTTACTTGTAATGCATAATTCAATGTAAATGCTATGTAAATCGTTGTTATACTATATTTTAAAACGTGTTATTTTTATTGCATTGTTATTTTTTATTTTTTCCAAATATTTTCTGATATTGATTCCTTAGATACAGAACCCTCAGATATGGGGGGCAGACTGTACATCCACACAAATCGAATGCCTTGCCACCAGCAGAAATGTGAAAAGAACGACATGACATAATATTAGACATGACAGGCACACTCAAAGACACAAAACTTAGGGCAGACTATGATGCTATTTTTGTAAAATGATATATATACCTGGTAAAAAATATAAACTAGTTATTCTATGGAAGTTGATATGGAATAGTAAATGTAATCACACATAGAGAATATTTAATATTAAGTGGAATTCTAAATTAAATATCAATAAAATATTAAATTTAATAGAATATTAAAAATAATCACATGGAGTGTAATCTTTTAAGATTGACTTGCAGCTGTGTGTGGTGTCTCACCTCTATATTCCCACCACTTTGGGAAGCCAAAATGGAAGAGTTGCTTGAGCCCAGGAGTTCGAGATAAGGGGCAACATAGTGAGACCCCTGTCTCTACAAGAATAAAAATAAAAATAAATTAACCAGATGTGGTCATTCATGCCTGTAGTCTCAGCTACTCAGGAGGCTAAGGTAGGAGGATTGCTTGAGCCCAGGAGGTGGGGGCTACAGTGAGCCATGCTCACAGCACTGTACTCTAGCCTGGGTGACAGAGCAAGACCCTGTTTTAAAAGAAAAAAGATTAATTTGTACAGTACATACATTTTTATTTTTGCTTATGTTTTTGTAATGAACATGCATTCCTTGCTAATTTTCAAATAACCGTTAACACTTTAAAACTTTATCGAAGAACAGATAATTGTAGATATGCAGCCTTATTTCTGGGCCCTCTATTCTGTTCCATTGATCTATGTGTCTGTTTTTGTACCAGTACCCTCCTGTTTTGTTTACTGTAGCCCTGTAGTATAGTTTGAAGTTAGGTAGCATGATGCCTCCAGCTTTGTTCTTTTTGCTTAGGATTGCCTTGGCTATTCAGGCTCTTTTTTGGTTCCATATGAATTTTAATGTAGTTTTTTCTAGTTCTGTGAAGAATGTCACTGGTAGTTTGATAGGAATAGCATAGAACTGATAAATTGCTTTGGGTAGTATGGCCATTTTCATGCTATTGATTTTCTATCCATGAGCATGGAATGTTTTTCCATTTGTTTGTGTCATTTTCTGATTTCTTTGAGCACTGTTTTATAGTTTTCCTTGAAGAGATCTTTCACGTCCCTTGTTAGCTGTATTCCTAGGTATTTTATTATTTTTGTGGCAGTTGTGAATGGGATTGCATTCCTGATTTGGCTCTTGGTTTAACTGTTGCTGGGGTATAGGAATGCCAATGATTTTTGTACGTTGATTTTGTGTACTGACACTTCTGAAGTTGTTTCTCAGCTTAATGAGCTTTTGGGCTGAGACTATAGGGTTTTCTGGATATAGGATCATGTCATCTGCAAACAGGGATACTTTGACTTCCTCTCTTCCTATTTGGATGCCCTTTATTTCTTTCTCTTGCCTGATTGCTCTAGCCAGGACTTCCAATACTATGTTGAAAAGGAGTGGCGGGAAGAGGGCATCTTTGGCTTGTGCCAGTTTTCAAGGGGAATGCTTCCAGCTTTTGCCCATTTGCTATGATGTTGGCTGTGAGTTTGTCACAGACGGCTCTCATTATTTGGAAGTATGTTCCTTCAATACCTGGTTTGAGAGTTTTTAACTTGAAGGGGTATTGAATTTTATTGAAAGCCTTTTCTGCATCGATTTGAGATAACCATGTGTTTTTTTTTTTATCTTTAGTTCTGTTCTTTCATTACCTTTGATCAGTTCTAAACAAGCAGCACTGATGGAATTTATGGGGTTTATTTTGTACCTGGTTCACACCTACATCATTCCTCACAGATGAGACTTTGCTTACTTTTAAAGATCCTCGGAAAAGAGGATTTTACAATTTCCCTCCATTACTACTTCCTCTACCTATTTAAATGTTACAGGATAAAAATTGTGTCCTTTCCAGATTCATATGTTGAAGCCCTAATTCCTGGTACCTCAGAATGTGATTATATTTGGAGATAGAGCCTTAAGGTGAGTAACTAAGTTAAAATGAGGCCCTAATCCAATCTGATTGGTGTCCTTATAAGAAAAGAAATGTGGGCACAGACATGCACTGAGGGAAGACACCATGTGAGGACACAGGAGGAAGATGGCCATCTAAAAGCCAAGATCAGAGGCCTCAGAAGAAGCCAGCCCTGCTGACACTCTGCTCTGGACTTTCCTACCTCCAGAGCTGTGAGAAAATAAATCTCTGGTGTTTAAGCCCCACAGTCTGTGGTACATTGTTATGGCAGCCCTAGTGCCTAGTTAAGGCAACACGGTATAGGAGAGTGTCTCAAAACATGGTCCTCCAGGCCGGGTGCGGTGGCTCATGTCTGTAATCCCCGCACTTTGGGAGGCCTAGGCAGGGGGATCACAAGGTCAGTAGTTTGAGACCAGCCTGGCCAACATGGTGAAACCCATCTCTACTAAAAATACAAGCATTAGCCGGGCATGGTGGCACACGCCTGTAATCCCACCTACTTGGGAGGCTGAGGCAGGAGAATCACTTGAACTGAACTGGGGAGGTGGAGGTTGCAGTGAATTGAGATCATGCCACTGCACTCTCACCTGGGGGACAAAGCAAGACTCCGTCTCCAAAAAAAAAAAAAAAAAAAAAAGTCCTCCAATCAGCAATAGCAGGAGCACATGGGGGATGTCTGTTGCAGTGATTCCTAGGGCTACTGAGTAAGGGGCTCCCCAGGGTCAGGCCCTGTTTGACGGAAATTCCTCTGCAGGGCTGTGGAGCACAGAGATCATAAGCATGGACTACAGAGTTGGTGCAGCCTGTGTTCACGCTGGAGATGTCCCTGACAACTAGGATGACCTTACAATTTACCACCTAAAGGCAACCATTTGCAAGATGAAAGGGGGTGCTCTTAATAATGATTATGAGATAACTATATAAACTGGGACTGTCCCAGACACACCAGGACCTATGGTCTGATTAAAACCAAAGCTGCATGACCGAGCAAATCATTGAACATTTCCAAGCTCCGTTGAGTCATCTGTAAGATGTGACTAATAGCATCAACCCTTCAGGGGTGTGGTGAGAAAAGAAGTAACTTCTGTAAAGGTCTTACATGCTACAGAGCAATTAATTCCTCCCAAGCCTCTATACTAGCATATTAGGCTAAAATTATGACCCAAAGGGAAATTTCCTCCCATGTTATCATTTTCTGGCCTGTGTGGATATAAACAACTTTGATAATTGCATTTAAACTTTTAAAAAGTGCATATTAACTTAATTGCCTTCAGAAATGAGATGCATTATAGGAAGACCAACAGAGTATTTGCACAGCTATTTTAGCCTTTCAGAGCTCTCCCTGGAAAATTCTGGGTTGGAGAATGGGGTGGGGCTGCATGCCTCTCTTCCAGAAATGAATACACCCAGTCCTAGGACTGGGCAACTTCGGGTAGTACCAGTCACAGATGGAAGAGCTAGAGAGTAGCTGGCTTTGTGGATGCAGGAATTAGCAAATGTGAGCTCCCATTGCACCCTGGCACCCGGTGTGACCAGGAGATCATGCTGATTTCCAGAAACCCCTCCAAGTCTTCACCGTGGCAGCTCAGCTGCAGCAACACAGAGGCAGAGCTGGAGGTTGCATTACTGTATGTGCACATCTTCTGTGCTTAGCACTGTAGGTGTGTGAGCGGTGAAGGAGAAACAGTTTGAAACAAGGCCAGGAGCAACCAGAAGTTACTCTGGGTAAAATTATTCTAGCTATTAAATGTATAAAATTGTAAGTGGTATATTTGGTTTTCATTAATATCTAGTCAAAATATAACTATTCTGCTGTCAGGAATAAATTCTGTAACTCAATGTAAAAAATTTTAAATGCACCTTTTTCCTTTTACTGATGAGAATTGGACCAAAAGTTATGAAATTTTCTGTTTGTAGGACCCAAATCTACAATAGTACTTCAAGGAATGAGTCCATTTTGGCATGAAGTCTCATGTTTTATGTACTCCAAAATATCAGATTAGCCTTTAGCATATCTGACACAACATGTTCCGAGGAAATCTAATAATTTCAGATGAAATATCCTGAAGCAACAAGTGCATGCTTAAGGGATCGGGTACTAGTTATCCCGAGATGCCCACCATCGCTACTAAGGATCCCCTTTATTTTGAGACTTTAGACCACTGAGCGTGATGAAATATAATTCAATGTATTTCAATTCAGCCAATGTGAAATAGAGCAATAATAAAGGGTGGTCACTAGCTCAGAATTAGGGAATAGGGCACCTGGAGAGTTCCTGACTTCAGGGCCCTGGACTGACATGCTTTGGAAAGAAATGCAAGTCACTATTGTTTTTGTTAGCTTGTTGTGCAGCAAGATAGTCGGTGGTGAAATCAAAGAAGGTGCTGAGAAATGCTGTGAAGAAAGTCCTCTCTCTCCTAACCAGGCTCAACCTCTGTCATCCTGCACTCGCTCCGTGTGACTGTCATTGCAGCCCAACTGTGACATGAGCTCATTATAGTTTGGCACTAATTGTGGCGTGGAACTGAAGACCAGGAATAAATCAGGCTGGGGCTAAGTGCACGTGTGCTTGTGTGCACACATGGTTGCGTGTATGCATGCATGTGCTTGTATTCCTGTATCTATATAAGGCCAGTAGTTAATGAAACAACAAATGATGCTTTCAATCTATTCACTTTGATTAAAAACTATCAATTTCTGATGGGTGCCAGATACTTCTTTAGGAAGCAAGACCAAGAATTCCAGAAAAAGTAAATGAGCTCTTGAATGACAGAAGAAACCTGGTGTTAGATGAGAGCTGCTCTTCCAAATCCCCCACCCTCTACCTCTGATTTCACCTGGTACCCCAGGCCCTGGCCACTGTCTGCCACATTACAATGATGTATCACACCTACCATGTCGCTCGTCTACACCGGGGGGATTCTTTCAAGCCTCAATTTTTAGCTTTTCCCACCGCCCCTCTTACTGCTTAGGAATTTAATACTAATATAATTAATTGCCCTCAAAATGAGTCTCACAAGTAACAAAATAATGGTAATTTTTGAAAAGTGGTATGCCACTATTACCTTGCTGGATTTTTAATAATAATGATATTAATATTAAAGGCACAGAGGGCTGCTGGTATAACATAATTTGCTATAATTTGTCTGGATCTCTGAAGAGCAGTTGGTTGCATTTTTTAGAAGCTTTAAAATGTACATGTCCAGCAGCGTTGTGTCCAGAAACTTAGCCTAAGGAAATAAGAATATGATAAATATTTAGCTACTTAGATATTCACTTCAGTGTTATCCATAGTAGAAAAAATCTGTTGGGGATAGGGAGAACTCTGTACATCTCATCAGATAACTGATTTAGTCAAAGCAATGTGTATCAGTGTAATAGAATGATGTACAACCATTAAAATGATAATATGAGCTATATTACTTTGCATGAAAAGGCATTCCATTGAAAGCAGGTTGTAAAACAAGACGGCAGAGTTTTGCTTCCAGGAAAGTGGAGATGTGTTTCTATGTTTTCCACTGAGTATAACCAGATACCCTGGACATAATATATAAAACAAATATTAGAAGACCCTGGAAGGTAGAGACAAGATGGCAGGCTGGAGAGGAACTCAGGACCCCAAGAATAGCACCACGATGAGTCCCTCTTTTTGTTATTTTGTTTGGCTTTCCTTGTGTTGCCTTTGTTTTATCCCAGAGTTGAGCTGATAAAGACAGCAGTTTGGAAATATCATTGGGCAGAGATATTAAAAGCCCCAAGAGAAACCACCTGTTTCTAAACAGGGGCAGCCTAGCAAGACAGAAAACTTAGACAATACTCCTCTATGTCAGCTGAACAACACAAATCCAACCTCATCAGCAAAGTCCAGGTGGGGCACCTTGAGTTCCACACTAACCAAGTTCTATACAGGTGCCTCAACAGCCCCACCAGGATGGGGTCAGAAAAGGCCAAGTAGGAGGTTTTGTTTCCACTGTATAGTTAAGGATACCAAAACCGAAAAGCCTGAAGCTTGATTCTTCACAGCAACTAGCAAGTCTCACAGCAGGTACGATTTCTGTGCTGCTAAACCACCTTTGTGTGCTGCGGTGAAGCCTGTACTATTTTGCTGGCCTTGGCTGAGTTTATCTCAGGGAGAGAGAGGAGCGAAGTCTTCAGAGGTAGCAGCAGGGTGGGGCTGGAGAAAAAGGCTTTGCACATTTCCACAGCTTTCTCTCCCAGCATGAATGAATCATTCCCTGTTTATGGTCCTCTATGCCCACATAGCTCCTCTTCTCACATAGAGAGCTTTCGGGAAGATAACCACTATCAATCGCGTATACCTCAGTGTGTATTTGTCACTAAGTTTTCTCATCCATGGGTCTCCAGAAAGGAAACCATGATTATGCTTGTATTAGGGAGGACTGTGCCTTTCATTATAGGCATTGGGATGTGCAGAAAGAGGAGGAGCAGATTGAGGTGGTACTTCTTGAATTTCTAGAATCACTGGCTCCTAGACTGCCCTGGTTCAAGGGAACTAGCTGCCAGGTGAATTCAGAAAGCTATCATTTAAGGCAGGAAGAGGACTGTTTCAGGGCGTAGCAACTCTGCCTCTTTATGGGAGAGGTTGATTCTGCTGGTGAGTCCTATTAGATTTACAGGTGTAACTCCTTGCTAAAGTAAGATGATGTTAGCCATCCACTTAAGGACCAAAGATAAATTACTGTGAGGGATGTGTTTTTAAAAAGTGTTTCTTGGGGCCGGGCGCGGTGGCTCAAGCCTGTAATCCCAGCACTTTGGGAGGCCGAGACGGGCGGATCACGAGGTCAGGAAATCGAGACCATCCTGGCTAATACGGTGAAACCCTATCTCTACTTAAAAATACAAAAAACTAGCCGGGCGACGAGGCGGGCGCCTGTAGTCCCAGCTACTCGGGAGGCTGAGGCAGGAGAATGGCGTAAACCCGGGAGGCAGAGCTTGCAGTGAGCTGAGATCCGGCCACTGCACTCCAGCCTGGGTGGCAGAGCAAGACTCCGTCTCAAACAAACAAACAAAAAGTGTTTCTTTTAATTAAAATAATAAAACTCTTCCTAAAACAATGTATTTCCAGTCTTAGCTCTAACATGTAAGAGCTTGGAAGTCATCACTCTAGTTCTTACAAGAAAAAAACTAAACAAACTGAACATGAATACCTTTTATCAGACTTACCAGGAGATTGAGGTCACAAAGCAAACAGCCACTCTGAAATCTGGAGAGATAGGTACCTCCAGAGAGTCACAGCAAAAATTTGCTTACCTGGAACAGACTCCTCTGGAATGATAAGCTGAAAGGAGACCTTAAATGGTAGTACTGACTAGTTTCTGGAGGCTGAGTGTGGACTATCTTAAGAGTCATAAATTCCTGGGGGCCATAGTCTTGCGGGGGATACATTTTCATGGGTTTTATACATCCAGGAACCCTTCCAGCATCTCATGATGAAGACCCAGGACTTATCCCCTATGGCTTCGGTGGGGCTAAGGGAAAATAACCATTTTGAAAAGTTCAGATTATCCTCCATAACAAATACCTAGCCAGCAAAAGAAAAGACTTCACCAGACCCTTATTCCACTGGAGGGAAGGGCATTCGCCAGACCCCAGACCCCTTCAGCCTTCGTATTTGACCCAAGATAGTGGGAAGAGGGGAAGCTAAGATACGTGTGAAGGTCACAGCCAGGGACACAGGCCTACCAAACGACAAGACTTAATAATAAAATTATAGGATGGAACCACTCCACACAAAATTTTGTGTGCCTGCCTTATTTTTCTTCACTCAACATTATTAGGGACATTCTTCTGTGTAGGTCAATTTTTTTTTTAATTTTATTTATTTATTTTTTATTATACTTTAAGTTCTAGGGTACATGTGTATAACGTGCAGGTTTGTTACATATGTATACTTGTGCCATGTTGGTGTGCTGCACCCATCAACTCATCAGCACCCATCAATTCATCATTTATATCAGGTATAACTCCCAGTGCAATCCCTCCCCCCTCCCCCCCCCCATGATAGGCCCCGAAGTGTGATGTTCCCCTTCCCAAGTCCAAGTGATCTCATTGTTCAGTTCCCACCTATGAGTGAGAACATGTGGTGTTGGGTTTTCTGTTCCGATGTGGGGACACCTAGTCCAGCTAGGAGGTTGCCCTGGGAACAGTAACGATGGGTACACATAGCCAGAGAAAAACAATTCAAGGGAAACACAAACTACCAATGGTGGAGGATGCCTTCTACTCTCCAGAGGTTCAGGATTGGGTGAGGCAGAGGATGAATAGAACTGTGATCCAGGAAGGAAGGCTGAGTCTGAAGGCTTTGAGCATGGTGCCTTGGGATAAATTAATTCACCTCTCTGAGGCTTATTGAGCAGGTTTTCATTTCTCAACGCACAAACTCTGTGATGCATTGGTAACATCATGTATATGTAACATTCTTCTTAAGGGAGCACCTGGCCTCTGCGTGATGCCTGCAGTGACAGGCAGTGAGGGGAAGGTGAAGCGCCTGCAGGACTTCAGTAAACTGTCTCTAGCATTGGTGGTGTAGTGGCATTGCTGGACAGAGCAGTGAAAACAGCAGAGGCCAAGAAGGCTGATGGCTGTCATGACAAGGAGCAGCGAGTACCACTGGGGAATGGGCGTACAGCAAGGGGCTAGGAAACAAGTTGAATTCACAAAGGAAGGAGGGTTTTGGAGCCAAGTAGTTTAAAATAATTACTCAAGCCCTCAGTGGGTATACAAAAGGGTCATGTTCAGATGAGAAGAAAGCGTTTGCTCCTCAGTTTCCTCTGAAGCACCAAAGCTACCTCCAGCTTCAGAAAAGGTGTTGTTTTCCGTGGGAGTGGCCAAAATCACAGTGGGTAGGGACCAGTTGCGATTCCATGACATTGCCAGGAGAAAAACAAAACGTTCAGCTCGCTTAGCAGGGGGACCTCAACACCCACAAAGTCATGGAGGGGCAGGACACAAACATACCACATGTACATAGTATATAGGTAAACACGGAGTCTGGGTATTTAGTAGTCTCAGGTTTCCTGGAAGGATCATGCTTTTTGATTCAGTTGGTTGTCTGGGAAATAGTCCAAATCTTTCTTTGCCAAACTCAGGGGTGGTAGAAACAGAATTAGCATGCCCTCCGTATTTTTCAAAGAAGTGATGGAAATGGATTTTCAGTAAGATTTCTGAACCAATTTTTAAATTCATATTTTAGACTTTCATGTGGAGCTGTAGAAGTGCATTCACTCTTGAGAGAGTGACACTGTTTTTTAAAGAAACCTCAAACCCAAATTGGAATCTCTTGTTTTAATTCTAATTCTGGCACATCACCAGCAACCACTGGATGTGCCAACCCAAGGATGTTTTTTTTTGAAAGGAGTTTTTAATTCTGAAGCATGTGGTTCTACTTGTGGCAGATCTAAAAATGTTGAATAATGAACAAGAATTTAGTTTTGGGAAATCTAAATGTGTTGACTGCAGAACATTTTTAGAAAAGAATCCTGATGCATTTAAACAGGCACCTGCTGGGATTGGGAAAATCCCCTCTCCTCTGCCAGGTGGGAGAAAAAAATTATTAATAAGATAATACTATTTCAGTAATTTATGGAATTTGTGACTACTATAAGCCAAGCGCTTGAGGATTATTATTTATAATCTTTGTGTGATAGGATATTAAAAGGAGACTTTTTAAGAGTTTCTTTTTTTTTCTTATTGAGACGGAGTCTTGCTCTGTTACCCGGACGAGTGCAGTGGTACAATCTCAGCTCACTATAACCTCTGTCTCCTGGGTTCAAGTGATTCTCCTGCCTCAGCCTCCTGAGTAGCTGGGATTACAGGCATGCACCACCATGCCCCGCTAATGTTTGTATTTTTAGTAGAGGAGGGGTTTTGCCATGTTGGCCCGGCTAGTCTTGAGCTCCTGACCTCAGATGATCTGCCTGCCTTGGCCTCCCACAGTGCTGGGACTACAGGCTTGAGCCACTGCCTGTTTTTCTACTAAAGCATCACTATTGTGGTTTTTTGTTTTGAGTGATTCTTTTTTCTTTATTATTTTTAGTTCTGGGGTACATGTGCAGGATGTGCAGGTTTGTTACATACGTAAACATGTGCCATCGTGGTTTACTGCAACTATCAACCCATTATGTAGGTATTAAGCCCAGTAGGCTGTTTTCTGAGGATGGTGAATATAAGCAAGACCTCCCCCAAGCAGGATTTACAATGACAAGGGAGAAGAATCTGTTTTGTCTGTTGGCTCCTTTACCTGGTTTAACGTCATGATAGGTGGAGAGAAGATTGTTGGAGAGAGTGGGGATGCTACCTTCCTGCCTCAAGTCGAGTAAGGAGTGCTTTGGGAGACTCACCTAGACCTCGCAATGTCTTCCCTGTAGCCTTGCCCATCAGCCAGGGCCAGAGGGTGTGGTTATCACTACGCAAAAACTGTCCTATTTCCACACTTCCACCTCTCCTCCCTTGCTCTCCTCCTAACTAGGCAGATCCTAAATAGCAGCCCCAGTCAGAGAACAATGAACAGTGAGAATAGAGAGCAGAAAGAAGGACCTCCTCTTCCCTCCTGCCCATTCACCAAAGCAGGCCTGAGCTTGGTGGTGGGAAGGCTTAAAGCTAAGTCAGGTTCAGAGTTTGGGTCATTAAAAGGAATTGGACTTTTATTTATTCATTTATTTACTTTTATTATATATTTATATATTTTGCAACCAGGTCTTGCCCAGTCACCAAGGCTGGAGTACAGTGGCCCAATCATGGCTCACTGCAGCCTTGACCTCCTAGATTCAAACAGTTCTACCGCCTTAGCCTCCCAAGTGGCTGGGACTACAGGTGCGTGCCACCATACTCAGCTAATTTTTTCTTACTTTTTGTAGAGACAGGGTCTCACTGTGTTGCCCAGGCTGGTCTTGAACTCCTGGGCTGAAGTAATGTTACTGCTTTGACCTCCCAAAGTGCTGGATTTAGAGGCAGGAGTCACTGAGCCTGGCCAGAACTGAACTTTTAAATTGCTGGATTGTGACTGTGTTTGCAGCCTAAAGGCTGTCAACTGCCCAAGTCTGAGCAGAACAGGCTGGTGCATTTGTCATTCACAGACAATGGGACACTACCCCCTTCCCCACATGGTCTCTCCATCCTTATCTCCACCACAGGAATAAAGTTTCAAGGGACATAAGCATAAAAACTAAAGCATGTTTGAGCACAATGCACCGTCACGCTTGTTTAATAACCAGTTACGTTAACAGCACCACCAACTACATGGGGATTATTTTCCCCATTTTATAGATGGGAAAAAAAGGCTAGAGACATTAAATAGTGAGCTGGAAATCAGATTCAGGTTTGTCTTTTAAGTCTGCAGTATGCCACCCTACCTTTGGTTATTGCACCAAAAAGTAAAGGTTATGCTCAAGATTAGAAAAATGTTTTTAAGAAGGAAAAATAAGTTTTTCTAATAATTTATTTTAGATGTTGTCTATACTTTTAGACCACTTTGACAGTTTATTTAAAAGGTAGAAGTAACTTTTTTCCCAAAAAGCCAGGAGTATTTTATTTGTGTGAAACTACACAAAAGTATATTTTTCCCTCTGTACCTGCACACCCCAGGACAGCATATAGCACTGGGCCCCCTTCCATCCCAAAGGTCTGTCATTCTACATGAAAATTTAAACTTATAAGTCAGAGAAATAGAGCTGAGTCTGCTTTAGAAAATAATTCACTGCAGGCTTTATTTATAAATAACAAGAGTACCAAGTGAATTTTGCATTTCATTTAATTTACACAACTTGGAAGGTAGAAGGACTTTTCAGGATTCCATCAATTTCCAGAACCTCAGGGTTTACCTGTAATCAATTACATTCAACTTTGTATGGATGACAATCTCCTGGCCAAAAGCATGCCCAAATTAAATTGGAGGAGCTATACTAAGTTTTCCACCCTTTCCTACTTAACCATGATTTTGTTTTTCTATTTTCTGTTGCTTGGGTGAGAACTGTCACTCGACACTTGCCCTAGTATCTGAAAAAGACATGCCTTGGTTTGCTGCTGTGTTGATTTCAGTGGGGGCTCTGCAGCTAGCCCAACTTCCCAACCAAGCCTGCTCTCGCCCACCCTCTGCCCCGCCATGCCACCCTAGCCCTGAAGTTCCTTCCCATCCCCAGCTTTGCCTGATGAAATCCTGCTCTTCCAGGCATGAACATTCTCGTCTCCATGAAGCTTTTACCTGCCCCCCATAAAAACAAATGGCATCTTCTACAGAGTCCCTGTGCACAGTCACCCAGCACCTTCCCACCCCCTGCTTGTACTGGAGTTAGCTGTCTGCTCTCAGCCTTTCCTACTGAGAGTGAGCCTCTCAGGAAGAGGCTGTGCCCTATTCTATTTGTCTTTGAGGTTCCGTCTCCTCTACTGTGCCAGCACCTGGTATGAATGAAAGTCTGTTGAAGGAGTGAATAAATGGGTGGGTGGATGGATGGATGAATAATAAGGATGGGGAGTGAGGCTGAGCCACACTAACAATAATAACTACCCTTCTTGAGAGTCTACCTGTGCCAGGTGCTTTATGTACACAATCACCTGGAATTCTTACAGGAACCATGGATCATTCCCATTTCACAGAACAGGAGTCTCCAGACGCTATCTCCTCACTCTGTCCACTGGATTAGGCTGCCTCCTGTGACTCTTCATGGGAGCCAAATGAAAGGTTGGCTGCCCATGAAGGGGTGTGTGTCGGACGTGGGGGGGTAGAATGGGGATATGGGATGGGGATGGGGAGAGATGTCATCTGCCCGAGTCTCATGTGACCCAAAGCATACCCTGTCATGCCCCCCAACAGCATTCGCAAGCACAGCTCTGTCCTGCAAATGCAAATGCTAAAATTAGTTTAGCTTCATTCTCCAAAGGGCATCTTCCCCTCTCCATGCAGTGAATGCATTTACATAATTTTATTTAGAGGAAATAATTACCCAGCTTTTTCAAAAATGAGCCTCTTTAAGTATGTCTTTTTGCCCTCTCCTCCCATCTTTTGCAAGCTGATTAGCAGTTCTGCTCTATGATCTGCATTCATTTTTCAGCATTGGTAGACATAACAGATCTCAACAACATGGGGAGGCAGGTAAAGCAGTGCTGGAAAGGTCAGGGGAGCCGGGCTGTGAGAGCAAAAGAAAAACAGGAGCCCGTTTGCTGATGGCCACACCCCTCTTTCTAATCCAGTTAGCACCCAAGATAGACCAGCTGACATCAAAGCTGGTTCAAAACAATCTTTTAAAGGAAGAAAACTATGCAGGCAGGACTCATACAGTGTTAGACACCCTGGGTCTATATGCAGATGGGGCAGGTCCCTTCGCTGATTCCTAACTGAACTTTTCCATCTGGAAAGTGGGGATAATAATACAGAACCTGCTCAAGTGACCTCAACGTGCCACTATTTGATTTGTCTGATTTTTGGTAAGGAGATTGGTTGTTTTAGGATCCCACAAGGTTGGGGACATGGTTAAGACAAGATGAGGGTTCCCAGTTGACCATGGAAAGGCTCTCTTATGTTGGCTTTGGAGGCTGGTTGACCTTCCCAGTGTGTTACTAGGTCAACGTGTTATCTCTTTTGTTGTACCTTAAACTTCATTGAGACAGGGGCTGGTTTTCTGTATAAACCAGATACTCCACACATTCAGGGACTTTGGATTCTGGTTTTCTTCGCTAGACTGCACTTATCCAGTTGCAGGAGTTGTGTGTTTCTCTGGCCAGGCTCCCAAGAGTGTAGCAGGTGCTCTTAGGATAATTGTCTGGGGGTAATCCCTCTTCTCCAGGAGCATGCTCAGTCCTTATGCATGGGTCCCCATGCCCTGGTCAGTACTATATAAATGCCAAGGCTCCCTTTTCCCATTAGATAATATATTTTTTCCAGAGGTGTCTACCTGACCCATGCTGAGACAACTGAATTTCTTTTCTGGAATTTGGACTTTGGAAGAGAAAAGCAGAGACTGGGATACACACATATAGCTGTGCTGACAATAAAGGCCGGCAAAACATTTTTGAGTTTGCTCAACCACTCGACACATGCAAAATATTCGATAAAGGTTTACTTTATTGTTATTGATATTATTCTTTATAATCCTTCCAACAATCCTGCCACGTAACTATTATTTTCTCATTCTAAGGATCAGGTGATGAGCTCAGAGATTCAAAATTCATCCCAAGGCAGAGTAATAGAGCTAGAACCCAAATCCTGCTCAGTCTGCTTGCAAAGTCCCTGCTCTTGCTATTGCACCTTGAGCCTTGTTTGATGGTAGCATCATGACCGGCCTTTACAGTGCAACTAAAAATAATAAGCACGCTCACAGATTAGCTTTGAGCGATAGAATCCAGGCACAAAAGAGCACATACTGTATGTTTTTAAGTTCAAAAACCAGCCAAACTTTACTATGATAATAGAAGTCCAGTTGTTACCTTCGTGAGGGGAAGGGGAGAAGGCACAAAGGGACGTTTCTGAGATGCTGGTGATATTCTGTACCTTGATTTGAATGCTGGCTACACAGGAATATTTACTTTGTAAAAATTTGTTGAGCTGTATACTTAAGATTTGTGCATGTTAGTGCTCTTGTGTTTGTTATATATCAATAAAAAATAAGAAAGGAAGAAATGAGAAATAAACTGAATTTAGGGAGGAAAACTGCCCCCTTTCTCCCACCCTTCATATCAAGCAGACTGTTTTTACTCATTTTACTAAATTCAATAGAAAACATGATAGCTTTATTCATTTTCCTGTATCTTTTTCAGACTTAATTCTTAAACATCTCTCATATATATGTAAATATACATTATATATAAGTATAATTGCAGTCATCAGCTAGATGCCAAGTTTTATATTTCTGTACTTACTAATAATCTTAAGCTTTTTACAGCATAATTATCAACTAAATGGCAATTGAATTATTTCTTTTCCTGATATCCTGATATCCTGTCTTCATATTTTCAATGATCCAGCTTGTTTTCTTATCTCATGAGTAAGGCCAGAAAGCTGTAATGACTGTTAATACTCTAGAAATTAACAACCATTATTATTATTTTAGCCCACTTATTTATTATGTTTAATATATTGAATGAAATTTTTATTAAAGTATAATACACATAAAGAAAGTCACACAAATCCTAAGTGAGAACTTGATTAATTATCCCAAAGTGGGAAGTCCTAGCCAGAGGAATCAGGCAAGAGAAAAAAATAAAAGGCATCCAAATAGGAAAAGAAGTCAAATTATATCTCTTCACTGATAATATAATTCTATACCTGAAAAACCCTAACAACTGGACAAAAAGGCTCCTAGAGGTGAGAAATGACCTCAGTAAAGTTTCAGGATACAACAATGTATAAAAATCAGTAGCATTTCTATACACCAATAATATTCAAGCTGACAGCAAAATCAAGAATGTAACCCAATTTACAATAGTCACACACACACAAAAAAAATATCTTGGAATACATCTAACCAAGGAGGTGAAAGATCTCTACAAGGAGAAGTACAAAACACTGCTGAAAGAAATCATGGATGACACAAACAAGTGGAAAAACATCCCACACTAATGGATTGGAAGAATAAATATCATTAAAATGGCCATACTTCCCAAAGCAATTTATAGATTCAGTGCTATTCCTATTAGCTATTTCTATCAGAAAAATGCCCACCAACACCATTTTTCACAGAATTAGAAAAATCTATTCTAAAATGCATATGGGATCAAAAAAGAACCTGACTAACCAAGCAATTTTAAGCAAGAAGAACAATGCTGGAAGCATCACACTACCTGACTTCAAACTATACTACAAGACTACAAAAACCAAAACAGCATGGTACTGGTACAAAAGTAGGCACATTGACTAATGCAACAGAGTAAAGAACCCCAAATTTGCATACCTACAACCATCTGCTCTTCAACAAAGTTGACACTACCAAGCAATAAGGAAAGGACTCCCTATTCCATAAATGGTTCTGGGATAGCTGGCTAGCCATATGCAGAAGAATGAAACTGAACCTCTACCTTTCACCATATTTAAAAATTAACTTAAGTTGGATTAAAGACTTAAATGTAACACCTACAACTGTAAAAACTCTGCAAGATAACCTAGGAAATAAAATTCTGAACATATACCCCAGCACAGAGTTTATAACAAAGATACCAAAAGCAATAGCAACAAAAACAAAAATTGACAAATAGGACCTAATTAAACTACATAGCTTCTGCACAGCAAAAGAAACTATCGACAGAGTAAACAGACAACCTACAGAATAGGAGAAAATATTCACAAACTATGCATCTGACCAAAGTCTATCCAGAATCTATAAGGAACTTAAACAATTAAACAAGCAAGAAACAATCCCTTTAAAAAGTGGGCAAAAGACATGAACAGATACTTCTTAAAAGAAGACATACATTTAGCCAACAAATACATGAAAAAATGCTCAACATCGTTAATCATTATAGCAATGCAAATCAAAACCACAGTGAGTTTACCATCTCACACCAGTCAGGATGGATATTATTTTTTTTAAAAAGTAGATGTTGGCAAGATTGCAGAGAAAAGGGAGCACTTAGAAACTGTGGGTGGGAATGTAAATCAGTTCAGCCAATGTAGCAAGCAGTTTGGAGATTTCTCAAAGAACTTAAAACAGAAATACCATTCAATCCAGCAATCCCATTACTGGGTATAAACCCAAAGGAAAATAAATCATTCTGTCAAAAAGACACATGCACTCATCTGTTCATTGCAGCATTATTTACAATAGCAAAGACATGGAATCAACCTATGTCCCCATCAACAGTGGACTGGAGAAAGAAAATGTGCTACACATACACCATGGAATACTATGCAGCCGTAAAAATGAATGGAATCATGTCTTTTGCAGCAACATGGATGCAGCTAGACGCTGTTATCCTAAGCAAATTAATGCAGAAAGAAAAAACCAAATACCCCATTTTCTCCCTTATAAGTGGGAGCTGAATATTGCATATCCATGGACATAAAGATGGGAACAATAGACACTGAGGACTACTAGAGGGAGGAGGGTAGGTTGGGAGTGAGGGTCGAAAAACTACCTACTGGGTATATGCTCACTACCTGGGTGACAGGGTCATTTGCATACCAAACCTCAGTGACGTGCAATTTACTTACCCATGAAACAAACTTACACATGTATCCCATGAACCTAAAGAGTTGGGAAAAAAAATTATACCAAAGTGAGCACACTTATGTAACCACTACTGAGGTCAAGAAAGGGAATGTGTCTAGCTCCTCAGAAGTCTTCCTTGTCCCCCTTCCCAAACACTACCCTCTACTTCTCCCCAGGGCAACCACACCAGAGATTAGTCCAATGTGTTAGAACATTATACTGAGACTGAAGCCTCCTGCAATCGCAGTGCACTGTCTGCGTTAACATGATTTTATCATTCCAAAAAATTCTTGCTCAGGAAAACAAAGTTATAGGTAATTTTACTGTTTGTTTCAGGTACTTCCCCTAGATTCATTTATCCAGCCAGTAAGCCACTCTTCCAGACATCATCAACCCCTTCTCAGGACAAAGACTAGGTTCATAAAAGGAAGAGCCTGTGTAAGATTGCTGTTTTCCCTTCCTTAAATGTTTGGTGGAATGTACCAGTGAAATCATCTGTTCTTTGTGGGAACATTTTTCTTTATGGATTCAATTTCTTAAATAACTAATAGTAGTATTTGAGTCATCCATTTCCTCTCTTGTTGCTTTCAGTCAGTTGTGTTTTCCAAATAATTTGTCCAGCTGCCGAAGTTACTGGTATAAAGTAGTTTATTACATTGCCTTATTCTTTTTTACTGTCTGTAGAATTGGAACTTATATCCCCTCTTTTATTTCTAACATTAACAATTTATTTCCTTCCTTGTAGATTGAGTTTTCTTTTCCTAATTTTTTAAGGTAGAAATTTAGATCATTGATTTTACAAGCTTCCCTTTTTTCTCATATCAGTATTTACAGCTGTAAATTTCCTTCTAGATACTTTTTAGCTGTATCCCACACATTTTGACATGTTTTTTAAATTATTCAGCCAAAAACATCTTATAATTTTACTGTTAACAAATGGCTTGTTTGGAAGTATGTTTCCTATTGCCAAGTACTTGGAGGATTTTCTAGAAGACTGATTGTTTTTAATTTCAATTTCAATTTGGCCAAGAGCATAGTCTGTAACATTTTAATATTTTAATATGTATTGAGACTTATTTTATGGAAAAGCATGTGGTATATCTTGGTGACTATTCCTCATATCTTGGAAAATAATCTGTATTCTACTGTTGTCAATTGGGTATAAATAATGCAAATGTCAATTAATTAAAATTGCTTGACAGTATTGATAGTAGTTGTTCATTCTTCCACTAACTACCAAAAGAGGAGGTTACAGTTTTCAAGTATTGTCATTTGTCTATTTTTTCTTTCAGTTTTGGTCAGTTTTTGCTTAATGAACCTTTGTGATTTGTGTACATATTTATTTTGGATTGTTTTTTTTTTTGATGAATTGACACTTTCAGTATTGAGGAATTAGAAAATTAGTTTTTAGGCCAGGCGCAGTGGCTCATGCCTGTAATCCCATCACTTGGATCACCTGAGGTCAGGAGTTCGAAACCAGCCTGGTCAACATGGTGAAATCCCGTCTCGACTAAAAACACAAAAAATTAGCCAACGTGGTGGTACACGCCTGTAATCCCAGCTACTCAGGAGGCTGAGGCAGGAGAATCGCTTGAACCTTGGAGGTGGAGGTTGCAGTGAGCCGAGATTGTGCCACTGCACTCCAGCCTGGGCAACAGGGCAAGACTCTGTCTCAAAAAAAAAAAATTAGTTTTTAAAAAGTTAGAAAATAAAGTCCCCCTTTATCTCTAGTAATTATTCTTTATCTTGATACCTACTTTGATCACTTTTTTTCAATAATTAAGGTTTCACTCTGTCACCCAGGCTGGGGTGCAGTGGCACACTCATAGCTCACTGAAGGTTTGGCCTCTCTGGCTCAAGCAAACCTCCCACCTCGGCCTTCCAAGTAGCTGGGACTATAGGCACATGCCCCTGCACCCAGCCAATTTGTTAATTTTTTGTAGAGATAAGATCTCCCTGTATTGCCCAGGCTGGCATTGAAATCCTAGGCTCAAGTAATCCACCTGCTTCTGCCTCCCAAAGTGCTGGGATTATAGGAGTGAGCCACCATGCCCAGGCAATTTTATTCTATAGCTATAATTACAGTGCTCGTTTGTCAAAATGAAAACAGAAGACAAATATACAAAACTGTTAATTACTAATCATATATTAAAAGCAGTAAGAGGTTCCATAACACCAAATAGACCAGTTCTAATGTTTTCCCTAAGATAAATTTAGCAGCTCCAGCTTCTTCAGTGTTTATCAAAATACAAAAGAACCAAGTAGAGGTAGTCTTTATCGATGGTGGATGAGACCCCTGCAGGCTAAGAGAGAGCAAGCTACATCACACATGGAGAGATGGGTGCTCCTGAGAGGCTGTGGGTTTAGATGGGCAGCCTGCCCAGCTCTCACTTGCTACTGCCAGTGAGGCCCCAGACATCTCGCCCATGTGTCTGAGCAAGCGTGAATGCTGGGGACGAAGGGCCCATTTTGGCCCTCATGCTGACTAAGGGACAGTGGGGCCCTGCATCCCCCGAGCTGGCCACAGCAGGTGGGCAGGTGGGGGCCTCGGCCTGGGGGGGAGTAAGATGGCCATGAGCTCCAAGCCTGGCCCCTAGTAACCTTGGGAGCACAGGACAAGCACAAGGCTGTGTAACACAGGGTGACCCACGGACAAGCGAGTTGTGGGGATCTCTATTGTGACCATGCAGAACTGACTGTGGGCTGCCACTCTACTGCCTCACATTCCTGAGGGGAACGACTGAGCTGGCAACCCACATCCAGGCCACCACTACAAACCTAGGCTAGGCAGGTCTCTCTCCTTTCCATGTGGTCAAGTTTTCTTGGCTTGGATTTTTAGCTGTTTTTTAAAATGCACTGAGTTCTGGTTAAAAACCAACCACCTGGCCAGGCACGATGGCTCACACCTGTAATCCCAGCACTTTGGGAGGCCGAGGAGGGTGGATCACGAGGTCAAGAGATTGAGACCATCCTGGCCAACATGGTAAAACCCCCGTCTCTACTAAAAATACAAAAATTAGCCAGGCGTAGTGGCTCACACCTATAGTCCCAGCTACTCAGAAGGCTGAGGCAGGAGAATCACTTGAACCTGGGAGGCAGAGGTTGCAGTGAGCTGAGATTGCACCACTACACTCCAGCCTGGCAACAGACTAAGACTCCATCTCCAAAAAAAAAAAAAAAAAAGAAAGAAAACAAAACAAAAATAAACAACCACCAAAATGGATCTCAACACATCTCAAAAGCCAGGGGTGCATCCTGCTCTCCCCCACACGGTGACTCCTGGAGGCCAGATGCCCATGGGCCTACATCCCTCCCCAGCTCTGAACAGTGAGTTGATTTTACCTTTTACAGTTAAAAAAAAGAAAAAAGCTGAGTAATATTGCCTAGGAGTACCAGAAACTGCTGTATTGGAAATAAAAACTATTTACATTAAATAAAAAGACTGGCCAAAGTCTATGTCTTCCACATTTATAGCACAGTGAGATGCATATGGTGACTGAACCACGGAGGCAGCTTCTGGCACTCACACCATGAACTACACATTTGCTACATGAGAGTAAAGTGGAAGGCAAGGGGAGGAGTGAGAGGATCGGGGTTTGTGTTCACTTCTGGTTTGGGAGCTGCTGGGACGGCAATCCGGTCCTTCACAGAGCCTGTCGTCACTGATGGTGCAGGTGGCCTGAATGTATACCCATTCCTGTGGTATAGGGAGTGAGCCTCAACATGTCTGTGATCTCGGCTGCGTTCCTGGTGTTGGGGAGGCCCCGCTTGTTGGTGAACACCTGGAGGACTGCATCCCAAGACTGACCCCACTAGCATCCTCACGAGCCCCTCCTGGACCTCGTCCATGAGCTCTCTGTCATTGCAGTCCACCACGAGGATCGGGCCTTGTGTGTGCTGGAAGTAGTGGTGGTGGCCTTGTCCTGGCCACCCACATCCCACGGGATAAAGCTGATGTTCTCGTACTCCACGTTCTCCACACTGAAGTCTAAGGTGGGGGACGGTGGTCATAATCTCGCCCAACTTCAGCTTGTACAGGATTGACGTCTTCCTTGCAGCATCCAGGCCCACCATGATGATGGGCACTTCTTTTGTGCCAAAAAAGCCCTTTAAGAAGTTGGTGAAGATGTTCCCTATGCTTGCGAGTGGGTGGAAGGACGCTGGCCAGGGACACCTCAGTGGCGACTCCCCCCACCAGGCATTGGTTCCGCTTCCTACTTTGGTCTTAACAGAAACACAACAGTTCTCTTATGCTTATTTTTTCATAAAATCTTTTCTATCCTTTTGCTTTCAAATGATCTGTGCTCTTGTGTTTAAAATGCATGTCTTATAGACAGCATATAATTGGATCTTGCCTTTTAAAATCTAGTTTGACAATCTCTGCCTTTTAATTACAGTGTTGTGTGGTCCATTTTTATTTAATATAATTATTCACATGGCCGAGTTTAATGTTTTGCCGTTCATTTTCTCTTTATCACACTTGTTTTTTGTTTCACTGTTGGACCTTTTCAAAACTAAGCAAAGAGTGGATCACCTTAATCAAATCAGGGATTAAATTATTAGAAGCCTCAGTCCTTGGGAGGGATGTTCTAGTTCCTAGTTGCTGTTACACCTAAGTATCAGCCCTTCATATTTTCCAGCTAACAGTCTTGAGTATTTTCCAAAGCTGCTCCTTTTGGGAGAGCTGTGAGCCTTATTTTATTTCTCTCTAGTCCTGTGAGAATCCCCAAAACTCTACCCAGCTTCCTGGAAGCTCAACTTTTGCTTTTGGAATCAGCAACCAAATTGAGTGGTAAAGGAGCTGCACTTTCTGGCTTTACTTCGGGCTTTGCTGGCTCTTGTCCTGTCAGCTCTTTGCCTCAGTAACTTTCTGATGCTTTCATGGGCATTCTTTATATTTTGTTTAAGTTTTTTTTTTATCGTCTTCAGCAGGATGGTTGGTTCAAAACAACCTAGTCAGTATTGCTGGAAGCAAAACTCATCATTATCATGTTATTATTTACAGAAAAAACAATTCACAGATGTCATGGCCTCATCTCATAGCCTGTATAACTTACTGCTATATAACTTGGAGAAGTCATTGCCCTGCCCTAAGACCCGAGTTCCAACACTGGCTAAACACTCAGAAATATTTGGTCTTTTATATGTTTTTTGGGATCTTGCGGGAGTGAACTCCAAAAATAATTTTGTTTTGGTAGTTGATTGTTTTTTAATTCAATGGGATTAACCCGCATTATTGGTGATTATATAATTAAAGTTCTGAGGCAGTTAACAAGTTTTATTATTGGGAAGGGTCAATTCATTTGATGTAATCATAGCATGTTATCAATAGCAAACTTAATTTTGCTTTGTGCCCATATTTCTCCCTAAATATTATTTATTTGCATTTAATTTATTTTAGCTTAACAGAGATTTACCCAACCCTCTAGTGACATTTTCAGGACATGATTTTAAATGACACGTGTTATCCAGTCCCATTACTTTGTCTTATTTATGTTGTTGTTTTGTCAGGGTTGGAATAAGTGACATGTCATGATTTATTTATTTATTTATTTATTTATTTATTTATTTATTTATTTGTAAAGAGTTTGATTTAGGGAGCATTGCATTGGATATATACAAGTAAATTTGGTTTCAAGCATCCTAATCTGTTTTTCACTTGATGAACTGAGATTTTGATTCCTTTTTAATAAAAAGGGGGGAATGTCATGTAAGAAAGCACCCAGTGAAAGCAGAACCCAGAAGGAAGGGTGAGGTGGGAGAAACTGGCTGAGAGGGAGAAGATGTTGAAAGACTTTGGGAGATCAAGTTTGTCATGGAAAGGGCAACGGGCTGGGAACTAGAAGACCTGGGTTCTAGTCTCAGAGCTTCTGGCTGTCAGACTTTGGATAGGTCCCTTCTGCCAATGGGAAGCTCAGGAAGGTGAGGGTAGGGAGAGCAGTTCTGAGCAAAGTCAATGTCCAAGGGAGGTGGAGGGTCTCTTTATCCAGTTAATTCTGAGGGTTTCCAAAAAGTAGATATCCCTGGCCTTCCTTGCATGTACTCTAGGACCAATCTACCAGTAACTTCCTATCTCTAGCCCTCAGTTTCCACATGTACAAAATAAGGAAATTGAAATCAGTAATCTTTAAGACCTCTTATAAGCCCTAAAATTTCAAGACTTTGAAAGGAGATTTTAAGATCTTATCCAGCTTTAGAAGTTTGGAGGACCTTTGAAACTGATGCAAAATTTTGTGTGTCATGTGTATGTACAGATGTGGATTTTTCGGGGGAGAGGGTTCTTAATGTCATCATTGGGTTCCAGGATGTTCCATGAATGCAAAGATATCAAGAAACAAATGGAAAATTAATCTTAGTAATTTAATCATGATAATCTAACAAGCATCTTACTGAATAGCTTCTACATGTTCCTATGAGCACATAGATGAATAAGATGCAGTTCATGCCTTTGAGGAATTGTTAGTCAACAAATCATCAATGTAAGTTGTATTGGTTCTCCTGGGATGTGTTGAATTGGGTCAAGGATCTGAAATTCTGGGTTCTAATCCTAGTTCCTGTAATATTTGACTGTGACTCTGACCCTCAGTTTGCTCAATCAAGAAATAGATTTAATAAAACATATTTTGCTCCCTTCTTAAGGTGGTTCATTTGATCTATAGGTTAGAGCCATGTTAGGTACAAGGGATACAGCTGTGAATGAAAGTGAGCCTGCCCCATGCAACATAGATCAGTTGGTAATCTATGGATTTGATTTTCCTGAGATAAATGTTACAGTGTGGGTGAGAAGTGAGAAATAGATACTGTTATTCACCTCAAACAGGAGCCTGAATAAATGGCTTTATTTTCTCTCCTCTTCTTCCTTTTATATTAAATTGAACTCAGAGAATAAAAAAGCATCTGTCTAGACCACCCATTTGCCCACTATGCTTCCTGAATACAGAGAGAGAACAGAGATGGGAACTGTGAGGTTTCTCTAAGGGACAGCCGTATGTATTTTGCAAAGTAATCTCTGGGCTTTTGGAGATACTTTGGTTGGAGGATGCTGGAGGCAGCTGCTGGGAACTGAAAAGGATTGAGAGTATATAATGACACTCCCAAAATGATCGGTTGAGCATAGAGATAAATGGCATTGTTTCAAAAGCACATAGAAATAACTATATTACTAAATACTTAACAGCCTTCTAAAATAATATAGGGGCATCTCTATAGGTCAGAAACAGAGAAAGAAAACAGTAAACCATCAGCAGTGTGTATATTAGGGACAGACACTTAAATGAATGTATTCAATAATCTATATGAGATAAAAGAATGAATAAAATTCATTGATTTTTGAACAAGGACAGTGATTATGAAGCAAGAACAAGCAGTTAATTTGTTATTTTAACAAGTGCAGCAATTCTGAAGATTATAGAAGAGTAAATCTGTAAACTCTAAGGTTAATTATAAAAAGATAAAGAGGTAGAAAAGATGAAAGTAAAGATAAGTAGAGGGTACGGAGCAAGAAGATACAACATACCTCCAACAGGGGTTAAAAAAAAGATAAAATAAGGTGCTGAAAAGATGACATGGGAAAATTTACGCCTGAGAAATTCCCAGAACTGAAGAAAGACTTGAGCTCTCAAAACAAAAAAAAAATCTACGAAATAGAATTAAAAAAAAAAAAGAAAAATGAAACCTGGGCACAATGTAGTGCTGCTTCAGAATAAGCCCCGAAAGGGAAACCTAACAGCTACCACAAAGGAAAAGCAGATTACCTCCAAAGGGGTAGAATCAGTGCCATCAACTTCTCAGGAGCCACCTCAGATGCATGGGACAATGAAGAACCAGCCTCAAAGTGCTGAGGATATGTATCTTTGAACCTGAAACTCCATATCTAGCCAAGTCTGTGTTTTAACAAGCCTTCAGGAGATCCTGAGGCATGTAGAAGTTTGAGAACCACTAGGCTGCAGCATGCTCTCCACAGACATCTAACTCAATGACTCATTACTAACTCCTTTGCTCCTGCAAATGCCTGGAACTTAGCTTGCCAAATTCTGCTCACTTTTGCCAACACCTGGAGTGGGTGGTATAACAGGGATATATCTTAACCTAAACCAGTGAAATCACAAGGGGGTTGAGTTACAGACATTCGTAAGGTAGGTTGGAGTGGGACAAGGAGGGGCTGAGATAAGAGGTGTCATTTGGGGATCCAGATGGCTTTCCAGCAGCCACCCACATTATACGGGATGTTGCTTACTTGGGAAATGGACTTGGTCCATGGGGAAGTGAGTCATCCTTATCTTCCCTCAGCCTCAGTACTCTAGAAGTGGAGGGTCCTCTGGCTAAGCATGTGTCTATGTGTTTAAAGATTTCTTTGCACCAAGACAGTTTGAAAGAAAGTTTGCAATAAATGTATATGAAGGGCATGAGACCCACTTGCTTCATTTTCAAAAGATGTATTTTCAGTCTCTCTGGGAGATGCCCTCAAGAAACTCTTTAGAGATCTTTCCTCCCAGCTAGTTCGGGTATTTACTGTCTGTCGTTTCTAGCTCTGAGTCCAGTTTTCTGCCTGAAGGATTTTTGTCATTTTTAAAGTGTTTATTTTTCCCCTTGGATAAAAGGGAAGAAAAAATGTGACTTTCTATCAGTTAGCAGTGGAAAAGTGGTTTAAAGCTTTGCTTTTCAAACATGGTGGTGATCAGACTTGTCTCATAGGGACCCAGAGCCCGGAACTAAAAGGAGTGGGTGGAAGATAGATGGTCTGGAAGCCCGCAGTATCACTGTGTACTGTGCCTTGGGCTCAGCCCCAGGTTAGATCGTCTTATTCATCTGAGAAGGAAATGTGTTTTGGCTGGAGGGATGAATGAATAAGTGTTTTTATTTTCTGGTTGATTTGGTTTCTGTTTCCTGGCACCTAAGGCAAAATGATCAATCCCTTGATAAATACGTTGAAATCTTTGTATAGCATCCTATAGCATACAGAGTGCTTCTATGCTCACTGTTTTTGACTGAGCCTCCCAGGGGCACTCTGAAACTTGGAGAAGTGTCAGCCAGTTCTGCCTTTGGGACAAAGAAGCTGAGTCTTGGGAACACTTAAAACTGTACATTCAGGAAGGTGCTGAATCCGGACCAAGAGTCTGTCTCTTTAGATTTTCTCCTCAGTTAGGCAGGTAATGGAGCAAATTCATCTACCTTCCATTCAGGGCAGGGGAAGGAGAGAGTTTACTAGAAAACTACAACCATGAGAGTGATAAGGTCCTTCCTGCTATGGAGAAAATGAATTATCTGGTCCCTGCTTGGCCCCGTGTGTCATTACCAACTGGTAACAACCTGGAGGCAAGGGGAATAAAAAAAATTGTCATCTCAGTCTCCAACATTAATTCCTTGAAAGGGGTCTGAATACAATAGAGAAAATTGTATTTTCAGCCATGCTTGCTCAAAAAGTAATGCTATCTAAATCAAGGGCACAACATTAAATCACAATTACAATTCGATGAAAGAACCTGGAGAGGAAGAGGATAATGTAGTATGGGTTTGGGGAGAATCAAGATTAAACAGTCACTATTGATTATGATAAAGAAGGAGAGAGTGGTGAAATAGACAGTTCCGGAAAATCGCGATGCTACCACTGGGTATCCAAAGGCTACACGGGGTAAATTTGGAATCCATTTTTCATTTTCCTTACTAGTTGTTCTGCACTGGTTAATAAATATAACTTTGCCTCTCACCCTCATCTGGGTTACAGGAGAAAGTGATCAAATGATCACATTTTAAAAATGGGTTTTATTATTTAAATGACTGGTCTTCTCTTTTTATTCCTATTGTTTGTAAATAGTTCTTTTTTCTGATTACTATGCTGCAGATGTTTATCGTAAAAAGTTTGGAAAAATCAGAAAAGCATAAAGAATGTAAAAATCACCTGTAGTTCCACCACACTGACAGCAGTAATATTAAGGTGGTATTGTATTTACATCTACAATTTCATCCCCACACCCACACACAATCCACTAATTACCCCAGTTCTCATCAGCCTGTGGTTGCTACTAAAACCACTTTAGGGAGAAGCCCTTCTTTTCTTCTCTTCATACCCTGTCCTCTCTTTGGAGAGACACATTGCCAAGGCTTAAGGAAGGTGGTGACCAGTGCATCCTGATTTGCTAGGGACTTTCTGGTTTTAGCATGAACACCCCTACATCTTGAGAATACCTCAGTTCTAGGTAAACTGGGATGGCAGGTTTACCTCTATCTCTTCCTCCCAACCCATCAGCAGAAAGCAAGACTGATTCGGTCCTGGAGAGCTGGTGGGAGGCTGGCACTTGGTGGCCATGTTGCTCTGTTGAGCAAGGTTAATGTGCTAAGGTCACTGCTCATTCATCTCAGGGCTCTTGCTTCCTATTGGATCTGTGCCCAGGCACAGTGAGCCTCATGAGCACACGATTCCCTGTCTGCCTTAGCAGCACCTAAAGCAAAAAGACAAAGCAGTGGATTGGCTAATAAGTTAGTCCTGCTAAGCTCGTCCATCTACCTTCCATTCAGAGCAGGGGAGGGAGACAGTTTACTAGAAAACCATGACCTTGAGAGTGGTAGAATCCTTGCTAATATTGAGACAAATTCTGTGGTCCCCATTTGGCTCATTGTGCCCGTTGCCAACTGATTACAACCTGGAGGCAAGGGGAATGGGTATTTGTAGTCCCATCTCCAACACGCAAGTGCCTTGATGTGCAGATCCCTTTAAATCAATGAGAAAAATAAGGGTTTTTGATATGGATGCTAGGTTGGGTTCTAGTGTATTGTAGCTTATTGTAGTATTATCAGACATGAGCTGAGTGCTTTGTGTATTGTGAATTGAAACATGAGAGAAATTTTTCTTTGCTGGGGAGACTGATGAGAAAATGAGTGAATTTGGGTAGTAATGGCTTGTGATTCTTGCAACAAGTTGGTAGATTTCCTAAGGGCAGGGTGTGACTTGAGTTGGTGGCTCTGGCTCAGTGAAGGCTGAATCAAGGTCAAAGATGAAGCCTGTCACTGGAACCAGCTTTGGCAGTCATGGAGCAGGTGTGCTAGTGTACTATCTTCCCTCTGCTCGCTTTTGCCTCTGTAGCCCCACCATCCTTCCTTTTCCCACACTTTAACTAAACACCTGGCACCAGCCCTTGAGGAACTCTTGAAGCCCTAACCATGCTTCCCATCAAAACTGACTGTCCTGAGGTCCCTTAAAGGGGGTGGTACAAGCAGCAATGATGAATCGAGCCTGCCTATCTGGGTGAATTTAGTGTCTTGGCAGCTCCTTCTGCCTATGCCCAAGGTCCCCACCCTCCTCTAAGAGCCTGGCACTGATATTCTCTGAGTAGGAGTTTTGCTGCATTCTGACTCCCACCTTTACTTTGTCTCTTCTTCCTCTTTCTGATCTTCCCACATTCCATCCTGTCCCCTTCTCTGCCTGGGAACTTCAGAGTCAAGGTCGAGTTTGATGGTCTTCCTGACAGGTTTTGGTCTCTACCCAAATTTCTGAGGTTTTTTTTTTTTTTTTTTTTTTTTTTTTTTTTTTTTTTAAACTACCCCACATCTCTTGATTCCTCCCTAATCTTCAAGTGTTCTAAACCACCAAGGCCAACAGCACCTGATAAACCAGCAGAAGCCCATCTCTGGCAGCCCTACCAGCCGGCCCGTACTCAGAGCAGACAGCAAGGAATTTGCTTGGTTCCCAAGACAACCATCTCAGATCTAGAGGGGGAAGCTGTTCAGGGACAGAGCAATCGGTTTCTCAACTGATTCCTTTCACTGGGGTTCTTGTGGGTTAAGAGATGGGCCCCAAAGGGAGGGTAGATAGGGAGCCAGCATGTTAGATCACACAATAACTGGAATTTGTTCTGTTTCTGTACAACACAGAAAGCAGTTTCACAGCCACAATCTCTATGCTCACACCAAAGGCCTGTGGGAGGGACAGCCATGGGCAGGAGGCTGATGCAGGCAAAAGAGCATCAGCTGTGAAGCCTAGCTGCTCAGGGTTTGAATTCTGACCTGGTAAGTCACTAGCAGAGTAACCTTAGCCAGCTACTGAACCTCTCATCTAAATTGGGGAAAATGCCTTTCTCACAGGGTTAGGAAGATTAAATTATATAGTGCATTAATACACTCATCAGGGAATGTGGCCTATTAAATAATAGCTGTTACTACTATGTCTTTTTTTTTTTTTAAGTCTATCGTGGGATCCGAATATTGACAGAGCTGTATCAGTCAAGAGTAGTATTCCCCCTTGCTAAAACTAATAGGCAGCCCAAACCTGGCTCCATCCAACCACCTCTTCCAATACTTTTTAACTGGTGGTGCTTTATGACAGCAAGCAATGGATGATGATTATTGTTTCCACTGAATAGAGTAAGTTCCTTGATTGGTTTAACATATATAGACAGCCTGAGAGAATAAAAACATCACCATACAATAGATTAATGGCAAATCAAGGTCATCGTAGTTGTGGCGGGACAAAAGGGTTGGCTGCTGGAAACAGTATGGTTCCCTGGAGGTTGCCTACGGGAAACAGTATGGTGCCCTGGCGGCTGCATATGTACACACTTAAGAATTCACATCACCTTTAGCAGAAGATTAGAGTTCGACGGATGTGAATGCTTATGCAGAATCTTCTTGCCTCCTGACATAAATTTCACAGGGAATCGCCTCCATTACTTGGTCTTCTAGCGGCTGTTTAGGGCACTCGTTTCCTGTTCAAAAGTGTGACTACTTTTCTTGAAGGTGCTATTGAATGTTTTCATTGGCTGTGGTTGTGCAAAGTCATTTCGGAAAGGAAGTTCCACGGAACTGAGGTTGGTCCTGCTTTGTTTGATGCTGGAGGTCAGCGAACCCCAGTGGTGGTCGTGGATGCACTGGGAGGTGGTGGAGGAGCGCCATGTCTTCTGGTAGTTGTTCAGTTCTTCTGACAAGTCTGTCAGATTTGCAGAAATGTCTTTGTCCCTTAGCGAAAACAGTTCACAATGAAGAGGATCAAACGTTTCTTGGAACCCGGTTTTATGAAAAGCAGTTTCGTCAGCCGTGACCTTCTTTTGAGGCTGCTTCACTTCTACTAACACAGAAATAATGAGAAGGACCAAGACAATCTCTGAAGTAATGTCAATAATTGTCCCATGAGTTTCAGTGATTTGTTCCAATAGTCCTGCCTTTTCTCTTTTCTTTACAATGATTTTCATCCCAAGGATATACACAATTTTGGACATCATTACAGACTAAAGGATTATTGATGCACATGTTGCTATGTCAAAAGACAGTGCTGCCTGTGCAGGGAGCTGATGATCCAGCAATTTTACTTTTAGCTCTATACTCCACAGAATGGAAAGCAGGAACTCAGTTACTTGTACACCAAAGTTCACAGCAGCATTACGCACAATAGCCAGAAGGTGGAAACAGACAAAATGCCTATTGATGGGTGGGTAGATAAACAGTATGTGTTATGCTCAATGAAGGAAGCAAAGAGCATTTGAAACCTGCTAAGCCAACGACCTTGATCTGCCCACACTTGTATCACTCCTATTCCTGTTTTAAGCATTCCATCACTGGCCACAGTGCTGCAAAACTTGGCCTTCAGGTTTTCAATATAACTGGTTTCATCATAGACTGCAACAAAGTCTCTCTTGCATTTATTTGAGTGCTCCATTCGATAATCTAGGAACCTTAAATCCTAGCTTTTGGAGTGGCTTTCATGGTCCAGATGCAATCAATGACTTGGCTAGGTTTTATTTTCTCTTCTTGTTCTACCTGACTAGAGTGCACTATTCCATCTGCTCTTGAGAGCTCAAACCCACAATCTGCTAGGTAAGTAAAGTCTGGATCTGGAATAAATGAATATTAGTTCTTTTCATCAGAACTAAACTTAATCCACATGAATCTCCCTGTTGATCTGATTAATGGAGGGCTTTTCATGCTGCAATAACGATCTATAAGGGGAGAGAAACCAAATGGCCCATCTGGAACTTCCAAGTGATCAAACCGACACTCAAATGATGGCTCTATATAATATTAATGTTCATCAAAACTCAATTCTTTCACATGGAGCAGCTTCCAAAATGTAGATACACTCCTTGTTTGGATATGAGACAGGATAATTTGGTAAAGCAAAATGACCTCCATTGCTGGTTTTAACCGAAATGTCACACTGGATTGCAGGAATGTGCTTGATTCCAACATTTTGTCCATCTCTGAGGGCCGAGCAGAGCCCCTCCAGGGCTCTGTTCCCTAGCTGCCCAGCGCTTTGCCAGGGGCTGAGGCTGCGGCGGCGCTGTTCCGTTCCCATTGCTGGCTAGCAGCTGCCTCCCCGCGGGGCAGGGCTCAGGTCCTGCAGTCTGCCGTGCTCCAGGGGTGCCACCTCCCGCCCCTAAGCACCCCGCCATCCGCCCACGACAGGCACCACCTCCTGCTCCGCAGCGCCTGGTCCCATGTACGGCCCAGGGGGCCCAGGAGTGCGAACTTGCCGCATGGGGTCACTGAAGTGTTACTACTATATTGCAGATAAAGAAACTGAATCCTTAACACGTGAGTCATTTGTACAAGGTCATATGGCCAATTCGTAGCTAAGCTGGAACTCAAACCCTGCCTACTGATGTCTTACAGCCTTAAAAGAGGAAGGGAGAGAGGAAACAGTGTGTCTTAAGCTTGTGAAAATAGCTGTCAAATTCCAGAAGATTATCACGCAAGACCCAAGCCACAGGTCTAGGTTTTAATATCCTTTATTGAGCACTCACTGTATGCCAAGAATTTAACTTTATTATCACATTTATTCTTCATGATTCACCTATAAGTTTGGGGCTGTGATCACCATCTTTCTATCTCAGAAGAAAGGTTAACTTGGATTTAAATCCAGTTCTGCCATGTTAATGGCTTGCTCTTAATCACTTTGCATGGCTTCTCCTCATGGGTTCACATGCTCTAGTCCTTGCAGGGTTTATGATACAAAGCAGGAAAATAATACTAAACTTGGAAAGAGGCAGAAAGCTGGTCTTACAGGTGGAGACAGGAGGCCTAGGGGAAGTGGAAAAAGCAGCTTTGGTAGGACTTGACCGTGGGCAGGACACACTCCTGACATTCCTCCTTTTTTTTTTTTTTTTTTTTTTTTTTTAACAGCGTCAGGGTCTCACTCAGTTGCCCAGGCCACAGTGCACTGGTGCAATCACAGCTTACTGCATTCTCAAATTCATAGGCTCAAGCAATCCTCCTGCCTCAGCCTCCTGAATAGCTGGGACTACAGGTGCTCACACCACCACCCCTGGCTAATTTTTTTTTTTGTGTGTGTGGAGATGTGGTCTTACAATGCTGCCCAGACTGCTCTCAAACTTCCTGGCCTCAAATGATCCTCCTGCCTAAGCCTCCCAAAGCTCTGGGATTACAGGTGTGAGTCACTGGGCCTGGCCCTTCCTCCTTCCTGTGTGCTTGTTCCTGATACATTCTTTTCTGCAGTCCCTGGTTTAAAAGATCCAGGCCTGAAGCGAGTGCCAAAATATGACTGGGAGTCTGTGAACCAGAACCCCAATCTGATGAGAGTGATTTGAGTTGAAGCTTGACCAGACGGTTCCACAGAGCTATCTGTTCCTTGTCAGTTAGGCTGCTTGGATTTCAGTCTTGCCACTCTCCATTTTTTCCAAAGCAGCAGTTCCCCATAAGGAATGACATAGACAACACCAGGGAATTGAAGAGTCCGTTGCCACTTGTTTTTGCGTGTCTATTCATAGAAGAAAGAAGGTCAGGACAGTGACAAATCTTGGGCTTTGTCATCAGAACCAGGGGGTGGATTCTGACTCTGCCACCACTTATTAGCTGTGTGACTTTGTAAAATTTACCTAACCTCTCTGACCATCTGTAAAATGGGAATAATTAGGGAAGAGGGGCCTGTGCCAGGGAAGACTGCACCAGTGGTACCACCGCCATCCACCACATTCCAGGACCTGATTCTTGCCTCAGAAAGCCCAGAGATGCACAATTGTCAGTGCTCAGGTGATGAGACCTTCCAGACTATCTCAAGCTGAGTAAAGTGCACACCTGAGTGAGGCAAACACTAGAATCCCAATTGATTTACTTTACAGTGAAAAATAGTTGTCACATGGAGCAGAATGCTTGCATTAGCACGATTAGTCTATTCGCTCCTGCCAGCAAGTCATCGGAAGGTCTAACCTTCAATGGACAGTTGCTTTGATACATATAAAGCAGAGAAGGCAGACTTTGGATAATTTTGGAATAAGATCACTGCAGTAATTTAAAATTTGCTTTGAGGGCCTACTCTATGCCTGTTATGGGCTTGTACATATCTAAGAAAAGTTCATGCTTTGAAGCCCTAACCTCATGTACCTGAGGATGTGACTGTATTTGGAAATGGGGCTTTTAAAGAGGAAATTAAGTTTAAGCGGGGTTGTTAGGGTGGGCCCTGTCCAGTCTGACTGCTGTCCTTATAAAAAGAGATTTGGCCACAGAGACGCATAGAGGGAAAATGGTGTAAAGACACAGAGAGAAGATGGCCATCTACCAGCTAAGGAGAGAGGCCTCAGGAGAAACCAACCCTGATAATACCTTAATCTTGGACTCCACCCTCCAGAGCTTTGAGGAAATACATCTCTGTTGTTTAAGCCCCCAACTCTGTGGTATCTTCCTATGGCAGTGCTACTAAACTCATACACAAGGCGGCATGGTATAGGAGAATCTCTCAAAAATGGCCTTCCAATCAGCAGCAGTAGTCACACCTGGGGGATGTTTCGAAAGACAAGGAGGGGGCCAGGTGCGGTGGTTCATACCTGTAATCCCAGCAATTTGGGAGGCCGAGGTGGGTGGATTGCTTGAGGTCAGGAGTTGAGACCGGCCTGGCCAACATGGTGAAACCCCCGTCTCTACTAAAAATATAAAAAATTGGCCGAGTGTGGTGGCAGGCACCTGTAATCTCAGCTACTTGGGAGGCTGAGGCAGGAGAATCGCTTGAACCCGGGAGGTGGAGGTTGCAGTGAGATGAGATCACGCCACTGCACTCCAGCCTGGGAGACAGAGAGACTCCGTCTTAAAAAAATAAAAAGAAGGAAGGGTGGACAGCAAAAGCTTGACCAGTATCAAAGGGTCAGTCCCCAGCAGGGAAGGCCAGGTGTGAGTAAGGCCCAGGCATCCCCATGGGTTTGTCTCTGTGCCTAACCCCAGTGATTGCCAATGCCTGAATCCTCCACGGAGCACGGGAATGTCAAAGAGCTGTTCCACTTGAAATCTCTTCAGGACCATGGGATGGAGCAGGCCTCTCCCAGGGACCTCCTGGAGCACACAGTGAGTGTGGAGAGAGGCATTGTCACCCTAGCTGGGCCCCAGCCTGCCTCTGGCACAGAGGAGTGCTTAGCTATTGTAGAAAGTGTGGCAGGCTTGGGAAATGGCAACGGTTCCAGCTGAAAACACAGGCTTTAAGTCACTTTGCTGAAAATCAATTTGCTGAAAGCTAATTTACTAAAAGCCCATTCACCAAATGACCTAGTTGCTGAACTATTTAGGAGTTTTTATGAGGCTTTTGTGTCATTCTTGTGCCTGCCTCTGCCCTGCCTCTGCCCTGCCTCTGCATAAATCAGATTATATGTGAGTCGTGCTGATGTGCTGGGGGAGAGGGGAATGTTCTTAAATGTAGGCTACTGCAGTCTCTATTTTTGTAGACTTCTGTCCTGCCTCAGCTCCTGAATCTGGCCAGTCTCTGCCTCTTATCTACTATTTTGACTCAAATGAGAATATTTTCCTTTAAAAGCAATTTAATCTCTTCTGTATTTTTGTGGGTATGTGCTTTGGCATTCTGTAAAGTTAGGATTGTTGGCTGCAAGCCACAGAAAACCTGACTAACAAGTTAGAAGTTTTTTCCCCCCTCCCTTGTAACTAGAAGTCTGAATGAAGCAGTGCAGAGCTAAAGCCTTCTCATACTTCTTGATGTGCTATCATTGACCTTGGCTTCAGTCCTCATGTGGAAAGATGGCTGCTGCACCTCCACACATCACATCTATATTCCAGGCAGGAATCAAGGGACGGGACAAAGGGCAAGCAAGAGCTGGGCTACTCCTCATGTCAGAGAAACCAGAGCTTTTCAAAGCCCCAGGCAGCGTACTTCCTACTGTCTGTCACTGGCCAACTCTTGTCACCCCAGTCTGTGCTTCTGCCCACATACCTATTCCCACTGCTGTATCTGGAGGGGAAATGATGTTGGGTGAACTATCCTAGGCCTGGTTTAAGGTTTTATTTAAAAGCAATGTTTTACTCCCTAAGTGAGGGAATAGGA
This sequence comes from Rhinopithecus roxellana, assembly GCF_007565055.1. Taxonomy (NCBI): domain Eukaryota; kingdom Metazoa; phylum Chordata; class Mammalia; order Primates; family Cercopithecidae; genus Rhinopithecus; species Rhinopithecus roxellana. Next base: position 102,332,354 of record NC_044557.1, read on the forward strand.
CTTTTTAAGTAGCTGAAATCTATAGAACACACTGGGTCATAAGAGTCTATGAAATGGGGTTATTACTGTCACTGTAATCTCATTTCTACCCATCAGTTCATGAGGTCTGAGGAAACTCAGTATACAGAGGTGAATAAGACATGATAAGCATGAATTCTAGAGCCAGATAAAATGCGTTCTGGATTATAGGAGCGGTCAAGCAAGGTGTACTCGGGTTTGGAAGAAAGAAAGGAAGCCCCTCCTGGTGTGGAGGATTAACATGAGCAGAGTGTCATGTACCTCTAATGCTTATTTTTAAAATTTACGTCACTGAAAATTTATTTCTATTTAGTGGTCACCTTTGCTACCTCTACATGCCTGGATTCTAATTCCTAAGCCTCTAGCTGAGCTTCCTGAATGCCAAAGGAAGAAAAAAGCCCCTTGAGTATTTCCTGACAGCCTCAAGTGGGCTCTTAGGAGCAGTCAGTGACTCAGAAAAACCATAAGAAAGATTCACCACAATCTGATTTTTGTTATTTTACTGAAAATCAGTTGGCTTACAGTTAGCAAGCAGTATTGTTAAATCATCATAAACATCACAAAGACTAGTGCAGGCAGAAAATTGGATAGTTCTTTAGGGAGAAAATAGTCTACTTCCAGTTATAATGCAATAGCTACTGGGAACAAAGAGAGAAGATGGTTTTAAAACCAAATGGAACTTTCTTATAATTAGCTGTGGAGCCCTAATTTTTTGATCTGTAAATTGGGAATAATTATATCCACATGTAGAAAGCATTACTGTTATTCACCAACATCTGGTTCTCCTTTAAGCACAGGGGTCACTGCAGTTCCCTGCTCACTTGAAGTTGGGCATGTCCATCTAACTTGTTCTGGCCAATGAAATGTAAGTGGAAGTGCCAAGTCTTCCAAGTAGAAGGATTTCAAAGTGTTGTAGTTTTATCACTCTATTTTCCCTGACCCAGGAATTGTGGAATTAGTGTCGATAGGGAGGGTCCACATGATCAAAACAGCCTAGAATCCCAGCCAACATGTGGAATGTTGCTCAGACTCAGAGTCAAATCTCTGAGTAAGAAATCAACTGCTAAGATAAGGATCAACCTCTAAGATTTGGGGCGGGTTGGAGGGATGTTTATTACTACGGTATGGTTTGTTACTACAGTACATCCTAGCCTATTCTGACTGTAGACATCACAGAGATTATAATTATAGAAGATCTCCCACAGGAAATTATCTAGAAAAATAGTATACCTGCTGCAATGAAGATCTGACAATGTTAGTATTATGTATTAATGAAATACAGAAAAACACTTAGTGAGGATATTAACAAATGGTGCTGGGGGAAAAAAATGGGTAGTCAAAAGCAAAGGAATGAAGTTGGGCTCTTATCAAACACTATATACAAAAATTAACTCGAAGACCTAAACATAACAGCTAAAACGATAAAACTCTTAGAAGAAAACTTAGGAGAAAAACTTCATGACATTAGGTTGGGTAATGATTTTTTGGATATGACACCGAAGGCCCAAGCAACGAAAGAAGAAACAGACAAATTGGAGTTCATGAAAATTTTAGATTGCTGTATGAAAGGACAATCAACAGAGTAAACAGGCAACCATGGAATGAGAGAAAATATCTGCAAATCACATGTCCGATGAGGGATTAATATCCAGAATATACAGGAAACTCCTAAACTCAACAGCAACAACAACAAAAGTCTGATAAGAAAATAGACAAAAGACAAGCATTTATCTGAAGAAGATATACAGATGGTCAGTAAGCACATGAAAAGACACTCAAGGTCACTAACCATTAGGGAAGGCACAAGATAACACTTCACACCCACCACCCACTGAAAAAGCTGTATCAAAAATACTCAGAAAATAACAAGTGTTGGTGAGGATTGGAGAAACTGGAACACTTCTGGATTGGAGCACTGCTGGTTAGAATATAAAGTAGTGTAGCCACTATGGAAAAGTCTGATAGTTTCTCAAAAAGTTAAAAATCTAATTACCATATGGCTCAGCAAATCCAGTTCTGGAAACGTACCCAAAAGAATTGAAAGCAAGGTGATAATAGATTGGATGTTGTCCCCTGTAAATCTCATGTTGAAATGTAATCCCCCATATTGGAGGTGGGGTCTGGTGGGAGGAGTTTGGGTCATGGGGGCGGATCCCTCATGGCTTAGTGCTGTCTTCAAGATAGTGAGCTCTCCTGAGATCTGATTGGTTGAAAGTGTGTGACGTTGTCCCCTTCATTCTCTCTTGCTCCTGTTCTTGCCATGTGAGATGCCTGCTCTTGCTTCACCTTCTGCCATGATTGTGAGCAGCTCAAGGCCTCACAGAAGCTAAGAACATGCTAGCGCCATACTTCAGGTATAGCCCACAGAACCATGAGCTGATTAAACCTCTTTACATTTTTTTCTTTTTTTCTTGTTTCCAGTGGGGTTGGATTTTTAAATTTTTTTTTAGTTTCAGGGATACATGTACAGATCTGTTATACAGGTAAATTATGTGTCACAAGGGTTTGGTGTACAGATTATTTCATCACCCCAGTAATAAGCATAATATCTAATAGGTAGTTTTTAAAATTCTCTCCCTCCTCCCACCCTCCACCCTCAAGTAGGCCCCAGTGTCTGTTATTCCCTTCTTAGCGTCCATGTGTATTCAAAGTTCAGCTCCCACTTATGCGTGAGAACATGTGGTATTTAGTTTTCTGTTCCTGTGCTTGTTCACTTATGATAATGGATTCCAGCTCCACCCATGTTGCTGTAAATGACGTGATCACGTTTTTTTTTTTATGGCTGTATAGTATTCCATGGTGTATGTGTACCACATTTTCTTTATCCAGTCTACAATTGATGGGCATTAATGTTGATTCCATGTTTTTGCTATTGTGAGTAGTGCTGCAACGAACATATGCATACATGTGTCTTTATGATAGAATGATTTATATTCCTTTGAGTATATACCCAATTACAGGATTGCTGGGTCATATGGCACTTCTGCTTTAAGTTCTTTGAGGAATCATCACACTACTTTCCATAATGGCTGAACTAATTTACATTTTCACCAGCAGTGTATAAGTATCCCTTTTCTTTACGACCATGCCAATGTCTGTCATTTTTTGCCTTTTTCATAATTGCCAGTCTGACTGGTGTGAGATAGTATCTCACTGTGGTTTTGATTTGCATTTCTGTAATGGTTAATGATGTTGAGCATTTTTGTTCCATGTGCTTGTTGGCCTTGTGTATGTCTTCTTTTGAAAAGTTTCTGTTCATGTCCTATGTCCACTTTTTAATGGGGTTTTCTCTTGTAAATTTAAGTTCCTAATAGATTCTGGGTATTAGCCCTTTGTCAGATGCATGGTTTGCAAATATTTTCTCTCATTCTGTAGGTTGTCTGTTTACTCTGTTGATCGTTTCCTTTCAACAGAGTAAAAGGAAACTAAGGTGCAGAAACTCTTTAGTTTGATTAGGTCCCATTTGTCAATTTTTGTTTTTGTTGCAATTCCTTTGGCATCTTTGTCATAAAATCTTTGCCAAGGCCTATGCCCAGAATGATATATCCTAGGTTATCTTGCAGGATTTTTATAGGTGTAGGTTTTACATTTAAGTCTTTAATTCATCTTGAGTTGATTTTTGTATATGTTGTAAGGAAGGAGTCCAACTTCAGTCTGCTGCATATGTCTAGACAGTTATCCCAGCACTATTTATTGAATAGAGAATCTTTTCCCTATTGCATATTATTGTCAACTTTGTTGAGGATCAAATGGTTGTAGGTGTGTGGCTTTATTTCTGGACTAGATATTCTGCTTTTTTTGTACCAGTACCATGCTGTTTGGTTACTGTAGGCTTGTAGTATAGTTTGAAGTCAGTAATGTGATGCCTCTAGCTATGTTCTTTTTGCTTAGGATTCCCTTGAATACAAGCTCTATTTTGGTTCCATATGAATTTTAAGATGAATTTTCTAACTCTGTAAAGAATGTCACTGGTAGTTTGATAGGAATAGCATTGAATCTGCATATTGCTCTGGGCCATATGGCCATTCTTACAATGTTGCTTCTTCCTGTCCATGAGCATGAAATCTTTTTCCATTTGTTTGTGTCATCTCTGATTTCTTTGAGCAGTATTTTATAATTCTCATTGCAGATAACTTTCACCCTCCCTGGTTAGCTGTATTACAAGGTATTTTATTCTTTTGTGGCTACTGTGAATGAGATTGCATTTTTGATCTGGCTATTAGCTTGAATGTTGTTGGTATATAGATATGTTACTAATTTTTGTATGTTGACTTTGTATCCTAAAACTTAGCTGAACTTATTAAATCTAGGAGCTTTGGGGCAGAAACTATGGGGTATTCTAAGTATAGAATCATGTCATCTGCAAACAGATAGTTTGACTTCCTCTCTTCCTATTTGCATGACTTTTATTTCTTCCTCTTGTCTGATTGCTCTGGCTAGGACTTGCAGTACTATGTTGAATAGGACTTGTGAGAGTGGAAATCCTTGTCTTATTCTAGTTCTCAAAGGGAATGCTTCCAGTTTTTCCCCAGGGTATGATTTTGGCTGTGAATTTTTCATAAATGGCTCTTATTTGAGGTATGTTCCTTCAATGTCTAGTTTGAATGTTTTTAGCACACAGGGGTGTTGAATTTTATTTAAGCGTTTCCTGCATCTATTGATATGATATTTGGTTTTTGTTTTTAGATCTGTTTATGTGATGAATTAGATTTATTGATTTGCATGTATTAGACCAACCTTGCATTCCAGGGATAAAGATTATTTGATTGTGGTGGGTTAGCTTTTTGATATGCTGCTGGATTCAGTTTGCTAGTATTTTGTTGAGAATTTTTGCATCTATGTTCATTAGGGGTATGCACCTGATGTTTTCTTTTTTTGTTGCAACTCTGCCAGGTTTGGGTATCAAGATGACGCTGGCCTCATGAAATGTGTTAGGAAGGAGTCCTTTCTCAATTTTTTGGAATAGTTTTAGTAGAAATGGTACCAGGTCTTCTTGGTACCAGGTCTTCTTGGTACAAATCTGGTAAAATTTGTCTGTGAATCCATCTGGTCCTGGGCTTTTTCTGGTTGGTAGGCTTTTTTATTACTGATTCAATTTTGGAACTCATTATTGGTCTGTAAAATAATTCAATTTCTTCCTGCTTCAATCTTGGGAGATTATGTGTTTCTGGGAATTTATCCATTTTTTCTAGGTTTTTCTAGTTTGTATGCATAGAGATATTTGTAGTAGTCTCAGAGTTTTTTCGTATTTTTGTGGGATTGGTTGCAATGTCCCCTTTGTCATTTCTGATTATGTTTATTTAGATCTTTACTTTCTTTATTAGTCTAGCTAGTGGTCTATAAATCTTATTTATTCTTTCAAAAAACAAACTCCTGGATTTGTTGATCTTTTGTATGGTTTTTCATGTCTCAGTTTTCTACAGTTCAGCTCTAGTTTTGATTACTTATTGTCTTCTCACAGTTTCAGGGTTGTTTTGCTCTTGTTTTTCTAGTTCCTTTAGGTGAAATGTTGGTTGTTAATTTGAGATTTTTCTAACTTTTTGATGTGGGCATTTAACGTTATAAACATCCCTCTTAACATTGCCTTAGCTATGTCCTAGAGATTCTGGTATGTTGTATCTTTGTTCTCACTAGTTTCAAAGAATTTCTTGATTTCCACCTTAATTTCATTGTCTAACCAAAAGTCATTTGGGAGCAGGTTGTTTACTTTCCATGAAATTGTATGGTTCTGTGTGATTTTCTTAGTATTGATTTCTGTTTTTATTGTGCTGTGATCTGAGAGTGTTCGGTACGATTTGGGGTTTTTTGAATTTTCTGAGATTGTTTTATGGCTGATGTGTGGTCAATTTTAGAGTATGTTCCATATGCAGATGAGAAGAATGTATATTTTGTTGGTTTTGGGTAAAGAGTTCTGTAGATCTCTGTTAGGCCCATTTGGTCAAATGTTGAGTTCAGGTCCTGAATATCTTTGTTCGATGCCTCGACGATCTGTCAAATACTCCAGTGAGGGGTTGAAGTCTCTCACTGTTATTATATGGTTCTTTAGGTTTCTTCATACATCTCTAAGAATTTGCTTTATGAATATAGGGGCTCCTGTGTTGGGTGCATATATACTTAGCATAGTTAGGTGGTCTTGTTAAATTGAACCCTTCACCACTATGTAATGTCTTTGTCTCTTTTGATCATTGTTGGTTTAAAGTCTGTTTGGTCTGAAATTAGAATAGCAACTGCTGCCTTTTTCTTTTTTCTGTTTTCTGTTTGCTTGGTGCATTTTTCTCCATCCCTTTCCCTTTAGCCTATGGGTTGTGTTACATGTCAGGTGAGTCTCTTGTATAGAGCATACAGTTGGGTCTGGCTTCTTTATCCAACTTGCTACTCTATGCCTTTTAACTGGGGCATTTATTAATAGCTTGTTTACAGTCAAGGTTAATATTGATATGTGTAAGTTTTATTCAGGCCGGGCGCGGTGGCTCAAGCCTGTAATCCCAGCACTTTGGGAGGCCGAGACGGGCGGATCACGAGGTCAGGAGATCGAGACCATCCTGGCTAACACGGTGAAACCCCGTCTCTACTAAAAAATACAAAAAAAAAAAACTAGCCGGGCGAGGTGGCGGGCGCCTGTAGTCCCAGCTACTCAGGAGGCTGAGGCAGGAGAATGGCGTAAACCTGGGAGGCGGAGCTTGCAGTGAGCTGAGATCTGGCCACTGCACTCCAGCCTGGGCCACAGAGCGAAACTCCGTCTCAAAAAAAAAAAAAAAAAAAAGTTTTATTCTGTCATGTTGTTAGCTGTTTATTATATCAACTTGCTTGTGTGGTTGCTTTATGGTATCAGTGATCTATCTACTTAAGTGTGTTTTCTTGGTAGCCAGTAACAATCTTTCCTTTCCATATTTAGAACTCCCTTAAGGACCTCTTGTAAGACAAATCTGATGGTAACAAATTCTCTTAGTGTTTGCTTGTCTGAGAAGGATCTTATTTCTCCTTTTTTTATGAAGCTTAGTTTGGCCAGATATGAAATTTTTGGTTGGAATTTCCTTTCTTTAACAATGCTGAATATAGGCCCCAAATCTCATCTGGCTTATAGGATTTCTACTGAAAGGTCTGCTGTTAACTCAATGGGATTTCCTCTGTAGGTGACTTGCTCCTTCTCTCTAGCTTCCTTTAATATTTTTTCTTTCACTTCAACTTTGAATAATCTGATGACCATGTGTCTTGGGGATGGTCATCTTGTATAGTATCTCACAGGGGTTCTTTGCATTTCCTGAATGTTGGCCTCTCTAGCAACATTTTCATGGATGCTATCCTCAAATATGTTTTCCAAGTTGCTTGCTTTCTCACCCTCTTTTTCAGGGATACTAATGAATCATAGATTTAGTCTCTTTATGTAATCCCATATATCTAGGAGGATTTGTTTATTCTTCTTTATTGGTTTTCCCTTACTTTTGTCTGACTGAGTTATTTTGGAGAACTGATCTTTGAGTTCTGAGATTCTTTCTTCAGCTTGGTCAAGTCTGCTGTTAATACTTGCAACCGTATGGTGAAATTCTTGAACTGAGTTTTTCAGCTCTAGTAATTCAAGTTCTTTCTTAAAATGGCCATTTTGTCTTTCATCTCCTGTACTGTTTTATTGTATTCCTTAGATTCCTTGGATTGGTGTTTGACTTTCTCCGAATGTCGATTTTCCTTCCTATCCATCTTCTTCAATTTATGACATTTCAGCCATTTCAACCTGGTTAAGAACCATTGCTGGGGAACTAGTGCTGTTTGGAGGCAAGAAGACACTATGGCTTTTTGAGTTGCCAGAGTTCTTGTACTGATTCTTTCTCATCTACATGGGCTGATGCTTCTGTCTTTGAAGTTGCTGTCCTTTGTATGGTTTTTTTTTTTCTTTTTACTCTTCTTTGATGCCTTTGGGGGTTTGATTGTGGGATAAGGTGGGTTCAGTCAACTGGCTTTGAGTCTAGTCCACTGCTGAGTCTTGGAGCCCCCTCTAATTAGTGTCACGTTTCTTTTTTTGGGCGTCTGGTCCATGGGGCTCCCTCAAGTAGAGGCTGCAATTGGCAGACAGGCTGTATGCCTGCTGGGTCATCCTTAATCTTCTGTCCTAGTGCTTCCCAGGGAAACACAGTATCACGCCCACCTGCAGAGTTCAAACAGAAGTGGGACTGTGGGCTGCAAGCTGTAGTGGGTGTGGCCTGTCTGGCTACGATAGGTGGGGATAGCTGGAGTTGCCTGTCCTGTCATCGAGGTATTTCTGGGATGACAGGAGGCTGTTCCCCTCAGCGAATTCAGTCAGAAGTAGGACTCCTGGGCTGAGAGCACCAGCAGGTGTGGTTCACCTGGCTATGAGAGGTAAAGGTAGGTGGAGTCACTCAACCCACTGTTTGGCTGTCTCCCAGAACAACAGGAGACTGTATCTGCTGGCTACGTTCAGACAGAAGCAAGACCACTTGGTTGGAAGCTCTAGCAGCCCTTGCCCACCTGGCTACCAATGGCAGGGGTGGGTGGGGTTGCCCATCCTGCCATCCAGGTGCTTCTCAGGACAACAGGAGGCTGCACCTGCCAGCTGAGTTCACACAGAAGTGGGACCACTGGGCTGGAAGTCCTAACAGCCATTGCCTGCCTGGCTAGCAGGGGTAGGTGAGGCCCCCCACTCTGCCATCCGGGCACTTACTGGGATGACAAGAGGCTGTGCCCGCAACTGAATTCAAGTGGAAGTGAGACCACTGGGCTGGAATCTCTAGCAGGCATTGCCCTCCTGGGCTACCAGTGGCAGGGGTGGGTAGGGTCACCCACTGGCTGAGTTCACACAGAAGTAGGCTGCTGGGCTGGAAGCTGGTGCTGAGCCTTGTCTGGTGAGAGTGGGCAGAACAATCCTACTGCTCCTATGCACTGTGACTGCAGCCTCTATTGGGGCCGTGACACCAGTGCTGGTCTGCTGCAGAACTCAAGACTTGTAGAGGTCCCGTTAGACTCAAGAGTTTCTCCTGCAAAACATCCAAGTGGCTCTTTGTCTCAGTTTAGAATCGTGGTTGGAGAGGGTATGCTAGGGTGCCAGGGGGATTTTCCTATTCCCAGTTTTGCATAGATTCCTGTGAAGAGTGTGAATCCCTCAGGAGACTCTCACTCACTCACCCTTTCCCATGATGGAGAGGTTCTTCCAGTTCTGCACCGAGTCCAGACAGGCTGGTGCCCAGCTTCCCTCCTCTCTGCTCTCTGTGTTCCCCTGCTGTTTTGATGGATCCTGATGTGTTTCTTAGATGATCAGCCTGCAGAGTCAGCATTCACTAGCCCTTTCATCTCCTCTCCATAACAGCAGTAAACATGAGCTGCCTCTAGTCTGCCATCTTGACCCAACTCCCTTAAACCTCTTTTCTTTATAAATTACCCAGTCTCAGGAATTTCTTTATAGTAATGCAAGAACAGACTATCACACAGTGTCTGGAGGAGATATTTGTGTACCTATGTTTTATAGCCACATTATTTACAATAGCAAAAAGGTGAAAGCAATTCAAGTGCCCATGAATGGATACACAAAATGTGGTGTGTATACATACACAATGAAATTTTATTTAGCTTTTAAAAGGGGAGAAATTCTGATACATGCTACAACATACATGAACCTTGAAGATGGTGTACTAAGTGAAATACACAAGTCACAAAAGAACAAATGCTGTATTAGTTGAATTCATACAGAAAGTAGAATGACTCTTTCCAGGGGCTAGGGGGAGGGAGAAATGGGGAGTTACAGGTACAAAGTTTCAGTCTTACAATGTGAAAAAAGTTCTAGAGATAGACAGCGATGATGGTTGCATGGTAGTGTGAATATACTTAATGTCACAGAACTGTACATGGCCAAGTACAGTGGCTCACACCTGTAATCCCAGCACTTAGGGAGGCAGAGTCAGGAGGATAGCTTGAGCTGAGGAGTTCAAGACCTGCCGAGACAATATAGTGAGACCCCATTCTCCATGGTGGGGGTGGGGGGGGGAGGAAAAAAAAGAAAAAACCTGTACTTGTAAAAAAAAAAAAAAGTTAAACTGGTAAATTTTGTGTTACATATATTATACCCAAATTAAAAGTAAATTTTAAAAGTTAAAGATGAAGTTTAAGAGAAGCTCAGGAAATAAAAGAGAGAACTTTTACTTGAAGATTCTAACTGTTTGGCTTGGTCCACCGGTGCAGAGGTGTTCCCTGACATAAAATTCTCCATGGATTTTAGCTCTAACTTGAAGAGAAATGTCATCACAAAGGGGCCTAGTGTTACCTGGTCCTTTATTGATCTGAGGTGAAGCAGCTCCGACAAGGTACTGGAAGAAAGTGACTCCATTTCTGTAAGGTCAAAGAAAGCTTCTTTATGTCAGTTGGAATTTGATTCAGCTGTGTATGACACCAACGCCCCTAAATAACTTTGGCTTTAGAAAGACAGAGGTTTATTTGGCTTTCACATAGAAAAATCCAGAGACACACCAACTAGAAATGGCTTGGTGACTGTACAATCAATGTGACCCCAGCTATCACACCACAGTTCAGATGGGATGAAGGAGGAAGAAGAAATGCATGGAGAGCCTGCCACTGAGTGAACTCCCTTTAATGAGATTTCTTAAAAGCCCTCCCCAGTGATCTCTGCTTACATAGCCTTGGCTACCCCTAATAGCAAGAGATTGGAAATATGTGCTTTTAGTTCAGCACATTCTCCCCCAACTACAGCTGGAATTCTACCAGAGGAGGAGGGAGAAATGTATGTTTATTATGCAGCTAGCAGTGTCTGGGGCGATCGATACCTCCTTCTTTGTCTGTTTCTTCACACAACTAATTTCCAAGTTGTATGCCTGGCTGTGGGGAGCTCAGTTAAGTGTCTGCACTCCGGAGTTTGTTTTCTGCACTGGGAATGGGGAGATTCTCACTAGAAGATGTGTCAAATTTGAAAAAAAAAAAATTTAAAGGTCTAGGGTAGCATGAATGAGAGATGCCCATTACATTCTCTAACCATCAAATGATGTAGTTCAAGTAAAAAGAGAGGCTGAAAACATGCCCCATAGTGTTGTGTAAAATACGTTCGAGATGTTTCACGGGTGCTAGATCAACCCCTAACGCATGAATGAACCTCAAAAAATCACTGAGGAATTTTCTGCCTGGAGGCAACCCTACCCACCTTAAATCAATCATCAGGCAGCCTCTTAGGAAGGAAAGAGCCAAGGAACAGAAGGTGGGCTTGGGTCTTAGATCTGTTCCGAATGAACGGGTGATCTGCAGGTTCCTGTAGCTGTTTCCTCTCTACAAAATGGGGTTGTTGGGAGAATTCATGAGAAAATGTATGTATTACTTTGTAATCTATAAGAACACTGAAGGAATATTAGTTGTCTGTTGCTTAGATAGTAAGCGATTATTAATTTAAATACCTATGATATAGAAGACAATACACTAGATACTTTATAATAATGTTCCTGTACTTCTGTCCCCAGTCATTACCACCACTGCACATGCCCAACCCACACAATCCTGTAAGATGGGTGTTATCTTCATTTTTTGTATCAGGAGCATGAGATTCAGAGCCACTGAATAACTTGCTCAAGGTCATGCAAAGTAAGTGGCTACGCCTAAGTTTCAATGGCATTCTCTCTGTTTCCAAAGCCCATTTTCTTTGCGCTAGTACAATGATGCAGAAACCACACAATGCTTCAGAAAAAATGTACTTTTCTCAAATTGCCCTTTATAAACTAGGGAGAGCAAAGGATGTAAAGAAACTACTGCTGCGTTAAAGGTAAAGCTGAACTTAAGAGGTTTATATGGCTCTCCTGAGGCTGGAATGTGGGAAAAAGTGGCAGAGTCCTGTCACATCTGCTCAGAAAGCACCTTATCCACTGTGCTCTCCAGGATTTAATCAGGGAAGGACAGGAGGGATCCTTCCCTTTTTTTTCTGAGATAATTGTCACTTGAGAAGTTGAACAGCAAGTGAAAACATCTTGTTCTGAGAGAAAAGTGTCTGTGGAGCCTTTCCTTTCACACACCATAATCATCCCACCAACTTTCAAAGCTCCACTGAAATGACTTCCAAATTGGACTGAATTACCATGTCTGGGAGATATTCAATGTGGTAGACGAATAACACCTCCCTCTGCCCGCGCCCCCCCGCCCCCCCGCTGAAAAAAAAAAAAAAAAAAAGCCCACGTCCTAAACCTGTGAATGTTCCTTTATATAATAAAGTGTCTCCATTGCAGATGTGATTAAGGACCTTGTAATGGGGGAGATTATCTTGGATTATAGAGCGGGAGTCAATATTATCACATGGGCCTTAAAATAAATAACAACTTAAGCTGGACATGGTGGCTCATGCCTGTAATCCCAGCACTGTGGGAGGCTGAGACGGGCAGATCACTTGAGGTCAGCAGTTCGAGACCAGACTGGCCAATACGGTGAAACAACATCTCTACTAAATATACAAAAATTAGCCGGGCATGGTGGTTGGTGCCTGTAATTCCAGCTACCCGGGAGTCTGAGACAGAATTGCTTGAGCCCGGGATGTGGAGGTTGCAGTGAGCCAAGATCGCACCACTGCACTCCAGCCTGGGCAACAAAGTGAGACTCTGTCTCAAAATAAAAAAATAAAATAACAGCTTAAAATATAAGAAGCATTAAAAAAAAAAAAAAAAGTAAGAACTTTTTCAGGTGCAGTCAGATGAGATGTGACTACAGAAGAAAGGCACAGAGAGATGCTGGAATGTTGCTGGCTTTGAAAATGGAGAAAGGGGGCCCGGAACCTAGGAATGCAGGCCGTCTCTAGAAGCTGACAAAGGCCAGGACGCAGCCTCTCCCCTAGAACCTCCAGAGGGAAGGCAGCCCTGCCAGCATCTTGAGTTTAGCTCAGTGAGACCCATGGTGGACTTCTGACCCACAGAACTGTAAGACAGTAAATCTGTATTACTTTAGTCGACTGAGTTGTAATCCGTTACAGAAAGCAATAGAAAACTAATGCATTCAGGATAATTACTGGTTTCAAAGTTTCTTAGTCTGTGTAGCTGAACATTTCTGAAAGATCTGATCCTTTTTTCTCGCTGTCCATTTCCAATTAAGCCCCCTACCCTGTTGATTCTGCCTGTAGAAATAATACATGTGACATATGCTACTACCCTTGAGGACTGGCTTTGTGCCAGGCTCTTGCTATATACTTTCTGTACATTTTCTTCAATCTTTACACCAATGTTTGCCAAGCAGGTAATACCTCCTTTTTATCAGATGAGGAAATTGAGACTCTGGGAGGCTAAGTGACCTGACCAGGGAGAAATGATGGAGCCAGCATCCAAACTCCCTTGTCCTATCTGGCAGGCACCTCTGGGAGGAATGCCATCAACATTCTGGAATCTGGCTTTCCCTCTCCATCCTCACAGCCATGGTCCTGGCATAGGTTCTTATATCCTGCTGAAGTGGCGTCGATGTTGTCTGTCTGGGGTAATACCCGAGGTTTGTTGCCTCATATCAAGGAAATTAAGAATGCAGACACACACAAGGAGTGAGTTTAAGAACAGAAGTTTAATAGGCAAAAGAGAAAAGCTCCCTTGTGCAGAGGAAAGAGGTTTGGAATGGATCTCCTGGTTCCCAGTGCTACGTGGTTGGTTTTATAGATGAGCCTGAAGAAGTGTCTGATTTACATAGGGCACAGAGGATTGGTTGGACCAGGCATTTCATTTACATAGTGCACAAAGAAGCTGGCAGGTCCACCCTAATCTTTTATTTTGCAAATGGTTCTCTACCTGGCTGGCGCCATGTTGCCTGCTTCTTTACTGCACACAGGATGACAAAGAAAAGGCAGGAGCCTCCATGTCGAACATACCTGGCTTCCAGGTACTCCTTTTCTATTGGCACAGCTGCTGGCATTTACCTATGGAAGCTTCCAGCTTGTTTATCTATGTTTGTAGCTTGATTTTTCAGGCTGCTTTCTGTTAGAAAAAAAATTATTCTGGGGGCTGATTTTTATTAAAAGCAACTTCCACTGAGAACTCTCTTACCCTCATTATCTGCTTAAATAATTTCTTTTTGGCTCCTCTGTCACTGCCGGGGTTATGTCTCGTGAGTCCTAAGATGTCTCCCATCTCAATCGTCCCTGATGGTTTGTTACGCACAGAAGGCAGAACAACTTGTTGAAATCACAGACCTGTTCTTGCCACTTCTCTGCTTAAACCCTCCCAGGGTTCCCCACTTTATGTTGCATAAATCCAACCTTCTTAGCATGGCATTCAAAATCCTTCACAATCTGGCTCTGAGTTCAGTCCACCCCTTCAAACTCTCCATGCTACAGACCCATCAACATGGCAGCCTTGCACCAGAATATGCCATGGACGTTTCCTCACCATATATATGAACCTCTTCACATGCCAGACTAGGAAACTGTGGATCAGAGATGTGAAGGTACTGCCCTAGGTCACATAGTTTGTATGAAACAGTCAACACTAGATCCAAGTTCCCCATTAGACCCCCCTGGAGCCTTAGAGATAGAATCTCTGATCCCTCCACTTCCCTCCTCTACTGCCATTACTGAGTGAACCCGGCCACCCTCTTGTGGGGAGGGCTACTGATCTGTTTTCCATATGGAATTGAAATCCAACTTACCTCTCCACTGCTTAAAATTCTTCAATAGTTATCCATTGCCCTTAAAATAAAGACCCAAACCCTTAAGGATATGGCCCCTGCATGACTTTCCAGCTCCATCTCAGGACCCTCTGCATCTCACTAGGATGCCCACTGTCTTTCAGACTCCTCTATGTGCCTTGCACCCTCCTACCATGGGGCTTTTGCACATGCCATCTCTGTCTCGGAGCTCTTCTTTCTCTCCATCTCTTCTTCTGTCATCTCCCTTCAGCCAGCCCTTTCCCAGGATGCCTTTCTGATGCCAGACTGGGTGCAGGCCCCCTGTAAGGTGTTCTTTCTCTGCTCCCAGTATTTTCTTTCTGTTTAGTCCATCAGTCTGTAATGATCTATGTGTGTGGTTGTTTTATGTCTTCTCTCCATCAAGCTCTGTGTTCCATGAGTTTGAGCAAGAACTTGATCTGTTCACTTTTGTATCCCCAGTGCTGATTATAGCACCTGCAGTGGATGGAACTCGATAATTATCTGTTAAATGACTAAGCACCAAATGGCCCCAGCTGTTAAGTAGATCTTATAATTTCTGTGTATGTGTCTTATAAAGGAAAGAGCAAGAGAGGTACCAATGTTTCAACCTCTGGTGACACAGAACTGGATATCCCATCCTGTGGGGGGGGGGGGTGGGGGGGGTGGTGGTGGTGGGGGGGGGGTGGTGGTTGTGGTGGTGGTGGTGGTTGTTATTGCTGGTATTAATTTTGTTTTGCTTTGTTTGGGGGAAAAAGATTCAAATGTTGTAAAATACATAAATAAAACCTTTCTGAAACAGATTTAAACTGTAAGAAAACTCTAAGCTGTCAAATGAATAAATTTAAATTAATCTTATTTAAGAACACAAGTAGGAACTCATGACAACTTCTTGGGAAATGGGCTTAAAAAAAAAAAAAAAAAACACTGTAATATCTTTAGCACCAGGGCTATACAATTAGGCATGGAACATTATTTTATTTAATTTTTACATACAGGACAGGCATATG
Source organism: Rhinopithecus roxellana (assembly GCF_007565055.1). Taxonomy (NCBI): domain Eukaryota; kingdom Metazoa; phylum Chordata; class Mammalia; order Primates; family Cercopithecidae; genus Rhinopithecus; species Rhinopithecus roxellana. The sequence goes on from NC_044557.1 coordinate 102,347,986, forward strand.
CAATATACTATGTATAGAATACCAGACATAGCTGATTCCAAAATTATCATTGCTTTCCACTTCTTCTCACACATTTCTTAAGATGCCATCTGATCCAAAAGTGTTTCAAATACTGCTCCGGGCTTTTAGCATTTGGATGTCTTTTGACATCAAAGGAGAGTTAATGAGCTCTGTTTAACTTACAAGGATTTTAAACTTTTAGCTTTTTATTATGAATTTGAAAAATGTACATTTTGTCAAGAGTTTACCTGTCATCTTCCTGTCCACAATCCAGCAGAAAGTAGAATACCGTACTTTCAAATTTATCCTAAAATAATGCTATTCTCCTTGTCAACATCACCAGAGGTGTATTCATACTTTTTCCTAAACCTCATCCATGAAATACATTCCTTATCTGGTGCCTTTCTTGGATGACCCATAATTTGAAGATAAAATATTGTGGGGAGCTACTGTTTGTCTTATCTCTGCTGTATCCCCACTGCCCAGCACATAGGAGACACTCGGTGAATATTTTTAAATGGACACATAAGTTTATTAAACTTTTTACATGAAAAATAATACCTTTTTATTTTAGAAGTTTTAGGAGAAATAGACAAAGTAAAAAAGATGATACTACTTAAAGATAATCGTTAACATTTTGGCATATTCTTCCCGACATTTTTTGCTATGCATGTATATATATTTTTTCTTTTTACAACATGCTATACATACAGTTTTCTAACCTGTATATTTTCCTACTTACAATATATTCAATGTATATATTCCATGCCATCAAATATTTTTAACTACACCATTAATTATGGCTGTGCAATATTGCACAGTAAGAATGAATGACAGTTTGTATAACCAATCCCACTAGAAAACATTGCCAATGCAGTAAATGTTCTATTTCAGCATTTGGGGAAAACAGGGCCTTATGGTTACTAGTGAGTATCTAGGGCCAGAATTCAGTGAAAAAGGCTTAAGTCCAAAATCACACAGAACATTCTTTTAGTCTTCCTTTGATGGACCAGGAACATTCTAAAAATGACTTTCTATATAGAAGTAAATGTTACCCTTTAGAAGACATCTGTGCCAGACTATCAAACAAAACAGTAGCCCTGGTGTCAAGAGGGGAACTCCAGCCTAGCCTCCCAATACCAACAAATGGCTCTTGCTGATAGAAAAAAGAAATGGTTGTCATATTGATTTGCATACGAGGCTGAAAATTGTGCATGGGAATTGAGACTAAATATTCCAATTCTTCTGTTTCCTTATTATATCTGAGAAAACCTGCCCCTCATTTCAAGTCCCTGCCTTAGGTAGGGTGGCAGATTTCGACTGTGTTATGAAAAGCAGAGATTTACTTTCAAGAAACACTGACCCCATTTGACAAGTGCGTAGGATATCATTTCTAAGACTGGTTTTGAAATTAGTTTGTGCTTAAGCAGCTGGGTGTAGTGGCTCCTGCCTGTTTGGGAGGCCAAGATAGGCAGATCACTTGAGGCCAGGAGTTCAAGACTAGCCTGGCCAACCTGGTGGCCATCTCTACTAAAAATAAAAAAAAAAAAAAAAAAAAAAAAAAAAAAAAGCCAGGTGTGGTGGCAAGTGCCTGTAATCCCAGTTACTCAGGAGACTGAGGCATGAGACTTGCTTGAACCCAGGAAGTGGAGATTGCAGTGAGCCAAGATCATGCCACTGCACTCCAGCCTGGGTGAAGAATGTAAGACTGTCTCAAATAAAATAAAAATTTGTGCTTAAGATTCATGATGAAATCTGGCACATATGGTGGTCAGGCTAAGTGCTGAATAGTGCCAGGGATGGTCTATGGGTCATATCATGGTCTATGGGAAGACCATACTTGGAGCTTGTATATCTGACAAAAGAGAACTCCTGCTGGTGGCATGGAGCTGTCCCTGATCCATCCACACAATTATATTTCATATATCTTACAACATATTATAAGGTTCCCATCTGGAAACTGCCACAGAGCATAAATCAAAATAGGTTTCTCCAGAACCAACTACTGTTATTGAACATGTTCCGCAAGTGGTAACTTTAATAGAAAATCCACTACATCTCGTCTCTAGATGGAAATTTCAACAATAAGGTATTTTAGATGATTTATGTGACATTGTCTGCAAGCCAGTTGCACAGCCTAAGTGAATGTGTTCTGTAAACTATAAGGATTACACAAGGTTAAGATATAAGGAACTGGTTCAATGTCTAGTAATTTGTTATAATATTTTCAGTTTGTTTGCTCTAAAATTTTATTTTTATATTTTTCCAATACGGAGTCTTACTCTGTCACCAAGGCTGGAGTGCAGTGGCACGATCTCGGCTCACTGCAACCTCTGCCTCCCGAGTGGCTGGGATTACAGGTGCGTGCCACCATGCCTGATAATTTTTGTATTTTTAGTATGGAAGGAGTTTCACTATGTTGGCCAGCCTGGTCTTGAACTCCTGGCCTCAAGTGATCCACCTGCCTCAGCCTCCCAAAGTGCTGGGATTACAGGCGTGAGCCACCAAAACTGGCCTAAAATTTTATTTAAAATAAAGTACTTCTAATAAAATCTCTGACCCAGAACTAAACCTCTCAGGATATAAGCAATTACATAAAGATAACATTGATCTAAGTTAATTTGAGGTCACTGTTGATTACCATGAGGTGAAAGTGCCTTATTTCATGCTGCCCAAGGGATAAAACATGCCTTATGTCTCATAAGTTTGAAACCTGGAGGCAGGGGTTGGAGCAGGGAGAAAATGTTTCTTTTCCATCTCTTCTAAGAAGGGTTGATCTGTGTCCCCTTAGCACTCAGCACAGTGCCATGCATTTGACATGTTCTTAGAAGCTCCCAGATGAGGAAGAGAGGATTAGTATATGGGGAGGATCTGGGTCCTCCATGATCCTCTATGAGCCCACAACGATCCTTCGGCTGATGGCTCCTGGCAAGGTGTAGATGAAAAGGACCAGGAAGATGATGAGGATGATCAGAATGAAAGCAATGATGATGTACTTTTTGTAATTCTTCCAGATGAGGTGGTACAGGCACTTAAAGGGGCTCATGAACCAGGAAAAGGAGGTGTCTGGGCGGCTGAGGGGGAAGGAAGAGAAAATCAAAAAGGGGGTCATCCTGTCAACACTCAGAGTGCTTAAGACACCCAGGAAATATTTCTAACTCCCACTTTCTGAGGACCCATAGGGAGAGGCCTGAAAATGGGAGAAGAGCATGTGGCCTGAAGCAGGAGCAGCCTGACATTTGTATGATGAGGATTCCTGTACCATGGTTAAAGGCTGGTGTGGAGCAGAGAGCAAGAGTCCAGTTAGAATCCAGCCCAAGGCCCCATCACCCTCCATCTGTCCAACCTACCAGCTCAAATCCCACCTTTTCTATGCAGTCTTTCCTGACAGCCTCAGACCCCAATGATTCCCTTCACTTCAAGTTCCTAACTCTTTCATCGCTTGACTCACCCTCTTTTGAAACTTTTGGAGTCTTCTATACTCTGACAACTATTTTATGAATGCGTTATTTTTCCCAAATAGATCGAAAGCTCCTGGAAGGCATAGCTGATGTCTTATATTTCTTCTTATATTTAGCTTTTTCTTCAAAAAGCTACACAGGTTGGAAGGCACCGATTGACTGCCTCCTGGCTTCCTGGGTATCTCACAGGACTGCTCTAATGAAGTGCCCATATCAGACACCAGTGAGGACTGCAAAGGCCCCTTCCCATTTCTGATGTTCCCACCCATAACTCCACTCACTTGGGCTTGGCCAGGGGCTCTGGCTCCTTTCGGGCTTTTCCAACAGGATTTTTCTCAGCTTCTTCTGCTGTAACTAGGTGGAACTCAGCTTCAACCTTGCCCTGCAAAAAGATGCAAAAGCTTTCGTTTCTAGTCACAAAGGCCCACTGGGCCAATGGCAACCTTCTAGAAGTGTTACCAAGTTGGAGAATTCCAGAAAGTATTTTGATTATCCTGCTGCTTTATTTTGATAAATATTGTTGCTTTTTTGGTCCTGGGAGAAGCCATTTTTATGATGAACACCAAAAGCCTAGGAATGATGTTTCAAGATTTGTGGAAGGAAAGCGTCCCATGTGTCCACACAGACACACAAGCCCAGTCACATGTACTACTCTTCTTGTAAACACGTGATATTTGAAGAAATATTGCAGTAATTAGAAAGGGGACTAACTGAGTGGCAGACCCTTTTGAATCTGATACAGTCTGTCTTCTCTGTCAATTCTCAAGAGGAAGTTGGTGACAGTGACCCCACATTTGCTGAATGGTGTTTCCTTTCTGTCATTCTTCATTCTTTTTGTTGTCCCCACTAGTGATTTTAGGGTTATCCTTTTATTATAGCACTCCCTCCCTCTTCCCCTATTCTCTCAATAAGGAATGGCCTATTTTATTTGAAAATTGTGAGTAATGTGTTTCTTTAGAGCACTATGCCACAGTTCTTGGCAGGAACGTATGTCTCGATTTATCAAAGGATGAGATAGGACCCCCACAAAAGTTAGCCTTTCTCCTTTGTTCACTAATTCATTCAGCACTTTTGGGGATCCTTTGTATGCCATGCATTGCTCTAGGCACTAGAGACTTAATGATTAAGAAAAACAGAACTTCTGATCTCCTGGAGCTCTTATTCTTGGTGACAGAGACTCTCATTTCTCCTGCCTCTTTTGGTTTTGTGCATTGAAATTCAAGATGATAGGAGGGAGGCAGAGCTGGTAGGAGTGAAGCATTTTATTACACACGATTGCTGATAAAGCTTCTTCCTCTGAATCACACATGAACTGGGCATTACTTGACTTCACAGACATTATTGATTTCCTACCCCAATACAAAAGTCTAAGATTCCGATGAGCCAGTGGTCTTGTGTTAACTTACCCATTCACCCTAAAAAGGCCAGGACTTCTTCACAAGTAGGTTTGGTTGCTGGCAGCCATTAAAATATAATCATGGGAGATATAAGAATGATATGGAATACATATGGGTAAGGTTGCGGGGCAGGAAAAGAGAGGGAGTGGCATGGCTGCCTGAATTAATAAAGAAGTGCAGTGGACTTTTATTACCAGTGAAATCATGAGTTAAAATCTAGATGGTCTCATTCATCCTTTGAATGGAACCCTGGCCCAACTCAGAGTAGCATTAAATGTCCGATGATCTAGAAATGTTTCATGAAAACATGTATATATGTAGTCGCTCATTCCTGGTGAGAAATCTTAGCCCCATAGGCAATGACTTGCACATATAGGCATTCAGAAAATATTTGAAAACTGTGGGGAAAAAATATAAAGCTTCTATTGATTTTAATTTCTCCTTTACACATTCATCAATAGTAGAGTAATAATATGTATAACTGTAATTGCAATGCTTTACTGATTGCTCACTTTGCCCCAGGTTTGTTTGTTCTATCATTTATCTGTCTATCAATCATAGCAATAAGCAAGGTAGGTCTCCCTTGTGTAGATACAGAAATGAAACCACAGAGATCAAATAACTTTTCTAAGGTCACACAGACGACAAGCCAACCAACTGGAATTTGAACCCAGGTCTGTATGATACCAAAGCTCATACTCTTTCCCTTATAGCAGGCTGCCTTCCAACTTATTCATCTAATTGCCAGAACATTGGACTAGAAGGTTTATAAGAGCCTGCCTACTCTAACATGAGATGACTCCATAATTGTCTTCATGATCACCATCCAATGGCACTTGTCTTCTTGAGTCTCAGTTTTCTGATCTGTCAAATGGCCAGATGCTTTCTAGAGCTATCTGGTTCTAACTTCTAGGATTGATGAAAGGCAGAGTTAAGGACTTGATGGCTGGGAGAGACTCAAGAAATAAGTCCAAAACTCATGGAGAAATGGTGTCCAATATACAAAACAGACTTATTTCCAGAGATCATTCACAGGTAACTTAAGCTCCGCTGAGCAGTATGTTATACACTAGGAACTTCATCCACTTCCTCTAATTTGAAGTAGAGTCAGCTTAAGAGGGGCTAACCAATTGCTAGGATCCAGAATGCTTGGAAGACAGAATAGAAATCAACAGAGAGTAAGTTAGGGCCACAGTAAGAGGATCGCAGTTGCCCCTTTGTTCTCTACTCTTAATAACAATAAACTCAACTCTGGCACTTTATAACTTACATGGTGTTTTATGCATGCATTAGCTCATTTAACCTTTTGGGCAATCTGACAAACTATACGGCATTTTTATTACCGTTTTACAACCAAGTAAACCAAGGCTTGGTGATGTTTGCTAACTGATGTTAAAAAAACCCAGATTTGCACCAAGGTCCTTTGATGCCAAACTCCATTCCTTTGCCACTTTACGTGTCTAAATGGCACTTTGTTCTGGAAGAAAAAAGTAGGCTATTTATGTAACAATGAATAAACGTGCCATTTCTGAAATATTCAGGAGGAACCCCATAATTGCTGTCATTGCTCTGGCATTAGTATATGCTTTTGATCTCTATCTGTGGGCTGGCTTTAGATAGCTTAATATTATAGCATAGCATGGCATAGCGTGGCATAGGACAACACAAATAGTCCAGTGAATAGAACTTGTGAATAGACAGATCCGCATTTGAAACCAGGCTCTACAATTTACTAGCTGTGTGATCTTGGGTAAGTCACCTGCCCTCTTTAAGTCTCACTATACTGAGGCTATTAACAGCATGTACCCTATAAGGTTGCTTTGAAAAATAAATGAAATAACACATATGCAGTGCTTAGCCTAGGGCTTGTTAACTAGAAAGTCTTTAACTATGGTAGTGGTTAACTTCAATACTATTTCATCAACAGAAACGTGCAGTTTAACAGAAAACATCTTCTGCCCATAGAGAAAATACCAGAAAAGTCCCACAGGCCCAGATTCCTACAGGAAAAGAAATGCAAAGAAAAAGGAGGCAGAGAATATTAAATTTCTTCTGCCCTAGACATAGGAGTCATTTGTTATCATGAAGAGCCTTGTGCCAGCTCCACCACCCTGCTAGAAAGGTCACAATGCATCTATCAGGCATCGGGAAGGCTGCAGGGGAAAGGTGTTTACTGACAGCTTCGATAAATGTCGTGGCTCTGGGTATCGGTCCACACAGAGGTTTCCTGTCCTGTTTCAACCATCAGCATCCAGCTCAGCACCAAGGAGAGGTCATAAGCTAATAATATCCTCTAAATGTAATTTAAAATCAGAGTTAGTAAAAATAGACAGTCTGAGAGACGATCTACTAGCCTAATGATATCTGTGGATGGGAGACAATAAGAAAAGATACTTGAGAAGCCTAGATTTGTCATATCACGTATACAATTGATGTGCCAAACTGCACTGTGCCTACAGAAGGGATGCCTTCGGAGGCTGAGAAGTGATTGCATTGGGAATGGACATGCCTTCAGCAGTGATTATTGCTTATGAAAACACACCCCTGACTGGAATTACATGAGGCATTCTCATATGTTAATGGAGGAAAGTATGCTGGCAAAATCTTTTAGGAAAAGGAATATATATATATGTATATATATACACACACATTGCATATACACATTATGTATACATGTATTTACGTGTATAGTTATGTCCACATACATGCATGTACATACATACATAAGATCTATGACCACAAAAATACATAGTTGTATACACATATACACATGTATACAACTACATATGTGTGTATATTATATGTAGTTGTATACACATATATACACACATCCAACTATGTGTGTGTATTATATGGTCATACATAATCTTATATGCTGAATGTAGGAATTCCATTTCTGGGTAACTAAGTTAAGGAAATAATTCAAAACTCAGAAAAAGTGTTATGTACAAAGCACAGTCATTATTCTTTTGGATGTTCAAATTGCCCTATTTGCTCCACTGAGATGTCCCAGACTCATTTTGGATTTTATCTGCCATAGACCTGGAGTCAGCCATTTCCCCAAAGATCCCTGTGTTTTGTTTCTTTGGTTGGTTGGTTTTTAGTAGGAGCTGATGTGTAGAAACCAGGATCTAGGTGCTAGGAGTCATCTTTGCTACTGGGTGATTTTACTTCTAGATTCTTCAGTGGATAGAGCTTACAACATATTTATTAAAAATCCATTAATCCATAGTGATAACAGTAACAACAAAAGCAAGGGAAAATCATTAGAGATGACTCTTATACCAACTCTGAATTCTAAAATTTGGTTATTAAGCGATATAATTATGTATTTATCCTGTCTTTTTTGGGAGTAGGGGAGGAGGGTGACTGATTTATTTCCAATTGATGAGGGAAAGCTCTTTTTAACAGATAAATGCCAACCAATAAACACATTTTTTCAAATGATAGTAGATGGGTAAATAGATCGATAGATAGCTTAGACAGACAGATGTAAGGAAGGGTGAGAAAAATTATTTTATAAAACCAAAGAAATAATTAAGATCACCAGTAGTTATTAAAGCCTTTGGGTAGAGCAGAACAGGAATTCCCCACAGCACCATGTTACCCATCAGTTGTCTGCTAACTGCAGAGGGGAAAATGTGCCTTTACAGCGAAGAGATCTTGTATTTACCAACAGAGTCAAGTGAGCAAACACAGCATCACTAATATGAGACCATCTGATAGCATGTGCCTCCTGGCATGATCCACTATGGAGTAAACAGCATCACCTATTAAACAACTTGATAAATGCTGTCATATCTGACTTACACTTCACAGGAAATACAGAGGATAGAGAATAAGATAAGCAATATGATGAGAAAACAACCAGATAAAGAAAGCCTAGTCTCATTAAACAGTCAACATGAGGGGAAAATGTCAAAAGATTGTTTTAAAATAGACCAAAGAGATATAATAATGAAAAGCAATACATACACCATGATTGAGTCTTGTTTTGAAAATGATACAGCTATATAAGACATTTTGGGGGCAATAGGGTATTCTTTTTCTAGATGGAGACATGAATATGGTGTGGATATCAGATTACATTAGGGAATCATTATTTACTTATATGTGGTGTGGTTATGTAGGAGAGTGTCTATATTCCTGAGAGATGCATGCTGAAGTATTTAGGGGTAGAGTGTCAGAATGTCTGCAGCTTAAATTGTTCAGTCAAAAAATAGGCATATATACGTACACACAAATACTCAAACATACTTCATATATCGATGGAGTATACGCAAATATATTGACAAATATGGCAAAATATCAGCAAGTGTTGAATCTTGGTGGTAGATCTATGGCTGATCATTGTTCCATTTCAACTTTTCTGTGTGCTCACATTTTTTAAATGAATAAATGTTGAGGACAAACACAATGATTAAACTGGCATTTTTATTTTGAGAATATAGAGTTAATAATATTGCTAGTATAAATGCAGAGGAATGCTCATAAGAAAACTGAGTGGAACAAAATGAAGAAGGCACTATTTTAAGTATGGAATGATTATGCATAGAGAAAATATTAGGAATAACCAAACCGTTAGCAAGAGTTTTCTTTAGATGGTATACATATGTGTGCTATTTTTTCTACCTTTTGTGCTTTTCAGATTTCCTATACATGCACATTATACACCCTATCTTAAAAAGAATCTTTATATAAAAATATCTCCCTCCTCTGCTCCTATCTGATCTTGCTAAATATTATTTAAATGATCTATCTACCACCCTCCCCAGCTAAGTTGTGAACTTCAAGATGCTAGGAATTTATCTCATTCACTGTTGAATCTTTAGAACATAACATCTAAGTATGTCGCCATCACAGATGCTGACAGCTGTTTTTCACACCAAACTGGAAGCATAGAAATCTCCCTTTGAGTTTTAGTTGTTGATGTACCGGGGATGCGATTTACCTTGGCTGTCTGTCGATTTGTGGGATTAACTTGTAAAAGACATTTTTTGATCTTTGTCTATTAAAAGACTGATTTCTTTAAAGGTTGCTTTGAGTAGGATGACTTGGGATAAGGCATATAAAATGCATAGTGCAATGTGCTTCACGAAGAACATGGTCATAGATATTCCCTTTCTTTCTCCCAAGGGTCCCCATTCCTCAGCAATGCCGTGGAGCTGTTTTTCACTTACTCTGAGGACAGCCACATTCCACATTCCACACTAGAAGTTGTGTGGTCTAAATGTCTAAATGATGCTGCTGGGGGGCACTGATAAGCAGCTTTAAAAATAAAGCTGGCAGGTGTCCATGGCCATAAACAAACCCTCTCTTGCTTGCCAGGAACTAAAACCAGACAGCAATGTTCGGATACTGGCTTCAAAGAACGGGAGGAGAGGGCACACAGAGTTGGAATTAGAGAATGTCTAGGCTGGGCATGCATGTTGGAGGCACCCAGTCTAACTTAGTGATTTTACACACATGGAACAGAAGTGCCCCCCAGGAATGGCAGGAGTTTTCCATTACACCATTTACTCTGGGCCACCTAACTTGCTACTCCATTAGGAGAAAGTTGTTTTCTTAATATGGTTATTGATTACTTAAGAGTGTCAGAGGCATTTGAACCAAAGCAACTCCATCTTGAATAGGAGCTGGGTACGATGGAGCTGAGACCTACTAGGCTGCACTCCTGATGGTTAAGGCATTCTAAGTCACAGGATGAGACTGAAGGTCAGCACAAGATACAGGTCACGAAGACCTTGCTGATAAAACAGGTTGCAGTAAAGAAGCCGGCCAAAACCCATCAAAATCAATGATCAGAGGACAAGAGTGACCTCTGGTCATCGTCACTGCTACACTCCCACCAGCGAGCACCATGATAGCTTACAAATGCCATGGTAATGTCAGGAAGTTACCCTATATGGTCTAAAAAGGGAAGGCATGAATCCACCCGTTTAGCATATCATCAAGAAATAACGGTAAAAATGGGCAACTAGCAGTCCTCAGGGCTGCTCTGTCTATGGAGGTAGCCATTCTTTTATTCCTTTACTTTCTTAATCAACTTGCTTTCTCTTTACAGATGTGCCCTGAATTCCTTCTTGCCCAAGATCCAGGAGCCCTCTCTTGGGGTCTGGACTGGGACCCCTTTCCCGTAACAAGAAGACAGGGGTAGCTGGAATACATCCCTTCTGCAGGCCAAAGCAGGGCTTTCAGGACCAGGTTCCATGCTGCTCCTAGCCTTGGCTAGGCTCTGACCGTGGGCCACTGGTATGCGTGAAAATGAAGTCAATTCTTATTTTCCCTTTAGGAGGTGTAAGGGCAAATAAAAATAAAAAATGAGAGGCTTAGTTCTCCCTGTTGAAAATCGGAAGAGATTTCCTTCCCCCTTTTCTCTTAAAGCATTTACTTCAGAGAAATTGTAAGTACTTTCTCTTTTCTTTGAAATGCATATAAATTGTTTTGAAAGCTGATAGGCCTTTTGCCTTTAACACCCAGGAACGTCTTTTTCAAGGATCTGAGAACCATTTCCTTGAAATGTAAACATCAGGAGAATAGCACCCTATACCCCAGTTTCTCTGGGAGGGTAGGCGGCTAACTTTGGTGAGCACTTTGCTCCACGTTGCAAAACTACCTCCTGTCATAAAGATTTGAGAAGATTGATTAAATGACACTGCTGGGGGGGCACTGATAACAGATTTAAAAATAAATGTTTTTTAAAAATCTCTAGCAGGTGGCATAAAGATTTGAGAAGTTTGTTTTTCCTTTGGGTAAAACTAATCAAGTAACAGAAATGGTCACCTCAATGACCATGTGAATCTAGAACAATGTGTGACAAATGGGGCTGTGAAGTCCTCTTATTTGAGAACTAGTTATCATTTCTCCTGAAAATATGTGTGTAATGGGTGATTGCTGCTCATAAAAGGATGAAATTTCTGTCTCTGCAATCTCTCAACAGGTTGCTTTTAATGACTACTCAATGATAAAACTTTATTAGCTTTTGAGTTGGGATACTTTGTTTTAAATTGTATTTCCCCCGAAAATATCCCTTCAGACTTCACCTCTATGGTGAAGATTGCTGGTGACCCCAGGACAGGTTGGACGTCCCTTCTGTTTCTATGACCCTCTGCCAGAAAAGGAAGTATGGCACAGTGGTTAGGACTCAAGAGTGTAGGAGTGAACTGCTTGTGTTTGAATCTCATCCTCCCTGAGTAGCTGTGTGACATGAGGCAAGTTACTTAAGCTCTTTGTGCCTCAGCTTCCTTATCTATAAAACTGGGATTGATTAAATATGTTTTCAGGGGGTTTTAGCAGATAAATGAATTAATATACATTCAGTGTTTCGTGCTGTGGAAATCAACAAAGATCACCAAGATAAGAACAAACAGAGGCTATTTATTTAGAGCTACTGTCACTTAGGTTTGTCAGAGACACAAAAATAGGGAGAGAGGAAGATTTATCACAAGAAAAGGGAAGTCATTGGATGTGTTCTGACTGAAAGGTGCTCGTATGGGGAAACGGGAAGCAGGCTAAGCAGGGGGCTGTCATACGTGGTTAGTTAGGGGAACATATTTGGAAGGAGGGGCACCAATTAGGGAAGCTTGCAGTCATTGCCCAAGCTCTGACGGTTTGGGGCTCGTTGCTGCAGAGGTTGTAGCTTTATTGTCACGTGTGGTCTGACCACTGCTGTTTGTATGTTCAGTCTTTCAGAACAGGTTCTGGTAGTCAGTTCCTATTGGTAACACTTGTTACTACGACAGTCAGACAAGAGAAGCAACCGGCAACTGTTCTGTCTTCTCCTCAAGACAGCAGCTCCTTGGGGGCAAGAGCTGCATCCTATTCATCTCTCTATTCAGGATATCCTACCAAAGCCCTGCTCAGAGGAGGCTCTCTGTAACTGTTGAAAAATGAACTACTGAAGGAGCAACATGATCATCTAGACTCAGGGGAAAACTACATTGATAGAAATGAAGAGCATTTAATTAGAAGCCCCTATCCTTAGTATAGAAGGTGATACAGGAGTTAAGAAGAAATCACTTAGGCAGGTAGTAAGGGTATGGGAGTCCTCGGTAAGGCCTTTCTCTTTAACAAAGAGCAGCCTGTAAAGTCAAACTGCAGGCAGAGACAAGCGAGCTGGGAGCCTGCACAGTGAATGCTGGCAGGGACTAGGGACTAGGGACTAGACATGTTCAAGATGGTGGTCTCATCTTCCCTTCCCTCAGCCACGTGTACAGTAAAGAACAGAAAAGATGGTGCCAATCAACTGGAAAGCCTATTTGCATAATAAGATTAGGGTGGGGCAACCAGCCTTTCCTGGGCCCTATGTAAACGTCATACGTGATTGAACCAATGTGTGAGCCCTATATAAATCAGACACCACCTTCTCCAGCCTGCCTATAAAATCTGCTGCAGTCGGCCACCTCCCCACCTTTTTGGACGCGTCTCTCTCTCTCAGAGCTCCTCTCCTTTCTTCAGTCTATTAAACTTTCCACTCCTTAACCCATCCACACGTGTCCATATCCTGAATTTTTTCTCAGCATGAGACAACGAACCCCCAGGCAATGTAGCCATTTCAAATCTTTAATTCATTATCATGGCCAATTCATCAGGAGAATCATTTATAAAGTAGTTAAGAGTATGTTGCTAGAGGTTCCATTCCTTCCCCGCCGCCCCGCCCCCCCTTTCTTTTTCTTTTCTTTCCTTTTTTTTCTATAGAGACAGGGACTCCCTATGTTGCCCAGGCTGGAATGCAAAGTCATAGCTCACTGCAACCTTGAACTCCTGGGCTCAAGGGATCCTATTTCTTCAGCCTCCTAAGTAGCTGGGACTATAGGTAGGTACCACCATTCCTGGCAAATTTTAAAAATTTTTTGTAGAGATAGGGTCTCACTGTGTTACCCAGGCTGGGCTCAAGATGTCCTCCTACTCCAAAGTGCTGGGATTACAGGTATGAGCTACCACACCCAGCCCCTTCTTTTTTCTTACATTTACCAAAAGTGTAACCCCTAAGGATTAGATGTTAACATTGACTAAGATATTTAGGTATTTTGAGTTTGAGGCATTCCCTCATCTTGGGGCCCAGAAGGAAGTGGGAGCAGGGACTGGTCAAAACAGTTGACTGCTGAGTAAATTTTCGCTCAAGCGAAAATCTGATATTTATTGAATACTTAGTATGTTCCAGGCACACAGATTCTATTTCATTTCAGGGTTATGACAGCTCATGAGGTACATACTTTTTAATTTTCTCAATCTTTACAGCTAAGAAAGCTGAGGTTCATGGTAGAGTTCAGACAGCTGGTAAATAATGGAGCCAGGCTTTGGACCCAAGATGGTTTTTCTTATTTCTTAAAGGATGGAATCCAGGAGTCAGTGTTTATTATTATTACAGACAAGGTCTCACTCTGTTGCCCAGGGTAGACTTGAGCTCCTGGGCTCCAGGGATCCTCCTGCCTCAGCATCCCAAGTAGCTGAGACTATAAGTGTGTGCCACTGTGCTTGGCCCCAGTTAGCCTTGAATCCATTGCTTATCTGCTGACCTGGCACCGTTCTAGGGTGGAATCCACCCCTTTCATTATTACTGATCGCAATCCCTAGGACAATCCAGAAAGCTTTTGAAACTTTTAACACAGACATGCATTTTTTGATGCACATAAGTCCTCTGTGGGATCTTAAATTATAAAATGTGCATGTCCTCATAAAAGAGGCTTCTCTTTTATGATAGGACTGTAAGAGGTGATCTGGCCTTAGTGGTTCTGTTAGGTTTTCCCTCACGAGACAAAGAGGGATCTTCAAATAGAGGGATCTTCAAATGGACCCTCTGAAGCACAAAAGCAGAAAAACTCTGCATTGAGTCAATCAAACCAGACAGTAAATTTCCCACATAAATGCCTCACTTAAGTGAGAACATTACAGTCATCACAAAACTATTCAACAAATGAATTTAAATCACTGTAATAACCTGCCATACCTAGGCTCTGGCAAGGACAGCATGGACAGAAGGTGAAAAATCATGGAAATTGCCACTACTCTGATACCTAGCAGGTGGGGCTCAGATCATAAGCTCAAATGCTTCTACGGATCTTAATACAGTCTAGGAAAATAGACTGCCAAAGCCCAAAGGCTCATCCATTCGCCACTGTGTAATATTCTATCTAAATCTTTTGATCCCCTTGCCATTAAAATCTACCTGTCTTCTGTCATTTCTTTATTTCTCTCTGGCTTCTAAACCAACACTCAGATAATCATATAAATCAATGTGTACTAATGTGTTCATTTTCAAAGAACATTTACTGAGCACTTCTTATGTGCTCAGTACACTAAGTAAACAGAAGAAAACCTTATAATCTCTTTATAGTAGGGTCAATTAATTATTCTTGAATTAATTGATTCATTCAATACATATTTGAGTATTATGTGCTACGTACATTAGACACTGAACATTAAGAAAGGGAACGGAAAGCAAAAACATACTTTTTGGACTCAAATTGCTGACAGAAGAACCATAAAGTCCACGGACAAGTTTAAATAGTGTGTCAAGAGATACATGTAGGGAAGTAGAAGGCAAGCCCACCCAGGCTGAGGATACCCAGGAAGGCATCTCAGAGGGACAACTGCTAAAAAGAATCTCCAAATAGTTAAGGACTAGGAGTTTTCTCAGAGGAAGGAGCTAAGGCAATCCAGGCAGAAGAACCAGTCCACAGAGCAGACAAGCAAGAGTCCGGGAAGGGTTTGAGATAGTTGAGAGGGGAGCAATGAGAGATGAAACTGGCGGGGCTTCTAGAGAGTCTACACTAACCTGCTTCTCATTCACTGGACAATCCACATTCATCTACTTCTGTCTTCACCATTCCACTAACATTGCTTTTAAAAAACGGAGATATAATTCACATATCATAATGTTGTGCGATCTCAGCTCACTGAAAGCTCTGCTTCCCAGGTTCACACCATTCTCCTGCCTCAGCCTCCTGAGTAGCGCCCGCCACCATGCCCGGCTAATTTTTTGTATTTTTAGTAGAGACAGGGTTTCACCAAGTTCACTCTTTTAAATTATACAACAATTACATAGATTTTAATATGTTCACAAAATTGTACTGCCATCACCACTATTTGATTTCAGAACTTTTTTTTTAATCACCCCAAAAAGAAACTCCATACCAGTTGCTCCCCATTCCCCTTCTACCCCGCCCCAGCCCCTGGCAACTGCTCATCTATTTTCTATGGATTTGCCTATTCTGAGCATTTCACATAAATGAAATCAGACCAGTATGTAGTCTTTCAAGACAGGCTTCTTTCACTTAGTATAACATTTGCAAGGTTCATCCATGTTGGTGCACATATCAGTACTTCATTCCTTTTCATGACTGAATAATATTCCATTGTATGGATATGCCACATTTTAAACATTGACTCATCAGCTGATGGACATTTGAGTGTTTCTGCTTTGGGGCTATTATGAATAATGCTGTGGACATTCACAATGCTGCTTTTTTAAAGGTCACCGGGAACCTCCATGCCATTAAGTCCAATGGGCACATCTTTGTGGCTTCTTATTTAAACTTTCAGGAGCATTTGACACAGCAACCAAGTGCCCTTCTCCAAAGAGCCTCCTCTCTGAGTTCCTATTTCAGCATATTTTAAATCTTTCCTACATCTCTGCCTAGTCCTCTCTCTCCAAGTTTGACCCTCTTCTGACCATTGTCCACACAGCATTAAGGGGATGTGTTTCCTAGGTGAGGCAGATCCCCTCCCTGCTGGAAACCATGCAGTGGCTTTCCTTTGAGAATGAAGTCCAAGCTTTTCACCATAGCCTCAAGGCCTATGTGATCAGGCTCTGGTGTCCTCTCCATTTTACCAGCACTGCCCTCATGCCTCACACGCCAGTTATGGGAGGTTTTTATTCACTGGGATTTTAGTTTGTCCAAAGCACTGAACTCATTCCCACCTCAGGCCGTTCACCTGTGGAATTTACTCTGTGGGAAATGCTCTTCCTCCCGTGGCTCACTACATTTCATTCATCAAGTTTCAACCTAGTTTCACAGGCACAGAAAGGCCTTCCCCTGCCACCATAGTGAATGGAAATCCCTGCATTGGATAAGCTTTGATTTGGTGCTTTGTCTCCTGCCCAGCCCTTGTTCTAAGTCATTCTTTCTTGGAGTATGTGTGAGTAGCTCTCTGTCGGTCTGTATGTCTGAACTTGACTTTAGACTGTACGCTCTGTGATAACAGAGACCTTGTCTGTATTACTCATGTCTTATTCTCAGGGCCTATCATTTGATAGAAGCTCAGTAAATACTTGTTGGATGAAATGAAGAAATAAGTAAATGACATGGAAAATGAAGAGTAATTAGGATTAAATGAAATAACAGGAGTCTGTACATATTTCTCAAAATCTAAAGGAATATAAAATATAATAGATGACTGCTATTATATGATCATGCATCTAAATTTACTGCTTATTAATGTAGAGAGATTAGAATAATGTCAAAGGATAACAGTTTGGACTTCTGGGCCTGGCAATCCCCATTTTCCAACCTTGTACTGTGTTCAGGAATTTTGATCAGAGGGTTGTTAGCCTTCTACCGGGAGCCCCTTCATGCCTCCATACTGTACTCATCATGGTTCTTTCACTTGGAGTAGACATCTGCTCTTTTTCATCTATAAAATGCCTTTTCACTGTCCTTTGTCCTGTTTGAACCCTCAACTCCATCAGGACAATTGCATCCCTCCCACCTCTCCATTCCTTCCCTGCATTTCACACCTCGGTTATTCCACGCATGATTGGATGTTGACCTGTTTGTCCCTCTCACTGGACTCTGAGCTGGCTGAGAGCAGAGGCCATGACTCATTCATTTCTGGTTTCATTCATGCATCCAACAAATATTGATTGCCCAGAACCAAGCCCAGAGGCTGGCATGTAGTAACCGCTCATTAAGTACTTGAGAGTGAATGAAACCGGCTGGGCCTCTCCAGCAACCTCACCAATCAAGGGGATCCAATTAAGAATGTATAGAAGAGACAAATTCTCAGAAAATATAATAAAACTAGACACCATGAGGTCAGACCAGCAGCTGCCATTTACCCAGTGAGGTACAAGGGGAATCCCTGCCTCACACCCACTAGACCCTCAGAGACAGAAAGAGAAATAGGTCTCTATCCAGACGTGCTACCAGAAAAATCCTGTCCTAGGTGTGCTTTTGCCACAAGGCACTAGAAGCAGGGGGCAGAATGCACTCATCCCAAGGGGAGGCTAGCAGAAAAAAGACCCTGCTATCAGTCTCAGTACCTTTTTCCAACCTCACTAAGTCATCCCTCCTGCCTTACAGAAGATCAGTGAGGGAGTTGAAAGAATAGGAAGAAGAAACTGTCTTCCCAATATTTGTGGAAGGTCAAAAATTCCTCCAAACACATGCCACACAGTCTGACATGCATTTGCAGGAAGTGGGCAATTCAGGAAAAGGGATACATGGCTCCTCCTGCCGTCACCTTCTTTGAAAAGGATGGATCACTTTTTAAATCATGTCTTACATTTGAGGATAAAGGCATAAGGTAATTGCATTGAAATTGTATATTACTCAGGACTTCATGCATAATCTCAAGAAATGTTGAAAAAAAATTAATGCCAGGGGCATAAGTTCAGGCCAAAAGGATAGAAAATCACCTCAACATAGATCGCTAAGTCTTCATGCATTTATAAAGCTTTAAAAATTCTTGCTTCTTAGCAGAACCTCTGTATGAAGGGTTAATGTCATTTCAAGGCATTTTACTTGAAGTTCACAAAATGACTCATTGAAACAGCATGATGCCCCCAACTTCCCCCATCTCCTCCACCTCCTATAGCTGTCACTTACTGTGAGTTCTTTGCTCTTAGAAAAAGGCCACCAGCCACGCACACGTTTTTGCTGGAATATAGAGATCTTGGTATCCTCACTTGCATTTTCAAACTTGGCGAGATCACAGGCTTTGGCAGACTTAGCTGCTCGAGGGAAACTGTTGAGGTTCATTTCCAGGGTGCCTGTGGAGAGATGACCCTTACAGTTAGGGAAGCATTTTCTAAAAGTAACAGAAGAGCTTCTCAATCACCATCCTCATTCATTCATTCACCCTTCACTTCCTAGTCATTCAATCAGTACCACATTGGATCACAACTATGTGCTAGGTATTGGGAGTACAAATAGGATTGAGACACATTTGGTGTCATCAAAAGATTAATCACGTGGTAGCAGGTAGAAGACAAGGGAAGAGCTTGTTTTAACTCTTAAGTTAACAATACTTAACTTGCAAGCCTCAGTTGCAGGTAGCATCACTGCTGAGCACCTCCTCTGCTCCCTGAGCCTGGATTATTGGCTTTAACCTTCCCCTGCTTTAGCACTGACAGCCCCATGAGAGCCTCCTAACCCCACTTCACCTCCCTCTTGGTGTCCACTAAACTCTTCCAGGTCAGAGACTAGTCTTATTTTCTTTGTATCTACTCTGCAGGACAGGAAGTGAACCTTAGTGGGTTCCCAACACTGTTTTTCCAATGAGTGAACACAAGGCAGAGTAAGAGATTGCCATGAGTTCTATATCTCTTTAACCATTTTTTCCTATTATAAATTAACATTTGTTAAACATGGAAAATTCAGAGCATATATACATGGGCAAAAACATGAGAATGGAAAAATTTTTCATAATTTCATCCCTAAAAAGTTGACCACTGCTCTGTGTATTGGTGCTTAGCCTTCTATGACTATCCCTTTCTCCTATACATATAAATGTAGTTTACAGAAATGAGATTTTTCTTTTTTCACTTAATGCATCCTGTACAACTGTCCAATTCATTAGATATTCCCATATTTTTAACGTTTGCAGGACTATCACTTGAGTGTGTAAGCCAAAAATAAAATTTTAAGCTCCCCAACCATCTGAATGGACTCCTCCTCTCCGCCAAAGGCATTCTAAAATTAACCTGGAAAGCTAGTTCTAGGCCATCGATGGGAAGGGGGAGTCAGACATGCCTCATTACTGTTAACATCAACAAAGACCTTAAGGCTCATAGAACAGACTCTTCAAGTCTGATAATCTATCTTCTCTAAAGCCTGCTACCTTGAGCCTTCATATGCATGAAAAAACCTTGGTCTTCACAACTCCTTATCATAACCTAGACATTCCTTTCTCTTGATTCCAGGTTTTTAGACAATAACCGATTTCCAATTGGAAAACCTTTGAATCTGCCTACGATCTGGAAGCCCCCACTTCCACTTGTCCCGCCTTTCCAGACCAAACCAACATACATCTTATGTATACTGATGTCTTATATCTCCCTAAAATGTATAAAACCAAGGTGAGGCCTGACTACTTTGGACACATGTCATCAAGACCTCCTGAGGCTATATCACAGGCCTGTCCTTATTCTTGGCAAAATAAACTTCTAAATTGATTGAGACTTGTCTCAGGTACATTTTGGCTTACAAGTGCTTACTATATGTGAGGCACTACGGCGTGCTCTTTGTGTTACCACATTTACAGCTCTGCCCCTCTCTGAAATATGTAATATTACTACCCTCATTTTACAACTGAGGCACAGAGCAGACCAGTAATTAGCTCAAAGTTTAATGACTTTTTAGTGGTAGAGCAAAGATCAACTTAAGTCTTTTGGAATATGTAGTGGTCCATCATGTGGATGCACCATCACTCATTTAACTAATCCCTATTAATGGCTATTTGGAATGTTTCCAAGTTTTTGCTCTCGTAGATAGTGCTGAAATTATTAGCTTTGTAACTAAATCAGACCAAGCTCTCCAAAAGCTGAGACTAATATGTGCTTGATGAAGTCACTGGCTTACCCAGGAAGTCATCTGAGGACAGCCTTTCAAAATCCCAAACCTGCAGCACCAACACAGCGGGAGTCTTACACTCCATCTTCTCTAGAGAGAAGATGTTCTCCCTCTTGGTAATGACCATTTGCTTCTCAGCCGGGAGATACTGAAACGGAAACAGGAAGCGCCAGTTGAAGTTGCCCTCTCCAGTCAGGGAGTTGTAATGCACGTCTGTCTCCTGCTTGTCATCCTCCAAACCCTTTAACCACCTGAGAAAAGATTACAAAGAATTCAAATACTTAGAGTACGTTCTCCAGGCATCAGGATAATCGTAAGTGATTTAGCTCATTTCAGTGTGGTCACAGATCATAGTTTAAAAATCATTATGATTAGATTCAGTTGGAAGTTTGCATTTTAACTTGATAGAGTAAAATAGGGGTCAGAGGGTCTGTCACAACAGAAAAATGGCTCATGCCAAGGCAGGCTGGGGAAGGGTCTTCAATTGCTTGCGTAGATCTGAAGCCCCATACAATCAAGATGGAAAATTCAAGAAATATGAAGTGAAAGTGTAATCTGAATCTCTGTCACCCTGGGAGCCCTCTTTGTAAGGGATGCCACCTCTATACTTGAGTGTTAAAACAAGATTACCCACTATACTGAGGACTCTGAAATTGGGCTGGTATAGACTTGTGTTGTCAGACCTGTGCCATCAGACTGTAATTGGTCCCCCCCTCCCTGGTTCTAGGCCTAGAAAGCCCAACAGGCCTGGATTGGTGTGGCATGGAGGGTGGGAGGGCTGCCTGCACCCATCTGGATTCCAACTCTGACCGTACCACTTACTGTGCAGCCATAGATAAGTTATCTAACCTCCCTGTGTCTTTGTTTCATCTGTACATGGAAGCAATTATAGCACCTAGTTTATAGGGTTGTTCTGAAAAATCACATGAGATGATGCCTAAATGTGCCTTGGACATTCCAAATTATCTATCATATTCTGTCTTCTTAGTATTATCTGGCCTTCCTCCTCCATCCCCAGCATAATATAAGTTACAATTAGTACATTTATCCCTACTACTTTGTCCATGATGAATTAATTGAGAAAATAAGTACTTTTTATTCAAACTAGTTGATAATTTCAAACTGTGTGCTTTCTGAAAGCAGACATCCTTCCTTCCCAGGGCAGGGAAGAGGGGAGTGAAGGCCTTTCTCTTCACGGAGGAGTGTCACCACTCATGTGTGGGCCCAATTATGTAGCTGAAGATGGTGTTCACTCAACCAATACATTTGTGGTGTCTGTTCTGAGGCAATGAGAGAGCTTGACACCAGGGGAGTGTTAGGGAGCACACAGAGATGGTCCTTGCTTCATGGAGCTATAGTCATAGGGGAAAGGGGAGAGAGGGATATGAATGAGTGGCAGAAGTCACTAGAGAGAGATGTGCAAAGGCCCCGTGGAAGAAGAAGTAGGGATGCAGCCTTAGGTCTTTCTTCTTAGTTCTTCTTGCAGAGAGCAAGAGGGAGTGTGCTATGAAATGAGGCTGGAGAGAGAGGCAGGGGCTAGCTATATGGGATATTTTAGGATGTATTAAGGATTTGAATCTCTGTTCAGAGAAAATGAGGTGTCATTGAAGGGTTTTAAGTACAGGACTGACATGATCAGATTGTGTTTTGAAAAGATAGCTCATGTTTAAATATAGAGAACAAATTATTGGAGGGCAAGAATGAATATGGAGAGGCCAATTTGATGGTAGCATTGCCGTGGTCCCACCTGGCAAGAGATGATGGAGGAAAAGACAATGGTGGGATGAGGCTAAGATGGAGAGGATGAACAGTGCCGATGGCCACTTGGGAGGTGAAATGGACAGGCTCTGACAATACATTAGGAATGGGGAAGTCAGTGAGGAAAGGGTCTGTAGGTTTGGGGTTCTCAACCTAATGGATGATGGTGCCAGTCACTAAGATAAGGAACCATAGAGAAGAAAGTGTTATAAGATCATTTTGGTTTTAGACTTGTTCAGTTTGAGGTGCTGCTTTTGAGGAATCTACATAGACACATTGGGAACAGGAGTTGCCAACAATGGAAATTAAAAGGTGACAACTAAAGCCATTGGTTATTTGAACCACTTGATTCAAGCGAAGTGTTAGTTGAAAATGGCAGAGAGATAAAAGAGTGGGAGATGCGAAGTTGACCCAGGACAATGCTACGAGCTGTTTAACTGCTAGACGGCAGAAAATGAGCTTTCGAAGGACACAGACAAGAAGTAATCAAGGGGATAAGAGAAAAAACAGACACGTGTTGCTACAGAAGTTAAGGCAAGAAGGTGTTTCAAAAAGAAGAGGTGCTTAGGTGTGACAAATGCTCCTCAGACAAAGGCAATAAGATAAGGACTAATTTTTAAAAACACAAGACAATTAGATTTTGCAAAATGGAGAGCACTGTCACTTTAGCGAGACCTGCTTTGGTGGAATATTGGGAAGAAAGCCAGACTGGAGTTGGCTGAGAAGTGAGTGGGAGGGAAGGAGACACAGAGTGAACAGACATCTCCTTCACACATTTTCCAGAAGGCCAGCTTCTGGAAGTCTCAACCTGAACTCTCCCAGAATCCTTCCGTATTTCAAGCCATGGTAAAATAGCAATTTCAGAGGATCTTAAAATCTTATTTTGGGTCATGCTCCTTCTATTACTCCTGCTTTGTAAAAGTTTAACTCATTCTAATTTTTTATTAAGAAAAAAATGGGAACTTTGAACCACTGATGTGGTATGACTGCAAATCATTGATAACGTACATTCTGGAGGCAGAATACTTCCTGTTTGGGGAAGGCAAAGAGGTATTAGCATAAGGCAGAGGTAGGTTTTAGTTAAGGTACAGATTTAAATCACCTTTTTTCTGATGCCATACCACCTCATCCCCCCTTCCCTGACAAGTGGTCAAAAGGAAGCAGAGCCAAGATGTAAAAGAGATATAAAATGCTTCCCTGGGTCTTAGGCTGTATCTTTTTTTAATCAATACCACTAGCAAACAGGAAGGTCCAAATTTTAGCTCTCACATTCGCTTTACAATCTGCTCGACATATTAATCTTTCATTAACAGCACCACATCACTCTGCTTCCTTCTGTTTAAAGGTAGATATATGACAAATGTTACTGAACAAGTTTAGATATCCAGCGTTTAACTGAAGGATGTATATGTAATAAGTTTTCCTCATAAAATATTTTTTTTCTGAATTGCAAGTATTTTATTCATAATTTCAAAAATAGTTAGTGCTTTTATTCACCTGGAATTTAGTTTTGAACAGAGCATAGGATAATGGAACAATTTTACGTTATTTTAGCATACAATTTTATAATTTTTTTTGGATTTCTTTATTTTTATTTTTATTTTTTATTTTTCTATTTTTTATTATACTTTAAGTTCTAAGGAACATGTGCACAACGTGCAGGTTTGTTACATATGTATACCTGTGTCATGTTGGTGTGCTGCACCCAATTTTATATATATATATATTTTTAATTATTATACTTTAAGTTCTAGGGTACATGTGCATAACGTGCAGGTTTGTTACATATGTATACTTGTGCCATGTTGGTGTGCTGCACCCATCAACTCGTCAGCACCCATCAATTCGTCATTTATATCAGGTATAACTCCCAATGCAATCCCTCCCCCCTCCCCATGATAGGCCCCGGTGCGTGATGTTCCCCTTCCCAAGTCCAAGTGATGTCATTGTTCAGTTCCCACCTATGAGTGAGAACATGTGGTGTTTGGTTTTCTGTTCTTGTGATAGTTTGCTAAGAATGATGGTTTCCAGCTGCATCCATGTCCCTACAAAGGATGCAAACTCATCCTTTTTTATGGCTGCATAGTATTCCATGGTGTATATGTGCCACATTTTCTTAATCCAGTCTGTCACAGATGGACATTTGGGTTGATTCCAAGTCTTTGCTATTGTGAATAGTGCCGCAATAAACATACGTGTGCATGTGTCTTTATAGCAGCATGATTTACAATCCTTTGGGTATATACCCAGTAGTGGGATGGCTGGGTCATATGGTACATCTAGTTCTAGATCCTTGAGGAATTGCCATACTCTTTTCCACAATGGTTGAACTAGTTTACAATCCCACCAACAGTGTAAAAGTGTTCCTATTTCTCCACATCCTCTCCAGCACCTGTTGTTTCCTGACTTTTGAATGATTGCCATTCTAACTGGTGTGAGATGGTATCTCATTGTGGTTTTGATTTGCATTTCTCTGATGGCGAGTGATGATGAGCATTTTTTCATGTGTCTGTTGGCTGTATGAATGCCTTCTTTTGAGAAATGTCTGTTCATATCCTTTGCCCACTTTTTGATGGGGTTGTTTGTTTTTTTCTTGTAAATTTGTTTGAGTTCTTTGTAGGTTCTGGATATTAGCCCTCTGTCAGATGAGTAGATTGCAAAAATTTTCTCCCATTCTGTAGGTTGCCTGTTCACTCTGATGATAGTTTCTTTTGCTGTGCAGAAGCTCTTTAGTTTAATTAGATCCCATTTGTCAATTTTGGCTTTTGTTGCCATTGCTTTTGGTGTTTTAGACATGAAGTCCTTGCCAATGCCTATGTCCTGAATGGCACTACCTAGGTTTTCTTCTAGGGTTTTTATGGTATTAGGTCTAACATTTAAGTCTCTAATCCATCTTGAATTAATTTTCGTATAAGGAGTAAGGAAAGGATCCAGTTTCAGCTTTCTACTTATGGCTAGCCAATTTTCCCAGCACCATTTATTAAATAGGGAATCCTTTCCCCATTTCTTGTTTCTCTCAGGTTTGTCAAAGATCAGATGGCTGCAGGTGTGTGGTATTATTTCTGAGGACTCTGTTCTGTTCCATTGGTCTATATCTCTGTTTTGGTACCAGTACCATGATGTTTTGGTTACTGTAGCCTTGTAGTATAGTTTGAAGTCAGGTAGCATGATGCCTCCAGCTTTGTCCTTTTGACTTAGGATTGTCTTGGCAATGCGGGCTCTTTTTTGGTTCCATATGAACTTTAAAGCAGTTTTTTCCAATTCTGTGAAGAAACTCATTGGTAGCTTGATGGGGATGGCATTGAATCTATAAATAACCTTGGGCAGTATGGCCATTTTCACGATATTGATTCTTCCTATCCATGAGCATGGTATGCTCTTCCATTTGTTAGTGTCCTCTTTGATTTCACTGAGCAGTGGTTTGTAGTTCTCCTTGAAGAGGTCCTTTACATCCCTTGTAAGTTGGATTCCTAGGTATTTTATTCTCTTTGAAGCAATTGTGAATGGAAGTTCATTCCTGATTTGGCTCTCTGCTTGTCTGTTCCTGGTGGATAAGAATGCTTGTGATTTTTGCACATTAATTTTGTATCCTGAGACTTTGCTGAAGTTGCTTATCAGCTTAAGGAGATTTTGGGCTGAGACAATGGGGTTTTCTAAATATACAATCATGTCATCTGCAAACAGGGACAATTTGACTTCTTCTTTTCCTAACTGAATACCCTTTATTTCTTTCTCTTGCCTGATTGCCCTAGCCAGAACTTCCAACACTATGTTGAATAGGAGTGGTGAGATAGGGCATCCCTGTCTTGTGCCAGATTTCAAAGGGAATTTTTCCAGTTTTTGCCCATTCAGTATGATATTGGCTGTGGGTTTGTCATAAATAGCTATTATTTTGAGGTACGTTCCATCAATACCGAATTTATTGAGAGTTTTTAGCATGAAGGGCTGTTGACTTTTGTCAAAAGCCTTTTCTGCATCTATTGAGATAATCATGTGGTTCTTGTCTTTGGTTCTGTTTATATGCTGGATTACATTTATTGATTTGCGAATGTTGAACCAGCCTTGCATCCCAGGGATGAAGCCCACTTGATCATGGTGGATAAGCTTTTTGATGTGCTGCTGAATCCGGTTTGCCAGTATTTTATTGAGGATTTTTGCATCGATGTTCATCAGGGATATTGGTCTAAAACTCTCTTTTTTTGTTGTGTCTCTGCCAGGCTTTGGTATCAGGATGATGTTGGCCTCATAAAATGAGTTAGGGAGGATTCCCTCTTTTTCAATTGATTGGAATAGTTTCAGAAGGAATGGTACCAGCTCCTCCTTGTACATCTGGTAGAATTCAGCTGTGAATCCATCTGGTCCTGGACTTTTTTTGGTTGGTAGGCTATTAATTATTGCCTCAATTTCAGAGCCTGCTATTGGTCTATTTAGGGATTCAACTTATTCCTGGTTTAGTCTTGGGAGAGTGTAAGTGTCCAGGAATTTATCCATTTCTTCTAGATTTTCTAGTTGATTTGCGTAGAGGTGTTTATAGTATTCTCTGATGGTAGTTTGTATTTCTGTGGGGTCAGTGGTGATATCCCCTTTATCATTTTTTATTCCATCTATTTGATTCTTCTGTCTTTTCTTCTTTATTAGTCTTGCTAGCGGTCTGTCAATTTTGTTGATCTTTTCAAAAAACCAACTCCTGGATTCACTGATTTTTTGGAGGGTTTTTTGTGTCTCTATCTCCTTCAGTTCTGCTCTGATCTTAGTTATTTCTTGCCTTCTGCTAGCTTTTGAATGTGTTTGCTCTTGCTTCTCTAGTTCTTTTAATTGTGATGTTAGAGTGTCAATTTTAGATCTTTCCAGCTTTCTCTTGTGGGCATTTAGTGCTATAAATTTCCCTCTACACACTGCTTTAAATGTGTCCCAGAGATTCTGGTATGTTGTATCTTTGTTCTCTTTGGTTTCAAAGAACATCTTTATTTCTGCCTTCATTTCGTTATGTACCCAGTAGTCATTCAGGAACAGGTTGTTCAGTTTCCATGTAGTTGAGCGGTTTTGATTGAGTTTCTTAGTCCTGAGTTCTAGTTTGATTGCACTGTGGTCTGAGAGACAGTTTGTTATAATTTCTGTTCTTGTACATTTGCTGAGGAGTGCTTTACTTCCAATTATATGGTCAATTTTGGAATAAGTGCGATGTGGTGCTGAGAAGAATGTATATTCTGTTGATTTGGGGTGGAGAGTTCTATAGATGTCTATTAGGTCCGCTTGGTGCAGAGTTGAGTTCAATTCCTGGATATCCTTGTTAACTTTCTGTCTCGTTGATCTGTCTAATGTTGACAGTGGAGTGTTGAAGTCTTCCATTATTGTATGGGAGTCTAAGTCTCTTTGTAAGTCTCTAAGGACTTGCTTTATGAATCTGGGTGCTCCTGTATTGGGTGCATATATATTTAGGATAGTTAGCTCTTCTTGTTGAATTGATCCCTTTACCATTATGTAGTGGCCTTCTTTGTCTCTTTTGATCTTTGATGGTTTAAAGTCTGTTTTATCAGAGACTAGGATTGCAACCCCTGCTTTTTTTTGTTCTCCATTTGCTTGGTAGATCTTCCTCCATCCCTTTATTTTGAGCCTATGTCTGTCTCTGCATGTGAGATGGGTCTCCTGAATACAGCAGACTGATGGGTCTTGACTCTTTATCCAGTTTGCCAGTCTGTGTCTTTTCATTGGAGCATTTAGTCCATTTACATTTAAGGTTAATATTGTTATGTGTGAACTTGATCCTGCCATTATGATATTAACTGGTTATTTTGCTCGTTAGTTGATGCAGTTTCTTCCTAGTCTCGATGGTCTTTACATTTTGGCATGTTTTTGCAATGGCTGGTACCGGTTGTTCCTTTCCATGTTTAGGGCTTCCTTCAGGGTCTCTTGTAAGGCAGGCCTGGTGGTGACAAAATCTCTAAGCATTTGCTTATCTGTAAAGGATTTTATTTCTCCTTCACTTATGAAACTTAGTTTGGCTGGATATGAAATTCTGGGTTGAAAATTCTTTTCTTTAAGAACGTTGAATATTGGCCCCCACTCTCTTCTGGCTTGTAGATTTTCTGCTGAGAGGTCTGCTGTTAGTCTGATGGGCTTCCCTTTGTGGGTAACCCGAGCTTTCTCTCTGGCTGCCCTTAAGATTTTTTCCTTCATTTCAACTTTGGTGAATCTGGCAATTATGTGTCTTGGAGTTGCTCTTCTCGAGGAGTATCTTTGTGGCATTCTCTGTATTTCCTGAATTTGAATGTTGGCCTGCCCTACTAGGTTGGGGAAGTTCTCCTGGATGATATCCTGAAGAGTGTTTTCCAACTTGGTTCCATTTTCCCCTCACTTTCAGGCACCCTAATCAGACGTAGATTTGGTCTTTTTACATAATCCCATACTTCTTGCAGGCTTTGTTCATTTCTTTTTCTTCTTTTTTCTTTTGGTTTCTCGTCTCGCTTCATTCCATTCATTTGATCCTCAATCACTGATACTCTTTCTTCCAGTTGCTCGAGTCGGTTACTGAAGCTTGTGCATTTGTCACGTATTTCTCGTGTCATGGTTTTCATCTCTGTCATTTCGTTTATGACCTTCTCTGCATTAATTAGTCTAGCTGTCAATTCTTCCACTCTTTTTTCAAGATTTTTAGTTTCTTTGCGCTGGGTATGTAATTCCTCCTTTAGCTCTGAGAAGTTTGATGGACTGAAGCCTTCTTCTCTCATCTCGTCAAAGTCATTCTCTGACCAGCTTTGATCCGTTGCTGGCAATGGGCTGCGCTCCTTTGCAGGGGGAGATGCGCTCTTATTTTTTGAATTTCCAGCTTTTCTGCCCTGCTTTTTCCCCATCTTTGTGGTTTTATCTGTCTGTGGTCTTTGATTCTGGTGATGTACTGATGGGGTTTTGGTATAGGTGTCCTTCCTGTTTGATAGTTTTCCTTCTGACAGTCAGGACCCTCAGCTGTAGGTCTGTTGGAGATTGCTTGAGGTCCACTCCAGACCCTGTTTGCCTGGGTATCAGCAGCAGAGTTTGCAGAAGATAGAATATTGCTGAACAGTGAGTGTACCTGTCTGATTCTTACTTTGGAAGCTTCCTCTCAGGGGTGTACTCCACCCTGTGAGGTGTGGGGTGCCCCTAGTGGGGGATGTCTCCCAGTTAGGCTACTCAGGGGTCAGGGACCCAGTTGAGCAGGCAGTCTGTCCCTTCTCAGATCTCAACCTCCGTGTTGGGAGATCCACTGCTCTCTTCAAAGCTCTCAGACAGAGTCGTTTGCATCTGCAGAGGTTTCTGCTGCTTTTTTTGTTGTTGTTGTTGTTTAGCTGTGCCCTGTCCCCAGAGGTGGAGTCTACAGAGACAGGCAGGTTTCCTTGAGCTGCTGTGAGCTCCACCCAGTTCAAGCTTCCCAGCGGCTTTGTTTACCTATTTAAGCCTCAGCAATGGTGGGCGCCCCTCCCCCAGCCTCGCTGCTGCCTTGCGGTTAGATCGCAGACTGCTGTGCTAGCAATGAGGGAGGCGCCGTGGGCGTGGGACCCTCCCAGCCAAGTGTGGGATATAATCTCCTGGTGTGCCCGTTTGCTTAAAGCGCAGTATTGGGGTGGGAGTTACCCAATTTTCCAGGTTTGTGTGTCTCAGTTCCCCTGGCTAGGAAAAGGGATTCCCTTCCCCCTTGCGCTTCCCAGGTGAGGTGATGCCTCGCTCTGCTTCAGCTCTCGCTGGTTGGGCTGCAGCAGCTGACCAGCACCGATTGTCCGGCACTCCCTAGTGAGATGAACCCAGTACCTCAGTTGAAAATGCAGAAATCACCGGTCTTCTGTGTCACTCATGCTGGGAGTTGGAGACTGGAGCTGTTCCTATTCGGCCATCTTGCTCCGAAACCCAAAATATTTTTATAAGGTAATAATTTTTAGCAAAATGACAAAATAAGACAAATATTAGACAAAGAAAGTGGCCTTATCTAACGAAGTAAGATGGCTCCTTTTGTGGGCTGTGGGTTTAGTATCCTCCATGAGGCATAGATTTGGTTAGGGTTTAAAAAGGTGAGGAAGGAAAAGGGAGGTTGGAGTTTGTGGATAACCTTACCCTTTCACATAAATATCACTCGATTTTTGGCCTGTGAAGAAATTCTCATCCTCCAAAATGACATCTTCAGTGTTCCAGATGGTCACTCTCAATTCATATCTGGGATGGGAGAAGGAAGAATTAAGTCAATGACCTTGAAAGCTGAGTCAGTTGCTGTCTGTGTGGTTCTAGCATTGCCTTTGGTCTGTAAGTTTCCTAAAGTTTACCAAGTTCAGAGATATCAACACTCAGGGGCTTGGTTCTGTCAGAACCAAGTATCCAAGCTGGAGACCTTAGAACCATCAAGGACATGTATTCCTCTGAGCAGGTCTTCCTTCTATTAACCAGCATTTTTCAGGTGAGGAACTGGAAACTCAGAAGCCCCTCCCTTAAGACAGGGGCCACCACCAGCTCCTGCAAAACTGGCCAGGTGGATAGTGAGGTATGATGATCAGGTAACCTGTCAGACACCAGATAAAATGTCATGATTCTTTTATCTGCTATCCTGGTATCTTCCCCTAAAGCTGGGGCTACAGCTGACATACCCTTTGGGTCGCCTTGGAGAGATGTCAACAGGAGGTCCAGGTTGAGGCATATCCTTGGGAAACATGTCTACCCACATCTGCAGGCGGCCCTTGTTAAGAAAAAAATATCTTCTTTAGCTTTGGGAGGGGGCTGAGGGACATGAATAATTAATAATTCATGGTTGTATAAGATCCTTTTAGTAAAAATAGGTATTACGTATAGCTTGGTAGTTTTATAGATGTCTATTTAGCGTATCTGTTGACTTCTGTATATATATATTTAGGAATTAGAGCATAAATTGAGTATCAACTTAGGGGGTAGACATAATGCTATCTATACACTTGACACACATTATCTTATGAACTCTTGCAACATCCCCACCAGGTAGCTGTTATTATTCCTTTTTGACAGAGGAAAGAATATTTTGCCCATGCTTAATACACAGTACATAGCAGAGTCTGTATTCAACTCTTGTGTGTTGACCCCAGAGACCTTGCTCTTTCCGTAAATTCCTAAGGATTAAAAAGGTGATAATCCCATCTGTCACAAAGATCATGCTTCAGTGTAATTTTACATCCATTATCTCTGTTAATGTTTACCCCAGCCAGGATTCTGTTCTATACATAAAGAAACTAAAGCTCAGAGAAGTCAACAAAGTTTATCTGAAGTTCTGTGGCTAATTAGTGGCAGAACAGAGCCTCCCATCCATGTCCTTGAACCCCCATACATCAGATTTTACCCTGGTACAAGAGAGTTAACAGCCCATGTGAGAAGCCCTGTGGAGTCCACGCCCAGCTCTGTTGTATACATTCTAAGAACGCTGTCAGCTCAGGCAAGAGGAGAGTAAGGGATGTGGGTTGGGATGATGGGGCAAGGGTGGATTTTATATGAATGAGGTGGGGCTCCACCACAGCATGAAGATGATGTAGGATTTGCATGGGAAAGGGACTTTGGCTAGGAAACAGTGACTCTTCAGAGGAAGAGGAAATGTAAGCAAAGGTTTCGCATTCGGGAAGAAGACCAATTGAATAGAGAAAAGCGGGATGATTTATTTTCTAATAAATTATTAGAAAATTTTTAGAAAATTAGAAAAGGGTGAATTAATATTCACCCTTAATCAGAAAGCCACATCTGACCAGCCAAATGAAGGATCCTAGTAACCAGATGATTTCAAACACCTGGCAGTGAATTTCAGGAAACAACTATAAGCTTCTACATCTGATAATGGTTTACCCTCTCAAAGTGCTCCTCCACACATGCAATCACTAGGTCTACATCCCAATACCTCTGGGATAGCAGGGTGAGTGTTCCTGACCCGTTATAATCAAACTCACATGATTTGCCCATCAGTGAGTGAGTCCAGAGCTGGGACAGAAGCTGGCTTGGGGTGTGAACCTGGCGTGGACCAAGGATGCAAATTGCCTGGGCTAAATTCCATCTCTACTGCTCCCCAACTGAGTAATTCAGAGCAAATTAATTGAGCTCTCTGAACCTCAATTTCCTCATTGTAAAAGTGAGGATCATAATAAGCCCATCATGAGGCTGCATTAAGGAATAAGAAGAAAGTGTCACACACTCCCCTGTTCAGGAAAATCCTGGTGTGTGTTCCTTGTACCAGCTTGATTATTAACAGTGCCCTTGTTCACTCCCAAATGGCCCCAGTTTGGATAAACAATTCTATGGTCATCCTAAATAGTTGAGATAATTTACGCAAAGGTCCTAGTACACGGAAGGCTCTTCACAAAGTTTATCTTGTCTTCCCTTCTGACTCCTAGCCCAGCTCTCTAGGTCTTTTTTCCACACAGCTGCTTCTTACCAGTTCTTTAAGGTAACCTACCACCTACTGCTTCTCTGAGAAAAGTGTGTTATCATTAGACTGTGTGCTTACAGATAGATTTTGGACAAAGTCCTGGGCATACCCAATGGGTTAAGTTTTTCAAATCTCCAACATTCTTCCAAAAGTGTTTGGTAACTCAAATCATAAAAAGCAGTACTAAATTGAACACTGACTCCAGGGCAGAGCTTCTCAAATTCAGTATTATTGATATTTTAGGCTAGATAATTCCTTGTTGGAGGGAAGCTATCTTGTGTTTTCTAGGATGTTTAATTCAGCAGCATCCTTGCCCTCTACCCACTATATGCCAGTAGCAACCCCACCTACCTGTGACAACACAAAATGATTCCAGACATTGCTAAATGTTCCTGAGGGAAGGTCAAAATTGTTCCTGGATGAAAACCATTACCCTGTGGTACACAAGATTAACTTTTAGGGCCAGAAAAGTCTCGCCCACTACCTGCTCCATTCCTGGCTTATCCTTGTGGTACAGCGGCCGAGTTTCTATGTGCTCGGGAACCAGTCTGCACCCGACTTCTGGGATATCTTCCCAAGAGTGTAAAACCTTGAGGGCCAGGTGTTCATAAGACTCCACTGTCTCATCTGCAGGAAAGAAAGACAAAGAAACTTGTCAGGTGTGTGTTCCTGCAAGGAGACAGTGATGGGCTGCCAGATGCATTTTTAAACACTTAGAGGCTTATTTAAATGTACCGAGGGGCTGGGTGCAGTGGTTCACACCTGTAATCCCAGCACTTTGGGAGGCCAAGGTGGGTGGATCACTTGAGGTCAGGAGTTCAAGACCAGCCTGGCCCACATGGCAAAACCCTGTCTCCACTAAAAATACAAAATATTATCCAGGTGTAATGGTGGGCGCCTATAATCCCAGCTACTCAGGAGGCTGAGGCAGGAGAATCGCTTGAACCCGGGAGGCAGAGGTTGCAGTGAGCTGAGATCATGCCACTGCACTTCAGCCTGGGTGACAGAGCAGGGACTCTGTCTTAAAATAAAGTGTACCAAGGAACAGGGAAAGAAAAAAAAAAAAAAAAAAAACAGAAGAAGATGAAAAGAAGGATGGAAAGAGGTGGAGATAGAAGGGAAGGGGAAAGAGAAAGTTTAGAGAGAGGGGGAAATTAGACTAGTTCACAAGAGGACCCAGAGAGCAGTCTTGGTCCTGGAGTAGGGGCTCCACCCACCCCCTAAAGATCTACAGATCACAAACATGGCTTCAAGGTACTGGAGAGGGTACATTTTTGGAGTTCGCTCCACAACTGTTTGCTAACATGCTGTGAGAGGGCCTGGAAAATCAGGGTGGCTCTAAGGGAGGCACAATGGGCACAGTGGGCACAGTGTCCATCCATAGGGACGTCTTTTGTCTTCTCACGGTTGCTTTAGATTTCTCTCCTACCTACACCCACCCGCAGGAAATGTCCTCTCATCTGCCATTCTACCAAAGAGGGTTATTCATAATAAAAACCACAGGTGGAAACGATACTCACAACACAAGACAAACATTGTTGAATAAAATATTGACAAAGTTTAGAATGGCCTAATCTGATATAGGAAAATTGAACTTGTCTTTAAAAAAAGGGGACCACAATGCCCCGTTTTACATGATGTGATTGTGATTATTATATATTGCATGCTTGTGTAAATGTTTTATTTATCCCATAAATATAAATACCTATTATGTACCCACAAAAATGAATAATAAAAATAAAGGGGCCACAAAAAATCTCCCAATAGCAGTAATTACAATCAGTAAAAGTTGATAGAGACACACAAGAAATCAATGAATAAATCTTTGTTAAAGTTTAAGCAGCCAGGAACTCATCTTATGAACATAATTTCAGACTTCTAGTGGGCAGAAAAGTGGTAATTGTTTAATCGTGTAGAATACTGACCGAAGAACTAAATTGACTTAATAGAGTATATTGTGAATAAATATTTTTCTCAATGTATCATTAATATCAATAATCTGCATGTAAGAACCTTCAATGAGTTTCTGGACTTGAAATAACATGGTAAAAGGAAATCTTGGTATCAAAGTGGTAGGGGGTCAACATAGTGTCAAAGCATCCTACGTATGGTTCAATACTTTTGATACAGTGACCTCATGCCCTTAACTGGGCTCATTGTATCAAAAGTACTGAACCATATGTAGGACACTTTACAGCATCAAATGCATGAGCGAGTGATATGGTTTGGGTCTGTGTCCCTGCCTAAATCTCATGTCGAACTGTAATCCCCAGTGTTGGAGGTAGGGGCTGGTGGGAAGGTGACTGGATCATAGGGGCAGTTTCTCATGGATGATTTAGCACAATCCCCCTAGTGCTGTTCTCGTGATCGAGTTCTCACAAGATCTGATTGTTTAAAAATGTGTAGCACTGCCAGGCGTGGTAGCTCACATCTGTAACCCCAGCACTTTGGGAGGCCGAGGCGGGCAGATCACCTGAGGTCAGGAGTTCAAGACCAGCCTGGCCAACATGGTGAAACCCCAACTCTACTAAAAATACAAAAATTAGTCACGTGTGGTGGTGTACACCTGTAATCCCAGTTACCCAGGAGGCTGAGGCAGGAGAATCGCTTGAACTCGGGAAGTGGAGGTTGCAGTGAGCCGAGATCATGCCACTGTACTCCAGCCTAGGTGACAGAATGAAACTCCATCTCAAAAAAAAAAAAAAAAACCATGTGTAGCACTTCCCCACTTTCTTTGTCCTGCTCTGGCCATGTGTGTGCCATGCGGGCTCCCCGTTTGCCTTCCACCATGACTGCAAGTTTCCTGAGGCCTCCCCAGAAGCCAAGCAGATGCTACTATGCTTCCCATAGAGCCTGCAGAACCGTAAGCCAATGAAACCCCTTTTCTTTATAAATTACACAGTCTCAGGCATTTCCTCACAGCAATGCAAGAACAGACTAACACAGTGTGACAGTACGAGAATTCTTCTGTATCATTAAAGTGAATGTGATTTTTTTCCCCTCACTCTAAATATATGGAAGCCTCTCTGGGAGTGTTATGTCCCAGGATGTTCATGTGGAAAATCTACTACTTGGTGTTAAAATAGGATAGTTACTGGCATAACATTTATGGGGGTAATTTGGGTTGTGTTCAATTATTTATGCTATATAATATTCACTTCAAGACTATTGCCCACCTTCTGACACAACAATTTTACTTCTGTGACCTATACTATAGAAATATCAGAAACACACAAATATATGTATAAGGAAGTTCATTATAGCATTGTCACTACAAAAAAAAATAATACAATGTAAGTAAATGGCATAGCCATAAAAAGGCATATCATCACTAATCATTTCAAAGAACAAAGGAGAATCATTATTGGAAATTTTCAAAGCTGGACATAAAACTATATATTTATAATTCTGTAAAAATGTGATATATTCTCAAGTCACACACAAGTACAAGAAAATATGCCAGTGAATAGCGTGGTTGAATCTGAACTTGGGGATTATGAGTGATATTCATACTTCTCCTTACTTTCCACACTGTCTACCTATGAGCATGCATTTTTTTTTTTTTTTTTTTTTTTTTGAAACTGAGTCTTGCTCTATTGTCCAGGCTGGAGTGCAGTGGCACAATCTCTGGTCACTGCAATCTCCACCTCCTGGGGTCAAGTGATTCTCGTACCTCAGCCTCCTCAGTAGCTGGGATTACAGGCACCCACCACCACGCATGGCTAATTTTTGTATTTTTAGTAGAGACAGGGTTTCACCATGTTGGCCAGGCTGGCCTTGAACTCCTGACCTCAAGTGATCCGCCTGCCTCAGCCTCTCATAGTGCTGGGATTACAGATGTGAGCCACTGTGCCCGGCCACCATAGCCAAAAATATCACTAGAATCAGGATTTTCAAAAGAAGAGCAACAGCAGCAGGTATTTTGCAGGGAGTTACCAGTGTCCTCTTCAG
The DNA here is from genome assembly GCF_007565055.1 of Rhinopithecus roxellana. Classification (NCBI taxonomy): domain Eukaryota; kingdom Metazoa; phylum Chordata; class Mammalia; order Primates; family Cercopithecidae; genus Rhinopithecus; species Rhinopithecus roxellana. The sequence goes on from NC_044557.1 coordinate 102,384,743, forward strand.
TGAAGGCAGTTTTTCCGGAAAAGACTTGGTTTCCTATCTGTATTTTCCCAGGGTGAAAGTAGGGTCCATCCAGCTTGTTGTCTTTGCAGAGCTTGGTGAGGATTTCAGTGGGTTTGGACGTGTCTCTCCAGGCATTGTATCCTTCTCTGAAAAGTGGAGGGAGGATACACTTTGAGGTCCCCACCAAAAGAACCACCCAGTATGATCTGTGCAGTTTCCTTCAGATTTAGCTTGCTATTCTATGTACCTGGGGCTAGGGATTTTGTTTTCTCTCTTTTCTGGCCAAACACAGCTTGCCTGAAAGGCGAGACTTCTGAGTAGCTTAACAGAAAAATCCTTTGGAGGTAGCTTTTTTGTTGTTTTGTTTTCGTGGGGGTTTTTTGTTGTTGTTGTTGTTTTTAAGCAATGTACTTCTCATTTTTTAAAAATTGAAGTGAAATTCACACAACAAAATTAACCATTTAAAAGTTGACCAATTTAGTAGCATTTAGGATATTCCCAGTGAGGTACAACCATCACCCCTATCTAGTTCCAAAAAGTTTCATCATCCCAAAAGAAAACCGTGTACCCAGAAAGCAGTTACTCCTCTTTCCCACCCCCCAGAGGCTCTGGCAATCACTAGTCTTCTTTCTGTCTCTATGCATTTCTTTGCAGGTGATATTTGTTTAGTTTTATTAAGTCCCTAGCAGACTTAAAGTTTCACCATGTTGGCCAGGCTGGTCTTGAACTCCTGACCTCAAGTGATCTGCCGGCCTCAACCTCTCATAGTGCTGGGATTACAGACATGAGCCACCGTGCCCAGCCACCTTACTTTTATAATTAGATGTCCCATAGCCAAAAATATCACTAGAATCAGGATTTTCAAAAGAAGAGCAACAGTAGCAGGTATGTCTTTAGTCATACTTTCTGTCTCTATGCATTTCTTTGCAGGTTATATTTGTTTAGTTTTATTAAGTCCCTAGCAGAACAGCCACTCGGCTGCCATTATTCCAAGAGAAAAGCCAGACTCATCCTTTCAAGGCCTCTGCTTCTTCCCTCCCTTCTCCCTACCCTACCACCTCGCCAAAATCATAGTATATATCCATGTCACAGATAAGGTCTTGATGTATTGTTTCTCTAATCAGTGATAAGTTTTTAAATCTCGCCAACCTATTCTTTCCTTAAAAACTAGCTGTTTGGTTAAAATTACTAATTTGCAATGCAGCACTCCCTACAAGCCAGGACCAAGATAAGCTTGATGTCTCTGCTCATTGGGACACCGGGTTCATCAGAATTTAAGTTGTTTAAGCATTTAAACAAATCAACATGGCTTATAAAATGGAGCTATCAAGTAGTTTCCCCACATTATGCCAGAGAATCCTGAAAAGATCATCCAAGCCAGTTCCAGAGCCACACACAGGCCTTCCCAGAAATAGGCATGCTTGTCTTGTTTTAAAAACTTTTCAGTGAATAAAGGTTGCAAGTCCCCAAACAACTATACTGCTCCCTAACAGGTCAGCCAGGAAATTCTTCTGAACAAAAGATGTACCATTTTCCTGTGGTTTCCTTCCCCAATTTCAGAGTGAGAACAGCTAATCGCTGTCTGAATGGAATTCTCGCAGGCACTTGGAAAGCTATGTAAATCCCCCAAGAGGCATATGGTTCCACTAGGGACTGAAAACTAAATGGGCTCTCTAGGCTCAAGGCAGAACAGACCAGAAAGACAGATTGTATGAAATCATGCCATGAAGGATATAGGTGCTCAGAGTCTGTTACAGTGTAAATTGGCACAACCCTCTGGAGGGCCATTAGGGCATATGTGTTAAAAGTCCCAAAATGTGCATTCCTGTTAATGGAGCAGTCCACCTTGCTGCGTAAATATTAAGTGAATTATCAGAGAGGTGTGCAGGGGCTTTGTATGAGAACATTCATAGCAACAATATTTGTAACAGAATAAAGAAAAATACAAATGCCCTAAAATTCAGGAAGGCAAATGGGTTTTACCATCTTATAATTCCTATGATTGAATACTATAGATATATTGAAATAATGACTATAAAGAATATCTAATGACATAAAATGCTTGGGATATAAGGGTAAGTACAACAAGCAGGTTATAAAACTGCATGGATAGTAGAGTCCAGTTAGGGAGAAAATAGCATGGAACATACTGAAAATGAAATACTACACAAGAAGTTTTACATGAGTGGAATAATTTGTGTTTTCTAATTTCAATGAGTGTGTCTTATATTTAATAAAAATATTTTTAAAATTATGCCATACTCTTAATTTTTTTAAGCTATCAGTACAACATGCTTTTTAAAAAAAGCTAGTCTATATTTTAAAACTAAGCAGCATTCAAAATATTTGTAAAAAGTGAGAGTTTGGGGGAGGGAGACAGGAACACCAAATTGAAACTATACACACAAGATCAGGTGAGCAATCACAGTACCTGGTTTTAACATGATATTAAGCAAAGAGGCACTAAAGAGGGTAAGAAAGACAGTCTTGAATTGCCTATGCCACTCCTCCCCCATTCCCTGGCAGTGGCCCTGTGGCATGGAGACAGGATCTGTCCACTTAGGGAAGGAAAAGCACAATAATTTTGGGACTTCGGATCAGAACTCAGTGCTACCCTGTCACAGCAGAAACACACACCAGACAGAACTCAGAACTCAGCTGGTCCCCATGGAAGGAGCATTTAGACCAGCCCTAGCTACAGGCAAATTGTTCATCCCAGCTGTTGCAACCTGAGCTGAGTTTCAGCAAGCTCCGCCACCGTGGGCTAAAGTGCCCTGGGGTCCTAAATAAACATGAAAGACAGTCCTGGCCACAGGGACTGAAATTCCTGTGCAAATCCTACTGCTATGCTGAGCTCAGGGCAAGTGGACTTGGGGTGCACATGATGTAGTGAGATACCAGCTGGGGCAGCCATGGGAATGCTCGCACCACCTCTCCCCTAATCCCAGGCAGCACAGCTCACAGGCCCGGGAAAGACTACTTCCTTCTGCTTGAGGAGAGGGAGAGTAAAGAGGATTTTGTCTTGCACCTTGAACACCAGCTCAGTTGCAGTAAATACAGCACAACACAGTCTTGGGGCCTCCATTCCAAGCCCCAGCTCCCAGACATTTCTAGACATAATCTGGGCCAGAAGGGAACCTGATGCCTTGAGGGGAAGAACCCAGACCTAGCAGGATTTATTTCCTGCTGACTAAAGAGCCATTGGGCTTTGAATAATCAGCAGTGAGAGCCAGGTAGTACTTGCCATTGGCCTTGGGTGAAACTCAGAGCAGTGCTGGCTTCAGGTGTGACCCAGCACATTTTCAGCCATAGTAGTGATGGGGAGAGATTCCTTCTGCTTGAGGAAAGGACAGGGAAGAGCAAAGGGGACTTTGTCTTGCAGCTTGGGCACCAGCCCAGCCATCATGGGGTAGAGAACCAAGTGGGCTCCTGGGGACCCTGATGGCATTTTTGGACTTGCCCTAAGCCAGAGGGCAGCCCACTCCCCTGAAAGGAGAGACATAGGCCAGGCAACATTCGCCACAAGTGAACATTGGCAGTAGCCAGGCAGTACTCACCATGGGCCTGGGGCAGTGGTGGCCATGGGGAGAGACCCCTCTGCTTGAGGAAAGGGGAGGACTTTATCTTGTGGTTTGGGTGCCAGTTCAGCCACAGTAGAATAGAGCACCAGGTAGATTCCTAAGGTTTCCAACTCCAGCCCTTGGCTCTCGGATGGCATCTCCAGACCCATCTGGGGCTGGGGGCCTGAGGGGAAGGACAGAAGCCTGGCTGGATGTGCCACCCATTGACTGAAGAGCCCCTGGGCTTTGAGAGAACATAGGTGGTAGCCAGGCAGCGGTCCACTGCACGCCTTGGGCAAGACTCAGTGCTGTGTTGGCGGCCACTTGGGTGTGTGTGTCACCCCTCCCCCAGCTCCAGGCAGCTGAGTGCAGAAAGATAAACCCCATTCGTTTGGGGAAAAGAGAGGAGAACAAGAGTCTCTGCCTGTAATCCAGGGAATTCTCCTGGACCTTACCCAAGACCACCCAGGCAATATCTCTACAAGTCTGCAGGAGCCACAGTATTACTGTGCTTAGAGTATCCCCTAATGCAGATATGGCTGCAGTAACCAAATATTTAGATTATAATACCCAAGTCCCTTCAAATATTTGGAAAGCCTTCCCAGAAAGGATGGGTACAAACAAGCCTAGACTGCAAAGACTGCAATTAATACCTAACTCTTCAATGCCCAGACACTGACGAACATCCACAAGCATCAGAGCCATCCAGGAAAACATGATCTCACCAAAATAACTCAATAAGGCACCAGTGACCAATCCAGGAGAGACAGAGATATGTTTCCTTTCAGACAGAGAATTCAAAATCGTTGCATTAAGGAAGCTCAACAAAATTCAAGATAACACAAAGAAGGAATTCAGAATCCTATTGAATAAATTTAACAAAGAGATTAAAGTGATTAAAAGGAATCAAACAAAATCTAGAACTGAAAAATGAAACAGACATACTGAAGAATGCATCAGAGTCTCTTAACAGCAGAATTAATCAAGCAGAAGAATTAGTGAGCTTGAAGTTAGACTATTTGAAAATACACAGTCAGAAGAAACCATCAAAAAGAATGAAGCATGCCTACAAGATCTAGAAAATAGCCTCTAAGAGGCAAATCTAAGAGTTACTGGCCTTAAAGCGGGGGGGGGGGGGGGGGGGGGGGGGGGGGGAGAGAAAGAGAGAGAGATCAGAGTAGAAAGTTTATTCAAAGGGATAATAACAAAACTTCTCAAACCAAGAGAAAGATATCAATATTCAAGTACAAGAAGGTTATAGAACACCAAGCAGATTTAATCCAAATAAGACTGCCTCAAGACATTTAATAATCAGACTCCCAAAGGTCAAGGATAAATTAAGGATCCCAAAAGCAGCAAGAGAAAAGAAACAAATAACATACAAAGGAGTTCCAATATGTCTGGCAGCTGACTTCATAATGGAAACCTTATAGGCCAGGAGAGAGTAGCATGACACATTTAAAGTACTGAAGGAAAATAAACTTTTAGCCTAGAATAGTACATCTAGGACAAGTATTCTTTAAATACGAAGGAGAAATAAAGACTTTCCCAGGCAAACTCTGAGGGATTTCATCAACACCAGACCTGTCCTATAAGAAATGCTACAAGAAGTTTTTAAATCAGAGAGAAAAGGATGTCAATGAGCAATAAGAAATTATATGAAGGTGGGAAGCTCACTGGTAATAGTAAGTACACAGAAAAACACAGAATGTTGTAACACTAACTGTGGTGTATTAGTTATTCACATCTTAAGTGGAAAGATGAACATATGAACCAACCAAAAATAACTACAACAACTTTTGAAGACATAGTATAACAAGATATAAGTAGAGACAACAAAAAGTTAAAAATCAGGGAGATAAAGTTAAAATATAGAGTTTTCATCAGTTTTATTTTTGCTTGTTATTTTGTTTGTTTATGCAGTTACTGTTACCAGTCTAAAATCATGGGTTATATTATTTTCAAGCCTCATGGTAACTTCAAATAAAAAAAACATACAACAGATACACAAAAAATAAAAAAGCAAGAAATTAAAACATACCACTAGAGAAAATCACCTTCACTAAAAGGAAGACAAGAAGGGAGAGTAGACAGCAAAAACCATCAAAAAATTGTTTAAATCGAAGAAGTCCTTACTTAACAATGATAACATTGACTATAAATGGACTAACCTCTCCAATCAAAAGACACAGAGTGGCTCAATGGATAAAAGACACAAGACCCAATAATCTGTTGCCTACAAGAAACATACTTTACCAATAAAGATACACATAGACTAAAAATAAAGGATTAAAAAAAGATATGCAAATGGAATACAAAAAAACAGGAGTAGGTATACTTATTATAAGACAACAGAGATTCCAAGACAAGAACTATAAAAAGAGGCAAAGAAGGTCATTATGTAATGATAAAGGGGTCAATTCAGCAACAGGATATAACAGTTGCATACACATACACCCAACCATGGACCACCCAGATATATAAAGCAAAGAGCTAAAGAGAGAGATACACCCCAATACGATAATAGCTGGAGATTTCAACACCCAACTTTCAGCACTGGGCAGGTCATCCAGAGAGGACACCAAATAAGAAACATTGGACATAATCAGCCCTGTAGACCAAATGGACCTGATAGATGTTTGTAGAACATTTCATCCAACAGCTGCAGAATACCCATTCTTCTCCTCAGCACACAGAACATTCTCAAGGATAGACCACACTTTAGGCCACAAAACAAGTCTTAAATTTTTTTTTTTATTTGAAAATATATCAAGTATCTTCTCTGACCACAATGGAATAAAACTCAAAATCAATAATAAGAGAATTTTGGAAACTATACAAACACATGGAAATTAAACAATATGCTCCTAAATGGCCAGTGGCACAATGAAGAAATTAAGAAAGAAATTTAAAAATTTCTTGAAACAAATGAAAATGGAAACATAACATACCAACACTTACAGGACACAATGAAAGCAGTACTAAGCAGAAAGTTTATAGCAATAAGCACCCACATCAAAAAAGTAGAAAAACTTCAAATAAGTAATGTAACAATACATCTTAATGAATTAGAAAATCAAGAGCAAACCAAACCCAAAATTAGTAGAAAAAGAGATAATAAAGACCAGAGCAGAAATAAATGAAATTGAAATGATAAAAATGATGAAAAGATTCACAAAATGAAAAGTTAGTTTTTCAAAAAGATAAACAAAATCGGCAACTCTTTAGCCAGGCTAAGAAAAATGGGAGAACTCCTAAATAAATAAAATTACAGATGAAAAAGGAGACATTACAACCAATACTGCAGAAATTCAAATGATTATTAGAGGCTACTAATGATATGTTAGAAATAAATTGGAAAATTTAGAAATATATTAGCAAATAAATTGGAAAACCTAGAAGAAATGAATGAATTCCTAGCAACATACAACCTACCAAGATTAAGCCATGAAGACATTCAAAACCTGAATAGACCAAAAACAAGTAATGCAATTGAAGCTGTAATAAAAAGTCTCCTAGCAAAGAAAAACCCAGGATCCGAGGCTTCACTGTTGATTTCTACCAAACATTTAAAGAAGAACTAATACCAATCTGAAAAACAGAGAAAAAGGGAATACTTCCAAAGTCATTTTACAAGGCCAGTATTACCCTGAAACCAAAACCAGTCAAAGACACATCACAAAACGAAAACTATAGGCCAACATCTCTGATGAACACTGACGCAAAAATGTTCAAGAAAAATTTTCAACAACATACTAGCAAACCAAATTCAACATCATTTTAAAATGATCATTCATCATGATCAAGTGGAATTTATTCCAGGGATGTAATGATCATTTGACATACACAATCAGTGTGATACATCATTATCAACAGAATGAAGGACACAGACCATATGATCATTTCAATTGACACTTAAAAAGCATTTGATGAAATTCGACATTCCTTCATAATTTAAGAAACTCTCAAAAAACTGAGTATAGAAGGAACATAGCTCAACACAATAAAAAACCATCACAACAGACCAACAGCTAGGATTACACGGAATGGGGAAAACGGAAAGCCTTTCCTCTACAATCTGAAACAAACAAGAATACCCACTGTCACCACTGTTATCCAACACAGAACTGGACGTCCTAGCTAGAGCAATCAGATAAGACAAAGAAATAAAGGGCATCCAAATTGAAAAGGAGGAAGTTATGCTTGTGGGTAGATAATATAATCTTATATTTGAAATAAAAAGCTAAAGATCCCACAAGAAAACTATTAGAACTGATAAATTCAGTAAAGTTGCAGGATACAAAATCAAGGTACAAAAATCAGTAGCATTTTTATATGCCAACAGTGAACAATGTGAAAAATAAATCAAGAAAGTAATCCCATTTACAATAGCTACAAATAAAATACCTAGGAATAAACTTCAAGAGAGAAAAGATCTCTACAATGAAAACTATAAAACATTGGTGCAAGAAATTGAAGCAGATACAAAAAACCAGAGACATATTCCATGTTCATGGATTGGAAGAATCAGTATTGTTAAAATGTCCATACTACCCAAAGCAATCTACAGATTCAGTGAAATCTCTATCAAAGTACCAATGACATTCTTCATAGAAATAGAAAAAACAATACTAAAATGTACATGGGACAACAAAAGACACAGAATAGCCAAAGCTATTGTAAGCAAAAAGAACAAAACTGGAGGAATCACTTTACCTTCAAATTATGCTACAGACTTCAAATTATGCTACAGAGCTATAGTAACCAGAAGAGCATGGTACTGGCATAACAACAGACACATAAATCAATGCAACAGAATAGAGAACCCAGAAATAAACCTATTCATCTACAGTGAACTCATTTTCAACAAAGATGCCAAAAAGATAGAGAAAGGACAGTCTTTTCAATAAATGATGCTGGGAAAACTGGATATCCATATGCAGAAGAATGAAAGTAGACCCCTATGTCTCACCATATGCAAAAATAAAATCAAAATGAATTAAAGACATTAGGTTAAGTAAAATAAACCAGGCACAGAAAGACAAACTTTGCATGTTCTCACTTAAACACTTGAACTCATGGATATAGAGAGTGGATGATGGTTAATGAGTACAAAAATATATTTAGATAGAATAAGATATAGTATCCGATAGCACAACAGGGCAACTATAGTCAATAATTTATTGTCTATTTTAAAATAACTAATAGTATAATTGGATGTTTATAATATAAAGGACAAATATTTGAGGTGATGGATATCCCATTTGCCCTGATGTGATTATTATGCATTGTATTCCTGTATCAAATATGTCATATACCATACACACACACACACACACACACACATATCTATGTACCCACAAAAATTAAAAATACATTTGAAAAAAGAGTGAAAGTTGGGTCAGTTCTTCCTTCATTTGTAAAATGTGGATAACACCTCAAAGGGTGGTTCAGAAAATTCAATGAGATACTCCATGTAAAGTGCTTTATCAAAAGTACATGAGTGTTATAATTAGCTTGGACACTGGCATTTGTATTATATTAATTCTTCTTCTTCTAGCATTATTCTCCACCAGGGGAACCTTATTTCAAGGCACATCTGACTCAGTGAACACATACATCTAGCTCTTGACTCTTGAACCTGCCCTTGGTTCTCAATCAGAGCTGCCTCCCCAGTCACCACGACTCTCAAATGCACTGAACAGAGTCTCCCCAACAGCAGCCAGCTCTGCTGATGTGGAGCCCCATTTGAGACATTAAAGCTGAGCCCGGTCTGGCCTTCCTAGAGATCGACAACTGGGATGCAGAGTCTGGAGCCCTGAAAGCTACAACAGCTTCAGAATACCAAGTGTCTCCCGGGTAGAAAGAACTTACATCTCATACTGGCTCTGCAAGCCACAGATGGCTCGGTGTTTGCTGTAGAAGCGGTTCTCCAGGTCGATCTTGGTCTCACCAATAAGGTCATCTGTGCCAATCATGTCATGGTCATAGATCAGGATGGAGAGCAGGGACTCCTTTGGGAATGTGGCTTGGATCTCAAATGACCTGTGGTCCAAGCAGAGACTTCAAGAGTCAGTAACGTTTGGTGACACAGGGAACCATTCCCAGCTTCACTTTTAGCGAGCCCGCTATTCATGTGAACTCATGAAACACTCACCAACTCAGTTAATACTTAGCAGATATTTGTTTGGTTTAATTTTTCATTGCAGTACAAACAATTTTCAATTCTGTTATCAATTTCAAATAGCCAATAATCTCCCCTTTTCATGGGCCACATCTTGTAGTCTTCAACTAGGGTGATGGAGAGGAAAAACTTTGGATTTTGGTTTCAAACAGGACTGATTTTTAATTTTGGTTTTGAATCTGCAACTTCCTGATTGTAAAACTTTGGGAAAGTTATTTAATTCATCTTAACCTCCATATTATAAATGAGTATATATGTCTTCTTTATAAATTTAGCATAGGGTTTAAAGGCAGTATTGTTTCTATAAAACACGTATTTTACTTTCAGGCATTCAACTGGTGCCCAATATGTTGCCATTCCCCTTCCCCTCCATTATTGCTTCATCAACAAATACTAGCTACATTTATTTTAAATGAAAACCTTATCAAGGATGAAAAATGATAAAAACATAGAATTGCAAGACCAAAGTGCTGTCTCTACAAGACTATGAGCCCCTTGAGAACAGGGACCTGCGTTTCTTTTTTTGGTTTCTGCATTGCTGGAGCCTGCACTTGACCTGCAGAGAGTACACACAAAATAAATGTTTCTGTGACCCATACGAGATCTCAGAAATCACCATATCCAATCCCTTCATTTTACAGATAAGGACATTGAAATCTAGAGAACACTCGCGACTTGCCCAAGATCATCAATCAGGCCAATCTAGGTGCCAGGGTCCTAATTCCTAGCTCAATGCTTCTTCCATGAAACCACACCAATGCAAGTTGTCTCAAGGAGCATTAATGCTGTTGGATTTCCTGTGATGATAAATTATCCATGCTACTGAGTTCCTGCATTGGGACTGGTACTTGAAAATTAAATGTTAAGCAAAACTCTACATTATAGGGAAATGGCTTCCTGAAAACAAAATCAAGGACACAGCAGTATTCTCCAGCTGTCTAAACTGTCTGCTCTGGTACAGGATGGGCTGGGCTGGGAGCAGTGGACAGAAAGGAGGGGGAGCAAGGAGAATGCGAGCCCATTATTTCCCTGCATGTCCACAGGGCTGTCTGGGCTGCTGCCCTCATGGTCAGATCCACTTAGCCCTGACACTCACTCCCCAGTGAAGCAGGCACAGCAACTGCAGCATGCCCAAGCCCATTAACCCTCCTCAGAGAGAAAAAAGCAGAGACGCTGGACAGCTCCAGTGATTGTAACTGACAGAAGCGGCTCTAGCAGGCCAGGGATATGGTTGTGTGGGAAAGAAATCTGTATTCCATCTGAAGGCACAGTATTGCCTGCCTGAGCTCCAAGATTTACATTCTAAACTGTAATTGATACTCTGCAGGTGCATCACAAGGAAGCCTCCAGCCATGTGCCCCTGAGCCATCACCATTACTGTCACTGGAAGGACTTATTAAGGGTTTAACTCCTGCTGGCAACCATGGCAGAAGACTTAATCACCCTGGCCCATCTCCCCAAGCTGTGGGCCCACATATTAATCTCACCTAAATTTCAAACGAAGCTGTCAATAAAAGTTACCAAAAACAGGGTCGGGCGCGGTGGCTCACACCTATAATCCCAGCACTTTGGGAGGCCGAGGCAGGTGGATCACTGGAGGCCAGGAGTTCAAGACAAGCCTGGCCAACATGGTGAAACCCTGTCTCTACTAAAAATACAAAAATTAGCCCAGCATGGTGGTGGGCGTCTGTAGTCCCAGCTATTTGGGAGGCTGAGGCAGGAGAATAGCTTGAACCTGGCAGGCAGAGGTTGCAGTGAGTCGAGATCGTGCTACTGCACTCCAGCCTGGGCGACAAGAGCAAAACTCCATCTCAAAAAAAAAAAAAAAAAAAAAAAAAAGTTACCAAAAACAGCCCACTATGGTTGAACTTCCAGTCACCCAGGGAAAAATTAGCCTTATACCAACTTGTCAATGAGGTACTATCCCTAGATGCAAGGGTAGTTTGGGAAAATAGAATGCATCATGAAATGGGCCAAAACTGAGACTTGGTGAAAGAATGAAGAGCCTCTGAGCTTCAGAGGAATGATGTTCCATTGTTCATTTGGTCATTCATTCATTCTTTAATGTACTCACTTGTTCACTCAGTATTTATTGTGTGTCTACCACGTGCCAGGCACTGCAGTTTTTAAGAGATAAGTAAAACAATTTCTTTCCAGTGGGGAAGGCAAATAAGAATATGGCTAAATCAGGTGGCAGGAGCTCCAACAGAGTTATAGGCAGGGTGTCACTAGTACACCTGTCTAGGAAGGGGTGACTACGGAAGGTTTCACAGAGATGACTCTTTGACTGAGCCTTGAGTGCAAATGGAAGTTCTCTGTGCTCCAGATCTGCAGAACTTGTAATCTTAGCCATTTTCCCAACCAGGTCAAGCTCCCTGATCGTACAGGCAATTTTATATCTGCCTGATTTTTTTTTTATTCCCTGCCTCCTCCATAAGGGCATAGGTTCCATGGAAACAGGGTCATGCACCCTTTATACCTCTCCAGTAGCTGGCACATAGTCTGTCACCAAAATGACAACCTGATTGGAAAGAAAAAAACATTTGCAATCTACTCACAGGGTGATGGTGAGTTTCATGTGTCTACTTGACTCGACTATAGTCTCCAGTTATTCAATCAAACACTAATCCAGGTGTTGCTATGGTGGCATTTTGTAGATGTAATTAACATCCACAATTAGTTGACTTTAATTGAAGAAGATTCTCCTTGATAATCTAAGTAGGCCTTTTCTAACCAGTTGAAAACCCTTAAGAGCAAAAACAATAATCTCATAATAAAGAGGAAAAGCAGCATATATTGCTACGGGTCGAATTGTGTCTCCACCAAAAGCTAAGTTGAAGCTCCAGATCTAGCACCTCAAAATCAGACCTTATTTGGAAGTGAGGTCTTAATAGAGGTAATCAAGCTATAATGAGGTCATTAGGATGGGCTCTAATGCAATATGACTGGTGTCCTTGTAAAGAGGAAAACTTGGCACAGAGACAGATGTACACAGAGGGAGATGATATGGAGAGATGCAGGGAGCAGGCCACGTGGAGATGAAGGCTGATATTGGAGCAATGCATCTACCGGCCAGGGAGCACCAGGAATTGCCACAGCAGATCACCAGAAGCTGGGAGGGAGGCAGGGAATAGAGGCTCCCTTGCAGCCCACAGGAGGAAGCAGCCCAGAACATCACACTTTCAGTATCCCAAACTGTGAGAATGAATTTCTGTTGTTTCAGCCACCCAGTTTATGGTACTTTGTTAAGGAAGCCCTGGGGGAATTCTCTCTCTCTCTCTCTCTCTCCTCTGCTAGGTCCCTTCCTGTGGTGAAACCCTGATTGATACCCACAGTTCCTGCCACATCACATCCTCCTTACACTCTGAACTTTGCAGGGCAAAGAACACCCATCCCTTCCCACCCCCTCAACACTCCCAAGATGGTCTTATGCCTTCCCAGGGTCTTCACAGGACTTGCAGCAGCCTATGGTAATCACACATTTATTTGATGTTCTCTCAAAATTCGTGGGCACCTTGAAGGTACAGACTGTGGCCTGGTCCTCACTGTGTCCCAGCACTTAGCAGTGTGCCTGACACATGGTGGATTCCCAGTAACTGTGAGGAATAAATGAAGTTCTGCAGGTGGACAAGAAAAGGAAAGGCATGTCATGGTGAGGGCACAGCAAGGACAAAGTCCTGCAGATGTGAATGAGTAAGGGGAAGTAGAGCTGGTTTATTAACCCATTGATCAGTTCCTTAGGATCTCATTTTGCTTTATGGTTAATTATCAAGGTGGTGGAGACAATAGGAAACATTCTGGGAAACCATAAGAGCCATGAGGAAGAAACTGTTAAAGCCTACAGACATGCACCATATCAAGATGATGTGGAGATAGGGCCCCATTAAATCCCACGGACAACTGACTGGCATTTTGTCCATCTAGCCACCCACCAACCCACGCACCCATCCATCCATCCATCTGTTCATTCCACAAATACATATTGAGCACCTGCTGTGTGCCAGGCCCTGTCCTAGGTGCTGGGAATATGGCATTAACCAGACTAGACTAAGTCCCTGCTCAAATACTTCTTACATTCTAGTGGGGAGATGGGAGATGGCCAATAAATCCATAAACATTTAATCCACTGTCAGAGGCTACGAAGAAAGGTAAAGCAATGCAAGATACCAGGGCATCAGGGGTTGGAGGCTATGACACCCTCACACTGATACTGAGACGCTGAAGTTATGAGGAAGGATTCCGCAGACCCCAGGTCAGGCACAAGAATCCTCTACTCTCCCTGCTGGAACACTGTGGGATTGTGCTGGCAACTTCTGTTCCTAAGTAAAAATTAAATACATATCCAACAAAACATCCACATCTGGAGAGCTTTTGGATGAGGTGCTGCAATATCAGAGGCAGGAGGGAACATTTACTTCATCATCCTCTTCTCTTGTTTGCCATAACCATATAGCAGGTAGTAAAACAAGTCTAGTTCATGGCATTGTGGTGAAAGTAGCTCATAAAAAGCAGTGCCAAGCGGTTGTCACACTGAAGGACTAGTTACATAAGTGGCAGGTGACGATAAAGGTCATCTCTAGATGAGGGAAGCAAGGGTAAGTTCCCCTAGCACTGTCATTCTCATTAATCTGGACAGGCAAGATCATTTATTGCCCTCATTTCCTCAGGAGCAATAAAATGTAAGAGGCTAGTGCTGATTAAATGTCAGAGGCTCCAAAGTGATCACAGATGTGTAAATGAATTTAAATGGGGCCAATGGAGATTTTATCCTATGTTCCTGCTTACTCAAGAAACTCAAGAAAAAAGAAATTAAACACACTAAAGATGTATCCGCTGCTACCACAATTACCAAGGTGGAGAGGAAGGGAGCTAATGTGTTCTGAGTGTCAATTGTGTGCTGGCATTGCCAATGTGATGTGCTAGATGCTTTACACATTTAATCTTCTAAAGGCATCTGAGATTTAGATGTCACTGTTGCTGCTTTGCAGGTCAGGAAAACTAGGAACAGAGAGGTTAAGCCATCTGCACAAGGTTGTAGAGCTTGTATGTGGCAGAATGAAACCCAGGCCACCTTGATTCCAGAGTGAACGACGGGTGCAAAAACTCAAACAGGGAACAGCAATGCATAGCACATCCTAGGATCAGTGAGCATGGCAGGGTTGCTGTGAGCGGGCAAATGCCTAGTCCCCTTATGCAAATGCAGTAGCTTTTAACACTTTACAGGAAAACGAAGCACAACTTGAGGACAGAGTTCAACTTTTTGACCTCAGGAGTCACCTCAAATGAACCTCAAAATGATATGATGGAAAAATTCCTTTAGTAGGAGACAAAAGACTAAACTTCTGGCCCATTATCCTCCAATTGTGTCATTTGAACTTGAATATGTTTCTTAACCTCCCTAGACCTTGGCTGCCTTGTTTATAAAAAGGAAATCTCTGGTCTGTTCAAAAGCACAAGGCTGAATCCAGTGACCCTGCAAGATGCCTATTAAATCTAAAATCCAGAAAATGGTAATTAGAGAGCTGTGGGTATCTATTTCTCTACTTAAGTTCACCGAAAAAAGAAAAAGAAAAAAATTCTAGTAAAGAAAGCTGTGGGTAAGGAGATCACTAAGTACCACCAAATTCCTCAGGGGACCATGGAAGACTTCAACCCTGCTCCATGGACATAGGTTTGGTTGGTTTTTACCAAGAGCAGAAGCCAGCATTTAACCTCCTGGCACCATTTCACCCAGGAACACACACATGCACACACCATCCCCACAGAAACACAGCAGGACAAGCGCAGAAAGGACAATAAAACACAGCCCAGATGGCCACTGACCTTCCAAATACGGGGTTCAGTTGTTTGGGGATGTATTTATCCCGGTCTTTGATTTCTGTCTTGCCAAGCTTGATCACAATGTAGGGATCTGATTTGCCATCTGGATCAGCTGGACTAAGATTAAATGCCTGGAAAGGAAAAAGAAAATGTCTTTGGCTCAATAGCTCTCAACGTTGGTTGTACACTGGGATTACCTGGGTGCTTTCAAAAATGCTAATGCCTGACTTCTGTCTCTAGATAGTCTGATTTAATGGGACAGGGCTTTGGGCTTTTGAAAAACTCCCTAGATAATTCTAGTGTGCAGACAAGGTTAAGAGTCACTAGCATCTGCATTTTGCTGTTAAAAAGAAAAATGACTGGCTTTGCCCAAGTTCAACTTTCTCTGGAGTCATCTCCTCGGTTGGAAAGAAGTTCTTGGCACAGAAAAACGAGAAAAATGCTGGACCGGGAGGCAGAAGGCATGAGTTTGAGTTCTAGTTCTACAGTCATGCACCTCTTTATGATGTCTTGGTCAAGGACTGACCACATGTACGATGGCAGTCCTGTAAAATTATAATGGAGCTGGAAAATTCCTATGATCCAGGGACATCATATCTGTTGCAGTGTTGTAGTACAACACATTACTCACATGTTTGTGGTGATGCTATAAGCAAACCTACTGTGCTAACAGTCATATAAGACTATACAATCACATATAGTACATAATACTTGACAATGACAATAAATAATGATGTTACTGGTTTATTTACTATACTATACTTGTTAAACTTTAGAGTGTACTTTTTCTATTTATTATAAAAAAGTTAACTGTAAAACATCCTCAGGCAGGTCCTTCAGAAGGCATTCAGAAAAAGGTGTTATTATAAGGGATAATAGCTCCATGCATGTGATTGCCCTTGAAGACCTTCCAGTGGGACAAAATGTGGAGGCAGAAGACAGTGATATTGATGATCCTGATCCTGCGTAGGCCTAGGCTAATGTGCGTGCATGTGTGTGTGTGTGTGTGTGTGTGTGTGTGTTTGTCTTACTTTTTAACAACAAAGTTTACAAAGTAAAAATAAAACAATTTAAAAATAGGAAAAAGCTTATCAGCTAAGGATGTCAAGAACATATTTGTATACAGCTGAACAATGTGTTTGTGTTTTAAGCTAACTGCTGTTTTGACCAGAGTCAAGTTAAAAAACCTTAAAAGTCTATAAAGTAAAAAAGTTATAGTAAGCTAAAGTTAATTTATTATTGAATAAGGACAAAGGTATTTTATAAATTTAGTGTAGCTTAAGTACACAGTGTTTCTAAACTTTACAGTAGCAGACAGTAACATCCTAGGCCTTCACATTCACTCACCACTCACTCACTGACTCACCCAGAGCAACTTCCAGTCCGGCAAGCTCCATTCAGGGCAAGTGCTCTAGACAGGTGTACCTTTTTTTCAAATCTTTCATACTGTATTTTTACTGTACCTTTTCTATGTTTAGATACACAAATACCATTGTGTTACAATTGCCTACAGTAGTCTACACAGTAACGTGCTGTACAGGTTTATAGTCTAGGAGTGCAATAGGCTATACCATCATGTAGGAGGCCATCTAGGTTTGTGTAAATACAGTCTGACACTTGCACAACACTGAAACAGCCTAACAACACATTTCTCAGAACGTATTCCCATTGTTAAGAAACGTACTACTATATTTCTTTTTTTTCTTTTTTCAGACAGTATCTTGCTCTGTCGCCCAGGCTGGAGTATAGTGGCGCAGTCTTGGCTCACTGCAACCTATGCCTCCCAGGCACAAGTGATCCTCCAACCTCAACCTCCCAAGTAGCTGGAACTATAGGCATGAACCACCACACCCCACTAATTTTTGTATCAGAGGTGGGGTCCCACCGTGTTGCCCAGGCTGGTCTCAAACTCCTGAGCTCAAGCAATCTGTCCACCTTGGCCTCCCAAAGTGCTGGGATTACAGGCATGAGCCACAGCACCTGGCCTTACTACATTTCTAAGTAGTGTGTGATATTGGGCAAGTCATGTCGACTCTCTGAGATCTACCTATAAAATCATGGGGTGGACCTGAAGGCCCTTCCCAGAACTAATGGTCTCTGAATCCATGACCCTGTGACTCTTGCATTTAGCACTGACCAGTTGAATGATGATCTGTTTCTGAGAGTAAAGTCTGATTCCAGACAACCTAGGCCTTAAACTGTCAAAGGCAAATACTTTCTAAGGAAAGGCCAGAGTAGGAGGATGGTAAGAAATGGTATCAAAAAGATGGAAAAACTCTGCAGCAATGAAAGCTGAGAAACAATTCCATATTTAGGACTCTATCCTGTAGATAGAATAGTGTGAGCCTATAAAGCTGTACGTTCAAGGATGTTCACTAGAACACTGTTTAATAGCCAAAAATTATAAGCAATCTATTTGTTGATTACTTGGGAATAAATACAATACAAAACAGTCCTTCCCATTTCTTCTTGTCACATCAGCCAATTTTAATTCTTTACAAAGCAGTTATCTCTGACATGAATGCTGTTCATTTATCTGTTCCTTTGTTTATTTTTATATCTTCCTAATTCTCACATCACCCTCAACTAGTATGTAATCTCCATGAGAGCAAGAGCACTGTTTATCTTGTTCATTACTTTACCTCTAGGACATAGAACAGAGTCTTCCTAATATTTATTGGATAAATAAATGAATACTACATTTATTCAAGAAAATGCTATACAGCTGCTAAAAGGAATGAGGACCTATACATACTAATTTAGAAAAAAATGGCCCATCTATCTTGTTAAGTAAGGAAAAAGAGAGGTGGGGAAATTTGATTTCTTTCTTTATGCAAGTTTTAAGTAGCATTTTTTTTTACTTGTTCGTGTTCTTTTAATTAAAAGATTTGAGAATTTAATTAATTAAATATTAGTGCGAGAGCAAACCACACATAATCAAACTACTAGAAATATCAATGAAAAGGATTGACTGTCCATAACTAGTGAATTTGCCTAGGACTGCCACCTTCTGACTCCCTGTTTGTTCAAGTCCCTCCTGTTCTCAAGTTCCAGCCCAAGGCCTCCCTCCCCCATGCTACCTCCTGGACAGAAACCTGATCTGTTTCTCTGGCCTTTGCCTAGAAGGTACTAAACACATAAAAGGTGTGCAGTAGATATTTTCTGAATGAATACATGAATAAGGAGACAGATCTTTCTCCAATCTCTGTAGTTCACAGAAATTCTTCCTTCTCCTTCCTACTGTTCATACTATTTCTGGATTCCCCAAACTGTATCTTAGAGAACTTTAGCTCTGTAAGATTTTCTGTAGTGGGGAAAAAGATAAGAGGCAAAAGTTTAGAAAATGCTGGTCAAGATTACAAATAGGGTTTATTTGCTTCTGAAAAGCTCAGAGCCTTGAATGTGCTAATGAGCTTTGTAAATCTCAAAGGCTGGAGAAGGAAATAAGCACTATTTCTCCAATGTATTTGAACATATGTTGTTTCCTAAGGAACGCCTATTTCTCCCAAAACACAAGTGACCTCCTGAACAAAATTTTGAAAAGGTTAGTCTAAAGCATCCTGAGGGTGGTGTTTCATGTTGACTACCCAACACTGTCAGTGACTCTACCAGTTCTTCTCATCTTTCCAACTACACTGTGACTTCTCTTTGAAGGCAGAGACTATGTTCTTTTCATCGCAACATCCCTGGCACGTAGTGGTTGTGGTGGTGATACAGAGGATGATGAAGGAAACCTGAGAACTGTATGATGGAAAAACATTTATTTCTCCCTTAGCATTAAAGGATAATTCATTTTTATTTTGTGTTATATTTATGTTTCTTTGAAAGAATGTAGGCAATGGAAGCAAACGGTTGACATAAAATAAGAGCATTAAAATAAAATACAATTACAAAAACTACATCCAAGGCCAGGAGATTAAAGCAAATCCATGAAGCACTGGGGTTCATATGGTTGCTTTGATAGAGCGTTAAATCTGGCCCTGAGCTTCTGCTAATGAGGCCGAGAAGTTTCATAATCAAAGTTTTGTGCTGTCATTATCAGAAAGAAGCTTAGAGGAGTTAACATCTTTCTTGGAAACACATTCAAAGCGAAATTTCCTACTGCAATAGTGCAGAGGCATGGCTGTGGGAGGAGAATTTCACAGTAACTGCTGCCCTGTTCTGCCTTGGTCCTTCCCCCTAACTGTCTTTCCTGTAGTTTCCTGCTTCTCTCCTATTTGGTTCCCTCTCCTGCCACGGGCAACCACAGGGAGCAGATAAAACTACACAGACAGAACAGTCCTGTATGCTCAGAAAAGCCATAACATGTCTGTTTTGCCAGCCTAACTTCATACCCCCATATGTTGAACCCCTAACTCCTAAGGTGACTGTAGTTGGAGACATGGCTTTAGGGAGGTAATTAAGGTTAAATGAGGTCATAGTGGTGCTGCTCTAATATGACAGGGCTAGTGTCTTTATAGGAAGAGGAGAATATATCAGAGCTCGCTCTCTCCCTATGTACACTTGCACAGAGGAAAGGCCATGTGAGGACACAGCAAGAAGGCAGCCATCCACAAGCCAGCAAGAGAGGCCTCACAAGACACCAACCCTGGTAGCAACTTAATTATAGACTTATGGCATTCAGAACTGTGGGAAAGTAAATTTCTGTTGTTTAAGCCTCCCAGTCTGCCATATATTTTATTATGGCAGCCTGAGCAGATAAATACACCCCCTCAAAGCAAACAAGGATGGCTCACCGCGACAATGTATACTCTGATCAGCACTGTGACGGGGTAACTGGGTGGAATCCCTTGCTGGATTCTCAGCTGCCCGCTGTCCTCAGAGCTAGAATCTTCAGGGCTTTTGTAGATGCAGAAGGAGCCCTGGAACCACAAAATGCAACCCACTGAAATGAGATGGTCGTATGTCCCGCCAAAACCCACAGAGAGCACAGTGCTGGGAAAATGAGCACAGCCTGGGAATCCGAAGGATCTGGGTTGGTGCTAAACTTGCCAGTTGGGTGTCCTTGGGCAATTTATGTAGCCTGCTTGCATCTGAGCTTCTTCATGGTACACCCATGAACTGGCATTGTACATTAACACCCCCACACAGGACTGTTATATGAGGAACAGAACAGATGGGACACAAAGTGCCTTTTACATGTGGGGTGCTGTGCTAGTGCTTCCCCCATTATCTCCTTCAATCCTGACTGCAGTATTCCTATTTCCAGACATAGCAACTGAGGCTTAGGGAGGTGAAGCACTTTGTTCCAGATCATGCAGTTGGTTAGTACTATAACTAGGATTTGAATCCAGATGGGCAAACTGTAATGCCTGTGCTATTTCCAACATAGCATGCTGCATAGAAAGGGCCCAGCCTGTTGTATGTTTATAGTGAATGCTGGCTACTACTTTGTGATGTTCACACTGTAAGTCTGCCAGATGAAGGGCTGGTGTTGCCTGATTAGTTTAATTGTCCAACTGGTAGGCTTGCATAAGTCACACATTTGGTATGCCAGGGGTAGAGAGAACAAAGTAAAGTTCAGTGTTCCTTTCAGGTAATGAGTCTGTCTCCTTATTTTTCACCAGACTGAGTTCCAATCCACTGGTCACAAACCAAAAATATCTTAAAAGACTGGGGTTAGATTTTGTGGAGCTCTAGAGACGGACTTGAGTACAAATTAAGGATTTTCCCTACACACATCCCACACCACAATTCCATTAACAGAATTGAGTCATACCTGACATTTATGGACAGGGAGAGCCAAATAAAAGGATTAACAATGGAACCTGCCTTAAATTTTCCTATGACTCGATCTCCATCAAGACCATGGTCATCTTCTGTAGACTTGCCTCTGAAGAGCTCAAAAGTTTTCACCCAGTCTTCAAAATTGTTGAATTCACTCTCGAGATCACCATCATATATCTTTAGGGCAAAGGAAGAAGATTGTGCTAAGAGGAAGGAAAGCCCAGGATTGATTTAACGAGAAATGCCAAGATTCTCCAAAACCAGCCTTGATATGTGTCCCTTGGGAAAATCTGAGGCCATTGGTAATTTATCTTCAGCAAGATAAGGAACATGGATTGGCTCAGCACTCCTGAAACTGCTACTATGAATTTTATGAAATGTTTTGATGAACTTTTAAATTCTAAAAAGTATAGGTAAATTTTTAAAAATTGTAATATATAAGTATAGACACAACAAACCTTTTAGAGCTAATTGATGCCATTGGTTGTTGGATATAGACTATAGTACTTTGAGGAGATTCAAATCAATAATGTTCATTAAATATCTAATTATTAACATATATAAAGTGATGGAATACTTGTTTTTATTTAATGCATATAGACATGAAGTTTCCAAGTGGAAAATTATATACATGCTTTGGAAATGCAAAATTGAGTTGAGTTTTACGTTTGGTAGTATAATTTACTTATTCAGCTTTCCTATATAAATTGTTTACCTAAATTGGTTATCTATATATATAGTTTTCACACTTCAAATTTTCATAGCCATCAATATACCTCTAGCTAATACCCTCTGACTAATATTAAGATTGGCCTAATGGAGCTGACTTTAGTTGGAGTTAAATCTCCTGCTACTTTGATTGTGTACACATTTGCATGATGATGACAAGCACCTAGAGATGAGCCAAGGGGAGCTCAAATGCTGTAGATTAATCTGCAAGGTCCACACTAAACAATTTAAGTTGTGTCCCTTCTCCACATGAGGGTATAGAAAATGGAAAATGAATAAGCTTCCTGTCTTGGCTTAAATGCATATCAAAGTTTACTTCTCTACATCAATGATAATGAAGACAAAATAAGTCAGTTAAACAAAGGCATGACTAGGGTTGACCCAAGCACTAACAGAACCACATTGCTGAGCATCCCTCCCCATCCATGGCACAGATGTCTGTGTCCCCACATACCTGCAAGATGGCCAGGTTGGGGATTCCATCATCTTTGAGTTTCTTCTTGAGCATTTTGTCTTTCTTCTTCTTTGGGCCATCTTCTATATCTACCGCTACCTCATCTGGCTTTGCCTCTGTGGATATTCAGCAGAAATTAGATTTCTCATGGCGGTTGAGATGAGAAGGAATAAAGCCAAGCTCCTTCTTTCCCTTTGCTCTGACATGTCCTATGTTGTGACCCTTCAGAAGTAGTAACTTGTGACCTTTCTTTTTAAAAAGAAACAGTAACTTTTTGCTGTAGGATTGTTACATATAGCCGGTACAGTGCCTGATTGCAGGGCACCCCATGCATATATAAATCCAACGTCAGTGGATCCCCTAGGGCTGGGCAATAGGAATAGGGCAATGGCCCTATTCTATGGGCCAATGTGTTACAGTACATGTAAGAACTCATTAAACTAGGCACAGAGAGAATAATTTGCCCATTCACCCAACTAGCAAAGAACAGACTTGGAACTTGGACTGACTCCAAAGCTTTTTGGAGTCACTCTCTCTCAGATCCATTAAGGGACTTAAGATAGATCTAGTTCAATATGAGGCTTAAATATCCTAAGGGTCTTGTGTGCAAAGTTGTTAGTGGGATTACTCAGCAATTTTTTAGCAGCAGGCTCTGCAGGGGAGAAACCGCCTGATACGGACTCTAGCTCTGTTATTTTCTAGCTGTGTAATGTTGGCCAAATTACTTGACCTCTTTGTACCTCTGTTTCATCATTCGCAAGGTGAAGATACTATTTCCTGTGACAAGGGGTTGGTCTTAGAATTACATGTACTAATTAGCAGTGGTCTGAGGAACTGAGCCTGGCTCTGGTTTTTCCGCCTCTATCAGCATCAAATGAAAGAACATTGACTGCTTAGTGTTACAATTGTATTTAGGCTGAGACCTACTGTTGGCCTGAATTGAGTTTGTGGTCATTTGAAATCTGAGGCCTCTCATTTGACCTTCTGCCAAACAAGAGCTGTCCAATCCTGTAGACGGAGTTTTGGAACCCAAATCCAGGTCTTTATACTCACCTCTAATAAAGTTTATCATGTTGATCTTGACGGGTCATCCAGATTGCTTCTATTTTTATTCTACAGTTTCTACATTAAGACTGTCAACATAGGAACTTGAGCCAAAGGGTCCATTCCAGCACGGAACTGAATTCAGAAGAACTGAGGTCTGGTTCCAGTCCAGCACCAAGAGCTACATGACCACATTTTAGAGTGCTGTCATCTTCCTGAGATTGTTTCTAAACTCAGGAAAGGAGGGAGTTGAGCTCTAATACACCTCCCATGGCTTCCATTTTACAATTTTCTTGTAACAATGGCCCTATTCTATGGACAAATATCCCCAGAATAGCTGCTTACCTGTATTACCTTTTTTTCCCTTGGGATTTCTCTCCTTTGCCTTTGAAAAAGGAGGAGACAAGATTATTGACACCTCAATACTTGATTTATTAATTCTGACTAACAATGCTAATTCAATTATCTCAGCCCTCTGCATTACCAGAGAACACTATTTTAAAAGAGTATTCAAACAGTCTCTAAGCAGTCCCCCAAAATGAAACCTCACTATAAAGATCTGGGGGTTAAGCCCAATAGGATGCCCTATCCTAGAAAGGAGGTATCCGCACATCCAAGAAAACTGTGATCAAGCTAGACATCTTTGTGCCCTATATGCAGCACCCTCTCAGCCATGAGGCAAGCAAACTATCTCCCCAATATTTTTCCACCTCCCTAGAACATCTCCCTGGTCTGCACCATGAGTTGTGTCTGTTGGCGTGTCTGGTCCTTGGGATGGTACCATAGATTGGGGAGGTTAACAGAGAAAGAGGAAAGGGCTGAGTTCTCACAGGAAGTGATAGTGTCCATTGCAGCAAAAGGAGGGAGGTTGGAGGCAGGGACTCACATTTGCTTTTTCAGTATATATCAATATTTGAGAAATAGTTCTAGATGCAACCATAGACTTTCCAAACTAAAGAATCAGAAGAGCATTCAATTAAATATAACATCGGAGTAATTTTTCTTCCCTTCCGTACTTAGGGGTGAGAAATCTTACCACACCCAGTTGCTGAGCTTTTGCCAGACTCTCCAGGCCTACTCCCCACTGGCTCTCTACCTTTATAACTAGATCTGTCTCATTCCATGGACAAGAGGCCCTGCTCTTGCTATGCAAACCCACTTATAGTACCATTTGCTAAGGTCATATGAACTTAGAATCCTGCTGGTGACTTGGGGTCCTTAGACTGGGGTATCTCCTGAGGCCCCAATAATTGATGCCCACCTGTCCAGAGACCCCATTTCTCCCTGCTGGACCCCCCGAGTCTGGCTGGGGGGCAGATCCCCCAGATGCCATGCTAGACTGAACATCCTTCCAGTATTTACAGCAGAGCTTGTGTCCTAGGGCCAGCTCCAGTCCAAAAAGTAGGAATTTTGTAATTCAGGATCTCTGGTTCTTCCAGGCTTCTTACCTTTCTGCAGTTAACAGAACCACACCTGACTAGGGCCTATGTACAGTGGCATTTAAAAGGAGGTTATCTAGGACTCAGGGTGGGAGAAGGTGCTGTTTTCTTATTGAGTCTCTTGACTGCCACAGGTAGGGGAGACTCTACCTTCTGGGCTTTCTTCAGGGAGGCATAATACTTAGACCACCAGTCAATCACGTTTTCAGCAGATTCATCTGCTATGGTCCTTTTTCTCCTCTTAGTGGACCTCCGGGAAGGTTTCCTGGGATCCTGGCAAGGGATGGGGAAATGAGTTATTAGTTCAACATCATTTGGCTGCATCCTGGTGGTCAACTGGCTTGTGAGGAAGTAAACATTTAGGTGTCCACTGGAAAACACACAGAGGTATCCACTGGTTTTGTGCTAGCAGCTCTCTGTATCACTTCCACAAATCAAAGTTCAATAATCTATTCATCCATTCATTCATTGATTATTAAGCGTATGTGAGATACTGTTTTTGACCTTAAGGATGTGTGGAAAATTAGACACAATCCCACACTGGATAGCTTAGAATACAGCAGCTAGGCATGCAACAAATGAGAACTAGACTGTATGATGCAATGCGGTATAGCAGGGTTATAAATCATTAAGCAATTAATATAAATGTTGTAATTCTCGGTTTCCTCAACTAGGGGCAATAATACCTACCACTGTCCTGAGGATTAAGTGACATAATTTAGGCAGTTCTTTGGTGTCATTGCTGATTTGAATGGGCACAAGTAAATGACTTCTATCACTTAAGTGATGGGGTGGCAGGAGAGGGAGTAATAGGCATGTGGTAGAAAGGAGGCATTTGTGGGAGAAGACAGGTGTCCTGCTGGAGCTACGGATGCAGGACTCACCAGGCATTCATCTTCCATTCACTCGCCAAGTCATCTCTTGAGTCTGTACCATGATCTAGGCACTCTATCGAGTGCAGGGGATATAGTGATGTTAAAAAATTATCTCTTACCCTGCTGAGACTCACGATTTTATGATGAATCTGAGATGAACACTGAATGATGAACACTGAATCTGAGAAGTCAATAGAAAGTCACAGGTGCAATGCTAGGGGAATGCAGCAAACCACGTAAGGCGTCACAGAGGGTTGCTGACCAGGGATGAGATGAGAGCAGACTGTGCAAATATCCGTTCCGTGCACCTATCTCACTTTTCCACTCTTTTTTTTAAAATTATTATTTCATTCTTTACCATTTGCTGGGCAGGTTGTTCCTTAAGACCTTTTTGTTTTTTTGAGATGGAGGCTTGCTCTGTTGCCCAGGCTGGAGGACAGTGGCATGATTTTGGCTCACTGCAGCCTCCGCCTCCCAGGCTCAAGTGATTCTCCTGCCTCAGCCTCTGGAGTAGCTGGGATTACAGGTGAGTGCCACCACACCTGGCTTATTTTTTTATTTTTAGTAGAAATGGAGTTTCACCATATTGGCCAGGCTGGTCTTGAACTCCTGGCCTTGAGTAATCTGCCCACCTCAGCCTCCCAAAGTGCTAAGATTACAGGCGTGAGCCACCATGCCTGGCCCCTTAAGACCTTCTTAAAATGGCCTTCTCTTTTAATTAAATTGGTACACCAAGATTTTTCACTCAAATATATAATTTAAAAAGATTAACCATATCCTTGTTTTGTGGTTCTTTGTGTACTTGTCAATCTCTCCTTCCAGAATCTTTACTATTTTACTCCTCTTTAGAATCCAAAAGATGCATCTTCTTGGTCCCATATGATCTTGTACAAAGTAGGACCTAAATATTTGTGGAACATGCTTGGATGAAGAAACCCATGGCCTTTCCAAGCTAATGAATTAAGAAGAGTTTCCGTTCAATTAAATATTACTGTCAATTAAATATTAAAGTGACTAGCACTTTAATTTCATGCACATTAACTTTCTGATCCTACAACAAAGCTGTGAAGTGGGTATCAATATCCTCATTTTACAAAGAATGAAATGATACTCAGAAATGTGAAGCCGCTTGCCCATGGTCACACTACAAGCAACTTCATATTGTTTGAGGCCTCCAATGCAAGCTCCAATGAGCCTTGTAAATATGGAGAGGGATTTTAGTCTGACCTTAGGTTTTCCATCTTTTGGTGGCTCCTGGGCTACAGGTTTGCATTCAGGCTCCAGCATCGGGGATGAGTCAGGGATGTCAACCAGGATGGCCGGCTGGGCCTGGGCAGAGTCGGGCACCGCTGTGGGAGGTGGCTCCACATCCACATAAATGTGATCTGCTGGGGGATCCTGGGAGGAGCTGTGGGCTCCAGAGGACTTAGGGGCTGTTAGCGAATCTGAAGTCTCTGAAATGAAAGCACATCAGGTCAGGGAGCTGGGCTGCATCACAGGGTGGTCATTTCAGGAACCTAATACTAGGAATCAGTCAGATCTGGATTCAAATATGTCAGGTTGCTAATATTTCTGAACCTCATTTTCTTATGTATAAAATGACAGTAAAAATACCCATCTCACTGGGAGGATGAAAGGAGACCATGATGTAAGGCGTCTGGCACATAATAGGTCATCAATAAATGGTTGTATTTGTTAATGATCATTCAAAGTAATTTTAATCAATCGTGGTCATTGGGATTATGAAAATAAAGGTTTCGGGTACAGATTCTGTGTCAGGGGGGTTGTCTCCCTGCTGTGGGTTAATCTAGGGAGGCTTTGGAGCTCCAGAGAGCCATGAAGCCCCCAACGGTAGGCAGAACCCTGAGCACATAAGTACATGTGCCTGGCAGGGAGCAGGGGTATGCCCAGAGCTTCGTGAGATTCTTAACTGGGCTGCTGATGCCATAGAAAGGTTAAAACACTGTCCTTTACTGCCAAAGGTCCTCATCTCTCCATTTTATGCTGTAGGAGTCAGTACTCAGGAACATTTCCCAGTTCAGCACCCCCATGGCTGCCAGAAACTCCAGAGTTTCTCTCCCCACATTTGCTGACTTTCCAACAACAAATTCAACCCAACAAACTCTTATGGGTATCTGCTTCATACTGGGCATAGAGACAAACCAGTGAGACAGACTAGAAATCTTAGAAATGGACAGGGGATGTATGGCAACTTGGTTTACGAGAAAGATGGCAGTACAAATCATTGGGAAAATGAATGATAGGTTAGCAGACCCTTTGGGGGAAAAATGGTGCTCTCTATGGAGAAAAATGCAGCTGAATCTCCACTTAAAATCATATATACATGCAGATGATTAAAGATCTAAATGAGAAAGCTGAAACTATAAAGCTAGTAGAAGAAAATATAAGATAATACCTTTGTGACCAAGGGGTGAGAAAAGATTTCTTAAACAAGACTAAAAATATAAACTATAAAGTTTAAAACATGGAGGGGTCTGATTATATCTCAATCAAGGATTTCTGCTCATAGGTACGAATACAGACAAGGTTAGTAGTTACCATACTAGGAAAAGATATAAACAATATCTACAATCTATAGGATTTTAACATCTAGAAAATACAAAGAATTTGTGAATCAAAAAAAATTAAAGCACATAAAATATGGGCAAAGGACATGAACTGGCATCACAGAAAGAAGATGAATATGGCAGCAAGGATATGAAGGGTGTGCAAACAGTTGCAAGCAGAGAAATTCAAGTTAAAATAAAAATTAGATACTAATCTATATCCACAGAGTAGCAAAAAGCTAAAACCAAACCAAAGCAAAACAAAAACCTAGAAAGTTGAATAATAGCAGGTGCTGCTGAGGAGGAGAAAAATAGGGTCCCAAATGCAGAAATGGTAGTATAGACTGATGTAGACTGGTGTAGATCAGTGCGGCTCTCTGGAGTGCCCCCTGGTGCTAATTAATGAAAATACATGTGCGTATTTCCTGGGACCTAGCGATCTCACCCCTGGGTGTACATTCCAGAGAAATTCCCACATAGCATCTTCCCTCAGGGAACACACACAGGAATATTCATTGCAGCACTGATTATGGAAAGGGGAGTTGAGGCAGCCAGTGGGTCTAAAATGAGAGGAAAGGAAAAGTAAAGTGTTGTAGATGCAGCAAGCAATAGTAACAGGCTAATGTACACATAGCAATATGGATAGAGCTTAAAACAGAGAATTCAGTGAAAAGAATAGGAAAACAAATGAAAATTATAGCAGCATATAATTTAGGTAGATTAAATCGACTTAAATTTGACAAGGATGGCGGTGTAGGGCCTGCAGTGGGGAGGGAACCCCTGGGATTAGAGATAAGGAATAAGGAGGACAGTGGATAGAATGAGAGAATCTTTGAATAGACCAATGATGATTGTACAGCATGAAACTGAGATGTGCAATGAACTCAACTTTGTGCACCTGAGAGATACAAAATAGAACAAACTAAAACAACGTCAAGCACACAGCCAAGTGAAATGTCAGCGTGGAGGCAGGCAGGAGCGTAAGTCATATTCAAGGAAGGCATGTTAGAATTACTGACCCGATGTGAGTCAAAGTAAGAATGTGGCAGCCAAAGAAAGCAGAGACTCCTGCAGGAGCAAGCTCATCAGAAAGATCCACCCAGCCACTTGGCTGTGGGGCATCCTCTTTGAGCCAGTCCCATAACAGGCACTCTGCAGGCGCCATGACTTTATAGCTACAGCTACAAAATCTAGGAGCAGCTTCTCACCATGCCCAAGTTGGGTTCCATCCACGTGTGAGATGGGGGCAAGGGGCTCTCTGGATTTACACAAAAACTGCTTCAAGTAGTTGATGGTATAGGTGCCCACAAGGGTACTCCTCCCAAAAGCTCTCCAGTCCACCACGCAGATGCTCAGTGGTGGGTGCAGAAGCTCATTCTCAGGCAGTTCCTGCAGAGAGAGGCTGAGATGAAGAGAGGCCTGGGCCTGGCTGCTTGAGCCCTGGTGACCCTTCCATGGGCGGACCCAAAGCCAGCTGGGCGTCCAGCCTACCTTGTCTCTGCCTTGCCATTCTGTCCCTCCTGGCCAGTCCTGCAGCTTGCCAGAACTCTGGAGCAGTGTCTTACCAAGCCAGGGAGTAATTCACCCAAACAGGAAGTCTGCCTTAGTAACAATTTGTCCCAGGTTTAAATTACAAAAATCTCTCACTTCTGTACTGTCTCTGATAGTCATTTTCAGACCTCTTTATTTTGTCATTATCTGCCAGAAGAACTCTCATCTCCAATGAAAGCTTATCCAGGCCCATTATATAAAAGAGATGAAAGTCGAGCCATTTAATACAGAGCTGAGAGTGACGGGACAGTGCCCCAGCCACCTGTTTTCCCTGGTGACCCCCAAAACTCAATGTAGCCTGATACAAAAGGTTTGCAAACACCGTGCACATTCTTCCATTGTAGGCTTCGCCAACTGGGCATATATGTCCAGTGGAGCAAGCTGGGTTGCACAAAGCAATTTTTTTCTTTGCAATTAGTTTCAAATCAAAGCACAAAAAAGTATGTTGAAATATTGAAATAAATAAAAGCACAGATGTCAAAAAATCACTTTAGAAGCATAAATTCACATGTAAACTCCTGACATTCGAAGTACAAATACTTTTTAAAAAATATAGCCATTAAACCTGTAATCCCAGCACTTTGGGAGGCTGAGGCAGGTGGATCATGAGGTCAGGAGATCGAGACCATCCTGACTAACACGGTAAAACCCCATCTCTACTAAAACTACAAAGAATTAGCCAGGCGTGGTGGCGGGCACCTGTAGTCCCAGCTACTCGGGAGGCTGAGGCAGAAGAATGGCATGAACCCAGGAGGCGGAGCTTGCAATGAGCTAAGATTGCATCACTGCACCTCCAGCCTGGGCGACAGAGTGAAACTCCATCTCAAAAAAAAAAACAAACAAAAAAAAAAAAAAAAAAAACAAAAAAAAGTAGCCATTAAAATAAATTTTATTACAGTATTTTCTAGGCCAGTGGTTCGCAAATTTTAGTATACATCAGAATCACCTGGAAATCTTGTTAAACTAGACATCTGGCCCTCCCCACAAGTTTCTAACTCAGAACAGCTGGACCTGAGAATGAGCATTTCTAACAAGTTCTCAGGTGATGCTGATGCTGATGAATTTGGGACTACACTTTGGGAACTGCTATTCTAGGAAAAAGTTTGTCAACCTGCTTTGATTGCTGTATGATCCACACTGGAAACGTTTCAAAACAAAACAACAAAAGTCTATTATATCTCATTCTGAAATTCTGGCTTTTCACTAAATTAATTCTTTGTCACAGGTAGTGGACATCTGAAACCCTAAAACATCTCATCTGTGGAAAAAAGAGGAATGAGCCAGGTCGGGAGAGTGAGAAGCTCGCACCACTTCGAAAGCGTCTGCCTGGACGCTGAAGTTCGGGTTGTTCTTGTAGCTCTGGATCACACAGGACTTCACTCCTCGTCCTCCGCACTCGATGAGAACCTGAGGCCGATCCACGGAGAGGAGCTGCACCTTCTTCATTTCCCGAACTCCCCAGAAGAGAACCTGAGGAGACGACCAGCAGAGCCATCGCCACCCCTCCACAGAGGAGCCCCACACCTGCCCTGGCTCTGTGTGGAAAAGTCAGACCTGCTCCCCAAGAACCACGCTATGTTCCTCCAGGAAAGAACCGCACAGCTTTTTGAGGGCTCGTTCTTTTTCTCCAGGTCTCCCGCCCATCCCATACCACCTCTCCTACAATTCAGGCGGGGCCACTGCCCTTGAGTCCCAAAGAACAACTCAGCTCCTACCCTGACCCGTACCTCCACTCGGTATTTGCTCAGCACCGGCCGAATGTTGGCAGGAACCGGGTAGATCTGGGTGATGTCTGGTGGCTCAACGGGTGGGAGGCCTTGCAGCCCGGAGGAAGGGACCTACCACACAAGGCAAGTATAAGTTACACACTGGAGAGACACAGGGAAGGCAACGGTGCCACACAACCACGTCATCAGTAAGATGTTCACTGTTTTGCCAACAAAAGTAACGTTTCCAGCTTAAAATACAAGGAGCATGCATTTTACCATATTTAATTATGTATTAATTGATAAATGCATTCATTTACAAGGGTAACCAACATTTAGCGAGCACTTAAGATGTGCCACAAGGCTAATAACACAGAGCTCACAGTATAGAGGGGAGAGAGAAAAACAAATACGGAAGATAGGTCTTACAACTTAATAAAAATTACACAAGAACCACAGCAGGGTAGTGGAGAAGGAGCGTCTATCAGATTCCAAACGTTTGAGCCTTAATGATCCCCACTCCCTTCGGACTTGTCAGGATCTCCAGAAAAGCCATTATGCACTACTACTACGACTACTACTACAAAAAATAAAAAATAAATAAAGATTTACATTTAATCCAACAGAGACTACATCTTAATCAGTGGAGCAGAAAATGAAATGTTTTGAAGGCAGATGAAAACTTGTCACTTCTTGTGCACTTGGGGTTAATGAAACTTCAGGACAATTTCAGCTTTGCTGAAATTTCACACAAAGGACTTACAAAGTTCTACTGAGAACAGGGTTTTTTTTTCTCAGTGTAGGTTATCTCACACTGCCCTCAAAACCTGGTTCGACACATACCTCTTTCAATTTCTTCAAAGAAAACAAAAAATAAAAGAAGCTTTTTTTCTGACCCGATCCCAGCTGCTTCTACCATTTCAATGCTTGTTGAATGCAATATGTCCTCTATACAGATTTCGTGCTGAAATTAGGAGACTGAGTCCAGAAATAAGGCTCTGCTGTGTGACCCTGCACAAGTACATTTCCCTCTCTGAGCCTCAGATACTGGGCCAGATGACCCACCAAGCTCCTTGGGAATCAGATGTTTTATTAAACATTGCGTTGGAGCAGGTGGTTCTCCTTCCTGGGGCTGTTTGTCTGCCTGAACAAATTACAGGGACTTGGCCAAAAGGGAGTCTTTATTTACTTCATTCTCCAAGCCCCTCCATATACAGTGAGTTCTTGATAAATGCTTATTGGTTGACTGACATATTAGTCCACATGCTCCGTATGCTAGAAAAAGCCTAATTGTGCATCACAATCTGCAAAATGCAAATATATCACCGTTCCTTTTTCACAGACATATTCTAGTTGGCAACAGCAGATGTGGTTAAGCTAATTACAAGAAAGCTCAGAAAAAGGAGAGCAGACACTGCAAATGTGAAATAGGCTTAAGGTAATGAAGCTGCAGGATGCACCAGCTCAGATCAAGAAGCTGGTAAATGACAAGGATGGCAATGCCCAATACTGCCTGGCAGTGAAGAGGTGAGCAATTTAGCGTGCAAGCATCACCTCACTGGGAAGGTCAGTAGCCCCTCTAGCTTTACAGGGAAAGCCACAGAACAGCTGTGATGGTGGCATAGGAGGGGCTGCCTCTAGATGTGCTTCTAAAAAAGCATCATATGTTTTATCCTGGGGCTGCTGAAGTATCAGCTTGGGAAATGGCCAAAGAAGTTTTGCTTCATAAGTGCCTGAAAAATGCTGTTAAGAGCTCAACACAGCCCTTAAAGAATCCTATAACATGGTGGCAATTAAATGACTTTGCTACCAGTCAAGATTAAGCTTTTTCCAGTGAAATGGGTCGGCTGCTGGCCTATAAAACCATATGATATGCAGTTAGTCAGCACATAGGGCCAGGGAAAAACAAGAGATTGTTATGAAGGCAAAATAGCAAGAATTGGGGGTTGGCAGGATGGGTAGTTGGTCTGAAAGCCAGACTGCTCTAATATCCCCATGGAAGTAAAATATCAGGACCTCAAAGTAGGTCCAGGACAAGGGTGAACCAGTGTGGCACACAGGGTACAAAAGTTAAGGAGGCACTCACTCTTAGGGCCATGCATGACCCTAGTCCCAGCCCTGCCCATCTGAGAAATCACTGATGCTCAGAAGCCTTTCTCCTTTCTGTCTCCCTCAGCCTATAATTTATATTTCTATTATATCTCATCTTTAGTACAGTGGCTTCTTGGGCTCCATCACTTAATAGCTCACTACATATTTTTATGTAGAAATGTCTAGC
Source organism: Rhinopithecus roxellana (assembly GCF_007565055.1). NCBI lineage: Eukaryota > Metazoa > Chordata > Mammalia > Primates > Cercopithecidae > Rhinopithecus > Rhinopithecus roxellana. The sequence goes on from NC_044557.1 coordinate 102,418,677, forward strand.
ATGCAATAAAAGATGGCAGGCACAGAGATAAGACATGTTATTAACAAGAGAAACTAGCTGAAGAAACAGACGCATAGAGGATTCGGATAATGTGGTAATCTGACATGAACTTTAAAGTAACGATGCTTAATCTGTTCAATAAGAAACCAGATAAAAAGCTTCAATAGATAAATCTATAATAAAAAAAGAAATGGGAAATTCTATGGCTGAAAATTTAGTCACTGGAAAGAAGAACTTAGTGAATAGGTTTTAAAAAAGAGGCAGGAGAAATGAGCTGGAAGGTAGGCCATATTATGGATAAAATAAAGCTCAGAGAGACAAAATGATAGACAATGCATCAAAGAACATAAGAGGCACAGAGAATTAAAAGGTCTAATATACATGTAATTGGAGTCACAGAGGAGGCAAAAAGAGGTGAGGCAAGGAGAGGAGAAAGGGGAGAGAAGAGAAAAGAGGAGGAATAGAATAGGACAGAAGCAATCTTTGATAAAGGCTGACAATTTTCCAAAACTAATTTAAAACATCAAGCCAGGGTTTTAAAAGCTCTATAAAACCCAACAAGATAAAAACAAAACTGTACTTTAGTACAGCATAGTAAAACTGCTAAAAACCAAAAATAAAGAAAAATACCTTAAAAACAATCACATGAGGGAAAATAAATAAAGATCACTTTTTAAGGAGCAACAATAAGAATGATAACCAACCTCTCAAAAGAGAAAGCACAGCCCAAGCAATGGAATAATATCTTCAGCTTGCTGAAAGAAAATTGTTTCCAACCCAGGCAAACAAAACAAAACAAAACAAAACAAAACAAAAAACCTAAGAGGAAATTTAAAGGGCCTAACATCAAATAGTGAGATTATGGCAAAGCTAGAACCACCAGAAGAGGTAAGTGTGAGCTGCGGAATAAAGTTGGTGAGTTGAGCAGATTGTCTGGTGGGCTTGAGCAGGGTCTCTACTGGAAGTTTGTTTGTTTTGTTTTGTTTTCGACAGTCTCACTCTGTCACCCAGGCTGGAGTGCAGTGGTGCGATCCCAGCTTACTGCAACCTCCGCCTCCCGGGTTCAAGCAATTCTCCTGCCTCAGCCTCTTGAGTAGCTGGGATTACAATTGCGTGCCAACATGCCCAGCTAATCTTGTATTTTTAGTAGAGACAGGGTATCACCATATTAGCCAGGCTGGTCTCGAACTCCCGACCTCAGGTGATCCACGCGTCTCTGCCTCCCAAAGTGCTGGGATTCCAGGTGTGAGCCACTGCACCCGGCCTGGAAGTTCTTAATAGTAAGTAAGGATCAGTGAGCTTTCCCTCCCTGACCCCTCACTAAGCCTATTTTAGGGTGGATGCCTTCTGCAAAGTCTTTATTAGCAGATCAATAATCAGTTAATAACACTTTACCTTTAAAACAGGGAGAAAGCTCACACAGAGATGCTCTCTGAAGCTAATCAAATCATCTAACTCAGACCTCTAATGAGAAGACTTAATGAGTGCCAAGCATCAGAGAAGAATATCTCATTTTTTAAGCCAATAGAACTTAGGTTAAATCTATACCACATAGACAAAGAAGATTAAAAACAAATGAAAAAATTAGAGAACATTCACATGATGGTAAGAGAAAGAGTCCTAGAAAGTTGAATGAAAAGGAGGAATGGATTCTAAGCAGGCAGAGTTAACACATAAATCCACGGAGGCTGCACACTGCACAACTGTAGGGGGTGCCAGCCACATTGACCAAATAGCAGTGGCCCCTTCTGGGGGTGTGTAGTGCACTACCCCTCTAGGAAGGCTGAGCTATTTCTAGGAAGTGTGTTGGGCAGAATAATGACTCCCCAAAGATATTCATATCCTAATCCTCAGAACCTATAAATACGTTACCTTAAATGGCAAAAAGGAATGTGGCACATGTGATTAAATTAAGGATCTTGGGATGAGTAGTTTCTCCTGGATTATCTGGGTGGGCCCTATGTATCCTTGAGGGTCCTTATGAGACAGCAGCAGGAGAGCCAGAGTAGGAAGAGATGTGGTAATGGAAGTAGCCGGGAGGTTCTAGGGATAAATAGACAATGAGAGAGAGAGACTTGAAGAAGCTATCTGGCTGGCTTGAAGATAAAGGAAGGACCACCAGTCAAGGAATGCAGGCCATCCCCAGAAACCAGAACAGACAAGGAAACAGATTTCCCCCTAGAGCCTCCAGAAGGAACACAGACCTGCTAATGCCCTGATAAGGGACCCTTTCAAACATCTGACCTGAAGAACTGTAAGATAATAAATTGGGTTGTCTTAAGCCACCATGTCTGTGTGGTCATTTGTCAGAGCAGCAACAGGAAACCAACACAGGAAGCAAAACATTCTAAGAAAGGGAGGTGGACTTTCCAGAAGGAGAACATTCAAGCAGCAGAGGAGAGGAAAACTGTAATAGGAGAGAGAGGGCTCTGAAAACAAGAGAAACGTTATAAAACTAGGGGAAACAAGTGTTCTAAGTATGGAGAATGGAAAAGAAGGCCAAAGTGTGAATAACAAGAGACAGTTCTGAGACTGCAGAAGGGGACACTGCTGTGAGGGGACCGGGGAATGGCCCGACAGTTGAAATCTGGCTCACACACAGAATTCCATGAATGTTTCTTCACTGAATGAGTAAATAGATGCATTTTGTTTTTTTTTTCAAGAGAGGGTCTTGCTTTGTCACCCAGGCTGGAGTGCAGTAGCATGATCATAGTTCCTGCAGCCTCCACCACCATGCCCAGCTAATTTTTTATTTTTTGTACAGATGGGGTCTCACTATATTGCCCAGACTGGTCTTAAACTTCTGGGCTCAAACAATCCTCCTGCCTCAGCTTCCTAAAGTGCTGGGATTACAGGCGTGAACCACCAGGCACAGACAAAATATTTTACTGTGAGTCTATGATGTGTAAAATATTGTGGGCTTTTCTGTGTGATGTGGAGTAAACCTCACATGTCAAATCTCATCAGCTGATCCAAAAGACTCTACCTTTAAAATATATACAGAGCCCACCTCTCTTCCTTTCCATGGCTACATTGATTCAAGGCGCCTTTATCTCCAATCTGAGTAACTTCAAGAGTCTCCCAATGGGCCTTTCTGCTTCTCTCCTTGCCACTTCAGAATACACTGGATCCAGCATCTTCGCGTTGCAACATAAGTCACTGTGCCGAGAGTCCTCTCTGGGCTTCCCGTCTCTCCCAGAATAAAAGCCAAAGTCCTTACCAGGCCCCATGTGATCTTTTCCCACTGGCCTCATCTCCTTCCCGCTTCCTGTCATTTGTCCACTGCAGCCACATTGACCTCCTTGAGCATGCCAGGCATAGTGAGGCTTCAGGGTCTGGAATTTGCTCTGCCCTCCACATCTAAAGGCTCTATGCCCCGTTAGCTGCATGGTTGCCCAGTTAACCATGCAGCTAAAATGTAAGGCTACAAAAGTAGTCTGAAGACAAATTTCAGGACAGCTTAACAGCCAGGCTACAGAAATGTGACAGTCTCCTATGGGGCAGATTTCCTCTTCAGGGAATATTAACACTTACCATGAAAAAATGTTTTGTGGTCAAATACATTTGGGAAATACCAAGTTTTGAAAAAGAAGTTACAAAAAGTTCTTTGCTGCAGGACTTCTCGGTTTCTTTACCATGGTAACTGGCATTTCAGATCCCCAAGAGACATGTGATATAAAGCATTTCTCAAGCTTGCTTGTCACTGTATTTGGAGGGAGTGATGTTCCAAAAAAAAAAAAAAAAAACCAGACTTTGAGAAATGTTCCTGGTGGCAGGAAGTAAGAGCTGCTGAAGATTTCTGGAGAGAAGGGTGGTAACACCAGCTAGTGTTCGGGAAGGAATGTGGAGGATGGAGTGAACAGGAAAAGTAAAGGAGGCCAGTAGCCGAGCAAGGAGGCCGGTGTAACATTCACATGAAAACTAAAAGAACCCATGGGAACAGGGGATGGGAACCATTCAAGGAACAATCTACGGGGCGGCCCTGGCTATGGATAAAGATGTGATGTGAAGAATTAAGGCTTACTGAATTTTCAAGCTAGAGTGTCTGGGAGAACAATGGGGCTATGAGTCAGGATTGGGAGGACAGGGGGCAGCTAACTTGGATAGAGGAGGGAAATGAAAATAATGAAATCAGTCTGGTGCATAGGAGAACAAAGGTGTTACATCCTTCATGTGTTTTTGAGACAGGGTCTCTTGCTCTCCTGCCCAGGCTGGAATGCAGTGGTGTGATCATGATCTCACTGCAGCCTCGACCTCCCAGGCTCAAGTAATCCTCCCGCCTCCACCTCCTGAGTAGCTGGGACCACGAGCATGTGCCATCACACCCAACTGAATTTTTATGTTTTGTAGAGATGGGCATCCCACTATGTTGCTGAGGCTAGTCTTGAATTGCTAGGCTCAAGTGATCCTCCCCACCTCTAAATCCTTCTGAGCAAGGGCAGTTTCAGTAATGGAGATAGAGAAACTGATGCCAGACATCCACAAATGAAAACTGAGAACAGCTGGTAACAAATGAAGGCATTTTCCAGCCCCTGTCTTCTCAGTGTGTATGAGATCCACATGCTAAGACAGTCATGCTGGTGATTAAAATAGTTTTTGAACAAGCGATCAAATGAGAAGAAGTCCTAATGAAATCCTAATGAATTGTATCTCAGGCTACTTACCTCTGACAGTGCTTACTTCATTAAGTCGGCTCTCGGGAAGCAGCAGGGTCTCTCACCAGTGCACCCAGCTCAGGGCTGAGGGAGGGAGGATGAGAGATGGGGCTACAAAACCCAGACAGCTGAGCCCACAGACAGCATTTGGGGATCCACCAGTCCAGCCTTCATTGGCAGATGCAGGGTCTCAGACCCAGAGCATGTACTAGGACAGCATTGTGTAGTGAAAAGAGAGTTGACTGAATCCAATTCAGTTAGCATTGAGCCTCAGCTTTCTCACATGCAGAATGGGAGTGCTGGACTACATCTCATTTTCCCAGGTCAGCCATTCCACGACCACCTTTACCACTTGTACATCCCACAACCATTTTTTTATTAGACACTTTTAGTTTTAAAAGGGAAACTTCATCTTGCAAGGCAAAACAAGTACTACTTGACAGAAATGGAAGGTCACTTTAAAAAGAAAACCAATGAAACAAAATAATATTATTGGAATATGCAATGTGAAGCCTTTTTTTTTTTTGAGACAGAGTCTCACTCTGTGGCCAAGGTGGAGTGCAGCGGCATGATCTTGGCTCACAGCAACCTCTGCCTCCCGGGTTCAAGCAATTCTGGTGCTTCAGCCTCCGGAGTAGCTGGGACCACAGACATGCGCCACCATGCCTGGCTACTTTTTGTATTTTTAGTAGAGATGGGGTTTCTCCATGTTGGTCAGGCTGTCTCCAACTCCCAACTTCAGGTGATCCGCCCTCCTTGGCCTCCCAAAGTGCTGGGATTACAGGTGTGAGCCACTGCGCCTGGCCAATGTGAAGCATTTCTTAAACTTTGTCTTTACTGTATTTGGAGGGACTGGTGTTCCAAGAGGCAGACTTTGGAAAATGTTCCCATAGGTGTCACCGATCTCTTTGTGCCTGGAACCTGTGCTATCTCTTATTAAAAAGGGAGGTTTCAAGTTGAGAGATATTCGAGACAGATGAACATCAAAAGTGGCTTTCTTCTAGAAGTACTTAGAAGGATAAAACATGGCAAAGCTCCCTTCATATCAATCCAACACTATTTAATGCTGATTTTAACCTAAAATCACTCATGACAGTTTAAGGTCACCAGGATTCTCACTTAAGACTGGATCAACAGTTTTGAAGATTACGTTCAGTTCTGATAGTCCATTTTACTGTGCAACACACATCTATTTGACTAGATCTGGTTCTATTAGAATCCCATTTGGTTTTAAGATTTGTAAGACAAAGATTTTTCTGGTCCTACCCAGAAAAATCCTAGGCTGCAGTCATTATGTAACTGGAGCCAATGCTTGAATTTGTGCTAATCCATTCCCCCAAGAACTCTCACCCAGCCTCAGCTCCCCTAACAGAGAGCTCACTCTTTCTCCAAGGCAGCCATTCCATCCTCAAAAAGTTCTCCCTTACATGGAGCAAAAACTAGACCACACTCAAAGTCTTTGATAAGATGAGCTTAAGAACTCATCACTGTAGCCATGTGCAACCCCCAAGGCTATAGACCTGGGCGGGGTCTGGGTTTGAATAAAAGTGTGTCTAACCCCAAAGCTGCTCCCTTCCTCATTACGCTCCCCAGAATCCCCAGCTCTGGTGGGACTCTCCGGATTCTAGACTCTCACCTGCCATATTGAGCAAGTAATTACCTTTCTATCCAGCTCAGTTCCTTTACCTGAAATACATGGTAGAATTAGACATCTTGCTTTAATATTCTAAGGCATTATTATCATCTTAAATAGCTGTTTGTGGAGTGTTTATTCCATGCCAGGCACTTTAGATAGATTGACTATAATCCCCATTTTGCAGGTGAAACCCAGATTAAGTAGCTCACGCAAGGCCACACACTAATAAGTGGTGAAACTGAGATTTCTACTTGGAATCTAGCTCTAGCACCTTCATTCTTAACTCATTCTCTTTGTGTTAGGAACCCTTGCCTTCTGGTTTCTCAAATAACCGAGTTTTGACTTTATTTGATGTTTTTTTTGGTTTTGTTTTTAAATTGGGATATCTGGAAACCAGGCTTACCTATATAGACATTGTTATGGACTGAATGTGACTCTCCAAATTTCATATGATAAATACCAATCCCAATGTGATGATATTTGGAAGTGGGGCCTTTGGGAAGTAATGAGGTCATGAGGGCAGGACGCTCATGAATGGGATTAATGCCCTGATAAGAAGAGACACAAGAGAGATAACTTCTCTCTCTCGGTCAGATGAAGATACTAGTCATGCCAGGCCTGCTGCCACCTTGATCTTGGTCTTTCCAGTCCAAGCCTCCAGAACTGTGAGAAATAAACATTTATTGTTTAACCTTCCCAGGCTATAGAATTCTATTATATAATAGCAGCCTAAGACAGAGGTGTTGATCTGACTAAAAGGTAAAGTACCACCAGGTACCTCCTGGTGCCTCAGTGAGTGGGAAGTCAAGGGGAGAAATCTCTGATCCAGGCCCCTCAACCTGCTCACTTCTTTTCCAGGTTCTCTCTACATCCTGTGTATTCCTCTCCTGGACTGCTGGACTTCAGGGACTCAGCTTCTCTTCCCAATATCCGCCTCTGCTTTCTGAAAAAGTCTCCCCAGACACACATTCATAAATCCCCCTAGGTCTTAGTGGGAAGGACTAAGAGTTCTTTGTCTTTGCAAAACCGTACAGTGTAAGGAGCAAAAGTCCTTAAAGGTCTAAGGTCAACTCTCAGTTCAACCACCAACCCAGCTGTGTGATAAGTCAGTCAATCACCTTAATTCTAAATTTACTGTCTGTAAAATGGGAATCACAACACCTGCCTCAGCAGGACTGAGGGAGCTCTAGTGTGATGAAAGGTATATGAGCCAACGATCACCACACTGGACACATGGTAAGTGCTCACATATGTTTGCTTCCTCTCTGTTTTGTGTCCTTTCATGGCCTGCATGGAGCTCAGGAACTTGCACAGAAGGCTGCTCAAGCAACGTTGGCCAAACTCACAAGAATCTTTCATCCTGAGATTCTGACTTACAAGCTCAGGGGATCTAGGAATAGTCCAAGTCACCTGAGTTCTTAAGTGCACCTCTCAGGTCCCCAAGACACACATTCAGATATGGGATCGCAGCGAGGGATCAGGCACAGCTTCACTCAAGTGGCACTTGTGGTGAGGCCACTTCTCTGTGCAGGTAGACCTGATAGATATTTGGTGCCACATCTGGTTCACTCACCTGCAGCAGTTCAAATACAGCAAGGAGATCCCCTCCAGAGAGGTTCCCACAAAAGATGGGGTGATAGCATAACGTGGGGGGCTCATAGTCCTGGTCAGCCAGCTTCACAACGGGAGCAGCCACTGTGGCACCCAAATATTCTGGCTTCCCCTAAAGAAGAAAAGAAATGAGTTTTTATTTCCTGATCATTAATTACCTGGTTCTGATTCCCATCAATACAGTTTTACAAATAACCTCCACAAAACCGTCAGCACCCGTGTCTCACTCTCTTCTCCTGCCAAGCTCCTCTTGCCCATTTCTATAGGCCTGGGGGCAGTGGGTTCCACTCACGCTCCTAAAAGTGTCATCCTTGCTGGGCGCGGTAGCTCACGCCTGTAATCGCAGCACTTTAGGAGGCCGAGGTGGGCGTATCACAAGGTCAAGAGATCAAGACCATCCTGGCCAACATGGTGAAATCCCATCTCTACTAAAAATACAAAAATTAACTGGGCGTGGTGGCACACACCTGTAGTCTCAGCTGCTCAGGAGGCTGAGGCAAGAGAATCGCTTAAACCCAGGATGTGGAGGTTGCAGTGAGCCGAGATTGCACCACTGCACTCCAGTCTGGCAATAGAGAGAGACATCTCAAAAAAAAAAAAAAAAAAAAAAAAAAAAAAAAAAAAAAAGGTGATGGGGGGCAGTTATCCTAGGGGCTTTCTGGCCCAAAGCTATCTTACGGGCTATCTCTCTCCTCATATATTGAGCTCAGTAGGATATAGTTAAAATAATTATCCAGGGAAGACTGGAAGGGGAAAAGGAAAAATCAGGTAGCAGCAAACATTCCAAAGGATCCCTAGGGCAGGGCATCACTGTGGTTGGGAGCACAAGCTTTGGAGCCAGGCAGCCTTCAGTTTGAGTTCTCACATCTGCCACTTTCTAGCTGTATGCCCTTGGGCCAGCTGCTCAACCTCTGAGAGCCTCATGCCTAAAAAAGAGTTAAAAATAATACCTTTCCATAGGATCATGAGGACTAAAGGAAAGTTGCATAGGCTTTGCATGGTGACTGGCATACAAGTGCCGATACATAGTAATGATGAAGATGCTCGATATGTTTAAGTGATGGGGGAGTCCTGCCCTATTTTACTTGGTAGTAAAAAAGGATATTAAAATATGTTTGTATGTATGTATGTAGGTCATATGTTTCTGTAAGAACTATGCAATGCGATGGCTCTGCTTCCTGCCTCTTTTGCAAGCCTGTGTGCACATTCCCCTAGAGGCAGCATGGGGCTGGCGCAGTCATTCTGCTGTGCTATTTATCTCAAGAACTGCTAGAATATAAGCTCCCTGTGGGCAGAGTTGCCTGCACTATTCACTGCTGTGTCCCCTGGCACAAGGCAGATACTCAATGCATGTTGGTTGAGTGAAAGCTGCTGGATAAATGACCTCTGCCATCCAACACTAGTGCCCTTGCTCTTTTTGGCTGAGGCTGGGTTTTAGCAGTCATACTGCTTCATTGTCTCTGGACTCCTGAAGTAACAGGTGCAACCCCAGCTGTAGAAGGAAACTTGATTGAGGTGGAAACAAGGCTTTTTGTTCAACCACACTTGAAAACAAAGCTGCCTGCTGGTGTCGACTAGTGGAGACAGACCTGTTTTGGGGATGGGTGGAGTTAGGGCAGCTGGCTAGGAAATGAGTGATCTGCCTGACAATTTGTTCATTAACCCAGCTGGGATTGGTTAGTTCAAATTAGTCCTGAAAACAAAAGAGTAAACATATCCCAAGCAACCAATTTTCCAAATATAAACTCATTTATTCCAGAACCAGCAGACTCTTATGAGGACACAAGCCACTGGGAAATGAGGTAAGGTTCTAGACTGGAAGCATGGTTCCAGCAGATTCTGTTTCCATTAATCTGAGCATCACCGTATTTTGGGCCCTGTTTAGCTGCAGCGCACAAGGGTGAACAAAAGGTTTTGCATGTCTACATGCATTTCTCTGGGAGCAAAGAGCATATTTTCATATCCCTTTCTCTCCCACATTTCTTTTTCCCTTTAGAGTCAATAATGTGGCTGAATTTCTCTGTAAAGGGCTTGGCTTAGGGTTCAGCCAGGAAAAGCCATTGCTGAGTGGAGATCTGGAAGGGAAATGGAAAGCAATGGGGCAGCCAACGGAAACAGAGCCAGCCCCGCAGGTTAGTGTAACAGGACTGTGGCCTACATACATACATACAAAATATTTTAATATCCCTTTTTACTACCAAGAAAAATACGGCAGGACTCCCCCATCTCTTACACATATCGATCATCTTCATCATTACTATGTATCGGCACTTGTATGCCAGTCACCATGCAAAGCCTATACAACATTCCTTTAGTCCTCATGATTCTGTGGAAAGGTATTATTTTTAACTCTTTTTTGGGCATGAGGCTCTCAGAGTTTGAGCAGCTGACCCAAGGGCATAGAGCTAGAAAGTAGCAGATGTGAGAACTCAAACTGAAGGCTGCCTGGCTCCAAAGTTTGTGCTCCCAACCACAACGGTGCCCTGCCCTGCAGATCCTTTGGAATGCTTGCCGTCATCTGATTTTTCCTAGTAGAGCGTTCAAAGACACTCTACTGCTGTTATTGTTTTCTGCATAGAAAATAAGCACTAACAATTGAAAGCATGTTGTTAGGAACAAAGTTGAAAAGGTAGTTATTTTGTGGTCTTCCCTACAGAACATCTGTACTACATGCTAAATAGTAGAAGTCCTCTTCCATAAATATACACATCTATCCCCAACTTATAGATAGGGGAATGAGGCCCAGAGGGAGGGCGTGGCTTGGAGGACTAGAATGTGGTTGTATAGGGGAGAGACTGCTACACTAGCCTCCACCACCTGTACAGGCAAAAGTGGGCACAGGGGACCTGGTTCAGCCTCCAAACAGCTGTGACTTTAAATAAGGTATTTGAGCTTTCTTTGTCTGTTTCCTCCTGTAGGAAGCAAGATGGGAATGTCACGGTCTCTAAGGTCTCTGCTCCCCTTCTGTGATGCTCACTTCTTGATTCCCTGCTGACCTTGGCCTAAAGACAGGGGCTGTCAGGAGTACTGCAAGGAGGTGGGGAAGCTTTAGGAAGGCTTCCTGGAACTACTGTTTTACTTAATATATTTGTGCTCCTGCAACCTCATGAGGAGGTAAAGACATTAAATAAAGAAACAAATCCTTTCCTTTCATTTTAGACTTCCTAATTTAAGAAAAGAGTATTTGTGTAAGTTAAAAAAAAAAAAATCCTTCAGTAAGCTTTTGACTCTATCCAAGGGTTCAGCACACAAACGTCTTGGGAGAACAAGAGGTTTGGTCCACATCATAAAAGAAAAGGGATAGAGATGGATGTGTTGTATAGGGCGTAGAAGCAACAAGCGAGAGAGAAAGAAACACAGTTAGAAAGGCTAAGAAAATACCCATCCACTTCTTTTCAGCCAGGTGAGATCAGTAAAAACCTCCTGTTTCCAAAAGGCATGAACATTTTTATTAAACGGCAATAGGACCTGGAATTAGCTGGAGGCTGGGTACAGTTGCAGGTTGCTTTATACAAGTATCACACTCCTGAAGAAGCGTGTAGACTGACGTTCTGCAAACCAGATCCAATTTTAAGTGCCATTTAAATGGAAATCAGTGAAAAACTCTTTTAGTAAAGCAAATGATCATCACCAATCTTTTTGGTTCCGTGAACTGTTTTCAGAGGTCAGGTTTTCCTCGAGGTACATCTAGTGTTCTCACCACTCACAGCGTCAGGACTTTGTTTACTTTAAAATAAAGTGAGTTAGTCCAACGTGGCATTTTATGAGGTGTGGTCAACGCTGGCCCAGAGGGACACTCACCACGGCATCGCTGTCATACAGCTCCACCACCACTAAGGGCGGGGAGTCTGCCAGCTCATTCACGTCTCCGTGCAGCACCAAATCATTGAACAGCAGCATCTGGTTCCAGGTGGGAGAGAGGGTCTGGGAGATTATCTGGAAGGAGGGAGCAAAGAAAAGCAAAAGTTCATTCAATTGAGTTGTAGGGGGTCTAAGATTCATTCATCAAACACTTATACAGGGGAAAGAGAACACATCATCACTGTGATTGCTCATTCATTCAATATTCAAGTGACTATGTAAACTGAGCAGCTACTATGCACTAAGCAATGCTGGGGAACACAAAGACTCCCGACTGCAGAGGAGCTTATATTCTTAAGTTTCATGAGCAGAGCCTCTACAGTGTTTAACACCCTCTTTGAGTCCATATTTTCAGCTCAGTTCTCACAGTGGTGCCAGTGAAAACACTAGCTACTTTTTTGAGCATTTATAGTGTGCTGGGCACTGAATTTCACATGCGCTGTCTCTTTCAACCCTCACAGTAATTCTGGGAGGTAAGTTCAGTTATTTACACACATTTTCCAGATCAGGAAACTGAGGCTCACTTGTCCAGAGCCAGCAAGTGGCAGAACTGAGATTCCACCTGGACCGTCTGGCAGCAAAGCCCAGGCAGGCTGCTAACCTCATGCCACTCTCACCACGTAGATGCTAATATTATCTCCATTTTATGAATGAGAACACTGAGGATTGGAGAGATTCAGTGATTCTTGACTTAGGAGCAAATACAATTTTGTCATCAAATATCTTAAAGTTGGGTATTTGACCTGATCTTCCTTATGTGGAATTCTACTGTTTTGTGGTTATTGACTGAATTAAATAGATCAAGGTTTTCAAAACCACCCTCACCATGTTGCATGACATCTTTCTTACACTGATAGTAGACTGTACCCATTATACAGATGGAGAAGTCAAAAGATACAGAGGATAATAATCTGCATAATTGCCCTCAGACCATGAGCATCTTGCCTAGAAGTGGCTCACAGCCCCCTCCTAGGCCATTTAAGTGGTGCCCTCAGAATGGAGGGCATATTTTGTCTTGCATTTTCTTCTCTAATTGGATGTTTGGAAACCTGCCAATTTCACACAGCCGACGACTGGAGTTGTTTGCAGGGCAAGTGAACTCTGCACCCGGGCAGAAGCTGTTCCATTAATGCAGGAGACTAGTCCTGGAAAGAGTTCAAAACCACATTTCTTTCTCTTCCAGGCAAATGAGTGATTTCATAGGTGAATGTATCACAGCAGCCACTGGGTCCAGGGGAAGTTTCTGAACTGTGCCTCTGTCTGTCACTGTTCAACCTAGGAGGAAAGTCTGGAGAGAGACCTGGCCTGGACTCGAAAACTCACAGCAAACTGTCATGTCAACATTTTACATCGAGTCATTTCTAGTCACAGCATTAAGTCATTTGCACTGGGGTCACAAAGGAATATTTTTATGGCTCTTATGTGGGTCATAAAAATATTGTGCATATTCACGATTTCTTTCTCTTCTTGCTTTTTCACTTTTATAGTATTTTATGTCTGAGACACAACAAGATTTTAAACATTTCAGAGAAAATCTAACTTTTCCAATAGGAAATGAATGGCTTCAACCAACTAATAACAGGAGTTAAGAAGCTGCAATGCAAAGTTACCCTGTGTCAGTGACATCACAAAGAACCATGTGTTTTTATGTGGCTTTTCAAAATAGAAATGTGATCTATCTTGTAGCATGCACTTGACAGTGTGATACCAAAGCAATTTATGATCTTCACAGCATCTTTCCTATAGAAATATTTTGGTATCTTCTTTGGCACTGGGCTGTAAATACCACTTGATAAGATTCCAGAGGCCAGAATTTGTTCATTCACTCATTCGTCATATAAATATAGGATTCAGGACCTACAACGTGCTAGGCACAGCATTAGACACTAACACAGCACTCTGTGCATAGCAGATGCTCAATAGCTATTTGCATGAATGAGTGTGTATTGACCTGTCCCTGGAGTTGCACCCATGAGTAAAAGGACAGCATGACCACCTTCAGGAGGTACTAAAAGGTTCACACAAACAAAAATACATTATCCTACTTCTCTGCCAAGGTGCCCTCATTTCTTAAGGGCTTTCTTAAAGAGTTATGCATTAGAACTGAATTAAATGACATTACCTGGAAGTTATGGTAGCACTTAGCTAACATTTTGATGAGGGAGCCAGCTATCATGGACAGAGCATAGCTTCAGAATCAGATAACTCTGGAGTGAAATTCTAATTTCATTACCTACCTGATGTTGGACTTGGGCACGTTGGAGATTAACCCTCCAAACCTTAGTTTTCCTCATGTAAATGGGGTTAGCACTCACCCTCCGGAGTTATGACCACTGTCCAAGAATAGTAAGTGCTTGGCACACATCAGGTGCTCAATAATTGCTTGTTATCCATCCTACCTGATCCCAGCCCATATTCTTCTATAAATGAGTAAACATTTACTGAACGCCTGCCACATGGCAGCCTTGGTGCACTGGGGTAAGAGACCATCCATGTCCTCAGGACTAAGCCCCAATCTGGTTGTTGGAAATAGCAGGTTCCATGCTCTACCCTCTAAGATTTCCTCCCCTTCTCCTCTAATGCTCCCTCTTAGCCACTTAGTCGGTTTCCCTCTTTCATGCCAGAAACCTTTCTCTGCGGGAGCTTTCTCTCTTTCCCTTTGTATTTCAGTCGCAAGATTTCTATGTCCCATGTCCCCAGTGATGTTGGGAATGACTGGATTCCCCTCTTTGAAATATTTCATTCCATTAAGTCACTTTATAAAGCACTGGTTTTCAGGAGCAGCCTTCAGAGGCTTTTTCCCCCTGAGCCCCCTGTGGTCAGATGAGTGCTACCAGCTGAACAGTGGCACTTGGCTATGACTGCAGGGGCTCAGGTTCAGCTTTCCTCATCATTAAAAATACATAAAGGGGGCATGTCACCTGCAGACAAGTCCCTCTGTGTTAGCGCAGAAGTGAAACAGGAGAGGGAAATTGGTACCCTTTCTTACCAAAATGGAAGTGGAGTGGTTAAGCAAAGTGACTTTGGTTAAGCAAAGTGACCTGGGTTTCCATCTTGGCTCCACCATCTTCTAGCTATATCGTTTCCAAGCCTTACCTTCCTCATCTGTAGAATGAAGACACTACTAACATCCAGCTTTGGGCTGCAGTGAGAGGTAGCAAACAATGCATATAAAATGCTTAGCACTGCGCCCAGCACATGGGGAGCTTTTAGTAAATAGCAGCTATTATTATTAACAAAAATGAGGTACTTGGCTTAAAATTATGGAAACAAAGTCCAGAACTCAACAGAACCTATTTTCCCTTTCAAATAATTATTTGATAAACAAAAGTCATCTGTTCCTTTGAGATATGGATCTAAATCAAATGAAGGTGCTGTATGGAGATACAAAATACAAGGATAATTACACAGCAGACAAAGGATTTCATCCAAATACTGTACTCCACTCAGGGCCCTGGAACTCCACAGTGTTGTGGCAGGTGGAGGAGGGCTCCGGGGGTCCATCCTATGAGAACTCCCTTACTGTTGGAAGGAAACCTCAATGACAATAACAACAAGCAGTCACATAGAAGCCTTAGTTTTAAGCAAGGTACTGTCCTGGGTGTTTTATCCTCTGGAAGGAATGTACAAGGTTATCATCCCTATTTCACAGATAAAGAAATTGAGGCACAAGGAGAGGTTTGTTTAAAGTCACACAACTGATAAATGGAAGAGCACGGATTTTGACCCAGGCAGTGCAGCTCCAGAGTCTATACTCATCATCACCACGCTCCATACTAACTCTTAGGAAAGAGAAAGTAGTCTGTTATCATTTTTATGCTCAGTCACTGAATGAGGATGAAGTCATCTTCCTGCTGAGGTTTCTCCTGACTTCTCTCCCAGGTAGAACTAACCCTTTCTCTACTTGGCTCTTGTAGGACTCTGTACAGCCCTGTACCCTGGGGCTTATCATAGTGCAGTGACTCATGTGTCATGAGGCCTGCATTCATGCCTGGATTGCATATTACACTGGAGCAGAGTCTGGCTCCTCTCATCCTCCAGAGCCCAATATGTGATCTGGCAAAAAAAGCCAGCACCTGACAGGCAGTTCAATGAATGTGAGGCCGGTTCACATCACGCTGTCAGTGTGCGAGTCATAAATCAAGATGCAATCTACTCTATCATCCAGGTCATGGGCTTTGCCCTGGAGACCAATGTTAGCCCTCTCAACATCAGCCAATGTCATGGCCAGCATTTATCAATCATTTTATAAACTTAACTATCTGCTTCTTCATGACAGTCCCATTTTAAGATGACAAACCTGAGGTTTAGTGAGTTGCATTACTTGCCCATGCAGGAAAGAAGCATGCAGGCAGAGAGGAGATGAGCTAGAAAGTAACCTTATGGCACTCTGTGTCTAACCCTGAGATGGGCAATTCTTTACTGAGCTTCTCTCTCTTCAAACCACAAATCAGACAACAGAATAAATTTTTAGAGAATAGAATCTAATGAGAAAAGCATCCTACCGGATTTTGGCTGATTAGAAATCCTTTTCTCATTTTAGTACTTGTTGTATAGGAAAGGGAGAAAGACAGAGGAAACAGGCACAGACTCATACTATTTGCATATTTGGTTTGCATATTTGTCTTTTCCAAAACTCATGCTGAAATTTAATCCCTAATGTCATGGTATTGAGAGGTGAGGCCTTTAAGAGATGTTTGGGTCATGAAGGAGCTGCCTTCACAAATGCATTAATCTATGGATCAATAAGTTGTCATGGGAGGGGAACTGGTAGCTTCAGAAGAAGAGGAAGAGAGGCCTGAGCAAGCATATTAGCATGCTCCGCCCCCTCACCACAGTGATGCCCTGCGCTGCCTTGGAACCTGCAGGGTCCCACCAGCAAGAAGGCCCTCACCAGACACAGCTCCTCAACCTTGGACCTCCAGCCTCCATAACTGTAAAAAATAAATTCCTTTTCTTTAGAAATTACCCAGTTTCAGGTATTCTAAGCATGCTAAATGGATTAAGACAACCCATCTCCCTTAATACTCTCAACATCCATTGTGCAGTAGTATTTTCCAGAAGAGGGGGACTGTGAAGCATTGAGATGTTAAAAGCATGCGAAGCTCCCCAGCTGGTGAGTGCAAAGTCTAGAGCATCTTGACCACAAAACTGGCAAATGTTTCTCCCCACTGAGACCCCTCCATGATTGGATCATAAACCTCATGCAGGTTGATCTGTGCTGTTTCCTCATTTGCTCCTTCCCCACTGCACTTGGCCTTGTGCCTGGCACTTCAGCCTTCTCCTCCTCACTCCTCTTTTTCTCCCAGCCTTCCTTCGCCTCAGGGACTTGCATTCTTTGCCCTAGGACAATGAATCACAGTGAAACAATAGACCTTCCCCACGGAAGTCCTTGTGGGCACATATTCCCTTTTCAGTATGAAACACCTACACACCCAGAGATGCAGGTATTTGCAACATGTCCCCGTTGTTTCTTTCCTGGGCTCTTCTGTGGGTCAGTTGCAGGCTGCAGGAAAGAAGCAGGCTGTCTTGGTTTCCCTGGTTACCTTTGTTGTCTGGCAGTGAGAAAGGAACGTGACTTTGGCAAAAGGGTCTGAAAGTCCATTGCTGTCAGCCGCGATGAGGCTCCGGGCCTGGTACATGTGAGCTCTCAGCTGAAAAACATGCTGTTCTGTGGACAAATCATGGAAGGGGCAGGTGTTAGTGGGCTTTTCAAGAACAGTGTGTACACATGTGTGTCTGTGTGTGATGTCCATCTACGTATCCACAGACAGACAAAAGGAGACCACCAAAAACATCCACCCTCCTCGGAGACAAGAATGGAAGCCCTGAAGAAAGGGAAGAAGTGATATTTACAGGGTACTTTGAACCCAGGCGTCTTCACCAGGTTATGTGTCTTATTCTTCACTAAAACCCTGCGAAATAGCACAATCTCCACTTTATAGATGAGGAAAAATGGCACACAACAAGGTTAAAAGACTTCAAAAGTTTGCACAATTAACCATGCCAGAGCCTAGATTTTATTTCTGATTCTAAAATCTTTTTCTCTTTCTAAAATACATTTTACTCTCTAGTAATTCTCCTGTTTATACAGGCATGAGTGTGTGCATGTGGGCATGCCTCTGTGTGTGTGTGTGTGTGTGCAAGGGACTGCTCCGTATAGTTTTCACTTCAACAAACACAACATATGTCTCAAGTCATCCATTCACTCATTTTCCATTCATGAAGCCAGGGTCATTTTGAGCATCTACTGTGTACAGTCGTGATCTCTGAGGATTCTGTGGTAGCTAAGACAGTCCCTGCCCTTGGGGAGCTCCTGAGAGAAGGCAGAAGACAAGCACCCACATCACAGTGGCAGGGGGCCAGGGATAAGTGTTCTGTGAGAATGCTGGCAAGGGACAGGGGGATAAAGGGAGGAGTGAGCACACCCTGTGCCGGGATAGGAGGCAGAGAGAAGGCCTCAGGTTGGGGCAGCTCAGGGTTCAGAGGGGAAACCTCAAGTAACAGTTGAGTTCGTCACAGTCCTTGGTCCATGGTACTTTCTGATCACTGCCCCTTGCAGGGTGCCTCTTGGTTTTTATATTCACTTATCCCTTTTTACTTCTCTACCCACTCCCATTTCCCACACTCTCCCAAAGCCACTGTGTTCAATGTGTCTGTTTTTGTGCTGACTTGGGAAGTGGTATACAGAAACTCTTGTGCACTAACGTGAATAACTCTACTTAGTTAAAGTAAAGGTACAAATACCCTGTGAATTCCCCCGCCCCCCACAATGCAATCCCTAGACTTACCTCTCACAGGTTCATATGGGGACTTGTACATGGCTACTAATGCTTTATTAGTGTGCCTTTCTTTCCTTATTTGTAAAATGGAGATATAATAGTTCCTCATAGGGTTATTGAAGGGAACCGAAAGGCCGAGAATGGTGCCTGGCCCATGGGAAGAACTCTAAAAGTGGGGTGAAGATGCTGGAGTGTTGTTACTCTTGCTCATTGCAATGTGACCTGTGGGGAGCACCTGGAAGAAACCTGCATGTCCATCACTGTGGTAGTGCACAGGAAAAATGTTAGAGAGTTTGGGAAAGCAGTTAGAGGCAATGGATTAGAGGTACACTTAGCAAAATGGACGGATCTCACGAACTTAAGTGCTTAATGAGAAAAAAAAAAACAAAACAGCATGAGATAGGAGACACAGTACTATTCATGTAAAATAAGAATATGTGCACGCAAAGGAATCATTCATATTTGCCAAAGCACACTCAAAGAAAAAGGGCAGACCATAGCAGAGGTGGTGCTGCCCTTTGAGCAGAGCCCCTAAAGGTTGGTAACATTTGAGAGGCAGGGATGGAGATGCCAAGACACTGGAGCAGGATGAATCAAGACAGGGTCAAAAACACCAGGCTACATGGGGCAAGAATGTAGTCCAGTTTGTCTAGAGTCTAGGGACACAGACATCTGTAATCATATCACAGAGGACCTATGAGGCTTGAACGAGGCAACAGGAAGCTCTTGAAAGTCTGTGCACAGGAGCTGGTGCTAGCAGAGCAAAGCTCCAGGACGATAAAACTGAGTCAAGCTAGCCATGAACAGAAGAGGTGTCGGGGAGGGAAACCAACAGGGAGACAACACTCCCCCCTCTAGGCCAGAAGTTTAAGGGCCAGAGCTTATGCACTGGTAGAGGGGATGGAAATGAGGGGGTGGGAGAGACATGGCAGCCCTGGATGCTATAGGCCTTGAGCCCTGATTGGCAGGGTGAGGAGGGACAGGAAGGGCAGGGGGTGCCAAAGACAACTCCTTACTTTATTGTCTTGAGGCTCACACATGTGTCCCTCCACCCTATGCCACTGTCTGGTTGCATGGGGACCAATACGGAACCTGAGAACATAGCAAACATATCAGACCCACTCTAATCCTGCAAAAGATTTGGAAACTTGAGCTCTGCACACCTCCAGTTAAGTCTGGTATTTGCAGTGAAAGTTCTCCACACTCTGTCAAGGCAGGGGGAGCCAGAGAAGTGATTCCTTTGGACTCAATTCTAAGTCCTCCCTCTGTCCCCACTGCCACATACACCAATAAACCCTCACATGACAGGCTGGGCCCTGCTGGCAAGGGAGCCCCTTAAAATGGCAACAGTAAACGATGGAAATGATGCCATCAGCAGATGGCAGAGGGATTTCCCGACAGGAGTGTTTCTAGAGATGGCCCACGTGTTCCTTAGCATGCTACATCGTTTGGCAAATTTCTCTGCTGAGAGTGAACTTGGAAATGGTTCACCCGATAAAAATGCTCACCAGCTGCCCCTGAAATGGCTAACCCTGTAATTTAGCAGACCACCCAATGGCAGCCACACAAGCTGTGCCCTGCACAACTCCAGGGAGCACCATTTACTCAGTGTAGGTTTTCATTTTTCTGAAACCTTGTGTCTTACTAGTTATGTTCCTGGGACTAATCTAGTCACCCTCCTCACACTTTATTGGTACACCTCTTGTGCTATGGCTTGCTTTTTACTTGTGGTTATGAGAGATGTGTCTGTTATTCTCACTTGAGGGCCGGAATCACCTCTCACTCATCTCTATGTCACCCACTAGTTTTTCCACCATGCCTTCCATATATGGGTACAAACTAATTATTTGCTGAATGGGTATTTTCTGGAGCACAAAATTCTCCAGTAGGTGTGGAAGGCAGCCAAAGCCACCAATGCCAGTGCACAGCAGGAAAAGTTTATTAGGTCACTCTATGAAAACACACTGCAGAGGATCAGAAGCATTGGGAAAAGTCTTTCGTCTTCTCTGAATTGCTAGCAGCTGGGATAGTAATCACATCCAGGTCCTTGGGTCTCTAGAGATAATCTATAAAAATAGGAAGCCAAGTTAGCTTCCTATTTTTTCCTATCAAGTTAATGTGGATTTTTTTACCCAAAGATGAAAACTCTCTCAAGGTATGGTGGAAGACAGTAGAAAGAGAGCAGGGTTTGGAGACATTTTTTTCCCCCATCATTTACTAGCTGCGTGATCTTGGGCAATTTCTAAGCATCTTTGATACATAACTTTCTTCATCTGTAAGATGAAGAGTCTTCCCGGGGTTGATTTGAGAAATCAATGAGATCTGATGCCTCAAGTGTAAGGCACAATGCTTGGCATGTGGTATTATGCATTTTCCAAAAAGACAATGCTCTTATGCATTTATATCGGGCATGGAAACCATGAGCTGAACTATTAGATATGTATTTCCAGAACCTTGCATTCTCTGACTATTGAGCAACTTTGATTCCACTGGCAGTCTAGGTTCAGCCAACATCAGAGGAGCCTTGGGCCACAGAGGAGACTTGACTGTATAGAGAGTTCTCCAGTGTTTCCAACATTGGCTCAACCCAAAACTCAACTTCAGCAGAAACGAAGGTAAAACTGCAGGCTGCTTTATCTGAACTCAGATATTATCTGAACTCAGCAGCAAGAGATTACATAAATGGAAGTAAGTCAAATGCAATTGTAATGAATATTTATAATAAAATTCAAAAATGTGTCAAAACATAAACATGACGGCACTTACAGAAAATAGCTACATAGAAGAAAGGATTCCATAAAGCATGCTGAATTTTAAAAGCAGCCGAGCCAAGAACCAAGCTGGAGAAATATGAGTGAACCTACTGATACCAGTCCCCACTGGGTTACTACTAGGAAATGTGAATATCTGCTGTTGATAGGTCAAAATCCCCATGCCACATGAAAGTAAAATCTGCCTTAATTCCACAGATCATGTAAGCACAAGAACTTACTGACATTCTGACATTTTTTTTGTTTAAAACGCAAACTCAACCTACATAATCTGCCTACAAAGAAACTCAAATTACTTCCTCTCTATTAACAGAGAAACATAAGTGTTTATTCCAGATGCGTTTAATGATTTTATTCTTTTTAGATGGGACATTGAAAGGTAAGGCAGAACACTTAGGAACTGTACTAAAGAAGGACAATAAGTTGGCCCTAAAATAATGTGCAAAAAACTCATGCATGCTGCCCTCCTTATTATCTTTTCAGAAGCCCACCTGAGACCTTGGATGACCCTCTTTGCCCAGTGGGGACCCTACCTTGGTAGAGCAGGTTGGATGGGGGGTGATTGGCACCAGCCCCTTTGGAGGACGTTTCTGCTTCATAGCCTACTGGCAAGTTGTCCAAGATGGCACTGGCATGCTTGATGGAGCCCAGCCACAGGTACAAGTCGACTTTTGCTTGCACAGACCAACCAGCTGGTCGTTTTCCAGGAGGCTGGAGAAAGGTTACAAAAAAGACTGACTTGTTAGTAGGAGATAATTACAGGCCTCCCCTTTTGAGAAAAGAAGTCCTTCCTGGAGACACACCTGAAAGTATGTTCAGAGAGTGGTTCTCAAAAGCTCCCCTTAAATCCAAATAAAAGCAACGTCCCCAGTTGCCTTGATGCACAACTCCAGATCTCCAGAGGAAGATCCAGGTTTAGTGAGACCTAAAGCTTAAACCTGCACTGTGATAAGCTCTTCCAAGCTGTGGGTCATTTCAACTTAATAGGTAATAGGTATGTTTACCGCCACCATTTGATAAATGTGGAAACACAGGCTCAGAGAGATAAAGTAAGTTGCCTGTGATGCTCAGGTTTTAAGTGACAGACACAAAAGTGAAAAATAAAAGAGTCCACATTTAGACTCTAGACTCTGACCCCTATAGCTTGACTATCACTCTGAGCTGAAATCTTCTTCCTGGAACTTCCAACTGTCTGGAGTTCCAATTTGACTTTTTACCTCTTTGCTTCATTTAGAAGAACCCTAGTTACTTCTTCCATAAGTCAGGACTCTATGGCTTGGAAGAACCTACCTGGCCTGCCATGTGCTTTCTTCCTGGCTAAACAACTTCACCCCTCCCTCATGCAGTGTGGTCTCAGATTCCCTCACTGCTCTGCTCTCTCTCTTTTGACTGTGCTTAGATTTGTATTTTTATTTATGTTTGCTTTAATTTCTATGTTTATGTCTGTATTAGTGTGGGTAGTATGAGTATGCACAGGAAGTGTGTGCATGTCCACATGTATGTGTGTACATATGCCTGTGTGTGCACATATGCCTGTGTGTGCACATATGCCTGTGTGTGCATGTACTTATGTGTATGTGTGTATATGCCTGCATGGGGGTGCATGTATTCTCAGAATCTGAAGACAAAATGTAGGCAGTGTGGCTCCTTTATTTTTCAGTCACCAGGATAAAGGTACTCCCTCACCCCTCCAAGGAGTCCCAGGCCCCAGTCTTGGCTGTTGCCAGCAAGGCCATCATTCTAAGAGTAACCTATGGCACTTAACTGCTACCTCTCAAAATGTTGTCAACTCTTCTTCTAAGTTCCTCTTCCTAGTGTTTCTTAGAATTTTCTGTCAGTAATTTTCTTTTTTCTTTTTTTTTTTTTTTTAACCTCCCTTCCTTTCCAGTGAGGGTTACAAAATCCTATTATGAAAGGCCACAACTTGCTCTGTCAATTTCCAAGGACCCCATGGAGAGCCTCTGAATCTGAAATTGAACGTGGCTGTTTGCCTTTCTATTGTGCTCTGCGGGTTCCACAAATGGATTTCGAGCAACTCAGCTTAGCAACTACTGCCAGTGCTGTTTGGCCCTTGCTGAGGGAGTAGGGCCAGAAAACTTGGTCCTGGCCCTCCCTCCGGGGCTCACAAAGAGGCCACTCCACTTGGCCACTTAGCTTCACCTACTCAAATGCAAAGAGAGAAAGTGCTGAGGAAGCAGAGAAGTAGCAGCAGTGATTTCTATCCTCCAAGATTCAAATATTTAGCTGGGCTTTAATGGGCACTTTGGAGTTGGATCCTCGAAAGAGAGGAAAGTGTGTGAACAAAGATTTGGGTAATATGAGCTAATACTTAGCAAGTGCTTACTCTGTGCTAGGAATGATGCTAGGAACTTTCAGGAAAGAAGTCACAGCCAGTGAGCATGAGAGCTAGACAGAGAATGATACAGATGAAGCTGAAGAATCCCGCTCAGTACGTGGAGGAGCTGGGACTGTATTCTTTAAGCAGTAGGATGCCAGTATTTGTTGAGCTCAAAAAATAAATTTATTTTGTTGTTGGTAAAGGCAACCACTCTACAACCTGTAATTTACAAAATTATAATAAGACAAATAATCCTCGACTCATCACTTCTCTAATAATAATACCCAAAATGTATTGAGGAATACATCTGTTCAATAAAATTAATATGTATTGAAAGCCTAAGATTATTTTCCTATAATAAAAGCAATCCCTCTGCCATTTGTAGACATCACTAAGACATCGATTCATAAAGAAAGGAATTTTTGTCTGTTGCTTCACTGCCATGTCCCCAGTGCCTCAAAGAGTTCTTGGCACCCAGGAAACATGTGGTAAATATATGTTGAGTGAATATCCTTTATTTACTTTTCTAACAATAATAATATTTAACAGATGTTGAGCAATTATATTGTTTTAGGCCCTGGTCTAATGTTTCTCTCTTCACACAGAATGTTCTATTGCCTGCAAGCTATCACCAAATCATAGGTTATCAGGGTTAGAGCCCAGACTCTCAGTCAATGCTCCTCACACACTGCTATGAGCACATGGATTGCCAGGGCATCTGGTTAAAATGTACACTCAAATTCAGCTGGTCTCTGGGACAGTTTGACAATCTGATTTCTCCTCATGGACACTAATCCTGCTGGTCTACAGATCTCAGTTTTAAGTATTTGAGTGGCAATGCTCTTAACTTAGTGTGCTACATTGCCCTAAGCAAAGCAAATCTGAGATTCTGCAGGGTTTTCTTTTCTTTTTATCCCCTCCCGCCCTGCCCCCATAGAGTCTTGCTCTGTCACCCAAGCAGGAGTGATGTGGTGCAATCTTAGCTCACCACAAACTCTGCCTCCTAGGCTCAAGCCATCCTCCCACCTCAGCCTCCCAAGTAGCTTGGACCATGAGCAGGCACCCCGATACCTGGATAATTTTTGTATTTATTGATTTTTGGGGGGGTAGAGATGGGGTTTCCCCATGTTGCCTAGGGTCGTCTCAAACTCCTGGACTAAAGCAATCTACCCGCTTTGGCCTCCCAAAGTGCCAGGATTACAGGCAAGAGCCACTGAGCCTGGGCCTGTGTTTCTTTTGTTTTTGTTTTTTTTGAGACAGAGTCTTGGTCTGTCACCCAGGCTAGAGTGCAGTGGTACAATCTCAGCTTACTGCAGCCTCTGCCTCCTGGGTTCAAGTGATTCTCATGCTTTAGCCTCCCAAGTACCTGAGATTGCAGATGCATGCCACCACACTTGGATAATTTTTGGATTTTTAGTAGAGATAGGGTTTCACCATGTTGGCCAGGCTGTTCTTGAACTCCTGACCTCAGGTGATCCACACATCTTGGCCTCCCAAAGTGCTGGGATTACAGGCATGAGCCACCATGCCAGGCTGGCCTTGTGTTTCTTAAAGTAAAACAAAACAATGACAAAAGACATCATTCATTTCCACTGCTGCTAAACAACATGTGTGTGTTTAAATTCATGGTTAAAACCAAAGACTCAGTTAACGTCTTGTGAAAGTGTTCCACAAAGACCATCGCTGCACTCCTAAAGTTAGCAGCTTGTACATTTTTAAAAAAATATACGCAAGTTGGAATTGCTGCCAAGATGATGCAGAGTGTCTCACTTAAGTATCTAAGTTGGATTCATTCAACATTATTGAGCACCTTCCCAGGTGCTTTCAGGAACAGAATCCCATTTTTAATTTCACATGTACTTTCAGCCTGGTTACATGTCTGCCTTCCCTCAACTGGGGCTCAGAAAACAATACCCCCAGATGAAGGCCTCAGAAGCAAAAGTGTTTCTCTGACCTTCTCCTGCCCTCCTCTCTCTCAGTCCCATTCGCCCCCAGGTTAGCCATAGAAACTAGAATCTCTCCTCCCTAGTGCAGGTCACAGACGCCAGAATCCCATTTCCCAAAAGCCAGCTATAAAACCTAAAAATATGACTCAACTTTCCCTCTGACTTTCTATGTAAAAATTGACCATAAGGAAATTATCTGGCCTACCTTGTCTAACTGTAGCCCATTCCAGAGAGGGTTCTACCCCACACCCAGAAGGAAAGAATGCTACAGAGAGGCCAAGAAGTAGCTAGGCAGACAGGCCTTGCTGGGTTTCCCCGCTCAGTCCACTAGCATTAGATTATACCATTTTTATTGAATCGTATTTCTGTATGTCCATCCATACTTTGTTAAACCTAACCATAAAAATGGACGATTTCCCCCTATTTTTGGATCTTCCTTCTAAAGGCTCCCATATATTAATGTGTTTCTTTAATATATACATTAAATAAATTTGTAAGCCTTTTCTCCTATTAATCTACCTTTTGTGAATTGATTTTTCAGCAAAGCTTCAGAGTAACAAGGGAAAGCTCTCCCTTGGCTCCTACACCTGCTTCCCCACTCTCCTTCCTCTGTCATGTGCCCCTGACCAACCACAGCCAGGTATTTCCCTTTGAGAATAGCATGGAAAGGTAGGAAAAAAGAAAATACAGCGGAGAAAAACAATTAAGAATGCAAAAATATATCAAGAAGCTGTGATCATTCATATATAAATATTGCATGTGACAAAATGCTAAAGGCTCAGTCTCCCCTGTGCCTCCCCCACTTCCCATGGGGTCCTGGTGCAAGACAACCAGCTCAAAAGGAAGAGGAAGCTTGGCAAGTGAGAGAAAAGAGAGAGACAGGTAGTAACTCACATGAACTATGTTAGAGTTGGTCAGTATTAGCGAGAGTGAGGTTTGTTTATGTGGTAGAGGTTTTACTCTGTGGCAGGACAGAGAAAGGTGCTTTTTAGCCATCACTTCCTGCTTCATCCTAGGAAAAGCTAGATGGAAAGCTGGAACCTGAAGAACAGGAGATGGACTCCCTGTTGTGGAGAGAAGGTAGGACAGGGGACGGCAAAGGGAGTGAGAAGGAGTGGACTCAGCACAGAGCTAACTCAAGGAGAAGAGGAAGGTTGAGCGCCACCCTCTGGGCTCTGAGAGCATCTAGCTCCTTCCTTAGGAAAGGTTTCATTTTGGTGACAAATTTCCATTTCCACATTTCCAGCCCTCAGGAGCACGGTGGGGATAAGACTAAAAGGAGAGGATCCTAAACTTTTGAGTGGTGTGTGAGGCTGAGTTCTGCAAATTCTGGTCCATCATTTTTAGTAGCATTGTGAATATGTTTAAATTAGAGAAAAAGAAAGATCATGCAACCCAGGACCACAAAACCTTCATTGCTGTTACTGATCATTACTTGGCCATGTGACTACAGATGAGGCACTTTGTTTCCTCTGTATTAATAGTTCCCAAGACAGGAAGAGAAGTTTCCTAAAACTTACAAATAGCTATTTTGGATGCATAAGCTTGACAAATGTGGGCTTAAAAAGTTAAAGATGTTTCACTTGGTACTGGTACCAAAACAGACATATAGACCAATGGAACAGAATAGAGACCTCAGAAATAACACCACACATCTACAACCAACCGATCTTTGATAAACCTGATAAAAACAAGCAATGGGGAAAGAATTGCCTATTTAATAAATGGTGCTGGGAAAACTGGCTAGCCATATGCAGAAAACTGAAACTGGACTCCTTCCTTAAACCTTATACAAAAATTAACTCAAGATGGATAAAGACTTAAATGTAAAACCCAAACCATAAAAGCCCTAGAGGAAAATCTAGGCAATACCATTCAGGTCATAGGTATGAGCAAGTATTTTATGATGAAATCGCCAAAAGCAACTGCAACCAATGCAGAAATTGATAAATGAGGTCTAATTAAACTAAAGAGCTTCTACAAAGCGAAAGAAACTATCAGAGCGAATGGGTAATCTACAGAATGGGATAAAATTTTTGCATTCTACCCATCTGACAAAGGTCTAATATCCAGAATTTACAAAGAACTTAAATTTACAAGAAAAAACAAACAACCCCATTAAAAAGTGGGCGAATGACATAAACAGACACTTCTCAAAAGAAGACATTTATACAGTCAACAAACATGAAAAAACTTAACATCACTGAACTTTAAAATTCAAAACCACAATGAGATACCATCTCACACCAGCCAGAAAGGCAATTATAAAAAAGTCAAGAAACAACAGATGCTGGCAAGGCTGTGGAGAAATAGGAACACTGTTGGTGGAAGTGTAAATTAGTTCAACCATTGTGGAAGACAGTGTCGTGATTCCTCAAGTATCTAGAACCAGAAGTGCCATTTGACCCAGCAATCCCACTACTGGCTATATACCCAAAGGATTATAAATCATTCTCCTATAAAGAGGTATGCACACGTATGTTTACTGCGGCACTGTTCACAATAGTAAAGACACGGAACCAACCCAAATGCCCATCAATGATAGACTGGATAAAGAAAATGTGGCACATATACACCATGGAATACTATGCAGCCATAAAAAAGCATGAGATCATGTCCTTTGCAGGGGCATGGATGAAGCTGGAAGCCATCATTCTCAGCAAGCTAACACAGGAACAGAAAACCAAACACTGCATGTTCTCATTCATAAGTGGGAGTTGAACAATGAGAACACATGGACACAGGGAGGAGAACATCACACACCAAGGCCTGTCAGGAAGTGGGGAACAAGGGGAGGGAGGCCATTAGAACAAATACCTAATGCATGCAGGGCTTAAAACCTAGGTGACAGGTCGATAGGTGCAGCAAACCACCATGGCACACGTTAATCTATGTAATGACTGTACATTGTGCACATGTATCCCGGAACTTAAAGTAAAATAAAATATAAAAAAGTTAAAGATGTTTCCCAACTGCAGGACTTCTTGGAACCTTCCACTGGTTAATGGGCACTGTGAAACTGCAAGAGTTTCCAAGGTTACAACTGCAACTTCTTAAAAGCATTTGAACATGGAACATTTACAGAGCCACTCAAAGAACAGCAGCTCCACAGAATAAAGCTTGAGGAAACTTTAGCTTAGAGAGTTGAGAGATTTATATTCTGTTCCCCTGCAGCCCCCGCCCACCTTCACTTCCTATTTCCCAGCTAAAAAATTGGAGTGAGTGGCAGATGAGGAAATACTCAGTGTCCCTGTTGCTGCCTTTGTTTTTTCTGGTCTTGCCCATTCAGTGAAGAGAAAGGGGCATAAAGAGAGATGGTGGGTGAGAAGGGACTTAAAGTCAGGAGTGAAAATCAAAACAGAAGTGAAAATGGTCTTGCTGAATCATCTTATCAAGATATTTTATCAAGTTCATATGATTGGATTCAACAAGATCCAGAAAGCTACCACCCAGAGCAATTCCAATGGCAAAAGGAAAATACAAATAAAGAAATAAGCTAAGGCCTACAGAAGAAGATAATATTCAGATGATGAATGCTCCAGGGCAAAAGTTCTGCCTTTTCATCTCTTCTAACCTCTGACTTTATTTGACAGCTGTTCTTTGTTCTAATTTTAAATAGTGCCAGGATACATCAAAATATTTAGAAGTGAGTAACTTTATACCACCTTTCTAGTATTTTTAGCACAGGGCCTTCTGAAGTGATTTGCTATTTTTAAGATAAATATTTCTTGCCTCCTTAACATTCGTTGAATGGAGAAAGTTAAAGAAAATTCTTGATAATTGTGGTCAATGACTTGGGTGAAAAACTTTGTTTTTCAGTTATAGTTTTATTGGAGTGGGTTTAAAAGCCATTTTAGGCCAGGCACAATGGCTCACATCTGTAATCTCAGTGCTTTGGAAGGCCAAGGAAGGCAGAGGAATCACTTGAGGCCAGGAGTCTGAGATAAGCCTGGTTACTTAGTAAGATCCCATCTCTACGAGAAATAAAAATTAGCCAGATGCGGTGGCACATGCCTGTAGACCTAGCTATTCAGGAGGCTGAGGTGAGAGGATTGCTTGAGCCTAGAAGTTCAAGGCTGCAGTGAGCTGTGATTTTACCACTGCACCTCAGACTTGGCAACAGAGTAAGATGCTGTCTCTAAAACAAAATCATTTTACATACATGACAGAAAATAACACAGAGAGCTTCAAACAACTCACTGGATATGAGGGGGACACAATTACAGCAATGTCCTCTGGGAATGTGGATGTCTAGTTGCTCGAATGCTAGCATTTATTGAGTGATATTCTGTGAGGCACAACTCTGTGTTCTTTACTAGCATTTATTCACTTGTTCCTCACAATAATCTCCATTTAATGAACGAAAAATAGGATGAACATTTTTCATCCATTTGAAGGTTGAAGAATATTAAATTGCCCAAGGTCGTACAACTAGTATATATTGGCCCTGGAATTCTGTTATGGGCTGAATTGTGGTACCACAAAATTTATATGTTGAAGTTCTAATCCCCAAAACCCAAAATATGACCTTATTTGGAAATAGGGTCAATGTAGATTTAATTAGTTAAAATTACATTGTACTGCAGTAGGGTAGGTCCCTAATCCCATATGACTGGAGTCATAAAAAGACCGTCAGATGAAGGGACAGGCACAGAGGAAGAATGTCATATGGAGATTGGCACCATTCTAGTAAAAGCCGTGCAGCCAACCAGAAGCTGGAAGAGAGGCCTGGAACATGTTCTTCCCTAACACCTTCAAGGGAATATGGCCCTGCCAACACCTTGACCTAGGACTTCTAACCTTTAGAACCATGAGATAATACATTTCTGTTATTTAAGCCAGTCAGTTTATGCTACTTTGTTACAGTAGCCCTAGTGATCTCATACAAATTTTAGCCCAAATTCACCTTATTTCAAAACCCATGCTTTAAACCATTATCCCACACTGCCTCTCACGCTTAATAATAGGGCCCTTCTGTCTGCAACATTTAACAATCACATCTACAGTAAACTCTTGAGATTGGACGGCACTTAGAGGCTATTTAATTTAGCTGCCTGCTGCCATGTTTATATCAAATAGTTGCCTAGGGTGTGCTAACACCTCTAAGGATGAGGAATGCATTATGGACTTCCATTTAGGAAACTATTTCCCTGTAATGTCTTTGTAGGGCCTGATTTTTACCTGCTGGGTCTCTCTCTCCCCTATACCTCCCCTCCATCTATGTACTAGCCCCCAAAATACTGAAACTACTCCCTCATGCTGTCAAATCTTCTCAGCTAAGAATTGCTATCTCTTTACCTGTTCCTCTATGGCATGCTTTTGAACCTTTTCTCCCTCCTTGAGTTAGTAAAGGAATGATTATTATATAGCAAGAAACCAGAACTGATATTGGGAGGACAGTCAGCTATGGGTTAGGAAAAGTTAATCAGTCAACTTGTACTCTTGTCAGTTGCTGGTGGGGGTAAAGACTGTGGATACATTTTCCTCTTATTCATTCATTTCTACTTACTGGGATAAAAATGTATTTGTAGTGGAGGTAAAACACCCAGGGCCTCCAAGCAAAGCTCAAATCTTGAGTTAGAGACAGTAGAATCTGTCCAGAGATACATGTCTTAAGGGCCAACCCAGAAGGCATCAGGGGACTCTGTCTTGATGAAGGGTAAGGGACCCCCAAGTTGAAAATTTTATATTTTTACAACTTAAAGTCACAAGGAATCCTGAACTAGCTGTTATGTCCTTCTTATAGTTTTCTTTGAAGCTATTTTAAAATACAGATTAACTCATGTGAGAAGATGCCATGGACAAATTACACAAGTGAGAAGGTAGTGAGGAAACTGATAGAAAAACGTTTATTCTAAGAAATCATAGATGACACAAACAAATGCAAATACCTCCGACACTCATGGATTGGAAGAATCAATATCATGAAAATAAACATACTGCCCCAAACAATCAACAGATTCAATGCCCTTGGTATCAAAATACCAACATCATTTTTTACAGAATTAGAAAAAACTATCCTAAAATTCATATGGAGCCAAAAAAGAGCCCAAATTGCCAAAGCAATCCTAAGCGAAAAGAACAAATCTGGAGGCATCACATTACCTAACTTCAAATTATATAAGGCTATAGTTACCAAAACAACATGGTACTGGTATATAAGTAGATATATAGGCCAGTGGAATAGAATAGAGAATCTAGAAATGAAGTCAAATATTTATAACCAATAGATCTTCAGCAAAGCATACAACAACGCAAATTGGAGAAACGATGCCTTATCATTAAATGGTACTGGGGAAACGAGATAGCCACATGTAGAAGAATGAACCTGGATCTCTATTTCTCACCAGATACAAAAAATTAACTCAAGATGGATTAAAGCCTTAAATCTGAGACCTGAAACCATAAAACCTCTAGAAGAAAACCTAGAAAAAAACTCTTCTGGCAAACAATTTATGACTAAGACACCAAAAACAAACGCAACAAAAACAAAAATAAATGGTACCTAATTAAACTAAAAAGCTTCTGCACAGCCAAAGAACCATCAGAGTAAACAGAAACCTACAGAATGGGAGGAAAGATTTGCAAATTATGCGTCCCGTAAAGGACTAATATCCAGAATCTACAAGGAACTCAAACAAATCAACATGAAAAAAATAAATAATTCCATTAAAAAGTGGGTAAAAGACATGAATAAATATCTCCTCAAAGAAGATATACAAATGGCCAAGAAACATATGAAAAAAAAAATGCTCAGCATCACTAATCATCAGGGAAATGCAAATTAAAACAATGATTGAGATACCACATTACCCCAGCCAGAAAGGCCGTTATTAAAAAGTCAATAAACAGTAGATGTTGGCATGGATGCAGCTAAAAAGGAACGCTTTTGTACTGCTGATGGGACTGTAAATTAGCACAATCTCTATGGAAAACAGTATAGAGATTTCTCAAAGAACTAAAAGTAGATCTACCATTCAAACCAGCAAGCCCACTACCCACTGCTGGGTATCTACCCAAAGAAAAAGTTCAAAAAGGCACCAGCACATATACGTTTATTGTAGCACAATTCAAAATTGCAGAGATATGGAATCAACAACCTAAGTGACTTAATCCATCACCTGATGACTGGATTGAGAAAATGTGATATATATACACCATGGAATACTATTCAGCCATAAAAAAAAAAGAATGAAATAATGTCTTTTGCAGCAACTTGAATAGAGCTGGAGGCCATTATGTATTCTAAGTAACTCAAGAATGGAAAACCAAATACTGTATGTTCTCACTTACATGCAGGAACTAAGCTATGGGTATGAAAAGTCATACAGAGTGGTATAATGGACACTGAAAACTCAGAAAGGGGGAGGGTAGGATGGGGATGAGGGACAAAAAACTACCTATTCATACACTGTACACTACTCAGGTGACAGTTGCACTGAAATTCTGGATTTCACCACTATTCAACTTATCCATGTAATCACAAACCACTTGTACTCCTAAAGCTATTGAAATTAACAACAACAACAACAAAAAATTGGCCAGGAACAGTGGCTCGTGCTTGTAATCCCAGCACTTTGGGAGGCCGAGGCAGGCGGATCACGAGGTCAGGAATTTGAGACCAGCCTGGCCAACATAGTGGAACCCCATCTCTACTAAAAATACAAAAAATTAGCTGGGCTTGGTGGCGGGAATCTGTAATCTCAGCTCCTTGGAAGGCTGAGGCAGGAGAACACTTGAATCCAGGAGGCAGAGGTTACAGTGAGCCGAGGTCACACCACTGCACTCCAGTCCTGGTGACAGTGCAAGACACCATCATCTCGGAAAAAACAAAAACAAAACAAAACAAAACCAAAAACCTTAAGGTTAATTGTTATTAATACTAGCAATCAAAAAGGTAAAAATTAAAGTGACCCATGAGATTAAAAAAGAAACTTACATGTGTCTGGTGATGTAACAGTTAAAAATTTTGACAAAATTCCATCTAAAAGTGGTCTACTGAATTGTAATTTGAACCAAGAGACACCAAGGTGTTCTAGTCATCCTCCTACCTTTGAAAGCACTGGGGAACGGTGAGAGCCATGGACACACACTAGAAAGTCTGAGCCACCCTAGAGAAACAGAAATCTCCCTTCTTTTAGTTAAAATACTGCACACTTACTTTGAGGAAGTGAGTTTTGATCTTGCCGCAGTGTTTGCCCATCTGCCCCGTGACCGGGGAATAGAGGAGGTCTTTGGAGGCGATGCGGGCGTAGGCCACTCTCCTGTTGTTGCTGAGCATCCAGATGAAAACATCAGGGATAGTGTGCTGGGGCTGTAGGAGTGAGATTTGAAAGGTGGGAACTGAACATGTGCACTTACAGAGTTCTGCTATCCTGAAACAGTCCCGCTTCGACAAAACAAATGCTGTGACTGACACCATCTAGGCACTGAAACATCTATGCCATCAGGCAAATTAAGTGCAGTTTCCTAGAGAAGAGAAAGCCTTATTTAGGTCATGAACTAAAAGTGCATACAGCCGGGCGTGCTGGCTCACACCTGTAATCCCAGCACTTTGGGAGGCCAAGGTGTGTGGATCATGAGGTCAGGAGTTCAAGACCATCCTGGCCAATATGGTGAAACCACATCTCTACTAAAAATACAAAAATTAGGCAGGGGTAGTGGCACTCGCCTATAGTTTCAGCTACTCAGGAGGCTGAGGCAGAAGAATCGCTTGAACCCAGGAGGCGGAGGAGGTTGCAGTGAGCGAAGATCATGCCATTGTACTCCAGCCTGGGCAACACAGCGAGACTCCATCTCAAAAAATAAAAAATGTGCATACAAACCCACATGTCAAATTGCCCATATGAGAACATGCAAGTCGGACCTGTGATTTGGCGTCTTTGGTAGCCTACTTTTCTCCATCTGCAGGACAAACACTTTTGCACAACTTCCCATGGATTTTTTCCAATCTTGTAGTAATGATTTAGTTTTAAGCACTCCTCAGAGCCAGATAACATTTTCAGAATATTCAAATGAAACAACAAAAACAAAAATCTATGCATGTCTTTGAATGACTTTACTTGCTCTTAGGCAAGTATTTCTACAAGGAACTGTGTACCTATAATATGATTGCAAAATATTTTATTTCCATTTTAAGTGGTTATTCAGCAGGAACTCAGCTAAATTGCATAGGAAATTAAAGTTGAATTAATCAAGATAGGAAGAGTAGAATTCCATGCCAAGTGGCCCATTATGTTGTAGGTGTTTGAAATGCACATTTCTGAACAAACAAAACTCTCAAAAAGAGGTATATTGTTATAAACAAGGCTTTGACATTCCTGGACTGGAAGCAGATGCTCTGTGTTTCCAATCCCTAGTGATCAGGTGTAACTAATCCTCGAAGAGGGCATCCCTTCTCTCTACTGAGTGCTTATTCAAATTCCTATGTCTACTGACTGCTTGTCTCACCGAGTAATATGCCGCCAGGGAATGACTGATTTGCAATAAGAACTGCAATTTTCAAGAAAAACAGAAGCAGTAAATCTCTCCCTCTGAAATCTTTCCACACAAAAAAAACCCTGTTTTAGAAGTTTCTACACATTTGCAGGCTTCAAGAACGAATGTCAGGATCTGACAGATGCAAATATGAGGGCTCTTTTTAAACAGGTCATTCTAGAAGTCACCAGAAGACACTGTTTACAACTAACTTTAAAATGAGAAGCTGCTGTGCCCTTTACTGGGCATGAATTTAAATCCTTTTATAGTTGAACACCTATCAAAGTTCCTGTGCGTATGTTGACTTCACTCGAGCCAATTAGCAAATGTACCTTTTATTTTGCTGAATGCTCAGGTTTTGTTAAAAAAAAAAAAAAAAAAAATCAATAAAGCTGTACTTTTTTGGTTTAATTTAAAAATCTCTTCTCTAAACTAGGAGTGCCTGCGCAGCCCACTAGGGCTGGGGAGAAAAACATTGATTCATATTTCACCCATACCAGCTATTCAAACCTCCTTGGAAGACATTCAGTCTAACCTTCCAAATGAGGTTTGCCTTTAGAGTCAATTACCTCATCAACAAGAAAGCGGATTTTTTCCACAAAGTTTTGGGCTTCGTTAATCATTTCATCAAGAGGTAACTTTTTCTTCTGCTGCTGAATGATCCCCTTGGCCTCCTTGCACATTGCTTCCTAAAACAAGACAAGAGTCAGTGTAGGTCTTTCTAGAGATCTGGACAACAAGCAGCATCCTGTTGCTGAAAAGGCCTGAAGGTCCTGGTGAGCTCCACACTGAGCCACTCACGTGGACTGTTCCAGGGTCTGCTGCCACGCACGCCGCCCACTTAGTGGAAACTTCACAGGATTATGGAGGCAGTAATATCATCTCACCTCCGCTTGACAGATGAGAAGCTGAGGTCCAGAAAGGCCACAGGCTTATCAAGGTCACATGGCTTATTAACCAGCACCTGAATCTAAGTTGATATGGTTTGGCTGTGTCCCACCCAAATTTCATCTTGAATTGTAATTCCCATAATCCCCACATATCATGGGAGGGACCTGGTGGGAGGTAATTTAATCATGGAGGCGTTTACCCTCATGCTGTTCTCGTGATAGTGAGTAAGGTTCTCACGATATCTGATGGTTTTATAAGAAGCTTTTCCCCCTTTTGCTTGGCACTTCTCTTGCCTGCCACCATGTAATATATGATTTGCTCCTTCTTGCCTTCCACCATGACTGGAGGCCACCATGGCCTCCTAGCCATGTGGAACTGTGCATCAATTAAACCTCTTTCCTTTATAATTACCCAGTCTTGGGTATGTCTTTATTAGCGTGTGAGAACAGAGGCTTTCTGATATTTAACAACAACAACTATGATAATAGCAGCCTAAGGTGTACTGAGATGTTCCTCTGTGCCAGGCAATATTCTAACCACTGTATTAATCCTTTGTTACTCCTCATAACAACCTTATTAGGTAGGTTCTATTATTCCCATTTTACAGCTGAGGAAGCAGTAATGCAGCTACTGAATGGCAGAGCCAGAGCTGACTCCCAGCTGCATCCAGAGTCCAGTGCTTAACCACTGCACTCACCACCTCTTCCTGGAGGTATGGTAGCTGCTTTCAGACCAAGAAGACATCATATGAGAAATGCTGCCAGAAAGTTTAGTGTAAGTGGTTGGAAAACCCAAAAGTGTTTGATTCATTTGTTCAGCTCACATTTATGTGCTTAGGAAAAAAGTATTTACAGTGACTTCTAAGGCCCTGTGTGAGTTGGCCCTGCCACTGTCTGTTTCATCTTATAATTTTCCTTCCTCGCTCACTGTGCCTCAGGCACACTGGTCCTCAGAAGCCCTAGAACATGATAAACTTTCTCCATCCTAAAGCTGGTCTATTAGTCTTTTCTCATGCTGCTAATAAAGACATACCCGAGACTGGGTAATTTATAAAGGAAAGAGGTTTAATGGAGAACTCACAGTTCTGCATGGCTGGGGAGGCCTCATGGGGAAAATCATGGTAGAAGGCAAGGAGGAGCAAGTCACGTCTTACGTGGATGGCGGCAGGCAAAGAAAGAGAGCTTGTGCAGGGAAACTACCTTTTATAAACCATCAGATCTCATGAGACTTATTCACTATCATGACAACAGCATGGGAAAGACCTGCCCCCATGATTCAATTACCTCCCAGCAGATCCCTCCCACAACATGTGAGAGTTCAAGATGAGATTTGGGTGGAGACACAGCCAAACCATATTAGCTGGTATGCTTGGTGTTTCCTCTTGCTCAAATGTTCTTCTTAGTCTCTACATGGCTGGTTTCTTCTCATCTTTAAGGCCTCAACTTAAATGTCACCACTGTATTATATGCCCCCATGTTTTCCTGATCCCTGTGGCTTTTTAGAATTTCCTTTTGAATCACAATCTATAATAATTTTTATGTATTTTCTGTTTACCTGTCTATCTTCTATCTTAACCATTAATGTGTAAACTTCAGTAGGACAAGGACCTCCTCTGTCTTGTCCTTATTGTATGCTCAGTGTCTAACAGAGTTTCTGGCACATAGGTGTTAAATAAATGTTTATGGGCTGGGCGCGGTGGCTCAAGCCTGTAATCCCAGCACTTTGGGAGGCTGAGAAGGGCAGATCACGAGGTCAGGAGATGGAGACCATCCTGGCTAACACGGTGAAACCCCGTCTCTACTAAAAAAAAAAAAAAAAAAAAAAAAAAAAAAATACAAAAAACTAGCCGGGCAAGGTGGCGGGCACCTGTAGTCCCAGCTACTCGGGAGGCTGAGGCAGGAGAATGGTGTAAACCCGGGAGGCGGAGCTTGCAGTGAACTGAGATCCAGCCATTGCACTCCAGCCTGGGCAACGACAGAGCGAGACTCCGTCTCAAAAAAATAAAATAAAATAAAATAAACATAAAATAAAAAATAAATGTTTATGGAATGAATGAACTACTCAATCTAGAAATTCCTCAAGGACAAGCACCAAGTTCTTCTAGCTTTATTCCCAGCATCTAGAGGAGTGTGTGGCATGTAGGAAGCCTCTGCTCATGTTGACTGGAAGAAATGCATACCTGCTATCTACCAGGCACTATGCTTGGAGCCCAGGTCTGAGACAGAGAGAAGAAATAATGCTTCATTTCCCCGAGACATTGACAGTTTGGTGAGGTGAAAATAATACATGCACATAATTAAAATGCATGAAGCACTGTGGTACTAGACAGGAGCAAAGCTGGTTACCCGAAGAGTATGACATTTGAGCTGAATTTTAAAATGTGAATAGAATTCATCAGAGAGTAAGAAGACAGAGGGAACAGTTACATGTGAATATACATAATCATTCGAGGATTCAAAATTGTCAGAGCATAGATACATGGGAACAAACTAAAGAGGGATAAGGCTGGGATGCTAGGTTGGGGCCAGACATTAAACAGCCCAATATATCATGCAAAAGGGATTTAGACTTTATCCTACGAATGATTGAGAGAATCCAATGATTTTTTTGAATAATGATCTAATCAGGCTTGTGTTTTAGAAAGATCATGCTGGTTGTGATATGGAAGATGGATTAGAGGAAGACTTTTGCAATACTCTAGAACAGAGATGCTAAGAAACTCAGTTTAGGCAGTGACTCTGAAGATGAAGAAGTGGAGTTCGTTCCAGAGTCACTAAGAGGCAGAATCTACAGGACCTAGTATTCAAATGGCTACTTAAGGTGAGAGATAAAGAGCCAATGTTGAAGCTTAGCCTTCTTGTTTGAGCAGTCAGTCTAGCTGGTGGTGCCAATGCAGGATGTTGAACAAGTTGAGATAAGGTGATGGGCTTAGTAGGATACACAGAGTTTGGGGTGATATAAGCATGGAGATGCCCACTAGGAGGCTGGGAATGCAGGTCTAGAGATGAGGAGGGAGACCTAGGCCACTAAAAAAGATATTGAAATAATCAGGCCAAGGGCTGTCAGACAATGTGAAGACAGAACTCTGCAGAAAACATGGAGCAGAGAGAAGCTGCAGAGATAGTACTTCAGCCAGAGGTGCTGAGAAAAGCCAGCATAGGAAGAAGGTCTTATTGATGGTGGGAATCTAGCCTCCCTGAAATGTTCCAGAGGACAGAAAAGCAGCATTCTGGGAAGAAGGATGGATGAGGAGTTAGGAGACCTGGGTTTTAGTTTTTGGACTACAGTTAACTAGCTGTGATCTTTAGAAAAAATCATTTAATCTCTCTGAACCCCACTCATACTTTAAAATGACCCTGAGAAGTCAAGCACTGAATAATTTTTCTTTGCAGAATTATCCTGGCCTCACATGAAATATCCCCTGGTGCCCTTGCTGGAACTGACATTTCCAATTGAGATAATCCAGGGCCTGACTTGGCCTGGCAATTCTAGTCACCAGTCATTAAAGAAGAACTGGGCAACTATTAGGCACCCAGTACATACAGTTTCCCAGGACACAGAGGGGTATCAACACCTGACCTGTTCTCAAGAAGCGCTTACACATTTTAACACAATTCTCAATAGGAAGAACCTGAAGTCAAGGAGCACAGTTATTTCTTTTGATCTCTTGGCTTGTGGGGCAGAGGGCCAAGCGAGTCTACTGCCTTTAACAAAATATGAAGGTCAAGAAAATGAGCTAGAGGGCACCTATTCTCCATCAGAATAGCAAGTAGGACCAGTGGGCTACTGCCTTTAACAAAATATGAAGGCCAAGAAAATGAGCTAGAGGGCACCTATTCTCCATCAGAATAGCAAGTAGGACCAGTGGGCTACTGCCTTTAACAAAATATGAAGGCCAAGAAAATGAGCTAGAGGACACCTATTCTCCATCAGAACAGGAAGTAGGGCCAGTGGGCTTCTAGTTCATCCTTATAAACCTTCAATAAATGTTCATTTCTTTCCAATTTAACAAATGTTCCCTTCTCACTCTTGTCTCTGCATCCCAAAAATGTATGACCTTTAAACCTTATCCTCATTTGGTCTGTGAACTATGCCTCATCCGTGAGGTTTATTTTAAACTCTGTCCACAAAGTATAAATAGATTTTCACATACCAGCTCCTGCCAACACAGCGTAAGTCGCTTCTTATCTAAAGTGGTCTGGTTCAACATCTTGGGCTTTTTTTCTGCTTCAGAGATAAAGGCACTGTAAGAAAAGAATAACAATTTTGAAACCTACTTAGTGAAAATCCATTTATATAATTCCAGAGGTTTGCAAATATCATTTCTGCAATACATTGGAAAGCTTTTGAAGCCATAAAACCAATATTTTTAATTTAGGATTAAGCCACAATGTATTAACTTTTCCAAGAGACAAAATGAGAACTAGAAATGATGCCCAGACCCAACATTAGTTTTGGGGAACAGATTTTTTTCTACTTTCTTTCAGTACAATCCATTGTGATTACTATAAAAATTCATTAAAAACCCCACAAAATGCTGTTTTCCTTCATCTTACAAATTTAACACACACCAAAAGTTTTCTGAAAAGTTGTATATAAAACAAATATTTTAGATTCAATACTTAGATGTGTCCCTACCATTTAAAAACAATAGGAAAGACTGAGTAGTAATATTTTTTGGAGATGAAGTTAAAAATGTGTTCAAAAGGAAAACAGTAAAGATTGTGAATGCAATTCAAGAAGAAAAATGTAAATGGACTAAATGCTTGGGGAAATAAGATATTGTCCTTACTAGTGATAACTTAAATGCAAATTAAAATCAATACCATTTTACCTATACAAATGAATAATATTCAAGGTTGGTGAAGATGTTGGGAGATAGTTACTCTTCTACTTTATTGAAGGTGGGTGTAGATTCTTACAGTGTTTTAGAGGCTACTTGATAGCACCTATCAAAATTTAAATTTGATTCAAAATTAAAGTAAATTATGCTGGACTTCTTACCCTTCAAAAACAACTGAAAGATGTGACAAGATTATGTTTACACAAGCATATGTATTATAGCACTGTTCATGGTAGCAAAATAAGTGGGAACAACTTAAATGTCATTAGGGACTAGTTAAATACATCATGGCACATAAAAGCAATTGAATATTCAGGATATCTATTATGTGCACCTGTAGAAAGATGCCTGTGATATTTTGCTGAATGAAAAGGCAACCTGCTGAGCAAATGTGTGATATCATTTGTGAACAAATGTGGTATTTTATGAGCGTGTACATGAGGATGCATGTTTCCAAATGCACAGAAAAAAGTCCAGGAGGACAAATCAAACTCTTCTCACTGGAGAGTAGGATTGGAGAGAAAATTGAGAAGAACTTTCATACTTGATATATTTGTTTTTTTTTAAATGATGAGCATGATCATTTCAATGATGAGCACTTCTGATGAAAAAAATCAATTGTAAAGGAAACAAAAAGGAAGATCTAAGATGCCCACACCAGACTCTACCCACTGGCAGTTGGAAGTCTCACCAGAAATCCTCCTCGGATACACTAGTAACACTACCTTTTCTTTAAATTTTTAAAAAGAATAAAAAGGATTATATTTTGAAGAGGGAATCTTGTTGCCCCAATTCCTGCCTTTTCTTGTGGCAGAAGGAATTCCATGTCACTCTCCAGAATGGATCAGTGCAGGTAGACATGATCACTTCTGATCCCTTTCCTTTCCCCATAGGGAGAAATAATTTGTTTCCTCGTTAAAATTGGGGTAAATGACCATTGGCACACGTTTCTGTTCATTCTTCATCTTTCAGACCCAACCTGCCTACTGGCTGTGAACAACCCCCCTTCCTTCACGTGTCACATGGCAAGTGCCCTGTCCCTGTGAGGGGCAAGGGCGAGATGGAGGGAGAAGCCCTGTTGAGCTGCTTGGCCATGAACAGGTTGGGGGAACAGGAAGCTTGACTTGACCTCAGGTCCAAGCTGCTTTCTCAAATCCAGCTTTTCCAATTATAAAACATTTTGATCTCTGTCTTATTCTCATATTTTTTGAGTTGGTTATAAACTTGAAAAAGGGGGAACGATTAACTGTCATCCCAAGTAATCCCCTAACATAGAGAAGTTATTGAGCTATTAATTTGCTCATAGACAGTTTCCAAAAGTATGCATTGTGAAGCTTTTTCAAATGCTTAAAGGGAATTGCAGGTGGCACTAAACAGCTCACAACAGCAGTAGCACTAATGTGTGTGTGTGTGTGTGTGTGTGTGTGTGTGTGTGTATCTTTTATAATGAAAAACAAGAAATAAAAACTATTTATTTGCTTTCTTTTCTTTGTAAAGTAAAAATTATTGAGTAGTTGAGAGATTGGGGAAGCAGAACTTAAAAAGCTGAACACCAGAATTTAGCTACTCCCTGCCTTTTATCAGATGAATCTCCACTCCCTTTCCATTAGTTCCATTATGACAAGTTCTCATAGTTGCTCAAATCTTTTTTTTTTATTGTTGAGTAGCATTATATAATATGTGTAAATTTTATTTTGGGTTTTTTTTTATATATTATACTTTAAGTTCAAGGGTACATGTGCACAAAGTGCAGGTTTGTTACATATGTATACTTGTGCCATGTTGGTGTGCTGCACCCATCAACTCGTCAGCACCCATCAACTCGTCATTTACATGAGGTATAACTCCCAATGCAATCCATCCCCCCTCCCCCCTCCCCTAATAGGCCCCAGTGTGTGATGTTCCCCTTCCCGAGTCCAAGTGAGCTCATTGTTTAGTTCCCACCTATGAGTGAGAACATGCGGTGTTTGGTTTTCTGTTCTTGTGACAGTTTGCTGAGAATGATGGTTTCCAGCTGCCTCCGTGTCCCTACAAAGGACGCAAACTCATCCTATTTTATGGCTGCATAGTATTCTATGGTGAATATGTGCCACATTTTCTTAATCCAGTCTGTCACTGATGGACATTTGTCACTGATGGAAATCTTAACCTAGTTAATTTCAAGGGTTAGTCCAAGTTGTTTCCTTAAAGTGTCAGCAGCCTCTAAGATGGCTCCAGCGAGTCCCACCTCCTTCAATTCATGCTACTGTGTAATCCCCTCCCTTTGAAGGTGGGCTGGGCCTAGTGACTTGCTTCTAACAGAATAGTCAAGAGTGATGGGCTGTCACTTCCAAGACTAGGCATGAGAGACTCTGACTTCTGTCTTGCTGGAATATTCTCTCCGACTCTTTGTGCTTGCTGGCTTGAATGAAGCCAGCTGCTCTGTCATGAGAGGCAGCTCAGAGAGGCTCACATGGCAAGGCAACAGCTAGTGAGAAATTGAAGTCCTCAGCCCAATGGCCCATGAAAAACTGAATTCTGCAAATGACCACGAGTGATCTTGGAAGTTAATCCATCCCAGTGAAGCCTTAATATGACTGCAGCCAGGGAAGAAAAAGGACCCAGCTGAGCCACACCTGGCCCCCTGGCCCACAGAAACAGTGAGATAATAACTATGGTGTTAAGCCACTGAGTTTTGGGGAAATTTGTTTCTCAGTAAAAGATAATTAACTATATAGCCTATTTTTTATCTTTTATTATATCATCTGACCTCTAGAATAAGGGTTACTAATTGGTACTCAATATGTTGTATAAAATTTTCATTAAATTGTGTTGGAACACAGAAAACAATTCCCTAAAATATGGTGCTTCATCACACCGAGTGCTTTGAAAATTGGAAGGCCTCAGAAATAAGCCTCAGAACCAGGGTTTTTCTCTGACCTGTCTTTTCCATGTCTCCCTGTCTCTCTGATCCTCTTTTCCGAAGCACCAGGAGAAGACTCTTTACATTTTCCTATCAGACTAAGAAAGCTTAAAAGTGATTGTCTTAAGACTCCCTCCCTAGAGATCTCATCAAATAACCAGGAAAGATCAACCAACAGAGAAGAGACTGGAATCATCACCTGCCCAGAAAGACTTTGCATCTGTTCTTCTAAGGACAGCTCCAAGACATTACCTGGGGGACTTTGTAAAAAAACTAAGACAACCTGTGTTCCTGTGCAGCTTCATCCCTCACCTTCCCCTGAGGTTGGCCTCCCATCTCCCTGGTCCATTCATTCTTCCTAATGATTTACTGTCCCTCAAAATAAATGTCTACATTCTCCATCTCCCCCATCTCATCTAAAAAAGGATATATAAGCTTCTGTACTGCACTGGGTAATTGAGTAATCACTCTGTGATTCTCCCCTGTGCATGTTAATACATTTGCATACCTTTTCTCCTATTAATCTACTTTTTGTCAGTTGATTTTCAGTGAGCCTTCAGAGAGGGGAGGGAGGGTTTTCCCTCAGCCCCTATAATAGTATATTGAAATATACTATTCAGGCTCACTAAATAGTATCTTTCACTGAAAATAGTTGATTTTCAGAGAGCCTTTAGAGAAGAGATGTTTTCAAAACCTCAGCCCAACAATAGTATTTTATATATTAATAGCTTATTTTTCTAGCCATCTAAGTGTCAAATAGTTGCTGAGTGTCTGCCACATGCACAGCACCATGCTGGTGCACTAACACTACTAGCACTTTTCTTGTTTCCTACAGAGTCTCTGTAGTAAGTCTTCCTTTGCTTTTCGCACCTTTGATTTATGTTTGAGTTGCTTAAGTGTCAAGAAGCAGTAGTTAGTCCACAAGTACCAGTGAAATTACTGAACAAAATTAAGATGGATACAGCACTCTAAAACACCCATTTGAATGCATAGGAAATCGACTACTCTCTCAAGGTAATGAAAAGCTGAGTCCACAGAAGCTCAGCTCTGCCTATGCCGGCTGTCTCTCCCAGTACCTGCTCTGACTGATGAAGTCACTGAGCACTG
The DNA here is from genome assembly GCF_007565055.1 of Rhinopithecus roxellana. Taxonomy (NCBI): domain Eukaryota; kingdom Metazoa; phylum Chordata; class Mammalia; order Primates; family Cercopithecidae; genus Rhinopithecus; species Rhinopithecus roxellana. The sequence continues at coordinate 102,463,497 of NC_044557.1, forward strand.
TTTTCATTTTCTCTTCAGGTGCCTCCTGTGAAATCTTGATCAAATTTCTCACTTCTTCTATACTTTCTTCCTGAAAACAAACCACAGGGGTGGAGAGATGAGGCGGTGGGAATGAGATTGTTAGTAGAGATACTAATTGTAATGTACTAGAAATAGCAGTTAGCTAATTTTTTGTTTTGGAAATGAAGGAAGATTTATCTAGTTTTCTTGTACTTGAATTGGAAAATGCTACTGCATTCTAACTTTGAACCTTTCTTTTAATAAGTGGAATTGGTCCAGATACAAGTCTTCTCCCATACTGTTCAAACTCATTGTTTCTGTTATAGATCCATTCCCTAATGGGTACCATTTATTTAGAATCTACTCTCTGAGGAAACCTAATAATGTGGGAAATAGCTAACAATGTAGAGAAATTAGATATAATTACCCAAAACTTCAAAAGTAATGTTCAAGTCAATTTTTTTACATAGGGATATAATCATATTGAATAATCCCTGAAATTAAATGGTTCCCTGTTCTTCTGATTTACATGAGTTTTGGGCCAGGTAATGGGACAGATTGTACATGGCAATGGCCCTATGCTTGTATACTTAACAATCACACTTTTCCTTTGGGACTAAATTCTAGAATTCTATTTAGTGACCTGGAGGAAAATGGCACCTAAGGGGAAGTATATGTGTTACTACTCCTTTGCTAGAATTTATGAAACTGTATTCTCTACCATATCCCAACTTCTGGTGCCTGGGGACATATGTTCCCCCTCTTTACACCTTCACTATAAGAATAGGAAACATTGTGGCATAGTTAAGGACTTGGGCTCCGGAGTCAGATTGCCTTGGTTCAAATCCAGGCTCTATCACTTACAAGTGAATTAATCCATTTATGCCCAATTTCCTTATCTGTGGAATGGAATAATAACAGAACGCACCTACAACACTATAGAGGGTGTGAATATCTTCAAACAGCGCTGGTAGTTAGTAAACATTCAGTCATGTCTCTCATGGTAGTTAGCCATGATATGCCAAGCACGGCAGGGATGCCAACATTGATAAAGGAATTAGAAATGAATGTCACTATGGCCTCTAGGAAAAAAATTCTGATTTGCTTTGTCAAGACTCTTGGAGATAAATGTCAAGACTCTTGGAGATAAATGATCTGTTCTGTCTGAAGGAGAAGTAAGACCATCCTAACCAAGACAGTCTGTGACTTCCATGTGCTGTGACCCCAGACTAGGTCTCCTGACCACTCTCAGAGTTTATCTCCATGATGCCTGGAATCCCCATGTTCAGAGACAATACTTTGTTTTACAAATTTGGAGACAAAGATTATAAAGCAAATGGGACAGAGAACTTTGTTCTTGACTTAGCATAGGTTTTAGTGGAACAGGAGGGTCAAGACAAGGATGATCTGGTAAGGCATATGGGACAGAGTAGTGGGAGCATGGGAGTAGGAGAGAAGAATTTATAAAGGGGAGGAGCAAGATATCAGAGAAACAGCGGTCCCAGCTTTCCCTCCTGGGGCTTAGGGGGGAAAACCTAGCATTGATTGGATATTGATTGGCACTGTTTACAGCATAAAATACTTTCAAACATTCAATTCCATGAATAATTATTTAGCCCCTATCAGGTGCCAGGCATTAAGCTAAATGCCATAGAAACAGTGGCAAATAGTTATTGAACAAAGAAACACACAAATATATTGTAAAGTATGATAAGCGGTCCAAAGGAAAAGAACAGGGTGTTGGGCAGGCACAATGGCTCATGCCTAACACCCCAGCAATTTGGGAGGCCGAGGCAGGAGGATTGCTTAAACCGAGGAATTCCAGACCAGCCTGGGTAACATAGTGAGATCCTGTCTCAAAACAAAAACAAAAAAAAAAAGAAAAAAAAAATCAGGCATGGTGGCATGCATGCACCTGTAGTTCCAAGTACTTGGGATGCTGAGGTGGGAGGATTGCCTAGGAGTTCCAGGCCATCCTGGGCAACACAGTGAGACTCTATCTCTACAAAATATTTTAAAAATTAGCCAGGGGTGGTAGGACATGCCTGTGGTCCCAGCTACATGGGAGGCTGAGGTAGGAGGATTACTTGAGCCCAGAAGGGCAAGGCTGCAGTGAGCTGTGATTATGCCACTGCATTCCAGCCTGAGTGACAAAGCAAGACCGCCTTCTCAAAAACAAAACAAAACAAGACAAAACAGGGTGTTATGTAAGAAGATAAGGGGTTAGAAGGTGTCACACTCTTCCCTGAGGAAGTTTGAAATTAACCCTGGAATTTGGCTGGGTTACAAGAAGATTGGAGAAGGGAAAATTAACAGAGGAAAAGGCATGGTGGTGGCCGGGAGGCTTAAAGGAATTTGGCTTTTTCAACATATTCAAAGGAGACCAGTGTGGTTGGAACAAAGTAAGGGAGGAAGAACATAGGAAAGATGGGGCTGTAGAGGCAGGCAGGGTCTGATGTTGTAGACAGTTGTCCACCGCGCCAGGGACTTGGGATTTTTTATTAATCGAAGCCAGGATCTATCAATTTTGTGAGAAAGTTGTCAATTCCTGCCCTTTGGAGATTAGAAAAACAGACCATACCTAGATCCTATAACAGCCAGAAGCAGGGCAGGGATTTGAACTTAGGTATTTTGATTCAAGTCCAGGGATTTTACAAAATGTTATCTCATTCCCCTAAATATGCATGGTAGGATCCACATGCCCTCCAAATGCACCATCCCCCATTTATTTGTATTTAAACGGAAGTCAACATCCTCTACTAGGTGGATTTTAAAAATCCCTTCCCCGACCAGCTTCCCAATCCTCTAATCCAACACCTGTCAGAGTCACCTACCAGGAAGTCTGCCATTTTCTCCAGCATGTTGGACCAGTGCAGCCTGAAGGTCTGGTCTCCCCAAGAGCTGACAAAGTAGACACAGGGCTTCTTAGCCTCAAATGGCAAATAGTTGTAATTCCTGTGAAAACAATTAGGTCTGGAAGTTAGCTGGTAATCAGTGTTTTCCAGGCAACCCCAGTCACATGTTAATGTTTTGTATGTTGTGGGCAGGACTCGGGAGGCATAGTAACAAAACTATCAAACTTTTAACACCATCCTTAGTCTATAATTGGGGACCTGTGAGCAATGAACAATGAACAGTTAGATGGCTGCAATGGAGAGGTATTAACAGCCACCATCAGAACTGGAAGAAAGCTTAGAAACGATCACTAGAGGACAGGATTTTTTTAGGCAGGCCTTTTTCAAGAAGGATGGCTTTATTTTTATTTAATTAATTTAATTAAGTAATTAATTTTTAAAAGGCAAGGTCTTGCTCCATCACCCAGGCTGGAGTGCAGGAGGAGGATGATTTTAAATGAGAGAGGGAAAATGGGAAGAAAAGTAACTTTTCCTTTCTGGTCACTATGTGCCAGGCATGTGTGAAAGTCAAGGTAACAGATGTATTCCACAGTGGTTGTACTAGTTTACATTCCCAACAGCAGTGTGGAAGTGTTCCCTTTTCACTGCATCCATGCCAACATCTATTATTTTTTTATTTTTTTAATAATGACCATTCTTGCAGGAGTAAGGTAGTTTTGCGCATTTTGAGCATTTTTGCATTTTGTGTGTTTTGAGCATCGTGGTTTTGATTTGCATTTGTGTATTTAGAGCGCTTGTGCATTTTGAGCATTGTGGTTTTGGTTTGCACTTCCCTGATCATTAGTGATGCTGAGCATTTTTTCATATGTCTGTTGACCATTTGTGTATCTTTTTCTGACAATTGTCTATTCATGTCCTTAGTCCACTTTTTGATGAGACTGGTTTTTTTCTTGCTAATTTGAGTTCCTTGTAGATTCTAGATATTTGTCCTTTGTCACATGTATAGATTGTGAAGATTTTCTCCCACTCTGTGGGTTGTCTGTTTACTCTGCTGACTGTACCTTTTGCTGTGCAAAAGCTCCTTAGTTTAATTAAATCCCACCTATTTATCTTTGTTTTTGTTGCATTTGTTTTTGGGTTCTTGGTCATGATATCTTTGCCTAAGCCAACGTCTAGAAGGGTTTTTCTGATGTTATCTTCTAGAATTTTTATAGTTTCAGGTCTTAAAGAACTAAAAGCAAAACTACCATTTGATTCAGTAATACCACTACTGGGTATCTACCCAGAGGAAAATAAGTTATTATACAAAAAAGATACGTACATGCATGTTTATAGCAGCACAATTCCAACTGCAAAAATGTGGAACCAGCCCAACTGTCCATTAATCAACAAGTGGATAAAGAAACTGTGGTGTGTGTGCATATATATGACAGAATACTACTCAGCCATAAAAAAGGAATGAATTAATGGCATTTGCAGCAATCTGAATGTGATTGGAAACTATTATTCTAAGTGAAGTAACTCAGGAATGGAAAACCAAACATTGTATGCTCTCACTCATAAGTGGGAGCTAAGCTATGAGCTATGAGGATGCAAAGGCATAAGAAGGATACAATGGACTTTGGGGACTTGGAGGGGAAAGGGTGGGAGGAGAGTGAGGGATAAAAGACTACAAATTGGGTTCAGCGTATACTGCTCAGGTGATGGGTACACCAAAATCTCACAAACCACTACTAAAGAATTTACTCATGTAACCAAATACCACCTGTTCCCCCAAAACCTATGGAAAAAAAAAAAAACAATTAAAAAAAAAAGAAAACAGATATAAATGCATTATGTAAGCTGAAATTGCTAGAGAAATGTAAAAAGATAATCATACTATCAATGAGGGTAAAGGCTTGTGTCCCAAACTAAACTTTAGCATTTCATGGCTTGCCCGTCTAATCACCTTTCCCTCCATCCACTTTTCCTTCCATCCTTCTTTTCTTCCACCCATCCGTCTGCTATTTTGTGTTGCCAGGAACTAATGCCAATAATGTAGGTTACTTGCTTGGCTAAGAGGGACAAGAGGGATAGCAAAGTAGCTAAAAGGGGAAGCTGTGGAGCCAGAAGGAATATTTGAAGAGGGCAGCTGGAAATGTGAGCATGCCAGTAAGAGGCAGTTAACAGCGTGAGAGAGATGACAGAAAAGCAGCAGCTAATTTATATGTTTTAATTCCAAGAAGGAAGGGGATGGGTGTGGAGGTAGCTAAGTGGGGAGAAATATGGCAAAAAGTTGAAGAAGCTCCCTGCCTAATGACAGCTATTTTTTGTTGACCAGGTTTTCCCCCAAACCCAGTGTAATTTTTTCCCAAACACCTGGGACTGTGTGAAGAGAACTGTGGAAGGCTAAAGTCCATGGGATGGGTTTGACAGGATGACACATGGAGGAAGAAGCCTCTAGAAAGTAGGACGGGTGGCAGGGGGGAGAGAGACAGGGAGAGAGAGAGAAAGAGAGAGAGAGAGAGAGGGAGGGAGGGAGGGAGGGGGAGAGAGAGAGAGAGAGAGAGAGAAAGAGAGAGAGAGAGAGAGAGAGAGAGAGAGAGAGAGAGAGAGAGAGAGAGAGAGAGAGAGAGAGACCGAGTGACCTTTGTTTCCATTCCAAAAAACTAAAGAGAACTTCAGCCTGAAAGAATAGATGATTGCTCTTTTTAGCTCTGCCACACAAATTTCGTCTGAAGGAGACAATAAAAATTAGTGAAGGTGTCCCATGGTCTGTTCTGCAGAAAACAGACCGGCAGGTGTTTACTCAGAAGAGAAGCCACGTAAGTTTTTGGAAGAAACTGGGTTTGTTATTACAGCAGGAGAACAAAAACACATTTAGAAACCAAACTGCTCTATTTTCTCTCTTTAAAAATCATTGCACTAAGAATCCTGCAGATAAATAAATTCCCACCCCAAATGTTACTTTGTCTCAAGGTTTCTTTGGTTTGGGTCATTTTGTGCTAATGATGTTCCACAAGGCCGTTGTCTCTTTGGTTCTCAGGACCTTCTAGTCTTAGTATGTCTACACGGACAAGGATGCTGTGGCTTCTTAGGCAAACTGCACGGCAGCTGGAGTGCAGCAGATGGGAAGGTGCTGTGCTGCTTGTGGAAAGAGGAGACTGCCAGTCTAAATGGCTGTGCTGATACAGGACCAGCCTTGTGACTTTGGGTCATCACATGATGACCTGCCATTGGATATCTTATTCTCCAGTCCCATTCCGGAGCTCCAGCCTAGTAAATAAGATGCATGTGAATGCATGTGCTTTGCAAAACTGGAAAGCCTAGAACAAATCCAAAGTGACATTTTAATGAGGGCAGCAAATAAATTGTGTGTGTTCATATATATGTGCACATGCATGCATATATGTGTACACATGTATAGGGGTCTTTTATAGACATAGACTTTTCCAACGCAGCTGCTGCCTCCCTGGCTTGCCACTGTATAGACAGAGCCTCAACATGGTGACTGAAGAGTGTACAGAAAGCCCAACTGTACCAAAAAAAAAAAATCAGCATGACTTATTTTGGTTTCCTTGAGCCAGCAGGGCAACACTAATATGAGGTGCATCCAAGGATGCTTTGAAACCTCTCATCTCCTCCTAAACCCTTCCCTTGCCATCCTCCCCTGAAATCCCCACCAACAGTCAACAATGGCTAATCCATTAAGGCAGAGAATGTCTTCACTGCCTGGCCTCAGTGCAAAGATGCAAAGTACCTCTGAGTAGTCTCAGAACAGTCCCCCAGAACTGCAGAGCCAGCTGTTCACTCACTGATGGTCTCAGTTTTGAGAATAAAGTTAAAAGACAGAGGAATTTGGGGTTCTCTGTGGTGTTGTAAAGAACGACAGATAAACAGGTATGGCTTTCAGGGACCCAAAAAAATGCCCCAAAGAAGGTGCTTCATGGAAGGCCCATGGAAGGACAGGGTTTAGAAAATTCAGGAAATGCTCAAAAACAAGAGGACAAACAGCTAAGACTATTTCAATGGACTCCATTCTGCTTTGTCCTAAATGCTTTCCCTTAATCCCTTAAGCACATTCTCATCCTTTAGGATGTTACTCTTTCTGTGCCTTTTCCCAACTCCTTATCTCCTCCCCAGTGGGATTACTCACCTGACTCTGTTCCCATAGTACTCTGTACCCAATCCAGTTATAGTAATTCCTGAACTTATTCAAAAACACTTATGAGCACCTACTGCCATCCGCTGGTCACAGAGATGAACAGATATGCGTGTGAATAAGGCATAGTCCCTGGCCTCAACATGCTCCCAATTTAACAGAGGAGAGAGACAGGTAAAAACGTCTTCAATCGGTGCTTGGGGACGTGAGGACAGAAATCCAAATCAGACTGGGGATTCCAGGAAGGGAATTGGGCTTTGTCTCAAACCCAGCAGTTCTGAGGAGGGGGATTATTGCCAGGCATAAGGAAGAGTGTGTTCAAAGATCCAGAAGCAGCACACAGCAGGACATATTGGGAACCTGCCAGGGGCACTGCAGTTTGGAATGGAAGAAAGAGTTTGTGGAGTGGACAAAAATGAAGGTGGAGAAGTAGACTAGGATCAAATCCATAAGCTACGGCCTCTGGAATTAATCCTGAAAGCCACAGGTCATCAATGAGTGAGGTGAATCAGGGGAGTAAATGGTTCTCATAGTTTAGCGAAGGTCTTGAATAAGATCCAAGTCAGGTAGGAGGTGTTGTTGCTGTTGTTTTCTAATAATTCAGGCTGAAGGTGCCAATGGCCAGAATTTTTAAATGGCAATAGATTTGAGAAATACTTAAGAACTGTATTGACTGACTTCATCACTGAGCAGATGCAGGTAGGAATGAAAAGAGATCGGTTGACTTTTTTTTTTTTTTTTGAGATGGAGTCTTCCACTGTCACCCAGGTTGGAGTGCAGTGGTGCGATCTCCGCTCACTGCAACCTCCGCCTCCCGGGTTCAAGCGATTCTCCTGCCTCAGCCTCCTGAGTAGCTGGGATTACAGGTAACCGCCACCACGCCCTGCTAATTTTTTGTATTTTTAGTAGAGACGGGGTTTCACTATGTTGGCCAGGCTGGTCTTGAACTCCTGACCTCGCAATCCACCCACCTCGGCATGAGCCACCTCACCCAACCAACAGTTGACAATTTTCTTGCCTGTGGCTTGGAGGACTCAGAAGGGTGAGCTCGGTCTATGAGACAGGAAAAATAGGGAAAGAAGAAAAGTTGTCTGCGAAGACAACGGGCCTGGTGAGTCATCTGGGACATCCAAGCAGAAGTGCTTAGATCTGCTGCTCAGGAAAGAAGGCTGTTTAGGAAAATAGATTTGGGAGTCCCTGTTATCCTGAGAGTGGTCATGGTTCAGTCCCCAGAGAGTGTCTAGATTGAAAAGAGCAGAGGGACTGAGGAGCATAGAGATGTAGCCTTGCTGGGGCCATGCAACATCTTCATTCTCTTTGCATGCAAAATGTGGGAAGAAACATGCTATTATGAGAATCCAATAAGATCATACATATTTCAAGATATGGCAATAAAAGACTCTTACTACACTATCCCTTCTCATTTGATCGGTGCTTGACACCACTTTCTTTTTAAAAATTCTCTAATTTTACTTCTACTTGCAGGTTGAAAATTTGCATGGATTAAAGGAGATCAGTGAGAGTACATGTAAGTGCCCCCAGCTGTTTTCTGAAATTATCTTTTCTGGTGCCTGACAACTGGTTTTTTTGAGTCTTTCAGTTTGCAAATGACTGTGTCAAAAATAAGATAAGAAATGATGTATTCAATAATCCCATCAAATTGCATTTACATAGTAGCACAGAACTCAGATGAATATAATAAGAGGGTTTGGATTTAAATTGTAAGTTCTGACCTTCCTACCTTATTTTGCTTCGGTTACAGAATAAAGTGTGCTTCAGATATGATCATCATCATCATCATTGCTCTGCTCTTAAATGCATTACCTAGGTGTTAGTTATCTGAAGGGTCGTCACGTTGCTAAAGATTCAGTTGAGTTGTACTTACCATCTTGCTCCAATTTGCACCTTGTTCTCATAGCTGAGATTAAAAAATTATGTTTCTGGCCAGGCATAGTGGCTCATGCCTGTAATCCCAGCACTTCGGGAGGCCGAGGCGGGGGGATCATGAGATCAGGAGATCGAGACCATCCTGGTCAACACGGTGAAACCCCATCTCTACTAAAAACACAAAAATTAGCAAGGCATGGTGGTGTGTGCCTGTAGTCCCAGCTATTCAGGAGGCTGAGGCAGGAGAATCACTTGGACCTGGGAGGCAAAGGTTGCAGTGAGCTGAGATGCGCCACTGCACTCCAGTCTGGTGACTGAGCAAGACTCCGTCTCAAAAAAAAAAAAAAAATTCTGATTTTAGTGAAGAACTGAAGAAAACAGTCCTAGAAATTGGACAAAATCCCACACTAAAATCCTTGGCTGTTCTCCCAGGCTATGTCTCCCACCTGTTCCCTTCCGTCACCAGTGGCTTCTCTGGGTGAGTGGTGGAGGCCGTAGGAATGGGAACATCATGGGCCACATCCCCTTGTCCTTCATGAAGCAGTGGAAGGAGGTCTTCTTCAGCTGATTCGGCTGACTTCTTACTCCCATGATGGGACCCTCCATCAATCAGGTTTCCAAAATTACCTGCAGAGGCAGTAGCAAGAGAAAAGGGGTCAGGTGTTGGTAACCGGAATCAGTCTGCTTGGCATAAAGGATCCAAGCTCATGTTCTCCCATGGCAATAAGGTAAGCTGTCATTATGAAGGTAGAAAGAGCAATGATCAGACAAACAAGACTGACGATGACGATGAGCTATCATCTCTATCCATCTTATTTTCTCTTTTGTAATAACTACACAAATGACAGATTAGAAAATACGATCAACTAAAAAGAGTCACTAGAAATCACAAAACTGTTATAACCATTTAAACATTATAGTGTATAACCTTGCAAAACTTTTAATAGAGATGTTGGTAAAGAATCATAGATATGTCATTTTGTAACCTGCCTTTTTCACTAAACAAAATATCATGAACACCTTTCCAAACCTGCTTCTTCTCTAAGAGAAGACTTCTCATCTAAATCCCCAAAGACAAAACTATGTTTGAGAGAGAGAGAGAGAGAGAGAAGCAGAGTAGGGAGAGAGGAAGGAAAACATTATTTTTTCCCTACAAATGGGGCAGCTTTTGTGCTACAAATATCTTTGTATAGGAATAGCTATTCCCTGCAGGCATATTGGTGTCATTGATCTTTCCATTTTATAATCTAACGTCAAATGCTTTAAAAGATTTAGATGAACATTTCTCTTTTGGAAGGAGCTGCAAAATTAGCCATATTACAGAGTTGGTTGACTGTTCAAGAAAGGTTCAGGATCAAAAGTCCATAATCACGCAGACCCCTTAACTTGGGAAGCCTTCCTAACTTCTCCTTCTCTGACCCCTGCCTCTCCTCTCCAGGCAGGCCAGGTATCACTATTCTGTCTCCCTGCAGTAGTCACTGGCAGTGCCCCACCTAGATCCTCTTTACCAGGAAGGAGCCCTCAAACCCCAGATACTGAGATCGCTGCTAATAGCTTACAACAGCCACCTTCCATGGAGAATTGCCTTCTACTGATGGAGTCTGCCTCTCCACAGAAGATTATAAGGCCCCCCTTCTTGTGCCTGAAGCCACTCACAGCTTGGTGTGGGGATGTAAAAGCCCAGCCCACTTGCCTCAAAATGGGGCCAAGTCTGTGATGCCACTCGCTTGAGAGCACCTCACAGGATCAGGCCGTGGCTGGTCTCCCTGCCCTCAGAGACCTGCCCTATGCTCCATCACCCACTTCTCCCTAGAGCATGCCACCCAAACCTCACATGTGTAAGAATCTTCCCAAGTTTCATTTCTGGGAACCTAACCTAAACAGGTCCCTAACGTCCCATCATATTCCCTTCATTTCCCTACCATCTTGTTTTCAAATAATTTACTTAGATGTCTGCAAATGTCTTGAGAATGAAAATAGTATCTTGCTAATTTTTGTGTCTCCACTGGTCATGGAACAAACGCAGGGAGGGTCTTGATTCGTATTTAGTGAATCAGTGATCTCAATGTGTTTCTATGTCTATAAGAGTCTTTCTCCCAGTTCATTCCAATACATTCTTTTCTTCCCTTCTCCATTATTCTTACCTTAGGAATAATACTAAAACACCTGAGAGAGGCATAATAATATCCTAGAAAGAGAAGGAGACTTAGAGTTAGCAGGCCTTGTTTGAGTCCTCTTTTTAAAATTCACCAGCTATATAAGCTGAGGTGGTTATTCGACCTCTCTCGATATCCATTATGGCTGAAACCATTGAAATTGTTATAAATCAATCACGAAGGCAGAGCACGAGAGCAGAGAAATAGAATAATTAGATGGGGTTTTTAATAGCACAACAGGGAAGAGAATTGAGACAACTGGGAAGAGTGTGGCTAAAGGGATGAACCATGTAGTCTGAGATGGACAGAGATGAAAGTGAAACAGAAGAAAGGATTGGGTATCTTCATGAGTCAAAGGGAAGATATTATAGTAAGAGACAATGAGAAGAATGGAGGGCAGGGCAGAGAATAGGCTACTGGAGAGAAGGCCAGAGCGGGGGACACTCCCATATGCAGCTCACTACCTCCCTGTGGAACCCAGTCAACTAAGAGAATTTACTGCCTACTGACAAGTTCTTCCTTGGATAGACCCCAAGTCACCCCATTTTTCACATATGTCCATGTGTTCTTAGACCCATCCTAGAGACCCACATCATAAGCCTCCTTCCTCTTCTCTGGTCCTTTGATGCTTAAAGCCAGCTTCCAGGTCTCTCTCAGTCCCCACCCAAACCTGTCTTCTCAGAGCTAACCCTCCTGGGTCCCTCTGCCCTCTACAAAGATACATGTTCCCAAAATGTATCTCCACTTTCTGATCATGCAGACAGGAGATTCTTTGTTAGGTTTCCAGCTGTATGGCTTAAAAGGGCTGTATTTCATCTCTATTTTTTCTGCTCTGTTCAAAGAGAGCTTCCTGAATATAAATCATGACCTTCTATGATGGAATGCTCTTTCTGGGAATGGCTTTCCCAGTTGCACAATAGCCCAAGATTTGGGGAGTTACATCATAACATCTACTGTATGCATGGCACTTTGTATGCCTTACCTCCTTAAACTTTTGCAACAACTCTATGAGGAATTCATTTCACAGATGAAGAAACTGAGACTCAGAGACATTAAGTGAACTCTGGGTAATGGAACCAGGATTAGGAATCCAAGTATGTCTGAATCTAAACCTACAGTCTTAATCACTTTTGTGAAGTATGAAAATAAATGCAGAGAGAAGGTGGAGCAAGATGGCCAAATAGAACCCTGAAGTGATCACCCCCACAGAAAGACCAAATTAAACAACTATTCGTACAAAATAAGCACCTTCATAAGAACCAAAAATCAGGTGAGTGATTACAGTACCTGGTTTTAACATCATATTAAGGAAAGAAGCACTGAAGAAGGTAGGAAAAACAGTCTTGAATTGCCTGTAGGCGATTCATTCCTCCCCATCCCCCAGCAGTGTGGAGAGAAATTTTCTCTCCAAATGGTGTGGAGAGAAAATCTGAGCACTTGGGGATGAAAAAAACGCAGTGATTGTGGGATTTTGTATTGGAACTCAGTGCTGCCTTGTCACAGTGGAAAGCAACACCAGGCAGAATTCAGCCATCGCCCAAGGAGGGAGCATCTAGGCCAGACTTAGCCAGAAGCAAATCGTCCATCCTAAGTTCCAGCAAGCTTTGCCACTACAGGCTGAGGTGCTCTGCAGTCCTAAATAAACTTGAAAGGTAGTCTAGGCCACAAGGACTGCCATTTCTGGAAAAGTCCTGGTGCTATGCTGGGTTCAGACAGTGGACTTGGAGTGCACATGCCCTAGGGGAGACATAAGCTAGGGCAGCCAAGGAATTTTCACTCTTCCCCCAACACTTAGCAGCCCTGGGATGGACTCCTTCCCTCTGCTTGAGGAGGGGAGAGAGGAGAATAAAGATGACCTTGTCTTGCAACTCGTATACCAGGTCAGCCACAGAATTAGCACCAGGCAGAGATGTAAGATCCACATTTCAGACCCTAGCCCACATATGACATTCTTTTTTTTTTTTTTTTTTTGAGATACAGTCTCACTCTGTGGTCCAGGATAGAGTGTAGTGGGTTGATCTCAGCTTCGTCTCGGGCGTGTACCCTGCCGTGTGAGGTGTGGAGTATAGGTCTGCACCTACTGGGGGATGTCTCCCAGTTAGGCTACTCAGGGGTCAGGGACCCACTTGAGCAGGCAGTCTGTCCGTTCTCAGATCTCAACCTTCGTGTTGGGAGATCCACTGCTCTCTTCAAAGCTGTCAGACAGGGTCGTTTGCATCCGCAGAGGTTTCTGCTGCTTTTTGTTTAGCTGTGCCCTGTCCCCAGAGGTGGAGTCTACAGAGGCAGGCTGGACTCCTTGAGCTGCTGTGGCTCCACCCAGTTGGAGCTTCCCAGCGGCTTTGTTTACTTACTTAAGCCTCAGCAATGGCAGGTGCCCCTCCCCCAGCCTCGCTGCTGCCTTGCAGTTAGATCGCAGACTGCCGTGCTAGCAATGACGGAGTCTCTGTGGGCGTGGGACCCTCCTGGCCAGGTGTGGGATATAATCTCCTGGTGTGCCGTTTGCTAAGACCCTTGGTAAATGCAGTATTGGGGTGGGAGTTACCCGATTTTCTAGGTGTTGTGTGTCTCAGTTCCCCTGGCTAGGAAAAGGGATTCCCTTCCCCCTTGCACTTCCCAGGTGAGGCGATGCCTCACCCTCCTTCAGCTCTCGCTGCTCGGGCTGCAGCAGCTGACCAGCACCGATTGTCCGGCATTCCCTAGTGAGATGAACCCAGTACCTCAGTTGAAAATGCAGAAATCGCCCGTCTTCTGTGTCGCTCATGCTGGGAGCTGGCAACTGGAGCTGTTCCTATTCGGCCATCTTGCCGCCTGTGTATTTTCAATTGTTATATCCTCCTGCTGAATTGACTCCTTTGTCTCTTTTCATAATTTTTATCTTGAAATCTACTTTATGTGATATAATTATAGCTACTCCTGTTTTTTGTTGGTTTCCATTTGCATGGAATATCCTTTTTCATTTTATTTTTGGTCTCTGTGTATAAGTGAAGTGTGTTTCTTGTAGGCAACAGATTATTGGACCTTGTGTTTTTATTTATTCAGCCACTGTGTATTTTTTGATTAGAGAGTTTATCCACTTACATTCAATTTTATTACTGATACATAAGGACTTCCTCCTGCTATTTTGTTATTTGTTTTCTGGTTGTTTCGTGGTCTTCCTTTTCTTCCTTCCTTTTTTTTAGTGAAGGCAATTTTCTCTGGCATGTTTTAATTTTTTGTTTTTAATTTTTTGTGCATCTGTTGTATGTGTTTTGATTTGAGGTTATCATGAGGCTTGAAATACGATCTTATAAACCCATATTTTAAATTGATGATAACACTGATTGTATAAAGAAGCAAAAAAAAAAAAAAAAAGCAAAGAGAAAATGAATAAAAACTCTACACTTTAATTTCATCCACTCACTTTAAAATATTTGTTGTATACTGTCCATGTCTTAAAGTTGTTGTAGTTATTTGTTTTTGATAGGTTCATCTTTTAGTTTTCTACTAAAGATACAAGTAATTTAGACACCACAATTACAGTATTATAATATTCTACGTTTCTTTGTGTATTTACTACTACCAGTGAGTTTTGTACCTTCAGATGATTTCTTATTGCTCATTAACATCTTCTTCTTTCAATTTGAAAAACTCCTTTTAGCCTGTCTTTTGGGATAGGTCTAGTGTTGATGAAATCTCAGTTTTTGTCTGTGAAAGTCTTCATTTCTCCATGTTTAAATGATATTTTTGCTAAATATACTATTCTAGGATAAAAGGGTTTTTGTTGTTATTGTTTAGTACTTTACATATGGCATGCCACTCTCTCCTGTCCTGTAAGGTTTCCACTGAGAAGTCTCCTGACAGATATAATGGAGCTTCTTTGTATGTTGTTTGTTTCTTTTCTCTTGCTGCTTTTAGATTCTTTATCCTTGAGCTTTGGGACTTTGATTATTAAATGTCTTGAGGTAGTCTTCTTTGGATTAAATCTGCTTGGTGTTCTCTAACCTTGTTCTTGAATATTGAAATCTTTCTCTAGGGTTGGGAAGCTCTCTGTTGTTATTATCCCTTTGAATAAACGTTCTACCCTGAACTCTGTCTCTCTACCTCCTCGTTGAGGCCAATAATTCTTAGATTTGCCCTTTAGAGGTGATTTTCTAGATCTTGTAGGCATGTTTTATTCTTTTCTATTCTTTTTTTGTTTCCTCTGTGTATTTTCAAATAGGCTATCTTTAAGCTTACTAATTCTTCCTTCTGTTTAATTCTGCTGTTAAGAGAGACTGATGTATTCTTCAGTATGTTGGTTGCATTTTTTAGCTCCAGAATTTCTGCTTGCTCTTTCTAATTATTCAATCTCTTTGTTAAATTTGTCTGGTAGTATCCTGAATTGCTTCTCTGTGTTCTCCTGAATTTTACCGAGTTTCCTCTATACAGCTATTTTGATTTCTCTGAAAGCTCACATATCCCTGCTGCTCTGGGATTGGTCACTAGTGCCTTATTTAGTTTGCATGGTGAGCTCATGTTTTCCTGGATGGTCTTGAAGCTTGTGGATGTTATTTGGTGTCTGGGCATTGAAGAGTTAGGTATTTATGGTAGTCTTTGTAGTCTGGGCTTGTTTGCACCCATCCTTCTTAGGAGGGCTTTCTAGATATTTGAAAGGATTTGGGAGTTGTGATTTAATTATTTGGTTACTGCAGTTGCATCTGAATTAGGGGAAACTCCAAGCCTAGTAACACTGTGGCTCTTGCAGAGTTGTAGAGGTACTGCCTTGGTGATCTTGGGTAAGAGAAGGCCATAAACGAACTGACAGAGAAAAAAACCATGACACAAAAAATATGTGACAAATGCACAAGCTTCAGTAACCGATTCAATCAACTGGAAGAAAGAGTATCAGCGATTGAGGATCAAATGAATGAAATGAAGTGAGAAGGTAAGTCTAAAGAAAAAAGAAGAAAAAGAAATGAACAAAGCCTTTAAGAAGTATGGGATTATGTGAAAAGACCAAATCTACATCTGAGTGGGGAGCCTGAAAGTGAGGGGGAAAATGGAATCAAGTTGGAAAACACTCTTCAGGATATCATCCAGGAGAACTTCCCCAACCTAGCAAGGCAGGCCAACATTCAAATTCAGGAAATACAGAGAATGTCACAAAGATACTTCTCAAGAAGAGCAACTCCAAGACACATAATTGTCAGATTCACCAAAGTTGAAATGAAGGAAAAACTGTTAAGGGCAGCCAGAGAGAAAGGTCTGGTTACCCACAAGGGGAAGCCCATCAGACTAACAGCAGACCTCTCGGCAGAAACTCTACAAGCCAGAAGAGAGTGGAGGCCAATATTCAACGTTCTTAAAGAAAAGAATTTTGGCCGGGCGCGGTGGCTCAAGCCTGTAATCCCAGCACTTTGGGAGGCTGAGGCGGGCGGATCACGAGGTCAGGAGATCAAGACCATCCTGGCTAACACGGTGAAACCCCGTCTCTACTAAAAAAATACAAAAAACTAGCCAGGCGAGGTGGCGGGCGCCTGTAGTCCCAGCTACTCGGGAGGCTGAGGCAGGAGAATGGCGTAAACCCGGGAGGCGGAGTTTGCAGTGAGCTGAGATCTGGCCACTGCACTCCAGCCTGGGTGACAGAGCGAGACTCCTTCTCAAAAAAAAAAAAAAGAAAAGAATTTTAAACCCAGAATTTCATATCCAGCCAAACTAAGTTTCATAAGTGAAGGAGAAATAAAATTCTTTAGAGACAAGCAAATGCTTAGAGATTTTGTCACCACCAGGCCTGCCCTACAAGAGACCCTGAAGGCAGCACTAAACATGGAAAGGAACAACCGGTACCAGCCATTGCAAAAACATGCCAACATGTAAAGACCATCGATGTTAGGAAGAAACTGCATCAACTAACGAGCAAAATAACCAGCTAATATCATAATGACAGGATCAAGTTCACACATAACAATATTAACCTTAAATGTTAATGCACTAAATGGTCCAATTAAAAGATACAGATGAGCAAACTGGATAAAGAGTCAAGAACCATCAGTGTGCTGAATTCAGGAGACCCATCTCACATGCAGAGACACACATAGGCTCAAAATAAAGGGATGGAGGAAGATCTACCAAGCAAATGGAGAACAAAAAAAAGCAGGGGTTGCAATCCTAGTCTCTGATAAAACAGACTTTAAACCATCAAAGATCAAAAGAGACAAAGAAGGTCATTACATAATGGTAAAGGGATCAATTCAACAGGAAGAGCTAACTCTCCTAAATATATATGCACCCAATACAGGAGCACCCAGATTCATAAAGCAAGTCCTTAGAGACCTACAAAGAGACTTAGACTCCCACACAATAATAATGGGAGACTTCAACACCCTACTGTCAACATTAGACAGATCAACGAGACAGAAAGTTAACAGGATATCCAGGAATTGAACTCATCTCTGCACCAAGTGGACCTAATAGACATCTACAGAACTCTCTACCCCAAATCAACAGTATATACATCCTTCTCAGCACCACATTGCACTTATTCCAAAACTGACCACATAATTGGAAGTAAAGCACTCCTCAGCAAATGTAAAAGAACAGAAATTATAACAAACTGTCTCTCAGACCACAGTGCAATCAAACTAGAACTCAGGATTAAGAAACTCAATCAAAACCGCTCAACTACATGGAAACTGAACAACCTGCTCCTGAATAACTACTGGGTACATAACAAAATGAAGGCAGAAATAAAGATGTTCTTTGAAACCAATGAGAACAACGTCGTACCAGAATCTCTGGGACACATTTAAAGCAGTGTGTGGAGGGAAATTTATAGCACTAAATGCCCACAAGAGAAAGCAAGAAAGATCTAAAATTGCCACCCTAACATCACAATTAAAATAACTAGAGAAGCAAGAGCAAACACATTCAAAAGCTAGCAGAAGGCAAGAAATAACTAACATCAGAGCAGAACTGAAGGAGATAGAGACACAAAAAGCCCTCCAAAAAATCAGTGAATCCAGGAGCTGGTTTTTTGAAAAGATCAACAAAATTGATAGACCGCTAGCAAGACTAATAAAGAAGAAAAGAGAGAAGAATCAAATAGATGCAATAAAAAATGATAAAGGGGATATCACCACCGGCTCCACAGAAATTCAAACTACCATCAGAGAATACTATAAACACCTCTACGCAAATAAACTAGAAAACCTAGAAGAAATGGATAATTTCTTGGACACTTACACTCTCCCAAGACTAAACCAGGAAGAAGTTGAATCCCTAAAGAGACCAATAGCAGGCTCTGAAACTGAGGCAATAATTAATAGCCTACCAACCAAAAAAAGTCCAGGACCAGACTGGATTTACAGCTGAATTCTACCAGAGGTACAAGGAGGAGCTGGTACCATTCCTTCTGAAACTATTCCAATCAACAGAAAAAGAGGGAATCCTCCCTAACTCATTTTATGAGGCCAACATCATCCTAATACCAAAGCCTGGCAGAGACAACAAAAAAAGAGAATTTTAGACCAATATCCCTGATGAACATTGATACAAAAATCCTCAATAAAATACTGGCAAACCGAATCCAGCAGCACATCAAAAAGCTTATCCACCATGATCTAGTGGGCTTCATCCCTGGGATGCAAGGCTGGTTCAACATACGCAGATGCAGAAAAGGCCTTTAACAAAATTCAGCAGCCCTTCATGCTAAGAACTGTTAATAAATTCGGTATTGATGGAATGTACCTCAAAATAATAACAGCTATTTATGACAAACCCACAGCCAATATCATACTGAATGGGCAAAAACTGGAAGCATTCCCTTTGAAAACTGGTACAAGACTGGGATGCCCTCTCTCACCACTCCTATTCAACATAGTGTTGGAAGTTCTGGCTAGGGCAATCAGGCAAGAGAAAGAAATATAGGGTATTCAGATGGGAAAAGAAGAAGTCAAACTGTCCCTGTTTGCAGATGACATGATTGTACATTCAGAAAACCCCATCATCTCAGCCCAAAATCTCCTTAAGCTGATAAGCAACTTCAGCAAAGTCTCAGGATACAAAATTAATGTGCAAAAATCACAAGCATTCTTATCCACCAGGAACAGACAAGCAGAGAGCCAAATCAGGAATGAACTTCCATTCACAATTGCTTCAAAGAGAATAAAATACCTAGGAATCCAACTTACAAGGGATGTAAAGGACCTCTTCAAGGAGAACTACAAACCACTGCTCAGTGAAATCAAAGAGGACACAAATAAATGGAAGAACATACCATGCTCATGGATAGGAAGAATCAATATCGTGAAAATGGCCATACTGCCCAAGGTTATTTATAGATTCAATGCCATCCCCATCAAGCTACCAATGAGTTTCTTCACAGAATTGGAAAAAACTGCTTTAAAGTTCATATGGAACCAAAAAAGAGCCCGCATTGCCAAGACAATCCTAAGTCAAAAGGACAAAGCTGGAGGCATCACGCTACCTGACTTCAAACTATACTACAAGGCTACAGTAACCAAAACAGCATGGTACTGGTACCAAAACAGAGATATAGACCAATGGAACCGAACAGAGTCCTCAGAAATAATACCACACATCTACAGCCATCTGATCTTTGACAAACCTGAGAGAAACAAGAAATGGGGAAAGGATTCCCTATTTAATAAATGGTGCTGGGAAAATTGGCTAGCCTTAAGTAGAAAGCTGAAACTGGGTCCTTTCCTTACTCCTTATACGAAAATTAATTCAAGATGGATTAGAGACTTAAATGTTAGACCTAATACCATAAAAACCCTAGAGGAAAACCTAGGTAATACCATTCAGGACATAGGCATGGGCAAGGACTTCATGTCTAAAACACCAAAAGCAACAGCAACAAAAGCCAAAATTGACAAATGGGATCTAATTAAACTAAAGAGCTTCTGCACAGCAAAAGAAACTACCATCAGAGTGAACAGGCAACCTACAGAATGGGAGAAAATTTTTGCAATCTACTCATCTAACAAATGGCTAATATCCGGAACCTACAAAGAACTCAAACAAATTTACAAGAAAAAAACAAACAACCTCATCAAAAAGTGGGCAAAGGATATGAAAAGACATTTCTCAAAAGAAGACATTCATACAGCCAACAGACACATGAAAAAATGCTCATCATCACTCGCCATCAGAGAAATGCAAATGAAAACCACAATGAGATACCATCTCACACCAGTTAGAATGGCAATCATTCAAAAGTCAGGAAACAACAGGTGCTGGAGAGGATGTGGAGAAATAGGAACACTTTTACACTGTTGGTGGGATTGTAAACTAGTTCAGCCATTGTGGAAAACAGTATGGTGATTCCTCAAGGATCTAGAACCAGAAATACCATATGACCTAGCCATCCCATTACTGGGTATATACGCAAAGGATTATAAATCATGCTGCTATAAAGACACATGCACACGTGTGTTTATTGCGGCACTATTCACAATAGCAAAGACTTGGAATCAACCCAAATGTCCAGCAGTGACAGACTGGATTAAGAAAATGTGGTACATATACACCATGGAATACTATGCAGCCATAAAAAAGGATGAGTTTGTGTCCTTTGTAGGGACATGGATGGAGCTGGAAACCATCATTCTCAGCAAACTATCACAAGAACAGAAAACCAAAGACCACATGTTCTCACTCATAGGTGGAAATTGAAGGGGAACATCAAACACCGGGGCCTATTATGGGGAAGGGGGAGGGGGCAGGGGAGAAGGATGGCATCGGGAGTTATACCTGATGTAAATGACGAGTTGATGGGTGCAGCACACCAACATGGCACAAGTATACACATGTAACAAACCTGTGCATTGTGCTCATGTACCCTAGAACTTAAAGTATAATAATAAAAATAAAAAATAAATAAATAAAAAGAAAATACACAGGCAACCAATGCTGAAGCACCCAGATTTATAAAGGAATTATTTTTAGAGCTAAAGAGAAAGATAGACCCCAACACAATAATAGTTGGAGACTTCAACACCCTACTTTCAGCATTGGAAAAATCATCCAGACAGAAAGGCAACAGAAAAACATCGGACTTAATCTGCTCCATGGAACAAATGGACATAATAGATATTTATAGGACATTTCTTCTAATGGCTACAGAATACACATTCTTCTCAGCACATGGATCATTCTCAAGGACAGACCATATGTTAGGCCACAAAACAAGCCTTTAAAAATTCAAACCAATTAAAATTATATCAAGTATATTCTCTGATTACAATGGAATAAGACTAGAAATCAATAACGAGAGAAATATTGGAATTATATGAGCACATATAAACAATATATTCCTGAATGGCCAGAGGTTCAATAAAGAAATTAAGAAGGAAACTTAAAAAATTCTTGAAACAAGTAATGAATATACAACATACCAAAACCTATAAGATACAGCAAAAGCAGTACTAAAAGGAATGTTTATAGCAATAAGCACCTACATCAAAAAACTAGAAAAACATCAAATAAACAACCTAATGATGCATATTAAAGAATTGAAAAAGCAAGAGCAAACAAACTCCAAGTTAATAGAAGGAAAGAAATACAGAGCAGAGCAGAAATCTATGAAATCGAAACAACAACATAAAAATAATAAAAAAGATCAACAAAATGAAAAATTGGTTTTTTGAAAAGATAAACAAAATTGACAATCCTGTAGCCAGACTGAAAAAAAAAAGAGAAGACCCAAATAAATAAAATCAGAGTTAAAAAAGGAGACATTACAATACATATCACAAAAATTCAAAGGATCATTAGAGATTGCTATGAACAGCTATGTGCCAACGTATTGGAAACCCTAGAAGAAATGGATAAATTCTTAGACATCAACAACCTACCAAGATTGAATCATAAAGAAATGCAAAACCTGAACTGACCAGTAATAAGTAGTGTGATCCAAATCATAATAAAAAGTCTCCCCACAAAGAAATGTCCAGGACTCCATGGCTTCAGTGCTGAAATTCACCAAACATTTACAGAAGAACTAACACAAGCTTTTTCAAGATGGTGGACTGAAGGCATGGTTACCATGACTCTCCCACTTGGAAAGACAAAATAGTGTATAGAGATTCACACTGTGAGCTTTTTTTTCAAGAAACAATGCAGGAACTTAACAGGAAAACTGAAAGAAACTACAGACCCTTTGAAAGAAACAGTGGGCTGCAGCGTATATTGTGAGCCAGGCAGAATATTTTAAGTCCCCAGACTGTGAGGAGGGGATAAATTGCCTCTGGGATATACACTCCCACCAGAGAATCTCACAATCCAGGCCATAGAGGAAGACCTTAACCCTACCAAGTGCTGGAATTTATTCAGGGAGCAAAAAGAAATATAAAAGTAGACGCAGCCACAGGAATAGTTGCGCATACATTTCCGATCTCCAGTACAGATGGAGGGAAGCGATTCCTGATCCTACCTCACAGGGGACCTTTTAGAAGCCTGCCAGCTAACTCAGGTGATGGTTGCAGGTTTACAGAAGCCCCCAACTGAGAAATACAAAATAATCTCAAGTGGGGACAAACTCCCTTGGCCAGAACTGGGGGACAAGTGGGAAATGTGTTGCAGCCACAAGTGCTAGAGCTGGGAGCCTGGGTTTTGTGGGTGAACTGGGAGGTGTGTGGCCTGCAAGCTGTACTTGCTGTCTCTGCCAGGGAAGGCTTATGACCTGGGGCAGTTATAAGTTCTGAGCGCAGACTGCCTGGAACTTAGCTAGCTGCTGCTGGTGGAACACCACGGGTGAGAGATCTGTCTTGCCAATGTGTGGGAGCTGGGTGGGGCTTACTGCTGCACGCTACCCCCGACTCCTTCTTTGGACTTTTCTGTACAGAAAAGGCAGCTGTGCTCTTCCTTGAAACATTGCCCCAGTGGTCAGAGAACTGTTTCCCTAACTTCCCATTGGAGCTGCTGCTTGCCCTGCATGTGAAGAGCCAGAGTATGGACTTGCCAGACCCAGACCCAGACCCCACCTGTCTTTGAGCCTCCACCCACACTGGTAACATAACACAAAGGACAAAATTTGGAAGCTCTGTGGTCCCACCCATTGCCTGAGACACCAGAGTACTCCTCTGGGCAACATAAGGCAAGCACAAATCCCACCGCCACCACTGCAGCTGATACTTTCTTGCAAGCACCACCTACTGGCTGGAGGCCAACCAACACAGTCTATTACAGCACCTTCAGGTAGAATAAAACTTGCTTTTGATTCTTCAGGAAGGAGAAAACTTGTGCGTGGCCTTAACTAACAGCATTGCTGGGCACCCTGGATAAACAGGAGGTCCTAAGTCTGCCTACATGATCAGTTCATTACTACTACAACCGGAATTTGAGAAAGCCAACACATTAAGGCTATTTATAACCAGAGAATCTCACGGAGTCTACATCACTCCCCTGGCCACCCTCATTAGAACTGGTGCTGGTAGCCACTGCTAGGAGACTTGAGGACAGACCACATCACTGGATCATTTGCAGGCATTTTCACAAACAAGCCTGGATTGTGGCAACCCCCCTGGGTGGCTAGATCCAGAGGAACAGCAGCATTCACAATAGTTTGGCTCTCAGGGACTCCTACTCCGAGGGAAAGGGGCAGTGCATCATATTAAGGGAGCACCCTGTGGGGCAAAAGAATCCACACAGCAGGCCTTGAGTCCCCGAACTTTCTGCTAGTGGGAAGTTTCTTTTAACAGAGGCACAGCTGCAGCACTGGGCTCAGCAGGGAAAGTCTGTAACTCTACCCCAAAACAGTCAGGCAGCCCTGGTGCTCATTCATGGTCTTGGAGAAGGGGATTTCTTTTCCTCCTTGTCCACCACTGCAGGCATAGCTGCAACTTCTCTCACAGAAGCTCTGTATGGGTGTACCTATTGACAGACTTTCTGGGTGTCTGCTTCCTCACAGAAGAACCGCCCTCAAGGTTCAGGCTTGCACGAGGGGTAGATGCATAATCTCCAACTACTTGGAATATCAACATTCCTGCAGATGAAAATAGGTGCCTATCTGATCTGAATAGCTGGAACACTGGTTTAGGAGTGTGACTGGGAGGTGTATTGTTTTTGTGCTTGCCTGGCATGGAAGCTGAGGTGGCTTCCACTTTTTCCCCCAATAAGTCCTGAGTTCATTACACTGAGAGCTCCCCTAGCCACCTCTGTCAAGGTTGGGACCTCTGCCGATCACTGGGTATTGCATTTACCCACCTGCTTTAGCCAAAACCGGTTACTATTCATGGACACCTCTCCTACTGGCCTGAACCTGAACTCTTCAAACCAGTACATAAAATACTGGGGAAAAAAGTTAATTTAAAAATGCACACCACAGGGGAATGAGATAGGCTTCAAGAGACCTCTGCCATTTCAGCCCCATAGGAGACAGTGAACTTGCTTACACACCGAGCACATGGCTACTACAATGAGCCTCTGAGGAAACAGTAATACAAACTGTCTACAACCAAGGAACTCATACAGACTATTCACCGTTAAAGCCACCAGAGCTGACTTAGGCTACAAGAAACAATAATTATTAAAGTCTAATTCTTAGAGGATAAAAAAAATTTGAAGAAACACAGTCAAATCAAAATGAAATCCAAGAATAATTAGAGGAAATGGTCTACCCAAATGAGAAGGAACCAGAAAAATAATTCTGGCAATATGACAAAAGAAGGTTCTACAACACTCCCAAAAGATCATACTAGGTCTCCAGCAATGGATCCAAACCAAGATGAAACTTTGAAATACTAAAGAATTCAAAAGATTGATCAAGCTACTCAAGGAGATATAAAAGAAACATAGAAGAACAACATAAATAAATTTTAAAAACAATTCAGAATATGAATGAAAAATGTTCTAAGGAGATGGATATTTTAAAGAAAAACCAATCAACTTCTGGAAATGAAGGACACATTAAGGGAATTACAAAATACAGTGGAAAGTTTCAACAGTAGACTAGACCAAGCACAAGAAAGAATTTCAGAGCTCAAAGACAAGGCTTTCAAATTAACTCAATCAGACAAAAACAAAAAGGAATTGAAGGAAATGAACAAAGTCTCAAAGAAATATAGGATTGTGGTGAAAACTAAAAATAATTGGTGTTCCTGAGGGAGAAGAGAAAGCAAAAACTTTGAAAAACTTATTTGAAAAATAATTGAGGAAATTTTCACTGACCTTCTTAGAGATTTAGATACCCAAACATGAGAAGCTCAAAGAACTCCTGGGAGATTCATTGCAAAAAGGACATCATCAAGGGATATAACCATCAAGCAGAATATACATTCTTTTCATCAGCATGGAATATTCTCCAAGATAGACCATATGATAGGACACAAGTCTCAAACTTTCTAAAATTGAAATCATATCAAGTATCTTCTCAGACCACAGAACAAAACTAGATATCAATTCCAAAAGGAATCTTCAAAACTACAAATACATGGAAATTAGTCTGCTCCTGAATGATTTTTGGTTTAACAATGAAATCAAGATGGAAATTTAAAAATTCTTTGAAATAAATGATAATAGTGACACAACTTACCAAAACTTTTGGGCTACAGCAGAAGCAGTGCTAAGAGGAAAGTTTTTAGCACTAAATGCCTACATCAAAAAGTCTGATAGATCACAAATTGACAACCCAATGTCACCTCAAGGAACTAGAAAAACAGCAAAAAAGCAAAACTCAAAGAGCTAGCAGAAGAAAAGAAATAACAAAGATCAAAGCGGAACTAAATGAAATTAAAACAAAAAAAAATACGAGATCAATGAAAGAAAAAATGGTTCTTTTAAAAGATAAACAAAATC
Source organism: Rhinopithecus roxellana (assembly GCF_007565055.1). Taxonomy (NCBI): domain Eukaryota; kingdom Metazoa; phylum Chordata; class Mammalia; order Primates; family Cercopithecidae; genus Rhinopithecus; species Rhinopithecus roxellana. Next base: position 102,489,311 of record NC_044557.1, read on the forward strand.
AATAGACCATTATCTATATTAACCAAGAAAAGAAGAAGATGGAAGATGCAAATAATCTCAACTAGAAATTAAAATGGAGACATTACCACTGACACAACAAAAATACAAAAGATCATTCAAGACTACTATGAACACTTCTATGCAAACAAACTAGAAAATCTAGAGGAGATGGATAAACTTCTGGAAACATACAACATTCCTAGATTAAGAAAGAAAGAAATAGAAACCCTGAAGAGACCAATAACAAGCAGTGAGATTGAGTCAGCAATAAAAAAAACAAATGCCAACAACAAAAAAATCCTAGGGCCAGATGGATTCACAGCTGAATTCTACCAGACATTCATAAAAGAGCTAGTACCAATTCTACTGAAACTGTTCCAAAAGATTGAGAAAGAGGGAATTCTTTCTAACTCATTCTATGAAGCCAATATCACCCTGATTCCAAAACCAGGAAAGGACATCACGAAAAAAGAAAACTACAGACCAATATCCCTGATAAACACAGATGCAAAAATCTTCAACAAAATACTAGCAAACCAAATCTAACAGCACACCAAAAAGAAAATACACCATGATCAAGTGCATTACATTCCAGGGATGCAGGGATGGTTTAGCATATGAAAGTCAATATAAGTGATACATCACATAAACAGAATTAAAAACCATATGATCATCTCAAGAGATGCAGAAAAAGTATTCAATAAAATACAGTATCATTTTATGATTAAAAAAACATCAAGTAGGCATGGAAGGCATGGAAGGGACATACCTCAAAATAATAAAAGCCCTATATGAAAAACCCTCAGCCAACATTATATTGAACAGGGAAAATTTGAAAGCATTTCCCCTAAGAACTGGAACAAGAAAGGATGCCCACTCTCACAACTTCTGTGCAACTTAATACTGAAAGTCCTAACCAGAGCAATCAAGCAAGAGAAAGAAATAAAGGGCATTCAAATTGAAAAAGAGGAAGTCAAACTATTGCAGTTTGCTAATCATATAATGTACCTAGAAAACCCTGAAGACTCCTAGACTTGATAAACAAATTCATCAAAGTCTCAGGTTACAAAATCAATGTACACACATCCATAGCACTGCTATATACCAACAACTTCCAAGTTGAGAATCAAATAAAAAACTCAATCCCTTTTACAATAGCTGCAAAAAAAGAAAGAAAAAAAAAACTAGGAATATACTTAACCAAGGAGGTGAAATATCTCTGCAACGAGAACTACAATACACTGCTGAAATAAATCATAGATGACACAAATGGAAGCACATCTCATGCTCATGGATTAGAAAAATTAGCATTGTGAAAAAGACCATGCTACTCAAAGCAATCTAGAAATTCAGCGCAGTTCCTATCAAAATATCACATCATTTTTTGCAGAATTAGAAACGATCCTAAAATTCATATAAAACCAAAAAAGAGCACAAATAGCCAAAGCAATCCTAAACAAAAAGAACAAATCTGGAAGCATCACATTACCTGACTTCCAGTTATACTGCGAGAATATAGTTACTAAAACAGCATGTTATTGGTATAAAAACAGATACATAGACCAATGGAACAGAATGGAGAACCCAGAAATAAAGCCAATACTTACAACCAACTGAATTTTGACAAAGCATACAAAATCGTAATTTGGAGAAAGAACACCCTATTTAATAAATGGTGCTAGGAAAACTGGATAGCCACACATAGAAGAATAAGACTGGATCTGTATCATATACAAAAATCAACTCAAGATGGATCAAGGACTTAAATCTAAGACCAGAAACCACAAAAATCCCAGAAGAAAACATAGGAACTAAAAGTAGATCTACCATTCAATTCAGCAATCCTACCACTGGTTATCTACCCAAAGGAAAAAAGGTCATTATATCAAAAAGACCCCTGCATGTTTATGCTTGTTTCAGCACAATTCACAATTGCAAAGATATGGAACTAACCTTAATGCCGATTGACTAATGAGTAAATAAAGAAAATGTGTTATATATACACCTATGGAATACTATTTAGCCATAAAAAAGAATAAAATAATGTCTTTTGCAGCAGCTTGGATAGAGCTGGAGGTCATTATTCTAAGTGAAGTAACTCAGGAATGGAAAACCAAATACCCTATGTTCTTACTTATAAGCAGGAGCTAAGCTATAGATACGAAAATCATACAGAATGGTATAATGGACTTTGGAGACTCAGAAGGAAGAGGGTAGAAGAGGACGAAGGATAAAAAACTACACACTGGGTACAATGTACACTACTTAGGTGACGGGTGCAGTAAAATCCTAGACTTCACCATGGATGAATACAATTCATCCATGTTACCAAAAACTACTTGTATTACAAAAGCTACTGATATTTTTTAAATATTTTTAAAAAGAATTCCAATACAGAAAATGGAAGAGGACAGAATACTTCCAAACTCATTCTCCAAGGCCAGTGTTACCCTGAGACCAAAACCATACAAAGACACACCAAAAAAGAAAATTACAGGCCAATATCCCTGATCAACATTGATGCAAAAATCCTCAACAAAATACTAGCAAATCAAATTTGTATTGTAACTAGTATTAATTAAAAATGTGACCAAGTGGGATTTATACCAAAGATGCAAGGACAGTTCAATGTACACAAATCAATATGATACATCATGTCAACAGAATGGACAAAAACCATACGATCATTCCAATTTATGTTGAAAAAGCATTTGATAAAATTTAACATCTCTTCGTGATTGAAAAACTCTCAAAACACTGAGTACAGAAGGAACATACCTCAATCCAATAAAAGCGATATATGACAGACCCACAGCTAGTTTCACACTGAATGGAAAAAAAACTGAAAGGCTTTCCTCTAATAGCTGGAACAAGAAAAAGATGCCCACTTTCATTTCTGTTACTCAACATGATACTGGGAGTCCTAAAGAGAGAAATCAGACAAGAGAAGGAAATAAAGGGCATCCAAACAGGAAATGAAGTAGTCAAATAATCCTTGTTTGCCAATGATATGATCTTATATTTGGAAAAACCTAAATACTCCACCAAAAAACTGTTAGAACTGATCAACAAATTCAGTAAAGTTGCAGGATGCAAAATCAACATTTAAAAATCAGTAGCATTTCTATATGCCAACAGTGAACAATATGAAAAGGAAATCCAGAAAGTAATCCCATTTACAATAGCTGTAAATAAAATAAAATACTTAGGAATAAACTTAATCAAAGAAGTGAAAGATCTCCACAATGAAAACTATAAAACACTGGTGAAATAAATTGAAGAGGACACAAAAAAATAGAGACATATTCCATGTTCATGGATTGGAGGAATCAGTATTGTTAAAACATCCACACTACCCAAAGCAATCTACAGATTCAATTCAATCTCTATGAAAACCAATGACATTCTTCATAGAAATAGAAAAAAATCCTAAAATTTACATGGAACTACAAAAGACACAGAATAGCCAAAGATATTCTAAGCAAAAAGAACAAAACTGAAGGAATCATACTACCTGATTTCAAATTATGCTACAGAGCTGTAGTAACCACAACAGTATGGTACTGGCATAACAACAGACACATGGACCAATGGAACAGAATAGAGAACCCAGAAAAACTATTCATCTATAGTGAGTTGTTTTTTTTGTTTGTTTGTTTGTTTTTTTTTTTTTTTTTTTTTGAGACAGAGTCGCTTTCTGTCACCCAAGCTGGAATGCAGTGGTACTCTTGGTTCACTGCAACCTCCACCTCCCGAGTTCAAGCGATTCTCCTGCCTCAGCCTCCCGAGTAGCTGGGATTACAGACATACACCACCATGCCGGGCTAATTTTTGTATTTTTAGTAGAGACGGGGTTTCACCATGGTCTCTAACTCCTGACCTCATGATTCACTCACCTCAACCTCCCAAAGTGCTGGGATTACAAGCGTGAGCCACCACGCCTAGCCAGTGAACTCATTTTTGACAAGTCTCAAGAACATATGTTGGGAAAAGGACAGTCTCTTCAATAAATGGTGCTGGGTAAACTGGATATCCATATAAAGAAGAATGAAACTAGACCCCTATGTCCCACCATATATAAAAACCAAATAAAAATGGATTAAAGACTTAAATCTAAGGCCTCAAACTATGAAGCTACTACAAGAAAACACTGGGAAAACTCTCCAGGGCATTGGTCTGGGCAAAGATTTCTTGAGTAATATACCACAAGCATATGCAACCGGAACAAAAATGGACAAATGGGATCACATCGAGTTAAAAAGCTGATGTACAGCAAAGAAAACAATTCATAAAGTGAAGAGACAACCCACAGAACAGAAGAAAATATCTGCATCCTCTCTGACAAGGGATTAATAACCAGAAGATATAAGGAGCTCTAACAACTCTATAGGAAAAAAAAAAAAAAAAAACAATAATCTGATTTTAAAATAGGTAAAAGAGCTGAATAGACATTTCAGCAAACAAGCATATGAAAAGGTGCTCAGCATCATTAACCATCAGAGAAATGTAAATCAAACTTCAATTATATATCATTTCACCAGTTAAAATGGCGTGTCTCCAAATAACAGGTTAATAACAATGCTGGTGAGGATGTGGAGAAAAGCGAACCCTCATACACTGTTGATGGGAATGCTAATTAGTACAACCACTATGGAGAACAGTTTGGAGGTTCCTCAGAAAACTAAAAATAGAACTACCATATGAGCCAGCAATCCCACCGTTGGATGTATATCCCAAAGAAAGGAAGTTAGTATATCAAAGAGATGTCTGCACTCCTATGTCTGTTATAGCACTGTTTACAATAGCTCAGATTTGGAAGCAAACCGAAATGTCCATCAACAGATGAATGGAGAAAGAAAATGTGATACATATACACAATGGAGTACTATTCAGCCATGAAAAAGAATGAGATCCTGTCATTTGCAGCAACATGGATGGAACTGGAGGTCATCATGTTAAGTGAAACAAGCCAGGCACCAAAAGACAAACTTCACATGTTCTCACTCATTTGGAGAAGCTAAAAATTCAAACAATTAAACTCATTGAGATTGAGAGTGGAATGATGGTTACCAAAGGCTGGGAAGGGTAGTGGGAGGCAGGGGAGAAGTGCAGATGGTTAATGGGTACAAAAAGATCGTTCAGGCCGGGCGTGGTGGCTCACACCTGTAATCCCAGCACTCTGGGAGGCCGAGGTGGGCGGATCACGAGGTCAGGAGATCGAGACCATCCTGGCTAACACAGTGAAACCTCGTCTCTACTAAAAATACAAAAAATTAGCTGGGCGAGGTGGTGGGCGCCTGTAGTCCTAGCTACTGGGGAAGCTGAGGCAGGAGAATGGCGTGAACCTGAGAGGCGGAGGTTGCAGTGAGCTGAGATTGCACCACTGCACTCCAGCCTGGGCGACAGAGCAAGACTCCGTCTCAAAAAAAAAAAAAAAAAAAATCATTCAATAGAATGAATAAGATCTAGTATTTGTATTTGATAGTACAACAGGGTGAGTACAGTCAACAACTTATTGCACATTTTAAAATAACTAAAAGAGTGTAATTGGATTATTAGTAACCAAAGAAAGGATAAATGCTTGAGGTGATAGATACCCTATATACACTAGTGGGATTATTACACATTGTATACCTATATCAAAACCTCATGTATCCCATAAATATATACCCCTACTATGTACCCAAAAAACTTCAAAATTAAATTTAAAAGAAAATAAATCTATCCCCTATATATTGACAATAGGGTAGACAAGGAATTGTTCATCTCAATCTGAGATGCAAACCTCCACCAGAGTGCTATTATATTCATGTAAGGCACTAACTCATTTATTCAAGAAATAGGTACTAAATCCATGCTATGTGCCTGGCACTGTGCTTATCTGTACTTACCAATAGAAACTTCAAAGCTGATGGGTTTATCTCCAATCTTCCGGTCAATCATGGTAGCTTCAAAAAATGCTCCAAAGAGTAAAAATTCCTCATTTTTTTCTGGTACAATCTACAGAAAGAAAACAAAATTATTAGGCAGAACTGGCTTTTTCTCTCATTAGGAAGCTGATTTTGTGATGCTGGCCTCATCCAGCATAATTTATAAACATTTGGGTCTGTTTCAGCCTGAAATGGCACAGCATTTCCCCCCAAATCAAATGTATGAATCAGGATCTGCAAACTGCAGATCCAAATTTAGTCATTCATCTAGAATGATGCCGTCTCAACCTTCTGAGCTTCTACCTTAAAACAAAACTCCTTTTATTTTAACAAATAAACTTGGTGTGCACATGTTTCTAGGATGCCGCTGGTGAAATGTGGGTTTGGAATTACCTTCTGGAGACTGGGGTTTCAGAAAACAGAAAATCAAAGACAAGAAACAGAATTACAGTATAAAATCCTCATATTTGAGCCTAACTTTATGGCTTACACAGGGTAGTCAGATATAGTACGTTATTTGTTCCACCTTTCAACCTTAAGAGGCCAAAATTTGGATCATTCCCATTTAACAGATAAGAAAACTGAGGGAACTAAAGCTTGAGGTTGTCAAGTAATTTTCCCAAGTACACTCATCACAGACCCAGTGCTCTTTAAATTCAAACATGTATTAACCCAATGCATTAACACTGACCAGAATCAAACCTTACTTCCCCAAATAAGCAAGCCCAGATAAAAAGAAACAGCAGATTGGTCACATGTATAAGCACTGGCCAATCATGTGTATCCAGGGTGGGTTACATGCACTGTGGTTGCTGCTGTGAAGGGTACATAGGTCCCAGAATCACAGGTGCCTTCACATTCAAAAGGACCTTAGAGTTCATCTACTCCAACCTCTACCTTTTACCCGAATAAACTAATGCTCAGAGATACTAAGCAGCTTCCCAAGGTCACACACAGCAAAGTAAAGTCAGCCAAGACTCAAGGCCTGGTTTCCAACAAGGCTGCCTTCTCAAGAAGCCCACAGTCTGGAAGACTAGACTATAACAAGTCATAAGACAGTAGTCATCACAAGGGAACACACAATTATTTGCAAATGACTCTTATTGACAAGGAAAAAGGCTGATGCTTCAGGGAGTGGATGTTGCTGGATCCACTGACACAGCATTACATTTCTGAGCTAAGAGGCTAAGTCAACTGGAGCCATACATTCTGTGCTTCCTGGTTTTGCAACTGGATTCGTTGAACTCTGCAGAAACGGCCATAAGGACAATCTAAGGAAATAAAGCAATTGTGGCCCCAGGGATCAAGAGCTCCATTGAGTCGAGAGCCCTAGACAGGTGCCTCAGAGAGCCAAAGGGTTTCCATACCATTAGGTGAATGATACCCGCTTCTTTTATACAGAAGCTACTGTGGTGCCAGTCTTCCTAGGAAATGTTCCTTGTGACCAGAAAATGTCGAACAGGGTGAGGCCCAGTGCTGGATCTTAGTCATCTAGCATACCCTCCTCCTACCACTCTATCCACTGACTATTAACTAGCCTCCTATCTCACCTTCCTGAGGCTGAGTTTACTCTCTAGGAGGAAGTTAAATACCATGGAGAGAAGCTGGGTGTGGTGGCACACACCTGTAGTGTCAGCTACTCGGCAAGCTGTGGCGGGAAGATCATTTGAGCCCAGGAGTTTGAGGCCAGCCTGGGTAACATAGCAAGACCCTGTCACTAAAAATAAAAACCACAAAACAAGGAACTACTAAGAGACCTGGAGGGAATGTAGGCCATGTAGCCCAGAGAAGAATTTCAGGATCCAGAGCCAGACAAACAAATCCTTCTTCAAATCTCAACCCTTCCACTCGCAGGCTGATTGACTTTAAGCAAATCATGTCTATTCTCTGGGTGTCATGTTCCTCACCTGTGAAATAACCACCATCATTGGGCTTTCAGGGAGGAGAGGGGGCAGAAATGATATCATTCATGTCAAGCACCTAGTAAAAAGCCTATACTTATCACCATAAATGGCAGTCAAAATAAGTATTTCAGCAGGGTAGAATTGATGTCTTAATTCCACCCATCCTACAAGGTTTAACTCAAATGTCTTTCCATTCTGGAAGCACATCTCAGCTCCTCAAGCTGGTAAAATGATGATAGGTAATGTTTACCAACCTCTTACTATGTGTGAGATATGGTATTAAGAATTTTTCCCACATTATATCCTGTAATTCCACAACTACACCAGGAAAGAGGCATTTGTACTTTACTCACTCACAGACGATGGCACTGCAGTCTAGTGAGATATTAAATCTCCACCCAAAATTATTAAGCATATCTAAAATTTATTGAGCACTATGTATGAGGCTCTGTTCTGAGCATTTTTGCATCTATTCATTTATCAAATCCTTAATAAGAGGCTGAGAAGCAAGAGGTTATTCTTGGAAACAAGCATAAGGAGGTTAAGTCACTTACTCAGCTTCAAATGCAGGCAATGTTTCTTCAGGGACCAAGCAGTAACCACTGCACCATACTGCCACAATTTACATCCAGCTATCTTACTTGGGGGCTTGACGTTTTAATAATTATACTTCACTCACTCCAGGAAACAACAGCACTTTATCTGTACCTCCTTAAAGCTCTTACCACTTTCTACTTCCTGTTACATTTGTATTTCATACCTCTCCTTCTATATCGTAAACTCCACGGAGTTAGGCTCTATTTTTATTCTTACCAATATCGAGGATGACATTTAAGTAAGAAGCTAGTCAGTGTGTTCACAGAATTTTAAAAATGAACTCATTTTTAGATTGGCTATGATCTGTGAAAATTTGGCACAGGGGAGATAAGCATTGATGGGTAATGAGGGTGAGTTGACAAAGTCAGCATCATGGGATCTCTCAGCTGTCCAGATGGGCAATGAAGGTACAGCTGCAGCTGGAGAGATTGGAGCTTGAGAACCAGTTGAAAAAGAGGATGCCGCAGGAAAGGGCATCATCATGTTGATGAGGGTGAGCCATGAGCTGTTCAGGTGTGAGGAAGGTTGAAGCCCAGTGTGGTGGCTTTAAAATATATCCACAAATGCTTTGCTAATCTTCCCCTCAAAAAGTGAAGCCTAATTCTCCTCCCTTTGAGAATGGGCTGGACTAAATGATTTATTTCTAACAAACAGAACATAGCAGATATGTCAATGTGTGACTTCTGTGGCCAGTCATGAAAGACAGTTTCAGCCTTGCTCCCTCTTGGATCACCTGCTCTGGGGAAGGCCAGCTGCCATGTCACAGGATCCTCCAACAGTCTGTAGGAGGAGCCACAGAATGAGGATGAGGCCTCCTGCCAAGAGCCAACAAAGAATCACAGTTTCCTGCCATGTGAGGGAGCCATCTTCAAAGTGGGTTTTCCAGCCACAGTCAAACCTTCAGATCACGACAGCCCCTGCCAACGCCTTGATGGAAACTTCATGAGATTCGGAGGCAGAACCACTGAGCTACGCTATTGCCAAATTCCTCATCTACAGAGAAAATAAATGTTTGTTGTTTTAAGCTGCCAAGTTTTGAGATATGTTGTCATGTAGCCACAGATAACTAATAAACCCAACAAGATACTGGCCACAAACAAGAAGTCAAGATGAAGAGAGGAGGGAGGGGAAATAAGGGTTTAAACAGTGTCTGAATTTTACCTCTCTCCTATTACCTATTGCACAATAGCCAAGATACACCCCCACAGCCTGTAGAGAAATGTACTTTCTACCCCAAATAAGTTCACAACTTCCCTTTCTTTCTGATAGAATCTACTTCAAGTGTCTTCAGCAAAATATCTTAAAGATATTTCTACTTGGATTAAGAAAATATTTTCCTAGCCTCTTTCTACTTGGCAATCCTTGTCTAGAAAAGAATAGACAGCTCCAACCCACAGCAGGAAAAACGACTACAGGGATAGATGGAGATACCAGCTTAGGTAGCTACTAAGCCACCCACAACTTCTGGTGAAGTTCAAAGTTAAGTCTCCAAAGTTGGCATGTATTCTCAAGAAACACCCCTAAACACAATCCCATATAGATAATGTAAGTTCTAACCATAACAAACTGGCACACACGTTTTCAGACAATATTTTCCAATACAGTATTTGAGCTCAGAGGAGAGAACTGGGGAGGTCCACTAAATTTCCAAAGTCACAAACAGATTGGAAAGCTCTGAATAGCTGCTCCCTGGTGGTGGGAGAAAACCATAGCGACACTGACGACAACAACAACAAATGCATTGCCTGCTTCCTATGTATGTGCTAAGAACTCTGCGAACCATTTTACATGCATTTCCTCATTTAACCCCCGAAGAGGCCTATGGCAGGGTAACTATTAACTATCTCATTTTATTGATGGGTAAACTAAAACATAGAGAGGTGTTAGTATCGGAGCCATAACTACAACCCACCCCAAGATTTCTAGCCCTGTGCTCCAACCGCTCACCTACATGGTTTCTTAAAATGTATTAGTGCCACAATAAACATACGTGTGCACAATAGCCAAGACTTGGAACCAACCCAAGTGTCCAACAATGATAGACTGGATTAAGAAAATGTGGCACATATACACCATGGAATACTATGCAGCCATAAAAAAGAATGAGTTCATGTCCTTTGTAGGGACATGGATGAAGCTGGAAACCATCATTCTCAGCAAACTATCGCAAGGACAAAAAACCAAACACCACATGTTCTCACGCATAGTTGGAACTGAACAATGAGAACACTTGGACACAGGAAGGGGAACATCATACTCCGGGGCCTGTTGTGGGGTTGGGGAAGCAGGGAGGGGTAGCATTAGGAGATATACCTAATGTAAATGACAAGTTAATGGGTGTAGCACACCAACATGGCACATGTATACATATGTAACAAACGTGCACGTTGCACACATGTACCCTAGAACTTAAAGTATAATAAAGAAAAATTTATTAGATCCCAGCAACAAAAACAAATGGCTCTTCCAAGGCTAAGGTGACCTGCTGCTATACTCCTTTGGACGCTCCAGTCTCTCCTAGAAATGAACAGCTCTGGGATTTCAGGCATCGCCTCCCTTCCCCACCCAAAATTATTGCCTAGTCGACCAAGAAGCACACTTCCAGAGGCAGAATTAGCCAAGCTGGGAGCTGGAATCTACCTACCACCGCTACTGACAAAACATGAAGCTCTTTCATTTGCTTAACTGCAAGTTACCATTGATAAACTAAACAGTAGAGAGAATATTCACCATTTGTATTCCTCTTAGAGTCTCAGATCTCTTCCCATAAGACAGAACTGGGCTGGGAAAGTGCTAACATGCTTCATGGTGAGTAATAAGCATTCCCTAAAGTTGTGATTTCCCCCACAGGTTTGGGGTAGGGGAATAGGTTTCTCAATTTCTTATATCCCAGCTTGTCACCTACTCTTCCTCCTCTTCATTCCTCATCCAAAATTATCTCCCATCCGGAGCTTACTCTAAGCTAACACAACTGAACAAAATTAGGCCACAGATAGAGTTTAATCAATCCCGTACCACCCACTCCCACCAACTCCTCCGGAGCACTTTTACTTCTCTTTACTTGGGTTTCCATGGGAATTGTATTTGGGGGAGTGGGGGATTCAAAGGAATTTATCATAGGCAGATGGCTGTGAAGTGTACAAGAGGGGGCAGCGGATCAGCCTCAGAACACAGTGCTGGGCCAACACAAATTTTTCAGGGGGAATAAGACATATTCTGACAACACCTTCAGGAACCTGTGGCAGGGGCAGTCACTGCTCTGGTTCACCTCACAGGTAAATTACCATAAAGCAGTGCCCAGACCTACCTCTGGGGGGACATCAAATGGTTCCACCTCCACCTCGGTTGAGTTAGTTTTGTTTGAAGCCTGTTGGGATTTTCCGTCATCAATTTTGTCAGCCTTGTCTTTACCTTTGGAAGATTTGGAGTCTTTGTCCTTGGAAGGTAACTTGAGCTCCTTCAGGGCCTTGGAAAATTTAGATTCCTGTGCCCCTCCTGAGAGGATTTCCACAGCAATTTCTACCAAGATTCTGCCCCTGAATGACACGCCTTCCCCAAAGCCTTCGTTCATTTCCTGGTAGTCATCCATCAGACTGTGGTTCCTGGGCGAGCCATACAGGTTAATCCAGGCAGGCCCAAAGGTGGGCAGAAAGCCTAGAGAGACCCCAGGTTTTAGTTATCTCATTATGCTTTTGCTTTATAAAAGTTGCATACATTCATTTCAAAATGTAGAATATCCAAGAAAGAAAAAGAAAATATTGACAGGATATCCCATCACCAAAAGACAACTATGATTGCCATCTTGCTGTATTTCCTTCTAGTCCTTTTTGCATTCATGTTTACACTTGTTCACAGTTGTACTAATACCATAAATGCCAATCTGCATTCTGTTCTGTTCACTTATTTATCAAATGTTTACTGATTCCCCCATGTTCTTCAGTAGGCTCTATGTTTAGTGCCAGGTATCATGCTAGATACTAAACAGAGCCTGCTGGAGAACAAAGCAGGTGTAAACATTAAACAAATAAATATTTACAGTGCAAACGCTATGGAGGAAACACACTTTGTGTTGCAAGAAAAAGTAACAGGCTGATGTAACATAGAGGGGAGTTAGGCAGGCAGAGAAGAGAGAGAGTGTGTATTCTGGCTAGAGGGAGCAGCATGTGCCAGTTAGAAAGAGTTTGGAGCTAGAGATGAACTCTGGGAGAGTTTGGAAAGGTAGGTGGGTCTTGGGGTCTTGATAAAAGTTTTGTCCTTTATCCTAATAACTACAGAAATGTTTCAAAGGAATTTAAGCAAAGATGTGACATAAACATATATCTTAAGATCACTCTGACTGTTACATGAAGGGTTGCATGTGGGCTAACTGGTTCGAGGACCACTTCATCATCAAAACTGAAGATCAGTGTCTTGAACTAGGGTGAAGGTAGTGGAGACTAAGATAGGTAGATGTTTCAAGATACGTTCTGAACGTAGAATTAAAAAGACCTGATGATTTGAACTTACTGCTGATATTTTCCCTTCTTAATACATAGTATCTGAGAAAATGCAGTGTCTATGGGAACATCTCTATGGCAACATCTCGATGACAGGCAGTTCAGCCTGGTGGCTCTGAAGCCTGAGTTCAAATCTCAGCTCCGTCACATTCAAACTGTGTGACCTTGGGCAGTTTTTAAACTTGCCCGTGTTGCAGTTTCCTCACCTCTAAAAGGGAGATGCTAATAGTACCTGTCTTATCTATCAAAATTAACAGAAACTATCAATTGAGTGTTTCACACAGGCCCTTAGGAAGTGCTAAGAATATAGGCTATTATTATGAAAAAGCAAATACATCATGATCTGCTTAACAGTCCCCCAGTGTTGATAATTAGATGTTTCCATGTATGTTACTATTATTAATAGTTTTATGCCTACACATTTCCCATCCCCTATTCCCATAAACTGGATTCCAGCCCTCCCTTGAGTCGACTTAAATATAAGAATATTGTATTAAAAAGGATAGAAAGATTTTATGGTCCTGATGTCTATATTTTAAACCACTGACGTTTATCTTCCTGAATGCCATCAAGATGTTCCTAAAAGGTTGTAAATAAAACATGTTTACATCTAGCTGAGAAATTGTATAGATGAGCCAAGTATGCTTTCTGCATACAGCAATCTTTCCATAATGTAAAGATTTAGACAAAGGTATTTATTTACTGAGGCCCCTCTATGGTATCTGTTAGGGACACAAAAATGTGTAAATCTTGTTCTCTGCTCTTGACACACCTTTAGTCTAATCAAGGAAAAAATTAAAATAATTACATTAACTTCATATACAGATGATAGGTGATATATTTATAAGTGTATATATTTGTACATATATGTATGTGTGATTGTATGTATGTAGATATACATGCATGTGCATGTATGTATGCAAAACAAAAAATGTCAATTAGTATAAATTCGTAGCACAGAAAGATTAAAGAAGGGAGGGTTTGTTGGGCTTTTTAGAGAATTATCTGTTAATTTGGGTTTTGCAAATAAAGAGCCATATACTGAGCTGAAATTCTTCTACCTGACCTCCTCCTGGCTGGTTCAGTGGATTAGCTGGGGCTCTCAGCTCCCGCACTGGCTCACTGTATCAGCATACCTCGCTGCTATTCCTGCGCTCTCATGTTCCCATCATTGGGTTGAAGACACAATTTTTGTTGGTACCATTTATTTTGTGGGCCATACTAATATATGTAGTAGGCCATATTTGGCCCATAGACCTTAGTTTACTAATCTCTGATTTACTCTAAACGTCTCATTTTTCAATTATGGGAAGACTGACTTCCTCAAGGACACATAGCAGTGTTTGTGGAAGACCTGGGACCAGGAGCAAACCTCCTGGCTCCCAGAGCCCGGTTTCATCCATTGCCCTGAACCAACTCAAACCACAGACCCCACAGTAGCATGGAAAGTGCCTAATACATGGAAGGTGCTCTAACCCAGGGGCCCCTAACCCTACAGAGCCATGGGCCAGTATCCATCCTGTTAGGAACTGGACCACAAGAGATGACCAGCAGGCAAGTGAGTATTAACACCTGAGCTCCACCTGTCAGATTAGCGGTGGCAATAGATTCTCATAGGAGTACAAAGCATACTGTGAACTGCACATACGAGGGACCTAGGCTGCATGCTCCTTATGAGGAGGCTCCTAATGCCTGATGATCTAAAGTGGAACAGTTTCATACTAAAACCATCCCCCTACCCAACCATGGAAAAATAGTCTTCCATAAAACTGGTCCCTGGTGCCAAAGAGGCTGGGGACCACTGCTCTAGCCCACCCCTTTTAAAGATGAGGGCTCTAAAGCAAGTATTTTGAGACATTTTCAAGTCAGATGGGTGGGACTTTACCTTTGTCTCCATCCTGTTCATTGGAGATTTTCTTCAGGTCAATGAAATGGGTTGCCAGTGCTACGTCATTCATGCTGCCTTCATCCCACACCTGGATTTTCACCCTCCGACACAAGGGAGGGAACATTTCCTTGAAGATCACCTGTTCATGCCACACAGGATCAGCACAGTTCTTTTGCACTGTGGTTCGCCCCTAAAAACACAGCCAGGAGGACATGAGTCATGGAAGGGAGTGACTGACTACAGAGAACTCTTCAAGCCAGTTGGAAATACAAAGTAAGTTTTCAAAGATAATGAACCTGCTTGTGACACCCACGAAAATCAGTTACACTCAGCGAACATGACTGATGACCTACTGTGTGCTGGATACCATGCCAGGTGTCTGGGACAAAGGCAAGTCACAACCCTCGGGGGTTCGCATCAGCATACTGGGGTTGGGGTGAAACTAACACCCGTATTACAAATGTGAGCTCTGTGCATCTCCAGGAATGCAGTGGATGTAGTTAGACCATGAGCTCATATTTTGTAGAAGTATGACCTTGTGTGAATCACTTTTCCAGTCTGGACCTCAGTTTCTTGTCATAAAATGGAGGTAATGTCTTATATGATCTCCAAGTTCAGCCCAAGTCAAAAATATTTCAGCATTCACCCCTGCCAAGGGGAGACAATCAGGGTAGGTCTGTATTTTAATGGCAGAGACAACGTGTGTGTCAGTTGAAGTTTCAAAATCCAGCCAACCATAGTTAATCTCTGACCACGTACCCAGACCCTGACACTTCCAATGGCTTCTGAGCAGGGAAACGCGATGTCCAGGCTTACATGGGACAAGGACTACCTGGGGAGATTGTGGAACAGGTCAGGAGGTGGGTGGAAATTCTACAGGACCTGGGGACTGAATAGCTCAGAGAAATAGCCGGGGGTGAGGAAGGATCCCTGTCTGTCTGGTTCCTAAACCGCTCCTTTCCATTTTCTCCAGTGAAGAGTGAGTGGGTAACGCCCCCCTATTTCCCTGCCACATCCCGTTTCCTCTTCTTTTTTTTTTTTTTTTTTAAAAAAAAAGATAGAGACTTGCTCTGTCGCCCAGGCTGGAGTGCAGTGGTACAATGTCTGCCTACTGCAACCTCCGCCTCTCAAGTTCAAGCAATTCTTATGCCTTAGCCACCCAGTAGCTGGGATTACAGGCATGCACCACCACGCCCAGATAATTTTTTCTGTGTTTTTAGTTGAGACAGGATTTCACCATGTTGGTCTTGGGCTCCCAGCCTCAAGTGATTCACCTGCCTCAGCCTCCCAAAGTGCTGGGATTACAGGTGTGAGCCACTGCGCCTGGCCCCATTGCCTTTTAGTGACAAGTTTTTGCTTTCAAGGCACTTCCTAATTTTTATTTAATTTGATTTGATTAAACATAACTTGGACAGAGAACAGGGCCCTGGCCCAGGCCAGGCAGTATTAGTGACAATGGTTCCTCACCATCTGCCCAGCAAAGGAAACCTCCACAAAGGGATCCACCAGGTCCTTACTGTCACCCACAAATGCCTTGGTGACGTTCGCCATGATGCTTGAATTCATTTTGGGCAACCCTTCTGCTTTGTAGAGTCTCACATAGAATCTGGCCCAGGGTCTCTCTGATGGAAACCCATTGGGGATCAAAAGGTTCCTTAGAGGGAGACAAAAACAAATGTCAATTGAAGAAACAGAGAGAAAAGACAGCAGCAATTTGGAGGCAGAAAGATAGATCCCAATATAAGAAAAATCTGAAAAGAGTTAAGATTCATTGCTGAAATTTTCTTTCTAGTGTAAATGACAGAGAACGGAATGAATAGAGCAAATGCAAACTCATTCAGGTCCTAGGATGATAGGATAAACACTGTCTCCCACTCTGAACCTGAAAAGAGGTGCATTTAAGTCTTCCCACATCACAAACCAGTGATTGAAATTATAATTCCTTCAAAGAACATTCAGTTACATTCAGAAACATTAGATAAGCTTAGGAATAGCTTATCTATTATGGGTTATTATAGCCGACAGACAGTTCCTGTCCTAGAACCTGACCTCCCCAAGGAGAGTCATACCTTAATAAGACACATCTTGGTGCCCAATAGAGCAGAATCCCAGGTGGCCAAGCTGAGGACAAGCACGGTTCTCATGTACCCATAAGAAAAGGGGTGAGGGAGGGGAAAGAGATTAAAACTGGACGTATCATTTCTATGCACAGCCCTGGATGGACCTGTCTTACTTTTCTATTTGCTCCTCGGTGTCAGAAGTTTTAGGGCTGGTCTTCAAGACGTCGCCTTTCCCCATCACGCTGATGTCACATTTCAGGTATCCCTTGGTGCCAGTCCTGATGTCACCAGGGTCTGTGAGCAAGGCCCACTTGTCGCAGAACTGATGACCTGTGAAAGCACCCTGACAGCTCATATCCTTCACAGGTGGGCCCAGCAGCCCCACCCCTTTCTCTCGCATGTGCCAAGGACCCCCAGGCTCTCCTCCTTCTGTTGCTCTGGGTGGTAAATCATCTCAGTTATTTCCAAACCTCGTGCTGCTTCCCTCTTCCTTTCCCTCCTCTCCCTTTGCTTCCCACCAGTTCTCCATCTTTTCCCCCAATTTACCATAGATTCTTGGGAAGCCATTGACCTAGTGGAAATCACTGAGACAAGGTTCCATCTTTGATGGGATGGGGGCATTAATGAAGTGTAGAAGTCACATACATATTATTTACCCACAGGACATAAATGTGGCTCCTAGGTCTTTTTGGCCTCACTGTGAGTCAAAACTTCCAAGTTGGCTTACATAATCTAGACTTCTGGGTTTTCTTTAAAAATGGTAAGTTCTGGCCATACTGGCTTCCCATTTCTTTCTTTTCTTTTTTTTTTTTTTTTTTTTTGAGACACAGTCTCGCTGCAATGCCGAGGCTGGAGAGCAATGGCATGATCTTGGCTCACTGCAACCTCTGCCTCCCTTGTTCAAGCCATTCTCCTGCCTCAGCCTTCCAAGTAGCTGGGACTACAGGTGTGCACCACCATGCCCAGCTAATTTTTGTATCTTTAGTAGAGATGGGGTTTCACCATATTGGCCAGGCTGGTCTCAAACTCCTGACCTCAAGTGATCCACCCGCCTCGACCTCCCAAAGTGCTGGGATTACAGGTGTGAGCCACTGCGCCCAGCCACTGGCATCACATTTGTACATGACAGTAAATACCAAAGGCGCTGAGTAGCCACTGCATAGCCACTATGCAGCACAAGCCCTCCTGTCTCCTTTCCCAGACTCCATTGTTCCTTTATGCCTCACATTCAGGCTGCTGCACGCAGCTATGCTCCCCGTCTGGCCGCCGCAGTCACGGGAGTTGGAATCCCTGTTGAAGATAGGGGGCCTTTCATAAAAAGATCTGTGCTGGCTCTGTTACTTATTTGCTCTTGACCTTGAACAAATTACGTTGCTTCTCTGAGTTTCTCCTTCCTACAAATCAGGGATAATAACAATTACAGCAAATCCTTTGTATAAGGATACAAAATGCTGTAGTCATTATTACGTGTGAGACTCTTTACTAAGCATTTTGTATATATTAACTTACTCAATCCTCCAACAAACCTAGGAAGGAAGGAAGTTATCCTCATTTCTACAGATGAGGACACTGAGGCCCAGAGAAGTTAAGTCATTTGCCCAAGGTTGCACAGCTAGGAAATAGAGTGGGATTTGAACCCAGGCAATCTGACTCCAAAGTCTGCATTCTTAGCTCCTATATTCCGTATTCTCCTGTCCATATCTCAATTGCACAGAATTTGTGTGAAAAAAAAACTCCCCAGAAGTAGACATATAAAATAATTTTATCATTAGACTGTAAAACATTTGAGGGCAAGAGTCATGTCTCATTCAACTTTGTATAACTGGTGCTCAGTGTTATTGAATGAATGGTCACACAGGTGAGTGAATGAATGGGATGACCTCCAGGTGCTGTAAAACAAAGACAAGTAAGAAAGAGATGGGGAGGTGATGCTTTCTTACCAGGTTGGTTGTACACGGTCCCCAGGTCTACTTTGAAAGAGCCAATCAGTACACTTCCTATCAGCTTGTGGTGAAAGACCTGAGGAGAGATGGAGTAGGGAGTATGGTAGATTTACCTTGAGGGTAAGAGGCTTGACCCTTGTCTAGCTTTGATCCTGTCTGGAGCACAGTGGACTTTGGCCATCAAACCACAAGGCTGTAAAGGACCTCCAGAAACCTCTCACCCTCACCTCTTGCTCTTAGCAGGATTTTAGCTGATTTTCCATAGAAGAACGCCTGACAACTCTCAGTGCCTGCGAGCTTCCTTTAACCAAAATGAACCTGAGTACAGCTCACCCTTCAATATCCATCTCTTCCTGTTGAAACTTTCCCTATCTTTCAATACCTAGAACATATGTCACCTCCGCCATGCAGTACCCCCAAACCAAAAGTGTCCCTTTTCTCCCTTAAACTCCTTCAACTTTGCTCACAACTTTCTCAGAGAACTCATCACATATCGCCTTGAATCATTTTGGGCATGTACAACAGTGAGAACAAACGAGGTGATCACCCTCAATATTCCATCTGATCAGGGCCAGCAGAGGGCCTGGCTTGGTTACAGTCGCCCATTTTCATGCTAATGCTCTCAAGATGAGGAAGTTCTAAAGGAAGGTTCAGAGCTGGTGCCAGGTTGAGAAGCCACAACATATGAGAAACTGCTGAAGAACCAGGAGAAAAGTTCAATCTTTCACCCATAAAAGAGAAAACTGGCAGGTGTGGAAAAAGGGCAATGGCAACTGAAGTGTCTTTAAATCATGTAAATGCTGTCATGCAGAAGAGAGAGTAAGTTCCCCTCTACGGTTCCCAAATAACAGGATGAGAGATTTCTGCTCAATGTAAGAACAATGTTTATAACTGTCAGAACTTCCCAGCAATGGAATGAGCTTTCCTAGAGGTATCGACCTCCCTAACACTGGAAATAGTCAAGTTAGGCCCCAAGAACTCCATGTAGTAAAGGAAAGGAAGGATTCTTGCACCAGTTGGAAGTTACATAAGATGTCCTCTGAGCTTCCGTCTAACTATAAAATCCTGTAAGTTCCTCAAGTCAAGGACAGTTTCCTCCTGTCATTCACCCATCACATGGCCTTGTTCACAACAGATATTCAATAAACATTCAGCGAATTAGTGAATTATTGACTAATTGAATGACAGGTGAACGGTTGGCTTTTGCAGCTCCTAACAGCTCCTTTTTGCTGAAGCAAAAGAAATTTAGTTGACCTCAAGAAATGACAGCCCTCCTCATTTCTCTTTCCACTCTCTCTCCCTAACCTAAACTTTCCACAGGTGTCAGAGAACGAAGGTGAAACACAGGCAGCCTGGCTCAAGTAGAGGAGCTGCTGAAGGACGTTCACATAATGCTCACTCCAAAACCAACCATGCTTCCAGTTGCTCACGTGTTTTCCCAAAGGCCTGAGAAAGAACACAAGGCAGTTTCAAGTTCTGTTCTCAGGTTGAGAGTCCCTGTGGGCAAGGTGAAATGCAAGAGCCCCAAACAAATCTTTACATAGCACAGGACGCCTCTTAAAGTCATCCATCCAGTGGTTGAGTACCAGGCAATCCTGGTGTGGTCAAGTGTTAAATCACCAGGACTCTGGGGACGTCTCACATGCAGAGTACTGGGAGCCCTGCATGCCTTGGCCACTGAGAAGGGAAGACTGTCTTTGGCAACACCAGGGGTGTGTTACAGGCTGGCTGTCCCAGTAGCATCTGCTTACAGCACTCCCCCACTACTTTTCCCGTGTCGTATATATTCTGGGCATACTGATTTTCAGTTCATGGACTAACAGAAAAGTTATGTTAAACATTTCCCTCTCAAGGGATGATTTTATTTTATAATCTTTTGTCTCTAAGAGTCTTTTAGGGACACTAAAGTCTTCTCTTCTTCTAAGTTAGAGAAACAGAGATAGGCAATAGTAGCTTTGACCATTCTGGACTTCTCTAGAAGTCCACATGTCCCACAAACAGTCCTGACCCTAGTCTATGGCACAATATAAAAATCTAGTGATTAACTGTTCATCAGACAGTCCTTAGAAGCCTCCTATGGAGCTGATTCCACAAACAGGTGTTGCCTGAGCAATGGAACAGAGTCCTGGGCATTGTCCCAGGTCCTGAAATATCACCTGCACCACTTGTCATCATGCCTGAAATTCAAACCTTAAGATTGTTTGGCTCTGGGTGACTTCTCATTCTTCAAGAGTCATGTTCTTCAAGTCTCCTGGGAAGGGTAATGTCATAATTCCACTATTACACTGACACACGAAGTAGGAATTGCGTCCTTTTATAACTGTTTGGAAGAGAGAAACTTATTCTCCAGCCATCCTTCCCCACCTTGGGAGAAGCTGTGGTGATCTCTCAGGCTGGTAAGATAGATGCAGTCTGTCATTCACTGGTCTCTGTGCCTTTGCTGAATGGTACAAAGTCTGTAACAATTCCATTTGGCCTGACTTCTCTCTCATTTGGATCAGTCTGGCTTCAACATGGGCACTTCCCCTTCCCATTCCTGTCCTCCGTGTGGTGGGCAAAGTTGGATTGGGCCCTTAAAGCAGAAAGCTCTGCCTCTGCACTTCCCCTGGCAGGGCTGAGGAAGAGTCTATGCAGCAGACTCAATTTTCCAAGGGCAGGTCCTGAGGTCTACACTCAGAGGCAACTTTTGAAAATCCCAGTGGTCACCATTTAGTCCAAATCACATCCTCCGATCCAGCATTACCATTGATGAGACTGATACTTTTTCCTGATTCTTGTTCCTATTTTATTCATTACCCAACTAGGAGGAGGAGGAGATGTGATTAATGATCATTAGTGTAGATACCAGCCCAAGAGAGAAACACCAACATTTGTTTGATTTAAAAAAAAACAACCAAAACTGGCAATGCCTTAAGATGTCACTTGAAGCACGTGTCTCACATTCCCACACTAATAAGCTACACGATTCAGTCAGTAATAGCTTTACAGTAGCTTACCACTTGCTTCCAAGAAGCATAGATCTTCCTGAGGTGGTTTTTCTTCCCAGACTCCTCCATGCTGGTGATTTCAAGTTCTGCCTGTTGGTTACAAACTCACCAACTGACACTTGCCTTCCTGAATCTATTCCCCTCTAAGTATGCTGAGTTGTCCCAGAGAGTCCCCAATGCCCAGAATCTCTCCCACCTCTCCGCAACTATCACCACCAATGCTATACTTACTGAGATTTTGATGATCTTGTCAAAAAGATGCACTTGGGGCCCAATGAAGTCGAAGACAAAGTACTGCAAAACAAAGAGTTCATTCTGTCCATCAACCCCAGGCTTGCACCTAAGAATCCTGTTCTTGGAGTGGATTTAGATCTTTGTCATTCTAACTAACTGCTGCATGAATATACATCATCAATGATTGTCATTTTTTTTTTTTTTTTTTTTTTTTTTGAGACAGGGTTTTGTTCTATCAGCTAGGCTGGAGTGCAGTGGTGCAATATGGCTCACTGCAGCCTCAACCTCCCAGAGCTCAAGTAATCCTCCTGCCTCAGCCTCCCTCCAGTCATCAGCTGGGACTGCAGGCCTATACCACCACACCTGGCTAATTTTTTTATTTTTTTGAAATTTTTGTAGACACAGGGTCTCACTGTGATGCCCAGGCTGGTCTTGAATGAAGCGAATGCCATCAATCACATTCTTGGACAGGGTATGTGTGAGTAATCCTCTAAAATGAACATGAGAAATGGAATTGTTGGATCATAGACGAAGTGCATGTAACTTTTGAATAGATAATATAAATTTGTTTCCCAAATGGGAATTTTATATTCCCACTGGCAGCATATGAAAATAGCCATCTCTCTATAATCTTACCAACCCTTGATAGTGTCCACTCATTTTTTTGGTTATAATTATGAGTGAAAATGGTATTTCAGTATGGTTTTAAATTGGAGTGGACTACTTTTCCCAGGATTTTTCAGTTTCAAACATCCCTGTGAAATTACCAGGATTTACCAGGGAGAGAATACAAAAAAACTATGGACATGAGGATTTTTAATATTAATAACATGATTGAATTTTGGGTTGGAGAAATTATCTAGACCAGCCCCATGTTTTACAGATAAGAAGACTGAAGACTAAAGAATTTGAAAGATGCTACCCAGGTTCCTATTGCTAGTTATTGTTGGGTCTAGGACCAAATCTTACTTCTCTTGACATTATCACACAAGGGGATCAAGTACTAGATACTTCACCATCTGACTCTTGAGTCAAGATCCTCCCAAACTCGAGATTGTATGATTAAAAGATGCAGAAAACTGAAGTGGTGTTTTGTCCCAGTTTGTGTGTTCTGGGAAATGAGGGGGACCAGGAAGGCAGGACTGGTAAGCTGTTTCCTGGATTTTCTTTTATGAGCTGTAGAGTGGAGGAATGGCCCCTTAGAGATGGACACAGCCACAGAAGGAAAGTAGGAACTGACCAAGTGCTGATGGCCTGCTTTCAAAGGGCAAAACAGAAAAAGCAAAATGTAGAAACCGAAAAATGTCATCATACATTATAAGAGATCCACAAAATGGTGGTCCTTAGAGATCAACCAAAGATTCCATTCTGTTCAGTGTCTTCTGTTTAAGAAGACAAGACAATATATACAACATTTCAGGAAATTTCTCATATACATGCTTAAACTTTTTCAGAGTTCTGGTGTTCAAATTTTATGTGGAAAATTCACTTACACAACATTCTTCATTCTCTGAATACGCCAGATGCTGTGGGTTCCTTTGGATGGACAAATGAGTTGTGATATTTATTACCTTCTGGTGGGTTTCATGTTTCAGCCTCAACTACCTCACATAGGCTTCCGAGACCTTCAGGCCAACACATATTCCTCTAGCTGGGAAATATTCCCCAGCTCCAACTAATGGGTTCCTTCAGCATCTGATAAACTTTTGGCTTGAATATTTACGTCAAGAGTTGTAACAAAGGATTTTAGATCAACTTTTGTGTTTCTACATGATTTTCTACTGGTTAAACTTGGGCCCAGTTTAATGTCATTTAGATCCAGGACTTGTATGCATAATTATTATAATTAATAAATCTGTAGAACTTTGCAGTTTTAAAGCATTCTCATATATTATCTCATATTACATCCATGCCAAAAGCTCTTCTAGGGGTAGAGAGTGGAACATAAAGGGAAAATCTACTGACATTTCACTTACAGTCAAAGGCTTAGAGGCAGAAATGATGAAGAGGAAAGGAGTCATTAGCTCCAATGGGATTTGGGTATTTTCTGTTGATTTCATTACCCACGCTCTCCCTGCCTTCCTTTCAAATGACCACTCCCGTTAAGATTTTTTTTTTTTTTTTTTTTGAGACAGCGTCTCGCTCTGTTGCCCAGGCTGGAGTTCAGTGGCACAATCTCGGCTCACTGCAACCTCTGCATCCCAGGTTCAAGCAATTCTCCTGCCTCAGCCTCCTGAGTAGATGGAATTACAGGTGTGTACCACCATGCCCAGCTAATTTTTGTATTTTTAGTAGAGACGGGGTTTCACCATGTTGATCAGGCTGGTCTTGAACTCCTGACCTCGTGATCCGACTGCCTCGGCCTCCCAAAGTGCTGGGATTACAGGTGTGAGCCACTATGTCCGTCCAAGATAACAAGAATTAAGAATGTACTGCATTTTTTGAAATAATTCATTGTGTCAAATTGCTTACAGGTAAGCAAATGCTCCTGTCCTGTGCACTGTTCATTTGAGTATAAATTGTTACCTCTTTGGAAGGCAATTGGCGACATGGAAATTTTAAATGCATATACCTTGTGACCCAGTTATATACTATTATAAGTAGTAGCAAAAGATTAAAAGCATTTCATATTCATTCATGAGAGACTGACTGGTTTAGTATATTATGGTATATCAAGGCAATGAAAAACTCTTCAGCGAGGAAGGCAAAATGGGGATGAGCTGTACCTCCCCACAGGGTTTTATTTTCAAGATACTTTGTTTTGTGAAGGTCCAGAACAGTGTGTATAGAATGCTACCATTTGGGTACAATATTTCCTTGTATTCTGGTACCTGCTTGAAGTATCTCTGGAAGGATACACAAATTGCTAGTGCGAATGAATGCTTCCAGGGAGAGGACTAGGGGATTGAGGATCAAAGATCAGAGGGAAACACATTACTCTATATCATGTTATACTTTTTGTCTCTTTTTTTTTTTTTTTTTTTTTTGAGAAGGAGTCTCGCTCTGTCACCCAGGCTGGAGTGCAGTGGCCAGATCTCAGCTCACTGCAAACTCCGCCTCCCAGGTTTACGCCATTCTCCTGCCTCAGCCTCCTCCCGAGTAGCTGGGACTACAGGCGCCCGCCACCTCGCCCGGCTAGTTTTTTGTATTTTTTTTAGTAGAAACGGGGTTTCACCGTGTTAGCCAGGATGGTCTCGATCTCCTGACCTCGTGATCCACCTGCCTCGGCCCACGTAATATTTTTATTTTAAAAGGAGAATTTAGCATGTATGATATTTAGAAACCTGAGATTTTCCTTTACAATTTCTACACAGCTTAGAAAAATGTAACTTTTACTTTCCAAAGCAGTATGCCTGCTTCAAAAACAATAATTAAGTTTCCAATGTCTCTGCCAGGAAAAAGAATGTGTATCTTCTCCCTAACTCATATTCAATCAATTTATTGGCTATAAACGCAGGGCTTATAATGGATGAAAATGAGCTGATAAGAAAACGTGTGTTGAAAACATAGCAATGAATTTAAAATCAGGAGGAATTCCTTGCCCCTCCTTTCCATGACCTTTTCATGAAAAGCTTTAGGGCACTGTGTTTGTAAGGAGAATCAGTGAGTTTGCCATGGGCTTAACTGGGGGCCTGGGAAGGAGGCAGGAGGGGCACAGCTCTTCTGTTTGACTGAAGGATCCTGCAGAATGGTGGTGAAGAGAATCTTAGTGCAAAGGCTATGGGTGACCTCCATGACTTACTTCATTATAAAATGGGCTGTTGGTTCCTTCCTTCACTGTGCTTTGCTTCTTCTCATCCCCAATCTCAATGGTCACAACTGGGTCAATGTTCTCACCCACCAGCTGGCGAGCCTCGGTGATGGTTATGGCAATCTACAACACAAAGCATTGTGGACACCATTCCAGACATTGCCATCCATGCACACGGGAAGCACTGGGGGAGGCTGGGCAGGAAGAGCCAGTCACTTACTTGATAATTTTGGGATCTGACCTCTCCATCAGTGGATCTTAGTCAACAGTTTTGATCTATTAAAAGAAAGTTTAATATATTTGTTTCATCAAGGAAGAATATCCATATGTCATGATAATATTCTCCCAAGTATTTCTAAGTCCTTTCATTTAATATTATTACATATTCTCTCTACATCTCTGTGGGAGATAAGTATAAGCGGACAAATGACTTGACCTCTGAGTTTTTTCATCCTAAAAATGGGGCTTATAATAGCATTTCTGAGATGATTGCTAGAATTAAATAATATAATACATATAAAGGTTTAACCCAGTACCTGGCAAGAATAAATGTCAGTCCTTTTTATATGATTATCAGTATTTTTTAAAATTTTTAAATGAGAAACTGAGATGCCTCAGCAAATCAGTGGCAGAGCTGGGTCTAAATAAGGAACTTCCAGTCTCCTGCTTGATTCCATACACAGACCACTCTGCCATGTCTAATAGATATAATCATAATTGCTTTTGAAAGAATTGGTAAAGGAAAAAATTGAAAGGAATAACTAAAGATACCATCTCCAAGAGCTTTCACATTCCAGGGGATTTCATTTATCTGGACTGTCACAAGTAATTGAAAACAGATGTGCAACACCTGGGCATTTAGAGATGGATAACAACAGAAAGAGATGAAGAATTCCTGTTGTCATAGAAGCTGAAATCAGTGGGAAATGAACTGAGCTTGAGTTCCTGTTGCATTTTGTCCCCTTGGTTACTAACAATACCGTGTTGCATTTCATTTCATCCCATTTCTGCTGATTATAATTGAGTTCAATAGAGAACAGATTAAGTTAGTAAAAATCTCAGGGCATTGGAGTCAGACTGATCTGAGTTAGAATATTTGTTCTCCCCAATTTTGAACTTTAGTTTTAATTTCTGCAACTGAAAGTAAAAATAAGAATTCTTACCACACAGGGTTACTCTGAGGACTCAAGGAGACAATGCATGTAAGAAAGGGTAAATATCATTTAAATTGGTTCATCAATAAGGTGGCAAATTTGTACTGATTATTTATTATGTGAAAGTCCAGTGCTAGAGTCAGGGGAAAAATGAAAATGAGTAAGCCATCTTCCTGGTCCTTGAGAAGTAACAATCTATCATCCACGGGAGAGAAGACAGAAGTATATTAAAAAAGAACTAGTAGGCAAGTGTAAAATGTGTCATAGGGTAAAGAAAACATGACAGAAGAGCTGTTGAGAAAAAATTCTTGAGGACCAGGGTACACAACAAAGATTTCACTGCAGAGGCTGGATTTGAATTGAGCATTGGTGGGTGGATAGAATTTCAATTGCTGGAGAATGTTCTGACCAAGGAAAAAGAAAAAGACTGTTATTCCTTATTTCTCTTTCTCCTGCCTTCCTCCACTCAATACTATCACCCTGGTGAACTGAATGGGAAGAAATGTCTTGAGTATTAAAAAATGATTGAAATCCCTATTCACAGACTATGGTAGAAGGGTGGTGGCTGTCAGTGTGCAGCAAAGGAAGGAAGGAGATATTGCAGTGAGTAGGTGTGTACACATTTCATGTCTTCTTTTGGGTGTCAACTTCTGAGTTATCACCTTCTCTAATTCCCACTGCCCTCTAACCCATATATATGCACCGTGCCATCCTGTCACAACCCAGAAACAACAACTCAGGATCAGCCACATGGGGAAGCACTAATTTGCTTTATTGATAGTAACAACTTTGAGTGGTAAAGAAAGGGAAGGGCATGAGGAATTATCACAAGTAAGATATTGACATAAACAAATATGGCAGACTGAAAGCATTGTTAGCCCCAGTCACTGGCTTCTCTGTATCCAAACTTGTTGCCCTGTAACTTTTAGTCTCTTCCTACTCTTATGTGGGCTGGGCTAGTAAGTTGTGTTGGTCAACAGAAGGCACCAGAAATGACTTTTGCCAGTTCCAAGCCTATACCTCAAGAGACCTTCTGTATTTCCACTCTCTTAGAACCCTGCCATTGCTAGCATTGGAACAAGTTCAGACCAGCCTGATGGAGGATCTGGTATCATGCAGAGGACAGCCGGTCTCAGCTGAAGCAGTACTAGGCCAGGCTACCACCAGCCAACTCCTAAACTAGTCAGCAGAGCTGCCAAATGACTGCAGAAACATGAGTGATGCATCTGTAACTATCTGGGATCAGCAAAACTATCTAACTAATTCATTAGCAATAATAAATGCTTATTATATTAAGCCATAGATCTAGGGGCTACTTGTTACACATCATTGCTAACTGATACAGCAAAATGCATGCAGAAGGCCAGCTTGTTTTGACTTTTTGTTGGATAGCATAAAAACCACCTTCTGATTTGAGACAGACAAGAAGCTAAGATAATGAGCACCTTGATGAATCAGAGAGCAGGTAAGATACAGCTCCTGGTGTCATTCCTGAACTGTGAGCGACACGAGCAACTTCACTCAGGAGATTTAAGACCAGAAGCTTGTAGAACCATGATCCTGGCCTGATGAAGGCTGAACAGTATCAGCCTTCTATGGCCAGCCCCTCTATGGCCAGCACTGCCATAGAGAAAACTGAGCTGACACAGTCTTCCTGCCTTAGACTTTGCCTGCCTGTAGACAGTGACTATGTCTTACTCTCCTCTCTTCTCCTAGCACCTGCAGAGGTGCTTGGCACATAGGAGATGTTCAGCAAATGTGTGTTGACCACCTGCATCCATACTGTACCTTCTCTTTGGAAGAGCTGAGGGGACAGGAAAGATAGAAGCATCATCATGGACCAAATCTCTTGGTCCTTCCTGGTGAGAAGGCTCCTCCTGTGGTGCTTCAGTGTCACCTTGACTATCTGGAAAAGAAAACAAAGGAAGAAAATCCTGTGAAATTGACACGTGGTGGCAATCGAGCCTCTACCATAAGTAGTACAAGGAAACTAGAAGGCAGACTCTACCAGCATAAAACTTAACATCTTTTTGGCAGAAATGCCAGATACATCCTTCATTTTTCTAAAACTTATGCATCGTCTGTTTCCAAAAAAGAACAGATTTATGTGGCTGGGATTGTGAAAAGAAAAATCAGATTATGAATCTAAAGTGTAAACTAAAAATAAAATCCTAAGAAACCTACCCCCCCCCCCACCCAAGGGGACCCCAGAAAAAACTTAAAAACTGAGTTTCTGGCCGGGTGTGATGGCTCACGCTTGTAATCCCAGCACTTTGGGAAGCTGAGGCAAGTAGATCACCTGAGGACAAGAGTTCAAGACCAGCCTGGCCAACATGGTGAAACCCCATCTCTACTAAAAATACAAAAATTAGCCAGGCATGGTGGCGGATGCCTGTAATTCTAGCTACTTGGGAGGCTAAGGGAGGAGAATCGCTTAAACCCAGAGGGGTGAATGTTGTAGTGAGCTGAGATCACACCACTTCACTCTAGCCTGGGTAAAAGAGCGAAACTCCATCTCAAAAAACAAAAACAAAAAAAAAAAAAAAGAAAAAGAAAAAGAAAAAAAACGCAAAACAAAAACCCTGAGTTTTTGGCAATGATGAGACAGGAGGTCAGGCATACCTCATTATACTTCCTTTTTGTGGTTTAGACACAACAACTGACCAGCATTAATGTTGAAATAGAGATCATAAGACTAACAAAATGGACTCTTTGTGGCAATAAGATACCAATTACAAACAGGACCTAAAGTCATGACAGGCAAAGGTTAAGTCATGCACTCCTACACTTAAAAAAAAGAAAAAAACTCTGCTCTA
Source organism: Rhinopithecus roxellana (assembly GCF_007565055.1). Classification (NCBI taxonomy): domain Eukaryota; kingdom Metazoa; phylum Chordata; class Mammalia; order Primates; family Cercopithecidae; genus Rhinopithecus; species Rhinopithecus roxellana. The sequence goes on from NC_044557.1 coordinate 102,519,071, forward strand.
ACTGCCACAGGTTTTTCTTTTTCTCTAGCAGCTGCACAAGCACCAGCCTCAAGATAAGCAATAAACAACTTACTGCTTGCCCACCACTGACAGACACTGAATGACTGACTCCCAGCCCCTGTTCTACAAGCTATAACTACAGCTTTAATTAGTCAAGAGCCTGACTTCAGTGACTTTCTCCTGATAAAAAGATCACAGACAGGCCAGGCACAGTGGCTCACGCCTGTAATCCCAGCACTTTGGGAGGCCGAGGCAGACAGATCATGAGGTCAAGAGATCGAGATCATCCTGGCCAACATGGTGAAACCCCATCTCTACTAAAATTACAAAAATTAGCTGGGCGTGGTGGTGTGTGCCTGTAGTCCCAGCTACTCAGGAGGCTGAGGCAAAAGAATCGCTTGAACCTGGTAGGTGGAGGTTGCAGTGAGCCCACATTGCACCACTGCCCTCCAGCCTAGGGAGACAGAGGGAGACTCTGAGACTCTGTCTCGAAGAACAAAACAAAACAAAAACCCACAGACCATAGACTGGTTCTGGCTGTTTAAAGAGTCTGCACACTTGAGTGCTTTTGTTTCTTAAAAAGATCTTTTTACGTATAGGGCCTAATTCTAATACATTTAAATATTAAGTCTCCACCCCAAGGTAAATATTGGTCATAGATAACATGCACGTGTGTTTAGTACACATGCATCAAGACCACCTTCATGAATATTCATAGCTCCTCCTGTAACCTGTAAATATTTATATCTGACCAACCCTTTCAGTTTGAATTCCTGTCTTACTCTTCCGTTTCTTGAAGTGTCTGTCTCTGTGCTCTGTGGGAGGCTATACTTCCCAGACCATCAACATGGGCACCTGGCAGGTTGTACCCCTTCATAAAAAATATAAAGTCTACTTTCTAAATTTATAAATTGTATGGTTTAAGGTAACAAAAGACATGTTTCAACTCATGACCTTGCCGCAGTGGAACTTTAGATGCATCATTTATTCTCTGAGCCTCATTAGCAAAATCTGATGTGCATGAGCATCATCTAGGAAGCTGCTAAAATGCAGATTCTGATTCAGTAGGTTTGGGTGTGGCCCAAGATTCTACGTTTCTTTTAATTTTTTTTTTTTTTTTTTTTTTTTTTTTTTTTTTTTTTTGAGACGGAGTCTCGCTCTGTCACCCAAGCTGGAGTGCACTGGCCAGATCTCAGCTCACTGCAAGCTCCGCCTCCTGGGTTCACGCCATTCTCCTGCCTCAGCCTCCCGAGTAGCTGGGACTACAGGCGCCCGCCACCTCGCCCGGCTAGTTTTTTGTATTTTTTAGTAGAGACGGGGTTTCACCGTGTTAGCCAGGATAGTCTCGATCTCCTGACCTTGTGATCCGCCCGCCTCGGCCTCCCAAAGTGCTGGGATTACAGGCTTGAGCCACCGCGCCCGGCCTTTTTTTTTTTTTTTTTTTTGAGACGGAGTCTCGCTCTGTCGCCCAGGCTGGAGTGCAGTGGCGCGATCTCCACTCACTGCAAGCTCCGCCTCCCGGGTTCACGCCATTCTCCTGCCTCAGCCTCCGGAGTAGCTGGGACTACAGGCGCCCGCCACCATGCCCAGCTAATGTTTTATATTTTTAGTAGAGATAGGGCTTCACTGTGTTAGCCAGGATGGTCTCAATCTCCTGACCTCGTGATCCGCCCACCTCGGCCTCCCAAAGTGCTGGGATTACAGGCGTGAGCCACCGCGCCTAGCCCTATTTTAATTTTTTTGGAGACTTCCCAGGCTGGAGCTGGAATGCAGTGGCAAGATCTCAGCTCACTGCAGTTTTGAATTCTTAGGCTCAAGGACCCTCCCACCTCAGCCTCCTGAGTAGCTGGGACTACAGGCACACTCCATCACACCCGGTAAATTTTTTCTTGTTAATATTTTTTTGTAGAGATGAGCGGGTCTCTCTATGTTGCACAGGTTGTCTCAAACTCCTGGGTGCAAGCAAATCTCCCACCTTAGCCTCCCAAAGTGCTGGGATCACAGGCATGAGCTAACATGCCCAGATAAATTCTGCATTTCTAACAGCTAGATGCCAGACGAGGTTACTCCTGCCGTCTGCAGGTCAATTTTGAGTAGCAATGTGTGATATTCTGAAAAGATAGCCAGCCGCCCTAATCTCTGAAGCCTGTAAATGTTACCTTATTTAGAGAAAAGGTCTTTGCTGATGTGATTACATTAAGAGTTTTGAGATGAAGTGATCCAGGTGAACCCTAATTGCAGTCACATGTATCCTTAAGGGAGATTTTGCATAGACAGAAAAAAAAAAAAAAAGGTGGCAATGTGACCATGGAGGCAGAGATTAGACAGATGCTGCCACAACGAGGAGCTAGAATTGGCGACCAACAGATTCTCTGGAAGGCATGAGGCCTGGGATTTTGGCCCAGTGATACTGATTTCCAGCATCTGGCCTCCATAACTGAGAGAACATATATGTCTTCTTCTAAGTTACTGAGTTAGTGGTAGCTTGTGACACACTAGTCTAGGAAGGATCAGTTTCCTAGGAAGCCCTATGAAACAGTACACACGCATTAGGAAACTTAAATGAACAGATAATAAACATATTCCTTAGAATCTTTTCCTCTCCACCCTAGATTCTAATTTAATTCATCTGGAATGTTGCTGGATGTCGAGATTGTTGAAATTCCCCAGGTGATCCTAGATGTACAGCAAAGCCTGAGAACCGCTTCTCAACCAGACTTTCGGCAAAAACGAGAGTAGCTGAGCCTTCCTAATAAACCGAGAGACTCTGCATGATGTGGTTCAAAGACGTGAATCCAAAAGATTTGGGTTCAAATTCCAGTCCTTCCACTTTCTAGTTCTACGATTTGAAGGAGTTACTTCTCTCAGCCCCGTTTTCCTCATTTGTAAAACAAGGCAAGGTTATCATTTACCCCCACAGGTTTGTTAGGAAAATTAAACTATATAAAAGCCCCTAGCTTTATACAGGGTCCATGGTAGACATTCAAGTCTATGGATTCCCAGTTGCATGACTTGAACAAGTCGTCCAGAATTTCTTGGCATTTTTTTTTCCTTGCCCATAAAACAAAAGAATTGGGCAAGAAAAGTGGTTTTAAAATTTGTTAAAGCAACAGAATCCTTTTATAAATGTAACTCGATATGGAACTTCAGCATATAACACAAGCCTGTTTATATCACACTGTTTTATGTTCCATGGAGTGGAATGCGGACAGGGGCTTCCTGCAGACTCCCATAGCCACCACCTTCAGACACTCCTAAAGCCATGGTTCAGAATCCCAGGGATCCAGGGGACTCACCTTTCAAACCCATCCATTTAATACTTTCTAAGGTACCTTCCAGCTTTGATGCATGTTGGTTCTCTGATTTTAAACAGCAAACCACACACAACAGTACTGCATCTGAAGAAACACAGCCATGTCCAGGGAGCTCATGCACATAGACCAGGCCTTGTAGGTGCTCAGTAGCTACAGAGAGGATCTCTGCATGAATGGAAGTCTGCTTTTATTACCCTTTCACTCAGGAAATAAAGACAAGCCCAACACTACAGAGCTGCCAGAAGGAATGCCAGTGCCTGGCTGTGCTCCTTGAAGCAGCAAGATAAAATACCTGCTTCCCTCCTTGACTGTAAGGGCCTTCGGGCTGGGCCTTGCTGTCAAGTTTCAAGTTTCCAGTGAACATTCAAAGACACCTTATATATGCAAGAAAAGGTGCTAGGTTAGATGCTGAGGATGCAGGAATTAGCAAATCACATACACCTCCCTCTGGGGGCATACATTCTGGAGGGTGAGACAGACCTCGAGGTAGAAAGGCAGTCAGCTAAAGCTTCTTCTACAGCATTTATTCACTAATTTACTGAGTTACTACTTTGTTCTCTTCAGTCTCTCACCATGGAGCATCCAGGGTGACCTTATAAAAACCAGACCATGTCACTTTTCTTAAAACCCCTTAATGGCTTTCCACTGCACTTAGAATAAATCTGAAGTCCATGCACAATCTGCAGTTAGAGACCTGCTCCATCTGGTTCTGCCCACGCTTCTGCCCACCTGGCCCTCTCACCCACTTCATGCGCTCTATCCACAAGGCCCCCTGTTCCGTTCCATCTAACCTCACAAGCTCTCTGCTGCTTGGAATTTTTCACAGGCATCCCTCCCCCTGCACTGCTCTCCTCCCTGCCCATCGCCCAGTGGGCTCCCTCTCATCCTTGAAGTTGTAGCTTAAATGTTACCTCCCTGGAGAATTCTTCTCTGACTGCACTGAGAGACTCCCCAGCAGCCCACTGTCTGTTTTGGGTTTTTTTTGTTTTTTTTTAATAGGACTTTTCTCAACTTGCAAAGCCATTAGTTGCCTCAGCCATAGTCCCAATAGGTAACAGATGGTATAATCAGAGTAAGATGATTTGAGGACATTTTACAAAGATGTTTGTGTAGGAATACCACAAAGGGTCTTGTCATCATCTGGGGTTCACAACAGCCAAGCTGTTGCCACTCTTAGGCACCCCACAAAATTAGCAGAGAGAGAGCAGTTACTGGAACCCCGAAGGAAAGGAAGTCTGGTGGGGTCAGCCTCCCTGTGAGGAGCAGTGACCCTCCTGTAGGTGAGGGACAGGGTCACCTGGAGCCTGACCCATGCTCCTCCCTCCCACACCTCCTGCTGGGGCACCCCATTGGCCAGAACCAGCCTGAAGGCAGAGGGTAAGAGATCTGGTCCATGCCCCCACAGAGGACACAGAGCAGCTGGCTAAGGGTGGAGAATAGATCCAGAGGGGCAAATAGAAAAGTCCTGCACAGAGCTGTCCTCGGACCATCCAGTCTTTGCCATTAGATGCCCAGAATTTAGCCCAGGGCTGACACTTAGACATTCCACTAATACATTTTGAATAAATGAGCAAATGGATGATTGTGAGAGGTACCCAATAACTATTTGTTGTGTAACTAATGGCTAGGTTAGGGTAGGGTAAAGAGAATTTTAAGAATTTAAGATGTAACTACGATGCCTCAAAATACACAGACAAAAAAGCAAGAGACTTAGAAAGTTTCCAAACATTTCACCCCAAAGAGCCATAACTTTCCAGGCCAGGTCAAGAAGGCAAGACCAAAGTCTCTGTTCTGTGGGCTTTGTTCCTTCAGTCTCCCACAGGGCTGGCCTCTGCACAGCAGGATGGATGCTGTTTACTTTCTAGGAGGGGCCGGATTCCTCCCTGCCCTGTTTGCTTTGTGGGCTGCAGACTCTAGAATGAGCCACAGGAGCAAACTCTTCTGAAATGCCTGTGGTCAACTGCCCTAGGTATCAGCCAGCTTCTCAGGGAGGGCTCTTAACTGGTGGCCGCCCATGGGGTAGGAAACCCAGGCTCTGATGTAAGACTCACCTGGGATCAGGAGCCAGCTTCTCCACTTACTAGCTGTGTGACTTGGGGCAAACCACTCGCCTTCTCTGAACCTCTGTTATAAAATGGGGGCAACAGAATCTACTTTTCAGAGTCATGAATGATATATGTTAAGAAAAAGCAGCAGAGACCTATTAACTATGTCATAAATACTAGTTTTCATAAGGTCCTAGAGGGAAAGGACTATGCCTTATTCAACCTTGTGTCACAGGGCCTACCACAGTGTTATAGTTTCAAAGACACCAGGAATAACCCCAAAGTCTTTTCCACCCACTCCCTGGTAGTTTCATTGAATCAATAGGGACTTTTAAGCTTTAAGCCTTGTCCCCACTGAAAATACAATGTCCCTCATTTTCTATCCAAGGCTCTTAATCATTATCAATACCTGTGTGTAAATGAGTTTCCATACTTTTCTACCATAAGGATAGGTTCTACCTGAGGGCAAGGAGTGAAGTTGTTACAACATATGGCTACAGGACATCTGCAGTAGATGGCAGTGCAGCAGGCCCCCCAGGAGACAAGAGGGGTGAAGATTAACGAGACCCACGGTACAATTTTGATTTAGGAATGGTCTAGAAAACTAGCCTTGAGCTGGTTTTTAATCAAGGCTATGTAGCAGAAGTCTCCAGAGGACCACCCCATCTGTCCACTTGGAAACCATTGATCCAATTTGATTCAATAGACACTGAAGATCTACCCAATGCTGGGCCTGGCCTCTACTGATGCAGTTCACGCTGTAACTCAAGACTTTGCCCTTTTGGAGAAGGAAGTAGCCCATTCTAAGAGCAGAAAGTGAGATAACCTGGATTTACATCCCAACGCTGTTGCTTCCTGGCTGTGTACCTCCCATGCTCAGGGCCGGCCGGCTTCATGGATATGCAGTCTGTGCAGCCATACGGGACCCCAAGCTCAGAAGAACCTCATTGCACTTGGCTTAAGCTCTGCTGTCACCATCTTGACACTTTTAATAACTTCTTAACAACCACTGTGCATTTTTATTTTTCACTGGGCCTTGCAAATTCTGCAGCGTCTCTTCCACACATTATTTACTCTCTCTGCATCTCTGTAAACTCATTTGTAAAACCAAGGTGACAATACCTACTGGGAAGATGGTGGAAGGATTCAATGAGATGATGTGTGTGAAGCCTCCCCCACAGTAGCTGTGATCCTCTTATTTTCAAAATCCTGCTTGATCCTCCCCACAGCTGTGTGAGATCAGCCCAGCAACCCACATCATGACATTAGACAAAGGAGAAGCTGAGACTCAGAGCCACCCGTCCTAGGTCACAGGACAAATAAGAACAGAAACAGAGTTTGAACCCTGCTGCTGCTTTCTCACGGGGACCCCTTCCATCCCCACTCACCTGTTTGGCCCAGATGACCAAGGGCCTTGGGGGTTATCTTAGGCCCACACCTGGGACTGGCAAGACCTAAAGGGTCAGGGGGCAGCATACTCACACTCCCCCTCACTCCCATTGAGAGGGAAATGCATTTTCAGCCAAGCAGGGGTCCACTCTGTGACACTCTCAGGCCCCAGTGGTCAGCGCCCCACCCCCAGCCTCACCTTTCGCAGCCTTGTTGGCTAGGATTAACCCCTTCTCTGCCTTATTTCTCTTCTTCTTCAGCTTCAGCCCAAACATCACCTTTCTGAAAGAAGAAAAAAAGAAACAATAATAAAAAGTTTGAGTCATTCAGGCGTGTTAGGAGAAGTTAGACACATAAACGCACTGAGCTTCATGAAGCCCATCAGCCTCCTCATCCTCCCAGGATGGAGGCAAAAGACAAGTGTCAGGGGCACCCAACAAGCTCTCCAGAGAGCTCTCCTTTTGCAGAAACCACAAAAATCCCCCCCCGAATTGGAATCGTGAGGTCCATCTGGAATTGCATGTAGGGGAGGCAAACTGAATACTAATAGCACTAGCTGACATTTCTGTTTCTCCTGGCTCACCAGGCACTCTGCTAGGCATTAAAAAGCAGTCACATTGTTTAATCACCACAGCAAACCTCTCCTGCCCATCTTGCAGATGAGGAGCCAAGGCCCAGAGAGGCCAGGCAATGTTTCTAAGGTCACACAGTTCTGAACATCAGAGCTACCACTGGATCCCAGGCCTGCCTGATTTTAAAGTCCAGGGTCTAACCACTGGGCAGCTGCAGCCTGTCTGTTCGCTTCAGCAGAGTGAACACTGTCACCAGACCTGGGCTCTCGAGACCAAGGTCAAGAAGGCCTGGAACTTGCTGAGGTCCCACCATAAGCGCACAGCTCGGCTGACACATGGCACATGCCCAAAATGTCCCCTGCTATTATTATCATTAGCCATGAGCAGGAAGCCATTTCTAAGCCTCCTTCTCTCCACCCTCCACCTGCCCCCAGATGGAGTCTTGCTCTGTTGCCCAGGCTGGAGCACAGTGGTGCGATCACTGCAGCTCACTGCAACCTCTACCTCCTGGGTCCAAGCAATCCTCTTTCCTCAGCCTCTCAAGTAGCTGGGATTACAGGGGCCCACCACCATGCCTATAGGCCTCCTTCTCATCACAGGAAACTCCCGAGTCCATGGTCTCTGACAGACAAGAGCATTCCTAATGCTCTGCCAGCCTCCCACAGAAGCCCTTTCTAAGCTAGGGAACTGCTGAGAACAGGGCTCTGGGACACAGATGGATGAAACTGGGCTGGAGGAAAGTCCTGGCCGTGACGCAGGCAGACTGGCCAGCCTTGGAGAGAGGAGGGGAAGGAACAAGGAAGTGAACATTTGGAGGCAAAGGGAGGAGATGGCAGCAAAGGCTCAAACCCCATTCAGTGAACATCTGTGGGCCTGGAACGTGAAAGGCAGTGGAACAATCACAGTCTCCCATTTTGCTTATATGTTTAGGACTTAGGATGTGTGGAGTGCAGTGGTTAAGATCAGCCTCCACAGTTGGACTGCCTAGATTCTAATCCCAGCACTACCTCTGCAACTTTCAACAAGTCACTTAGTCTCTCTAACCTTCAGAGTCCTCAGGTGTGAAATGAGATAATAAATGGAAAGCATTTAGCACAGTACCTGGAACATACTATCTGCTCAATAAACCTTCATTATTCTTATTATCCTAAGGGTAGGATTAAGACCAGTGAGTGGAAGGCACTAGGAGATAGATGTTCACTCAACTCTTTCACTTATTCTATTCACTTATTTGCTCACTTATTCTGTGTATGTCCTGCTTTAATTCAGATAAGCAATTAAGGAGCCCCCACATCAGTGCTGTCTGAACAGTGGAGTGACTACTTTGGGAGGAAATGAGGTTCCCATTACTGGAGGTGTGCAAGCAGAAGTCTGAACACCACTGTTAAATGATGTTGTAGAGAAGACAAGCATCAGAAGGGGGGACTGGCCTAGGGGAATTCAGGGGTCCTTTGAGACCATGAGATACGTTAGGACGGAAAGAATGGACTCTGAAAGCACCCAGATGTGGACAGGACCCCGAACTCCTTGGGCAAGACAAGTACCTGCCTGAGCCTCAGTTTCCTCCTGTGTATAATGGAAATAACTGCTCTACAGGATTGTTGTGAGAATAAAATGAGGTAACGTAGCAAAGCACCTAAGACAGCATCTGGGATACAGAAAGTGCTAAATAAGTGCCCTTGTTGGAGGGAGCATTTTCCCCTTTGATCTGCCATCATCCTCTGATGAGAACATCATCCTACGTCTCCCAGCAATCTCTGGAGAACATACAGAAGGACGACTTCCAATAACAGTTTTCACTATTCTGTTTTCAAGGGATGCTTCCCAAGCCAGGGACCTAAAGCCAGTACCTTCCCAACTCTGAATCGGCATTTGTGGTCCCCAGGTGCACCCTGCCATGAGCAGTTCAAAGACGCAGAATCTCACGTTCCTGGGAACCTGGCCAATGGGCTCTGGAGGCTGCTTGAAGAAGCTAAATGACTTCCATCCGTAAATAGGGAGTTGCTAATAATAAAAGACAGTATCTGCCAAGGGAGACATAAGGTTCCTTTCGGGAGCTGACATCCTCGTCTTGGGTGGCCTCAGCCTTCTGAGCTCTCCTGTAGGGAAGCCAGTGCCTGAGGCATTGGGGCATGGCTGAAGATGCTGTCATGGGCCAGGGAAAAGGAAGAGATGTCCCACCTCATAAAGACAGGCACCCCTGCCCTTCTGAAGCCAAGAGCTCTGGACCCTGCTGCCCATTAGAGTCACCTAAGGTAGTTTACAAAAGTACTGATGTCTCGAACCACCTTCAGAGATTTTTAATTACTCTAGGGCAGACCCAGTGTTGAGAAGCAGTGGTCTAGGCACAGCTCAGGACTCCTGAAGGAAAAAGTCAAACAAACTTCCAGGAATGCCCAAAGGATTTACAACCAGCGTGGCCCTCTTGGGTGGGCTGATGTTAGTATCACAAACACACAAGGTTGTTTGCCTGAAACTGTGAGTCAGTCATCAAGGGCACACCCAGCATGACTCCCAGCGTGAAAAGGTTTCTTGATGAAAATTGATTTCTTCTCCACAGCCTTGTGTCGTCAAGCAGTAAGAGGAGGCATGGCTCACCAGCCCAGAACGATGGTGCCACTGGCAGATCGGGCGGTAGAAAATGAACCCGTTACACAGGGCTCAGTTCGGGCACCTGCCTGAATTCATTGTTAGAATTTGGGGTTGGATACGTAACTCAGATGCATATTTCTTCCCATGTGACACAAGGACATTTCTTACCCAATTCACAGGGTGATATTAAAATAGAAAACAATGTTTGTCAAGTGTAAAGCATGCTACAAAGTGTCACAATATTGATAACAAGGAAATGTGCGTTTAAACTTTTTTTTTGTTTTGTTTTTCTTTTTTTTTTTCTTTTTCTTTTTTATTTTTTCTTTTTATTTTTTTTTTTAATTATACTTTAAGTTCTAGGGTACATGTGCATAACGTGCAGGTTTGTTACATATGTATACTTATGCCATGTTGGTGTGCTGCACCCATCAACTCGTCAGCACCCATCAATTCATCATTTATATCATGTCTAACTCCCCAATGCAATCCCTCCCTCCTCCCCCCTCCCCATGATAGGCCCCAGTGTGTGATGTTCCCCTTCCCGAGTCCAAGTGATCTCATTGTTCAGTTCCCACCTATGAGTGAGAACATGCGGTGTTTGGTTTTCTCTTCTTGTGATAGTTTGCTAAGAATGATGGTTTCCAGCTGCATCCATGTCCCTACAAAGGACGCAAACTCATCCTTTTTTATGGCTGCATAGTATTCCATGGTGTATATGTGCCACATTTTCTTAATCCAGTCTGTCACAGATGGACATTTGGGTTGATTCCAAGTCTTTGCTATTGTGAATAGTGCCGCAATAAACATACGTGTGCATGTGTCTTTGTAGAATAATTTATAATCCTTTGGGTATATACCCAGTAGTGGGGTGGCTGGGTCATATGGTACATCTAGTTCTAGATCCTTGAGGAATTGCCATACTGTTTTCCATAATGGTTGAACTAGTTTACAATCCCACCAACAGTGTAAAAGTGTTCCTATTTCTCCACATCCTCTCCAACACCTGTTGTTTCCTGACTTTTGAATGATTGCCATTCTAACTGGTGTGAGATGGTATCTCATTGTGGTTTTGATTTGCATTTCTCTGATGGCCAGTGATGATGAGCATTTTTTCATGTGTCTGTTGGCTGTATGAATGTCTTCTTTTGAGAAATGTCTGTTCATATCCTTTCCCCACTTTTTGATGGGGTTGTTTTTTTCTTGTATATTTGTTTGAGTTCTTTGTAGATTCTGGATATTAGCCCTTTGTCAGATGAGTAGGTTGCAAAAATTTTCTCCCATTCTGTAGGTTGCCTGTTCACTCTGATGATAGTTTCTTTTGCTGTGCAAAAGCTCTTTAGTTTAATTAGATCCCATTTGTCAATTTTGGCTTTTGTTGCCATTGCTTTTGGTGTTTTAGACATGAAGTCCTTGCCCATGCCTATGTCCTGAATGGTACTGCCTAGATTTTCTTCTAGGGTTTTTATGGTATTAGGTCTAACATTTAAGTCTCTAATCCATCTTGAATTAAACTTCGTATAAGGGGTAAGGAAAGGATCCAGTTTCAGCTTTCTACTTATGGCTAGCCAATTTTCCCAGCACCATTTATTAAATAGGGAATCCTTTCCCCATTTCTTGTTTCTCTCAGGTTTGTCAAAGATCAGATGGCTGTAGATGTGTGGTATTATTTCTGAGGACTCTGTTCTGTTCCATTGGTCTATATCTCTGTTTTGGTACCAGTACCATGCTGTTTTGGTTACTGTAGCCTTGTAGTATAGTTTGAAGTCAGGTAGCGTGACGCCTCCAGCTTTGTCCTTTTGACTTAGGATTGTCTTGGCAATGCGGGCTCTTTTTTGGTTCCATATGAACTTTAAAGCAGTTTTTTCCAATTCTGTGAAGAAACTCATTGGTAGCTTGATGGGGATGGCATTGAATCTATAAATAACCTTGGGCAGTATGGCCATTTTCACGATATTGATTCTTCCTATCCATGAGCATGGTATGTTCTTCCATTTGTTTGTGTCCTCTTTGATTTCACTGAGCAGTGGTTTGTAGTTCTCCTTGAAGAGGTCCTTTACATCCCTTGTAAGCTGGATTCCTAGGTATTTGATTCTCTTTGAAGCAATTGTGAATGGAAGTTCATTCCTGATTTGGCTCTCTGCTTGTCTGTTACTGGTGTATAAGAATGCTTGTGATCTTTGCACATTAATTTTGTATCCTGAGACTTTGCTGAAGTTGCTTATCAGCTTAAGGAGATTTTGGGCTGAGACAATGGGGTTTTCTAAATATACAATCATGTCATCTGCAAACAGGGACAATTTGACTTCTTCTTTTCCTAACTGGATACCCTTGATTTCTTTCTCTTGCCTGATTGCCCTAGCCAGAACTTCCAACACTATGTTGAATAGGAGTGGTGAGAGAGGGCATCCCTGTCTTGTGCCAGTTTTCAAAGGGAATTTTTCCAGTTTTTGCCCATTCAGTATGATAATGCTGTGGGTTTGTCATAAATAGCTCTTACTATTTTGAGGTACGTTCCATCAATACCGAATTTATTGAGCGTTTTTAGCATGAAGGGCTGTTGAATTTTGTCAAAAGCCTTTTCTGCATCTATTGAGATAATCATGTGGTTCTTGTCTTTGGTTCTGTTAATATGCTGGATTACGTTTATTGATTTGCAAATGTTGAACCAGCCTTGCATCCCAGGGATGAAGCCCACTTGATCATGGTGGATAAGCTTTTTGATGTGCTGCTGAATCCGGTTTGCCAGTATTTTATTGAGGATTTTTGCATCGATGTTCATCAGGGATATTGGTCTAAAATTCTCTTTTTTGTTGTTGTGTCTCTGCCAGGCTTTGGTATCAGGATGATGTTGGCCTCATAAAATGAGTTAGGGAGGATTCCCTCTTTTTCAATTGATTGGAATAGTTTCAGAAGGAATGGTACCAGCTCCTCCTTGTACCTCTGGTAGAATTCAGCTGTGAATCCATCTGGTCCTGGACTTTTTTTGGTGGGTAGGCTATTAATTATTGCCTCAATTTCAGAGCCTGCTATTGGTCTATTTAGGGATTCAACTTCTTCCTGGTTTAGTCTTGGAAGAGTGTAAGTGTCCAGGAAATTATCCATTTCTTCTAGATTTTCTAGTTGATTTGCATAGAGGCGTTTATAGTATTCTCTGATGGTTGTTTGTATTTCTGTGGGGTCAGTGGTGATATCCCCTTTATCATTTTTTATTGCATCTATTTGATTCTTCTCTCTTTTCTTCTTTATTAGTCTTGCTAGCGGTCTGTCAATTTTGTTGATCTTTTCAAAAAACCAACTCCTGGATTCATTGATATTTTGGAGGGTTTTTTGTGTCTCTATCTCCTTCAGTTCTGCTCTGATCTTAGTTATTTCTTGCCTTCTGCTAGCTTTTGAATGTGTTTGCTCTTGCCTCTCTAGTTATTTTAATTGTGATGTTAGAGTGTCAATTTTAGATCTTTCCTGCTTTCTCTTGTGGGCATTTAGTGCTATAAATTTCCCTCTACACACTGCTTTAAATGTGTCCCAGAGATTCTGGTATGTTGTATCTTTGTTCTCATTGGTTTCAAAGAACATCTTTATTTCTGCCTTCATTTCGTTATGTACCCAGTAGTCATTCAGGAGCAGGTTGTTCAGTTTCCATGTAGTTGAGCGGTTTTGATTGAGTTTCTTAGTCCTGAGTTCTAGTTTGATTGCACTGTGGTCTGAGAGACAGTTTGTTATAATTTCTGTTCTTTACATTTGCTGAGGAGTGCTTTACTTCCAATTATGTGGTCAATTTTGGAATAAGTGCGATGTGGTGCTGAGAAGAATGTATATTCTGTTGATTTGGGGTGGAGAGTTCTATAGACGTCTATTAGGTCTGCTTGGTGCAGAGATGAGTTCAATTCCTGGATATCCTTGTTAACTTTCTGTCTCGTTGATCTGTCTAATGTTGACAGTGGAGTGTTGAAGTCTCCCATTATTATTGTATGGGAGTCTAAGTCTCTTTGTAAGTCTCTAAGGACTTGCTTTATGAATCTGGGTGCTCCTGTATTGGGTGCAGATATATTTAGGAGAGTTAGCTCTTCCTGTTGAATTGATCCCTTTACCATTATGTAATGGCCTTCTTTGTCTCTTTTGATCTTTGATGGTTTAAAGTCTGTTTCATCAGAGACTAGGATTGCAACCCCTGCTTTTTTTTGTTCTCCATTTGCTTGGTAGATCTTCCTCCATCCCTTTATTTTGAGCCTATGTATGTCTCTGCATTTGAGATGGGTCTCCTGAATTACAGCAGACTGATGGGTCTTGACTCTTTATCCAGTTTGCCAGTCTGTGTCTTTTAATTGGAGCATTTAGTCCATTAACATTTAAGGTTAATATTGTTATGTGTGAACTTGATCCTGTCATTATGATATTAACTGGTTATTTTGCTCGTTTGTTGATGCAGTTTCTTCCTAGCCTCGATGGTCTTTACATTTTGGCATGTTTTTGCAATGGCTGGTACCGGTTGTTCCTTTCCATGTTTAGGGCTTCCTTCAGGGTCTCTTGTAAGGCAGGCCTGGTGGTGACAAAATCTCTAAGCATTTGCTTATCTGTAAAGGATTTTATTTCTCCTTCACTTATGAAACTTAGTTTGGCTGGATATGAAATTCTGGGTTTAAAATTCTTTTCTTTAAGAACGTTGAATATTGGCCCCCACTCTCTTCTGGCTTGTAGAGTTTCTGCCGAGAGATCTGCTGTTAGTCTGATGGGCTTCCCTTTGTGGGTAACCCGACCTTTCTCTCTGGCTGCCCTTAAGATTTTTTCCTTCATTTCGACTTTGGTGAATCTGGCAATTATGTGTCTTGGAGTTGCTCTTCTGGAGGAGTATCTTTGTGGCATTCTCTGTATTTCCTGAATTTGAATGTTGGCCTGCCCTACTAGGTTGGGGAAGTTCTCCTGGATGATATCCTGAAGAGTGTTTTCCAACTTGGTTCCATTTTCCCCCTCACTTTCAGGCACCCCAATCAGACGTAGATTTGGTCTTTTTACATAATCCCATACTTCTTGCAGGCTTTGTTCATTTCTTTTTCTTTTTTCTTTTGGTTTCTCTTCTCGCTTCATTTCATTCATTTGATCCTCAATCGCTGATACTCTTTCTTCCAGTTGATCGAGTCGGTTACTGAAGCTTGTGCATTTGTCACGTATTTCTCGTGTCATGGTTTTCATCTCTGTCATTTCGTTTATGATCTTCTCTGCATTAATTAGTCTAGCTGTCAATTCTTCCACTCTTTTTTCAAGATTTTTAGTTTCTTTGTGCTGGGTACGTAATTCCTCCTTTAGCTCTGAGAAGTTTGATGGACTGAAGCCTTCTTCTCTCATCTCGTCAAAGTCATTCTCTGACCAGCTTTGATCCATTGCTGGTGATGGGCTGCGCTCCTTTGCAGGGGGAGATGTGCTCTTATTTTTTGAATTTCCAGCTTTTCTGCTCTGCTTTTTCCCCATCTTTGTGGTTTTATCTGTCTCTGGTCTTTGATGATGGTGACGTACTGATGGGGTTTTGGTATAGGTGTCCTTCCTGTTTGATAGTTTTCCTTCTGACAGTCAGAAGGACTGTCTGTTGGTCTGTTGGAGATTGCTTGAGGTCCACTCCAGACCCTGTTTGCCTGGGTATCAGCAGCAGAGGTTGCCGAAGATAGAATATTGCTGAACAGCAAGTGTACCTGTCTGATTCTTCCTTTGGAAGCTTCCTCTCAGGGGTGTATTCCACCCTGTGAGGTGTGGGGTGTCAGACTGCCCCTAGTGGGGGATGTCTCCCAGCTAGGCTACTCAGGGGTCAGGGACCCACCTGAGCAGACAGTCTGTCCGATCTCAGATCTCAACCTCCGCATTGGGAGATCCACGACTCCCCCCAAAGCTGTCAGACAGAGTCGTTCGCGTCTGCACCAGCCCCCGCTGCTTCCCCTGTTGGTCTTCAGCTGTGTGCTGTCCCCAGAGGTGGAGACTACAGAGACAGGCAGGCTTCCTTGAGCTGCTGTGAGCTCCACCCAGTTCGAGCTTCCCAGCGGCTTTGTTTACCTACTTAAGCCTCAGCAATGGCAGGCGCCCCTCCCCCAGCCTCGCTGCTGCCTTGCGGATAGATCGCGGCAGACTGCTGTGTTAGCAGTGAGGGAGGCTCCATGGGCGTGGGACCCTCCCGGCCAGGTGTGGGATATATTCTCCTGGTGTGCCTGTTTGCTTAAAGCGCAGTATTGGGGTGGGAGTTACCCAATTTTCCAGGTGTTGTGTGTCTCAGTTCCCCTGGCTAGGAAAATGGATTCTCTTCCCCCTTGCGCTTCCAGGTGAGGCGATGCCTCGCCCTGCTTCAGCTCTCGCTGGTCAGGCTGCAGCAGCTGACCAGCACCAATTGTCCGGCACTCCCTAGTGAGATGACCCCAGTACCTCAGTTGAAAATGCAGAAATCACCGGTCTTCTGTGTCGCTCACGCTGGGAGTTGGAGACTGGAGCTGTTCCTATTCGGCCATCTTGCTCCCCCACTGTTTTTGTTTTTTGAGACACAGTCTCGCTCTGTCGCCCAGCCTGGAGTGCAGTGGCGTGACCTCAGCTCACTGCAAGCTCCATCTCCCAGGTTCACACCATCCTCCTGCCTCAGTCTCCTGAGTAGCTAGGACTACAGGCACACACCGCCACGCCCGGCTAATTTTTTGTATTTTTAGTAGAGACGGGGTTTCACTGTGTTACCTAGGATGGTCTCAATCTCCTGACCTTGTGATCTGCCCACCTAGGCCTCCGAGTTTAAAATATTTTTACATCTGTATAAAGCACTCGCTATGTGCCAGGAACATCATTTTACACACATTGTCTCCTAGGATCTCCACAGCATTCCACGAGGAAGATGATATTATTATGCTTTCTGACAAATGAGGGGCTTTCAGGGGTTTCCAGACAATGTATTGGGATCAATCAATACCTCAAATCAGGAAGACTTACCTGGTAAGTCACTAAGGCAGCTGCCACCACATCCCTGACCTCCTCTACTCTAGAGAATTCCAGCATGAGAACCCTCCCACTTCACAAAAAGTTTGGGGCTTTCTGGTTTAGGAACATAGTATCTTCCCAGGGTCATCCCCAAGAAAAGGCAAGAGGTACACAGGAACCCCCATACCAACCTGGTCTCCTCAGGGTGAAAGCTACTGCGACTCCGATATCTGTATCCAAACAATAAGAGCATTAAATGAGATATGTGTTAGATTTGCTCAGCACGTTCAGGTGGCATCACTCAGTGTTCAACCTTAGGGCCTGCACTGCAGGGAGGCAGCCAGCCTGGCACAAGAAAGGGGGACTGGACTGCTTGAGTGTGGGTCTCATGCAGGTCATTTTCTAACTATGTCACTGGAGCTGGCCCTGGGACCTCTCTGAGCTCCAGGCAATTCGTTCCTCTTGTTCAGGAAGTGGCCATAAGGTTAGTTCTGCTTTTTCTCACTGGGATGTTACACACATGACCTTATTGATCCCTCATGCTGAATTATTAAAAACTCTACACGTAGCTAATTTAATGTCATGTCCATGGCTCAGCAGAGCCAGGATTAGAAAATTGCTTTGCAGCCAGAATTGCCATGTGTTCTCCCACTTGTGTCACCAGATTCCCCTTCTGCAATCACCTTCTCCACCTTCACTGCAGAATGGAGGCAGCTCAGGCCAAATGGCCAAACACTAAGTTACTTGTGTCAACAGCATGCCCAGTACTGGCCCATGCTGCTCTCTTCTCTACCTAAGAGGACTCAGGATGCAGGTTACCCATGCACCTCACCTTCCAAACCCAAAACCATAATACCCAGTATGGGGTGGGGGGTGGGGAGGACTTTAGCTGAGAATTTATTTATATGAAATCATTACAAACTTTAAAAACTATATTTATATATTTGATGAATTCTTTTCATCCAAAGAATAAATTTGTATATAATGAGGTCTATCTTAAAAACAAAACAAAATCACAAAATTTTTCCACCATTCAAAGGTTATCTAAAGAGCCTTTAGGTAAAGTCCCAGTAGCCTGCTGGGAAATACCTTCTTGAGGATGCTCTATCTGGGTCCCCATCTTTCTAAGACTGGGATATATTCATTAACGGCAAACCACTACACATAGAAGTGGTTGTGTTGCAGAATTCAATAGAAATTGTCAAAATATAAACCCATGTGACACCCTGCCTTGCCATGCCTCTGTAAGTTCTGTCTCTCCATGATCTTCTTATCAAAACTTACTTATTCAATGTTCTATTTCATTAAGGCAATGATACCCCAACTTTGGCTACACATCTAATCCATATGTGGGTAGCTTTCTAAAACTGCCCCACACTTGACCAGATCCCATCCCCAAGAGTATGATTTCACTGGTCAGTGATGGGACCAAGGCTCAGTGGTTCTTAAGCTCCCCTGGTGATTCTAATGTGCAACAGGTTTACAAACCCTTGTGGTTAAGTAGACAGTACCGATGAGCTATCCTCTCAAAGAGAACCCTAAAGGAAATTTAAAAGAATTTCTTAACCAAAAGGAATGATTAAATGTATTAAATTCAGAACCTTTAGCAGATACATTTGGCTACACTGCACTTTATAATCCACCTCGACTTCCTTTCCACTCAACCTCAACCCCTACAATTAGCCCACAAAATTGGCTACCTTCTCTACTTACACACAGGATTAGTTCAGCCTTGGAAGAACAGAATGCTCAGGTTCAGGAGAAAAAGAACAATCCTCTTCTGGATCAAAATGTCTCAAGCAAGGCTAATGGCCTGAATGGATGGGCCCTGGCTCCCAGTCTCATGGGAAGCAGTTCATTCTTGCCTAATGTGTTTTGAAATCCTTTATCTTGTGATAGTAGGTGGATGTTTCTGTGTTAGCCCCTCATTTTGTACATTATAGTCTCCTCAACCATTATAATGAGCTTCAAATATCACAACTCAACAGTGATTGAGAATCTTAATATTTCACCTGCAAGAGTCAGCTGAGTCTAAGAAATACACCTCCAAGGATGCTAATTCATTCCTCTTCCTGTGGCTTCTCTGAACCAAGAATGACTCAGGAATAATTCAGAGCCACACTGTGTAAAGCCCATCCCCGTAAAGCCAGCCTCTCGTAGCCCTTCAGAGAAATTTGCAAAGTGTTCAAGGGCAAAATGGCAAGAGAGCAAGGCTGTAGGACTGCCCCAGGAAAATGGAGGCCTTCTTGCATGCTTCCTGCCCATGCTGGGGCATGCCAACAATGCCCACGATAGAAAGAATCCTCCAAGGGTTGGGGGATGTTTTTCAGCCTGGGGTCACTGGCCTCCATCTTCTGCTCCTCGCCCTCTACAGCTAAGCATCAGCACATCACACGTGATGGGGCTGTTTAAAGTGCGAGGAAAATAGAAAAACAAATACTGGCAAGTCAACAATGCAGTACAGATAGGACTACTAGATGCCCCCACTGCAGCCTAAAACTTCCTCTTGCCTGGGCCCCTAAAATGGTTCATCTTTCCTATTCCATCTTCTTTATATCCAGATGAATTAAAGCCCTGCTCTCCACTCTCCTAAACATCAAGATATCAACCTTAAAGCCAAAAATAGACTACAGACCACTTCTCAGCACTTGGAATAAGCAGATCTTTCTCTGAATCTTCAAGCTCCCATCTTTTCTAGGCTTTCTGCTTTTTCTTCACTCCCTAAACCTTCTTCCTCCCATATATTGCTTGATTATCTTTTGGTGGAATTATTAGAGTTCAGCATTACGTTTACATTCCTCACTTGGGAAGGGCTAAGGTCCAAAGCTCTTATTCCCATGTAGTCTTTCTTCCTTTGGGTCTACCTGCCCACAGAACATTTGTATTCTACTTTCTGCTCTGCTGTGCAAGTGGAAGTAACTACTGAGCAGGGCTTCTCCTCCCTGCAGCTGAGCGGGCAAGTCCATCTGATTCAGACGGAAGCATTTGAAAATCAATCTGGACTCTAGTCCAAGCAGCTTCCTCAAATTGAGCTTCACCAGCAATTGAGGTAATATTTTTATCCCTATTGGATGTCTGGGTTTCTTTCTCAATTGGTTTTGAATGTCTAGGGTAAAGAGAAGGGTATGGTTATAACCTCAAGAACACCAATACACTGACTCATAACAGATTTTATTACAAATGGGAATCATTAAACTTCCTAAACTTACTAAGAGAGGATCTATGAAATTCCTCTGAACCTCATTTTTTTTTTTTTTTTTTTGATGCTGTGGACATTAGAAATAGGAGAATGGGTACTCTGTTAAACTAAATTAAACTACTACCTTTGCTGCAGGATTGTCAGAGCCTTGTGCACTGTGACTCTCCAAGAGGGTGCTGTTGTATTCAGACTTTTCCAAATGGATTTGAGCACCACAACTTTATCATTAAATATCTATTAATATCTTCAAGAACACTACTTGGGAGTGCAGAGAAGGAGAGTCCTGACAACTTTCAGTGTTCTTTTATCTTTTGAAGGCTTTCCTGAGATGAGCAATGATCAAGTAAGAATGACTGGGGACATGGAGGAACTCAGGACATCTCTCCCATGCGTTCCCTCCTCTGTGTTCACAAGGCTCCTGGTGCTAGTTCAGACTTCAGTGGACTTTCTGCTTCTGTTCTCTCCCTCCTGAAACCTACTCTCTATTCCATGGCCATCTTTGCAAATCAGAGGAACAGAGAATTTTCTGAATCTCACAAACAATATTTACAAAAGTCCTTGAGTCAGTATCATACCAACAGCTATAATATCATATCATATCATATCATATCATATCATATCATATATCAGTACACAATGTAAGTTGTCCTCTGATATTAAAAAAAAGGAGACAGGATGCCTGCTACTTCCCTTCTATTTAACATTGCACTGGAGGCCCCGAGCAACTCAATAGTGTCTGTCTAGTTGAATTAGTAACTGAATTTAGCAGGATACCTGGAAACAAAGTCAATATTATCCTGCAGAACTTCCCAACCTAGCAAGGCAGGCCAACACTGGAATTCAGGAAATACAGAGAACACCACAAAGATACTCCTCGAGAAGAGCAACTCCAAGACACATAATTGTCAGATTCACCAAAGTTGAAATGAAGGAAAAACTGTTAAGGGCAGCCAGAGAGAAAGGTCGGGTTACCCACAAAGGGAAGCCCATCAGACTAGCAGCAGATCTCTTGGAAGAAACTCTACAAGCCAGAAGAGAGTGGGGGCCAATATTCGACATTCTTAAAGAAAAGAATTTTCAACCCAGAATTTCATATCCAGCCAAACTAAGTTTCATAAGTGAAGGAGAAATAAAATCCTTTACAGACAAGCAAATGCTGAGAGATTTTGTCACCACCAGGTCTGCCCTATAAGAGTTCCTGAAGGGAGCACTAAACATGGAAAGGAACAACCAGTACCAGCCACTGCAAAAACATGCCAAAATGTAAAGACCATCGATGCTAGGAAGAAACTGCATCAACTAACGAGCAAAATAACCAACTAACATCATAATGACAGGATCAAATTCACACATAACAATATTAACCTTAAGTGTAAATAGGCTAAATGCTCAAATTAAAAGACACAGACTGGCAAATTGGATAAAGAGTCAAGACCCATCAGTGTGCTGAATTCAGGAGACCCATCTCACATGCAGAGACATACATAGGCTCAAAATAAAGGGATGGAGGAAGATCTACCAAGCAAATGGAGAACAAAAAAAAGCAGGGGTTGCAATCCTAGTCTCTGATGAAACAGACTTTAAACCATCAAAGATCAAAAGAGACAAAGAAGGCCATTACATAATGGTAAAGGGATCAATTCAACAGGAAGAGCTAACTCTCCTAAATATATCTGCACCCAATACAGGAGCACCCAGATTCATAAAGCAAGTCCTTAGAGACTTACAAAGAGACTTAGACTCCCATACAATAATAATGGGAGACTTCAACACTCCACTGTCAACATTAGACAGATCAACGAGACAGAAAGTTAACAAGGATATCCAGGAATTGAACTCAACTCTGCACCAAGCGGACCTAATAGACATATATAGAACTCTCCACCCCAAATCAACAGAATATACATTCTTCTCAGCACCACATCACACTTATTCCATAACTGACTACATAGTTGGAAGTAAAGCACTCCTCAGCAAATGTACAAGAACAGAAATTATAACAAACTGTCTCTCAGACCACAGTACAATCAAACTAGAACTCAGGACCAAGAAACTCAATCAAAACCGTTCAACTACATGGAAACTGAACAACCTGCTCCTGAATGACTACTGGATACATAACAAAATGAAGACAGAAATAAAGATGTTCTTTGAAACCAATGAGAACAAAGATACAACATACCAGAATCTCTGGGACACATTTAAAGCAGTGTGTAGAGGGAAATTTATAGCACTAAATGCCCACAAGAGAAAGCAGGAAAGATCTAAAATTGCCACCCTAACATCACAATTAAAAGAACTAGAGAAGCAAGAGCAAACACATTCAAAAGCTAGCAGAAGGCAAGAAATAACTAAGATCAGAGCAGAACTGAAGGAGATAGAGACACAAAAAACCCTCCAAAAAAATCAGTGAATCCAGGAGCTGGTTTTTTGAAAAGATCAACAAAATTGATAGACTGCTAGCAAGACTAATAAAGAAGAAAAGAGAGAAGGATCAAATAGACACAATAAAATATGATAAAGGGGATATCACCACCGATCCCACAGAAATACAAACTATCATGAGAGAATACTATAAACACCTCTACGCAAATAAACTAGAAAACCTAGAAGAAATGGATAAATTCCTGGACACGTACACCCTCCCAAGACTAAACCAGGAAGAAGTTGAATCCCTGAATAGACCAATCATGAGGCAATAATTACTAGCCTACTAACCAAAAAAATTCCAGGACCAGGCAGATTCACAGCTGAATTCTACCAGAGGTACAAGGAGGAACTGGTACCATTCCTTCTGAAACTATTCCAATGGATAGAAAAAGCGGGAATCCTCCCTAACTCATTTTATGAGGCCAGCATCATCCTGATACCAAAGCCTGGCAGAGACACAACAACAAAAAAAGAAAATTTTAGACCAATATCCCTGATGAACATCAATGCAAAAATCCTCAATAAAATACTGGCAAACCGAATCCAGCAGCACATCAAAAAGCTTATCCACCATGATCAAGCGGGCTTCATCCCTGGGATGCAAGGCTAGTTCAACATACACAAATCAATAAACGTAATCCAGCACATGAACAGAACCAAAGACAAAAACCACATGATTATCTCAATATATGCAGAAAAGGCCTTCGACAAAATTCAACAGCCTTTCATGCTAAAGACTCTCAATAAATTAGGTATTAATGGGACATATCTCAAAATAATAAGAGCTATTTAGGGCAAACTCACAGCCAATATCATACTGAATGGGCAAAAACTGGAAGCATTCCCTTTGAAAACTGGCACAAGACTGGGATGCCCTCTCTCACCACTCCTATTCAACATAGTGTTGGAAGTTCTGGCCAGGGCAATCAGGCAGGAGAAAGAAATAAAGGGTATTCAATTCAGAAAAGAGGAAGTCAAATTGTCCCTGTTTGCAGATGACATGATTGTATATTTAGAAAACCCCATTGTCTCAGTACAAAATCTCCTTAAGCTGATAAGCAACTTCAGCAAAGTCTCAGGATACAAAATTAATGTGCAAAAATCACAAGCATTCTTATACACCAGTAACAGACAAGCAGAGAGCCAAATCATGAATGAACTTCCATTCATAATTGCTTCAAACAGAATAAAATACCTAGGAATCCAACTTAAAAGGGATGTGAAGGACCTCTTGAAGGAGAACTACAAACCACTGCTCAACGAAATAAAAGAGAACACAAAACAAATGGAAGAACATTCCATGTCCATGGATAGGAAGAATCAATATTGTGAAAATGGCCATACTGCCCAAGGTAATGTATAGATTCAACGCCATCCCCATCAAGCTACCAATGATTTTTTTCACAGAATTGGAAAAAACTGCTTTAAAGTTCATATGGAACCAAAAAAGAGGTCACATTGCCAAGACAATCCTGAGTCAAAAGAACAAAGCTGGAGGCATCATGCTACCTGACTTCAAACCATACTACAAGGCTACGGTAACCAAAACAGCATGGTACTGGTACCAAAACAGAGATACAGACCAATGGAACAGAACAGAGCCCTCAGAAATAATACCACACATCTACAACCATCTGATCTTTGACAAACCTGACAAAAACAAGAAATGGGGAAAGGATTCCTTATTTAATACATGGTGCTGGGAAAACTGGCTAGCCATAGGTAGAAAGCTGAAACTGGATCCCTTCCTTACACCTTATACCAAAATTAATTCAAGATGGATTAAAGACTTACATGTTAGACCTAAAACCATAAAAAAACCTAGAAGAAAACCTAGGCAATGCCATTCAGGACATAGGCATGGGCAAGGACTTCGTATCTAAAACACCAAAAGCAATGGCAACAAAAGCCAAAATTGACAAATGGGATCTAATTAAACTAAAGAGCTTCTGCACAGCAAAAGAAGGAAACTACCATCAGAGTGAACAGGCAACCTACAGAATGGGAGAAAAATTTTGCAATCTACTCATCTGACAAAGGGCTAATATCCAGAATCTACAAAGAACTCAAACAAATTTACAAGAAAAAAACAACCCCATCAAAAAGTGGGTGAAGGATATGAACAGACATTCTCAAAAGAAGACATTTATGCAGCCAACAGACACATGAAAAAAGGCTCATCATCACTAGTCATCAGAGAAAAGAAATCAAAACCACAATGAGATACCATCTCACACCAGTTAGAGTGGCAATCATTCAAAAGTCAGGAAACAACAGGTGCTGGAGAGGATGTGGAGAAATAGGAACACTTTTACACTGTTGGTGGGACTGTAAACTAGTTCAACCATTGTGGAAGACAGTGTGGTGATTCCTCAAGGATCTAGAACTAGAAATACCATTTGATCCAGCCATTCCATTACTAGGTATATACCCAAAGGATTATAAATCATGCTGCTATAAAGACACATGCACACATATGTTTATTGTGGCAAATTCACAATAGCAAAGACTTGGGACCAACCCAAATGTCCATCAATGATAGACTGGATTAAGAAAATGTGGCACATATACACCATAGAATACTATGCAGCCATAAAAAAAGATGAGTTAATGTCCTTTGTAGGGACATGGATGAAGCTGGAAACCATCCTTCTCAGCAAACTATCGCAAGGATAAAAAAAACAAACACCGCATGTTCTCACTCATGGGTGGGAATTGAACAATGAGAACACTTGGACACAGGAAGGGGAACATCACACACCAGGGCCTGTCATGGGGTGGGGGGTGGGGGGAGGGATAGCATTAGGAGATATAACTAATGTAAACGATGAGTTAATGGGTGCAGCACACCAACATGGCACATGTATACATATGCAACAAACCTGCACGTTGTGCACATGTACCCTAGAACTTAAAGTATAATAATAAAAAAAGTCAATTGTACCTCTTCATACCAAAAACAAAGAATCGTAAATCAAAATTGGAAATAAAAGATTTTATAATAGCATCAAAAATTCAAAAACTCAGGAATAAGTCTAAGAAATACAAATAAGACCTATACTCTGGAAATTACAAAATAAGATGAATGAATGAATATTCTATGCTTGTAGATTGGAAACTGCAATGTTAGAAAGAGGTCAAACTTCCCCAGTTTGATTTGGAGATTATTTACTATATTTGCTTTGTAAAAATTTTCAATTCATACCCTTAGGATTTGTGAGTATGGCTTTTTATGTTTATATGTTATGCTTCAAGATTTAATTTTTAAAAAGAATAGATTTTTCAGACTGAAAGCCCTGACTTTGAGAATCAGTTCAGCCACATGCTAATTATGCAACCTTGAGTAAATCCTTAACCTCGCTGTTGCTCAGTTTCTTCATCTGTAAAATGGAGGATGAGTTATGTCTCTCTTATAGGACAATCAAGGATATCAAATGAGATAATAGAGACAACATACTGTTTGTAAACACCAAAGTGTTACATCCTACACATGTTAAATAAATTTAAAAACCAACTCAACCTACCGTGAATGTCTCTTAGGGTTCTCCACACTATAGCCTCAGTTCACCAACGCAGCACTTGACCTTCAAACCCTGTACTCTAGTCTGATGGACAGCTCCTCCTAAACTCATCACACTCTCTTATCCATGAACCATTGCTCACCGTAGGCCTTCCATTGAAGGCGACTTCGCCGATCTCTACCTAGCAACACCCAAATCTTTCTCCTAGGCCCAGCTCATCTGCCTCCTTTGATGTGATATGTTCTCCAGTTTTGCAGTGGAGCAACAAGTCACTCATTCCTCTGGACTCCACTAGCACTCTGTTCTTATCTCTATTATATACTTATCACGTGGATCATTACAGTTACTTGAAAAAACATCCTTCTCCTTTATTAGATGCTGAGCTTTTGAAGGCAACAATCATGCCTAGTTTACATATGTACCCTCAGTATCTAGCACCATGCCTGGCACATAGCAAGGCTCAATGAATATTGGATTATGGATAGATGAATGGACAGATGGAGTCTACAGATAGAAAGCTCCGCAAGAATTCAATGGAAGTTCTTTGGTCCTATTTAAAAGTGTATCATATAACAAGAAAAGAGTTAAAATCATTCCAAGTCTGAGAACACAGGCAGAAGATAATAATCCTAATATTAATCTTGGAGCTGGGGAGCAAAAGGAAATTGTTCACTCTAGGGCCTGAAAATCAATTTGTACTCTGTTAATAGAGCAGCAACTCTGGCTGTCACACAGCCTCAATCTCCACCCATTTTTTAAAATCACTTCCTTTTCTAATGCGTCCTCCTTTTTCTTTCTCTTCATCATACCTACCCCCCACCTTTTTTTTTTTTTTTTTTTTTGAGACTGAGTCCTGCTCTGTCACCCATGCCGAAGTGCAGTGGTGGGATCTTGGCTCACTGCAACCTCCACCTCCAAGGTTCAAGCAATTCTCCCGCCTCAGCCTCCCAAGTAGCTAGGACTACAGGCGCATGCCACCACACCGGCTAATTTTTTGTAATTTTAGTAGAGATGGGGTTTCAACACATTAACCAGGATGGTCTCTATCTCCTGACCTGGTGATCCGCCCACCTTGGCCTCCCAAAGTGCTGGGATTACAGGCATAAGTCACTGCACCCAGCCCCTAAATACCTTTTATTGGTTGGCTATTTCTCTACAATCAGTCCCTTATGGTCATTCAAAAAAAAGTACACGGAGCCTTGTTGCATTCCAAGCACTGCACTAGGCCCTGCCATTTTGGTCAAGAAGAGATGAAAGAATAAAGTCATTTCCATGTCTGTCTTTGTGCAGAATGACTACAGAAAAAAGGTTGAGTTCAAGTGGGAGTTGGAAAACATTCAGTTGTTTGAATTGGGAAGGATTATAATAATGAAGTCCAGGTGCCTCCACCAAGGGTTCAGACGTAGGAGGAAGAGAGGGAAGACTGAGTATGTAACCAGGTGGCCCAATGTGGCTACCACCACTCCTCTCATACCTGAGGGGCTCCATTTTTATGTTTTACATATTAAGGAGTTTGAATAATATGTGAATAAACTTAAGTTTGAAAGTTTGAAAACCACCAATCAAAACCAACCTGTTCAGCCCGGGCACCATGGCTCACACCTGTAATCCCAGCACATTGGGAGGCCAAAGCAGAAAGATGGCTTCAGGTCAGGAGTTCCAGACCAGCCTGGCCAACATGGCGAAACCCTGTCTCTACTAAAAATACAAAAAAATTTAGCTGAGTCTGGTGGTGTATGCCTATAATCCCAGCTAATGAGGAGGCTGAGGCAGGAGAATCACTTGAACCCAGGAGACAGAGGTTGCAGTGAGCCAAGATCGCCCCACTGCATTCCAGCTTGTGCGACAAAGTGAGACTCCATCTCAAAAACAAACAAACAAAACAAACTAACTAACCTGTTCATTAAACAGATAGCAAAATTGAGGTCCAGTCCAGAGAAAAGAAAGCACCAGTTCAAGGTCATAAAATCTGTTTATTGGAAAAGCTAGTACTTCTGGACGTTCACTTATCCTGTTCACTTATCTTAGGAATGCTAAGACCTTAGCAAGCATCAACCCCCCTACAACGCTTCCTCTCTAAACCTAGGCCAGGTGACCTGTGATAACAGATACGCTTTGAATCCCATTCAGTCAAAAATTGACTTTTTTTTCCAACAGAGTTTTACTTCAGAACTCCTATATATTACATAAAATGTTCCAAGGGGTTAAAAGTGATAGACTAATTATTTTTCTGTATATACTAAAGATGTATGAAAGGCAGTTCATATCTGTTAAAAGCAAAAGCAGTTCAATGTTGAAAATGAATGACTATGTTATTTCAAATATGACCTGCAAAGGATCTGACTTTCTTTGCATGTTTGAGTTCTTTAATAACTTCTATAACCAAGAGGAGGAAAAATTTACTTCACTCAAGGTGATTAGTTCCAAGAATAAAAACTTTAATTAGCACAGTCAAATGAAGCTCTCTAAATCAGTTAAAACTTGCAATATAATGAGGCAACTCAATGCAATTGCTCACAAACAGCTTCCAAGCATCCATACCTCAGACATGACTTTTAAAAAGTCTCCACCAGAAATTTATTGCTTCAGTTTTCGTTGATGTCCTGCATAGAAAAAGATAAACCTGAAGGCTCATCTGTCAACCCATGCAATCAAACATAACTTTGAAGGCATTTTGGAGAGGCTTTATAAAACAACTTATCTTCAGTGAGCCTTTTGTGTGAGATTTACAGGGCCCCGACAACAACAGAATCCCATCAAACCTTCTCTTCCTCTCTGCACCAAGGCTCTGCTCAGGTTCTTTATTAATTACTTTTGCAGAAGCTGAAGTTGGAGCCTCTTGAACAGGGGGAGGAGCT
Organism: Rhinopithecus roxellana; assembly: GCF_007565055.1. Lineage (NCBI taxonomy): Eukaryota > Metazoa > Chordata > Mammalia > Primates > Cercopithecidae > Rhinopithecus > Rhinopithecus roxellana. The sequence goes on from NC_044557.1 coordinate 102,547,927, forward strand.
CAGTCCTGTCAACTTCTCCAGGAGTCACTATCCTTGGAATTTCCACCTCAGCTCAGGGTCAAGGTGTATTGATTCCCAAACACACAGGAGCTTCCCAGTCCAGTCCTCTCAGTCTCAACTTGGAAACAGGAAAGGAGGTCTAAAGTCATGCCTGGTCTCAGGCCTTGAACTCAGGGAACACAATAAAGATTTGCTACTGAAGATGATAAACTCACCAACTGCACAAACAATGAGGAAAGCTTCATTGATCCCCAATCTATGATGGGAGCAAAATCAGAAATGGAGAAATCCATATATTGAACTTACACATAAACGTGATGCAACACTTTCCGTACCTGCTTAAAAGCTCAGCTTACAGAGAGACATGTGTCACACATGTAAAACAAGGAGAAGGATGGAGCCAAGACCCTGAGTAGATAAATTGTGCCTACAGGTCCTATTCATACAACGCTTTACACTCCTCCAAGCACTTTGCCATATATGGAACTCTAGCAGTATTTTCATAGCATACTGGGTAAGACACAGGCCCAGGTCTGGTTACCCTCTACCTCATATAGTGTGTGTGACCCAGAGCAAAATGGATAACTTCTCTATGCTTGTACTTCCTCATCTGTAAGATGGGTATCAAATAGTACCCACCTCATAGAGTGCTAAGGATCGAGAGTGTGTGTGTGTGTGTGTGTGTGTGTGTGTGTGTGTGTGTATCACTTAGCTCCTGGCATATGAAAGAAAATAGTTACTATTCTTATTTGAAGACAAGAAAACAGTCTCTGAGAGGTTAGACAACTTGCTCAAAGTTACCCAGTTATGAATTGGCCAAGCTGAGGGCAGAGCTGGGTCTTCTTGTTATTGACTGAATGCTTCTCCATCTATACCACACTGGGATTGAGCCAATATACAGTTGTTCATTATATATTTGATAATAGAATGGATGACTATGTGTGTTAAATATATATTAAATATATAATATATATAATAAGATGAATATATTTGTTAAATATATCTAACTAATATATTCATTCATTTTATTATCATTATTCAAGTTGCTCTGGGACAGTCATCATAGCTACCATTCACTGAACATGTAGAATGAGCCATGCATTGGGCTAAAGGCTCTATATACCTTTTTTTCCACTTAATCCTTCCATCAGCCATCTGAATGGAGCGTTTAATCTCTTTTTCAGATAAGGAAATTGTAGTCTAAAAGGTTAAGTAAACTGCCTAAGGTCTCAAGGCTTCAGTGAAACCATGACCTGTCAGATCTCTCTTCTGTGTTACCTCCCAGATATCAATCACAGCCACCATTTTTCAAGCACCTAGTCAGAGTAGGGTACCACCCAATCCCCACTTGCCAAATGCAGAACATCTCACCTCGGGGAGGTTGGGGAACTTGCCTAGAGCCACACAGCAGTCTGACACCCAAGCCCAGCCTCTTTGCCCTCTGTCTGCACCCTCACCCATGATGGCCCAGGTTTCTAAGGACAAGCAGAAGAGGGGCATCTCCGAGGGCTTCCAGAAGCCCAGGCTGCAGCAAAGGGTGTGGACAGAGTTCAGTAATGAGAAACAGAGCAACAGACCTCACCTCGACCAGCAAGGCTCCTGACTGTGCCCAGAAGCACTCATACTCACCAGCTTCCTGGACCACAGGAGGTGGGCCCAGCAGGAAGGGCAGCAGCCAGCACTGTCCTGGAAGAAGGAAAGCTCCCCTTGGGAATTCAGTGGTTCAGTGGAGCACAGCAGGTTACCTCCCAGAAAACACCCTTTCCGTGTGTGTGCTCCTGCCGCTCCCTATCTCTGTTTGAAATTGAGTGCCCTCTGTTCGGGTTGGCTGCCAGAACCCGACTCTGCTCAGCAAACACAGAAGCTCAGAGCAGATCTTGAGAGGAGGGGCCGCTAATAGGTTTTATTTCAAGTCAGGTGCAGGTAATTATAGGTCGATTAAGACTCAAAGAAACCCTAGCTCCAGACAGTGTCAATGCCCTGGGTCCAGCCACCATCCAGACATACTTGGATTTTCAATCATGTTCACCACCCCCTGCTCATGATTTTATGGTTCATTTCACTACCATGGTTAACATTTATTGAACGCTTTACTTCTGGCAAGTTCCAGCTACCTTTACAAGTGTTATCCTCTACAAGCTCCACAATAGCCTTCAAAGGCAGTATTGTTATTGTACCCAATGTACAGATGGCAAAACTGAGCCACAGAGAGATTGGCAAGTGCTGGGATTTGGACTGAGGCCACCTGGCCCAGAATCCTGTGCTCTCCAGCCCTCTAGTCTGCTGCCTCCACTCTGTGGCACATCTTTGGGACCTCTATTCTGAGGCTATTTCAAAAAGGTAAAGCTTACCAGCGAGACAAATGAATAAAATAAGTCATTTGGATGGGTCAGATACCTCTGAAATCACCACCTGTAGTGAACTGAATGGTGGTTCCCCTAAAGATATATCCACATGCTGAAACCTGTGAATGTGTCCATCTTTGCAAAAAGAATCTTTGCAGATATAATTAAGGATCTTGAGAAGAGACTCTCCTGGATTACCTGGTGAACCCTACATCCAATGACAAGCGTCCTTTTAAGATACATAAAAGGAGAAATCACACAGAGAGGAAGACACTGTGAAGATGGAGGCAGAGATTGGAGTGATGCAGCCACAAGACAAGGAACAAAGGAGCCACCAGAAGCTGGAAGAGCCAAGGAAGGATTCTCCCCCATGGTCTTCATGATCCTGCCAACACTTTTGACTTCAGACTTCTGACCTCCAGAACTGTGAGAGGATGATGCTGTTTGAAGCAGCTATGTTTGTGGCACATGGCCAAGGCAGTCCCAGGAAAGGAATACGCTGCCCCCTGTCCATTCCTCTAGCAATTCTTTATGGTGTCATGGAAAAGGAAATGCTGGGCGCTCTCCATTGTGCACCTTTGTGTTTTAGGTATAGTGTTGGTACAAGAAGAGGACCTAGCGGTGAGGGCTGAGAGGCCACCCCTGTGGGTTGGCAATTGTGTGGGAGCCTCTAAAGTGCAGAGAACTGAGGTAGGAGGCAGCATGCATTGTGGGGAGGGTTTGGGGAGAAGGTTCTGCAGGTGCAGACTAAGCAGTTAAATAGTAGCTCCCGAGGCAGCCTCATCAACATCCCCCACTGAGCTGCCATTCTCCACTCCATAGGTATCATAAAGAGACACACAAAGGGCTGGGCGCAGTGGCTCACGCCTGTAATCCCAGCACCTTGGGAAGCCGAGACGGGCGGATCACGAGGTCAGGAGATCGAGACCATCCTGGCTAACACGGTGAAACCCCGTCTCTACTAAAAACTACAAAAAACTAGCCGGGCGAGGTGGCGGGCGCCTGTAGTCCCAGCTACTCGGGAGGCTGAGGCAGGAGAATGCTGTAAACCCAGGAGGCGGAGCTTGCAGTGAACTGAGATCCGGCCACTGCACTCCAGCCTGGGCGAAAGAGCGAGACTCCATCTCAAAAAAAAAAAAAAAAAAAAAAGACACACAAAGGAAGGGGCCTGGGCTCAGGGGTTCACAGACAGAGTGGGTTCCCTAGTGCATCCCTTCCTGCATTTTCCATCATGATATAGTTGATTCCACTCAGAATCAAAGATGGTCAGAGTCGTTGAATTCCAACCTCATATGTTACCACTGGGGGAAGTGATTATTTAAAAGATGAGGCGGTCCAAGGGTACACAGCTGATCATGGCACTGCAAGAGCTGGAACCCCTAATCCAGTACCCATTCAAGGTAGCCAAGCCTCCTTCCCTTGCCTGCTGTTCTTTAAATTCTTCACAAAAACAAGATCCCATGGCAACTTTTATCAGAGCTCAATAACCCCACGGGGTCCAAAAGCTTTCCAAAGTTCAAATCCCTCTTCCCAGAATTTAAGTTTATTTCTCCCTTTATTTTTGTGCAGAATTATATCCTTACCATGATGCTACTGTGTGTGATCCAGATACAGTACACATATCAACAGAAATCATCTGGCTACACAGTAGACATTTAATAAAAAGGATCATTGATGGCACAGCACAGGGAAATACCAAGTGGACAACCTTGTAGCCTAATCTCTCTGCTACATCTCCTACTGCATCCCTGTGGTTTGCTCTGTTCTGGCCACACCACCTTCCTTCAGTGACTTGACTGGAACATGCTCCCTCCCTCCAGATCTCTGCACATGCTCCTCTCTGCTAGAATCCAAATGCCCCTCACATACCTCTTTCTCTGGTTAACACTGTCCCATCCTTCATGGGCCACTTAACATCACATTCTCAGAAAAGTCTTCCCTGATCTCCATGCTTTCCCCATCAGACTAAGCAGGTCCCCTGGCTCGATCTAAGCTCCCCAGGTTCCCAGAGCTTTTTCCTTTTATCACTCATCATAGTTTGTAATTTTATTTATGTGATTTTTTTTCCATTACTATTCACTTTCATTATTAGACAAAAGGTTTCATTTGGGCTTAAGTTGGTGTGCCCTTATCACCCCAGCAGCCAGCATGTAGTAGACATATGTAATTCATTCCTAGGTTCACTCTGCAAACATTTATTGAACAAAACACCAAGCTGGTACAAATAAACGTACAAAAAGAAACAGACAAAACTACCACCCATCAGGAGATTAGAGCCAAACAGAAGAGCTACAGTCAACACTTTGAGAATTACCCCATTACAAATCCCCTCCATGTCTTTCCTTTCCCTCTTTCCCAGTGCTTGTGCCTTAAACATTTAAGGCACCTGACTAGGATATTCCCAAAACTGAGAAAGGATGAGTTGGTAAAACTCAAAGCAATCAATGCAAACAGCTCTGGAAAATAAACTTCGGAGGTAGTGGGTGATGCCCTACAAGTATCTAGGATAAAGTTTGGGAATTTTCTTTACAATTCAATTAACATCAGAATTATTTTAGACATGCAAAAAAGAGATCATATTACAAAGCAAAAAGATGTGAAACTCTGACCGGGCGCAGTGTCTTATGCCTGTAATCCCAGCACTTTGGGAGGCCGAGGTAGGTGGTTCGCTTGAGGCCAGGAGTTCAAGACCAGCCTGGCCAACATGGCAAAACTCGTCTGTACTGAAAATACAAAAATTAGCCAGGCGTGGTGGCACGTGCCTGTAGTCCCAGCTACTCAGAAGGCTGAGGCAGGAAAACTATTTGAACCTGGGAGGCGGAGGTTGCAGTAAGCTGAGATCACGCTGCTGGACTCCAACCTGGGAGACAGAGCGAGACTCTGTCTCCAAAAAAACAAAAATGTTGTGAAACTCTTTCCCTAGCCCTCTTCCCTCTGCCAGGAATAATACGCTTACCATGAACTGCTACACAGGATCCAGATACAAGGGCAGATGATACCAACAGAAATCCCCCACCACCCTCCCCCATGCTCTGCCTCCTGCCAGAAGGAATGCATTTCAGTGTCTACAATTGTTATCCCACGTACAGCCTTAGTCACAGAGTGTTTCCTTGCAGAATTCACAACAGTTGTTATTGTAATTTAACAAACATTTGATGAGTGCCTATTAGATGCCTAGCACTGTGGTTGGCCTGTGGGAAATCCAGGGCAATGATGAATAAGACAATGCCTTTGGGTCAAGAGCACAATGCCATGCTAGCAGCTGATACACTTGAAAAGTCTTCAGCCACCCCATAATAGTCCTCTGTGTTTCTGGAATGCTTTATAAGTTGCAAAGAGCTTTCATTTGTAGCTATGTGAGGAAGAAAGGACAGGTCCCCCATTTGACACAGTAACTGTTTAGGTTCCAGAAGCCTTGAGTGACTTATTCTAACAAGGGGTACAACTGGAAATAGGGGTGGTCATGAAAATACGCTGCTCAATCTCCAACTACAAGGAGCACACACTGACTGACAGCTCCAGCTGCTGAGTCTTCCTGCCGGTCACTGCATTACACTGAGTCCGTGCATCCTATGGGCTAAGCACAGCAAGCAAACTAACTCAAGTCCCTTCCTGCAAGACATGGGACTCCTCTAATGGGTGACTTGGGACACAAGACTCTCCAATGACCTGGAGGAAACTTTCTTAGAAGATTCTTCCTATGCAATTTTCCTTCCTTCCTCCTCTGTCACAGGTGTCAGACCCACAAAGCCTAAAGGCCCTGCTTGCTTCTCCTGCTCCTTCCCCTTTATGCTCCCCAAATAAATCTCCAGCACTCCAGCAATGTCATCTTGGAACCTGCTTTTTGGAGGACCTAACAGCACTCTAATTCAGATCTTGGGATTCACAAATAGACCTTTCACTAATAAGGAGGCTCCATTTTGAATTGCATTTTGAAAACACTGGGGTAAACCTGGTTTCCTAGGACTTCTTAGACTCAACAATATGTAATAAAATTCATCAAAAATACAAAAGTACCACAGAATGTCATGGCTCCCAAACTGAATGGACAAGATGTTTTATTTAGCTCGCCCCAGTGGAGACTGGAACATTGGTTTTTCAGAGACCACAATTTGAGAAATGCTGAGCCCCACCTTCCAGCAAGTACAAACCTATGCTTCTCTTGGCATCGCTAAAAAGCCTCAAAACTAAGGGTTTGATATCTTCTTTCCGTGCTATGCTCAGATGAATGTGCAATGCAATGGCTGAAAAGCAGGCACAAAAAGCAAGTGACTCAGGCAACCCTCGAACAGTGTACTCTTCCCTTGAAGAATAGAAAAGTAATTATCCTTTACATTAAAGCTTTGTTCCTATTTTTAGAAAATGTGATACTTTTGGATATTTGAAATAGGTGTCATCTCAAGAGTCAGGTAAAGGCCGGGCACCATGGCTCACACCTGTAATCCCAGCATTTTGGGAGGTCAAGGCAGGTGGATAGCTTGAGCTCAGGCGTTTGAGGCCAGCCTGGGCAAGAGGGTGACACCCCATCTCTACTAAAAACACAGAAAATTAGCTGGGTGTGGTGGTGGGCACCTGCAGTCCCAGCTACTCAGGAGGCTGAGGCACAAGAATTGTGTAAACCCAGGAGGTGGCGGTTGCAGTGAGCCAAGATCGCACCACTGCACCACTGCACTCGAGCCTGGGCAAGAGAGAGAAACTATCAGAAAAAAAAAAAAAAAAAAAAAAAAAAAAGTTCTTTAATAGTTAAGACCCTTGTATCAGGATCACCATTTTAACCGACAATGGTCAGGTAAAAGGAGGAGTGAGAGAATAGATTGGGTCTGATCTCTGACCTAGGTATCTAATAAATACAAGCTTTTATCAATTGTCAGTGGCTCCCTAGAGAACTGGTTCAGAAAGTTTTGAAGCTGGGATAGATTATTTGTGTCTGCTATGGGCAAGATAAAAAAGAACAGTGGTGTGTGTATTTGCTGACTCAACTGAATATCCCCTGGAGTGTGACTTTTGACAGCTTGAATGCTACATATCCGCTTGTTGTATTAATAGTCACCCTCTGAACAACTGGAGGACCAGAAAATGCCAGGTGGTTGTGTCCAAGTAAATGAAATGTTGCAGTACCCTTAATTTGCCTTAGAAAATTCAGCACTGTTAACAAAAAAAAAAAAGGCTGCAATTATCTTTTATCTAAAAATGTCAATGTACTTTCTAAACTCTGAGAGCAACGTCTTAATTAACTCAGCAGATAATATCAAGGACGTTGAAAATCGGGTAAAAAAGTAGGACACCACACCATCGGGGAGGAACCAGCTGCGCTGCATACCATCCCCAGGATTTAGCCTTCTCGTTGAACTTGTCCCCTGAGCAATGTGGTCTATCTTCTGGTTCTATGCTTGAAACAATGGGTTGGGGGATTCAGAGCAATTTCAAAGTGTATGGACCATTCACTTAGGCTGTTGGCATTCCTCCTACAGTAATATCAGATCCCATCGGACTGAGAGGTTATTTTTCTTCCCATCCTAATACGCAGGCTTATTCACTCCTTTCCACACCCTCAGCTAACATTGCACAGCTATTTGAGAACCCCTTGCCAAGTGAAATGCAAACCATCTAGAAGTTCCCAAACCTAGGAAATGCTTTGGAAAAACATTTTCCGATTTGATTTGGGTTTTTTTTTTTTTTTTTTTTTTTTGCATTAGCCAGTTCACAGGATTTTAAACTCATCACTTTCTCTACTTTCCTTCTATTGGCCCCTTTCCTGTGCATTCCCATCTCTACAGACATGACAGCACCAAAAATCAAAATTAGTGCAAGGCAAACATAATCTTATAGTTGGTCTGTTGCTCTCATCATATTGCTCATGAAGCAGAGTAAAAATCACCGGATAAAATCATTTAACTTGTGGTTTTAAATACCACATGCTTTCTGTCTTCCATCACCATGGATACCGCCAGGAGGTGTGCTGAGCAGGTGTTCAGGAGCCTGCACTTCTCTGAACCCATGCGTCTCCCGATCACCAGCAGGGTCAGCACCCAGAAGCCTCTCACAGACAGCAGTGACTATCCTATGATACATTTTAGGCACTTCAGTGATGGATAAGTCCCGTCAACAACCTGCTGTTTTTGCCAAAGTTCAGAGAGGTATTTGCCAGTGTTGAATTTGCACTTTGATTCCCACATTCCTAGTTTTGTAAACATTTTAATCAGCAGAGGTTAGACACTTTAGTTCAATTCCTCTCTTAAAATGAACATGGAATATGTTATTATCCCAGAAACTAAGGAAGTGCTCAAAAACTCTTAGAGAAATGTCAAAAGAACATAGCCAAACTGAAGGGGCTCCCTCTGGCAAAATGAGGCAATTTGAATATCAAGATAAATAATAAGAGTGGATAACACGTTAAATAGATAATCCATAAGCTCGTACTGATAATAAAAAGGGAAAGGCGTTGGAAAGGAGAGGAGAGGAGAAATATCTTTTTTACATGGAGGAAATAGTAGAAAAAAAACTGAAGCCACCATTTTACAGTCCTTACAGTGATCATTAATTAGCTAAGAATCACCAACGAAGGCTGTGTTAGTCCTTTCTATAAGGAACTACCCGAGACTGCATAATCTATAAAGAAAAGAGATTTAATTGAGTCACAGTTCTACAGGCTTAACAGGAAGCATGACTGGAAGACCTCAGGAAACTTACAATCATGGTAGAAGCAAGCACGTCTTACCACAGCAGAGCAGGAGAGAGAGCGTTCAAGGGGTTAAGTGTCACACACTTGTAAACCATCAGATCTCATGAGAACTCAGTATCATAGAACATCAAGGGGGAAATCCACCTCCATATCCAATCACCTCCCACCAGGCCCCTCCCCCAACACGTGGGGATTATAATTCGAGATGAAATTTGGGTGGCGATACAGAGCCAAACCATATCAGAGGCTAAAATCATTGGATGAAAGGCTGTTGGGAGCAATCTGGTGATACCACTTAATCAAATGATCACACTGATCCACGATAATGAGCCAATTGATATCACATGCCTCCTCCAGCCATCCATTGAGAACATACCATCCAATTGCTTCTCTACGAAAAAAAAAAAAGTTCAACCTGAATCTACTTATAAAGAAATAATCAAGCAAATATAAATTGAGAAAAAAAATCTGCTAAACTCTCTAAAATGTCAACGCTGACTCTCTAAAAATGTCAATTTAATGAAGACAAAAGCAAAAACCTGGGAGAACTGCCCTGTATTAAAGGAGACTAGAAACATTGTGACTAAGTGCAACACATGATCCTTGTTTGGATCCTGGACCAAAGATGTAAATTCCCTTACCTATAAAAGACACTGTTAGAACAAATGGAGAAATCAGAACGTGTACCATATTAGATAATGGCACTACATCAAGAGTATCAATAGTTAACCCCAGAGGCAGAGGTTGCAGTGAACTGGGATCGAGATCGCGCCACTGGACTCCAGCCTGGGTTACAGAGTGAGACTTTGTCTCAAAAAGAAAGTATCAATAGTATAGTATTATACTAATTTCCTGAGTGTAGTGTAGTGAGTATTGTGGCCAAGAGAATGCCCTTGTTCTTAGGAAACGATGAATAATGAATTATTTGGTGATTATGCATTATGATGTCTATGACTAAATGGTTCCAAATAAAAGCAAGGATATAGAGAAAAGAGAAAACAGATGGGGAAATGTTAACTACCGTGTCAAGGTAAGATGCCTATGGGTGTTTATTACTCTATCTTGAAATGCTTCTGCAGATTCTCAAAATAAATATCAATTTTTAAAAATAAAACTTCATGAGAAAAAGCTGGAAAACAAAGCGAGGAAAGTGGTGAAACTGGGTAAGATTGGGAGAAAGGGAGGCTGGAAATGGCCACGGTGCCTTGGTTCGAGATCTCAGTGATAGTTACATGACTTCACTTTGTTTATTGAGCTGTTCATTTTTGTTTCATATTCAATAAGAAACTGATTTTCTAAAATCTTGCCTTGTTCAATTATTTTCCACATTTTTTTTATCAACACACTCAGACCTGTGCATGTATGTACATGCTACTCACATGTGTGTGCACACATATGCATGGGAGCTGGGTGCCAGACACTGAGTTATGCACTAAAACCTGATCCCTGTGACTGGCAGCTCATAGACCAGTGTGAGGCTACACACACACACACACTCACAGAGAGAGAGAGAGAGAGATGCTATGATAGAAAGATCAGAATATAGGGGGAAGTGGGTGGGGGGCAGACTTCTCCAAGGGCATGTCAATTAACCATAGCTTTGAAAGATGAGGAGGATCTGAGCAACAGGACATGTTACTTGCTGCTCTGGTTTGGAACACTGTATTTACAGGATCCATTAATGACTTTGGTGACATCCTTTAGTGATGAATTTTAGAGTTGTCCAGAGCCCTCCAGTCAAGGGACGGCAACAGCCAGTCCTACACCCTTTGCTGAAAGATGCTCCTCTTCCTCAGAAAAAGTAACCCTCGGACACACCAGGTGCGGGTCAGGGGAAGGACTGATTTAATCAAGAAAAACCTGGGGCTCAGAGAGGTTGAATGGCTGGTATAAAATCAGGTCATTAATGGCAGAACCAGGCCCAGAACCCAGCCACATCCTGTGCTTTGATAGTTGACTCTTTACCTGTCTATCTCCTCTACTAGCACAGCAATAGCTTATCTGGTTGGCCTTATTTTGTTTTTGTCTGTAAACTTCTCAAGGGTAGAATTCATACTATTTCCCTCACAGTAGCCTCATATGCATAAGCACAATATTTTGCAAATACAGGTGCTCAATGAATGTGTTTACTACTCCAACCCTCTAATTACAGATAAAGGAAAAGAAGCCCAGAGAAGCTGTAAGTTGCCCAGGGTCCTACTGTACTTGCTGAAGGATCTAATTCTAGAAACTAGTTCTCCTTTTGCCCAGTCTTCCCCACCCACCCCCCCATTACACCAATGCTTTCCTGCTTTGGCTGATTTGAATGCCACCTTCAGGAAACTGCCAGATCCAAATCCCTCCTTCACCATTAACTTAATTTTTAAAATTAGCTCATCATTTATTTTTCAAATGATTTACATTAAAACTTATGTTGTATTTTAAACAGAAAATGAGTAACACATGCCTTAAAAGAAAGTAACTTTAAAAATAAATATGGGGCCTGGCACAGTGGCTCACACCTGTAATCCCAGCACTTTGGGAGACTGAGGCAGGTGGATCACCTGAGGTCAGGAGTTTGAGACCAGCCTGGCCAACATAATGAAACCCTGTCTCTACTAAGAACACAAAAATTAGCTGGGTGTGGTGGTGTGCACAAGACCCTGCCCTGGTTAATGGGCAGATTTACAACTTCCCATTACCATATCATCTTCCCCATGAGATAAAATAAGAGATACCATGGAAAATGCAGGCAGGGCCTCCAAAGCCTCAAAGGATGTAGGTTTGCTGTTCTCGCCCTTATGGCTTTGGGATCTCTCGATAACTTTAAAGCCTATCACCAAAGGATGTTTCCAAAGTTGTTAATGGATCCTGTAAACACCATATTCAAAACAATAGCAGAAAGGACACGTCAAGAACAGCAGAACCGCAGTAGGGTGGGGATGGGAGTCAGCCATGGGAGTCTCCAGGAAGATGCTCAACCCATGCCTCCTCACAAAGGCAGGTGTAGATGTGACCTGCATCCCAAGTCATCAGAGGCTCTCCTCAAACTACAAAGACCAAGAGTATGAACAGCAACATCTACTTATTAAGTCCTACCACGTGCCAGGTACTCTGCCCAGTATTGTACATGCACCAGCCCCTTCCACCCCACAGCAATCTCTGAAGCAGGTACTAGTGTCATCCTTATTTTAAAGATGAGGAACCTGAGCAAGCTAAGCCACTTCCCTGGGGCCACTCAGACAAAACGTGGTAGAAAGGGAATTTGAACCCAGGCACTCCCTCTCTGAGCATAGGAGGTTAGTCACTGTGCTCGCCCGTCCAAGTCATGAGTGTCCATGGTGCTCACCATTAAGTCCTGCCTCTCCTCCTTCTCTTTAAGGCCCAGCTCAAATGAAAAGCTCCTTCCTCTGCCCTCTAAATCCACTATGCATGTGTTTATGTGTATATCTTATGGCACTGTTGGTTCATTTATTCATATAACACAAATTTATTAAGTATCTTTTCAGGCACTAAGAACACATGAGACAAAAAAGATAAAGTCAGGGAGGGAGGAAGGTGTGGTTATAAAAAATAGACATGGACAACATGTGGGATCCTTGTGGCAATGGAGCTATTCTGTATCCTGACTGTGGTGGTGGATATACAAACTAATGTGATAAAATTACATAGAACTAAATACACATATTCACATCCACACACATCCATGAGTACAAGTCAAACTGGGGAAATCTGAATAAGATCAGTGGATTCTATCAATGTCAATATCCTGGTTGTGATATTTTTCTATGTTACCTTTGGGGAAAACTGGTTAAAGGATACATGGGACCTATCTGTATTGTTTTTTACAACTGCATGTTATCTACATTTCTCAATAATTTACAATTATCTCAATAAAAATTTCAATTCTAAAAAAAGAAACCAATGCCATCTAGTAGGAAAATGTACAAGAGCCATAGCCCTGAGGCTAGGAATGACTCAGTCGTGTACATACTTATCTTGCCCACTAGATTGTGGTATCACTAAGGGTGGAACACGCGTCTCTTAGAATGCTCCAGCCCTAGGGGAAAAAAAAATGAAACAAATTTTCATGTGCTTTCATGTGCTTCCTCTCTCCCCAGTTCTCACACTTGACTTTATTTGGTGGTACTGACCCCTCATGCCGAAGACATCTCATGTACCCCTGATGTCTTCCTTTCCTTGCATGTTACCCATCAAGGGCAGCCCTCAATACCGTGTCTTCAATCAAGATACAAATGACAGAGTCAGTGTAGAGTAGTAGAATTGCAGGGCAGCAGAAAGACCACCAGCCCCAGAAAGAGGAGACCTGCCTCTGTATTGACCAAGTTAATTCTTCCTTGATGCAGACTTCCTCCTAGAAAAGGGAAGAAACAGTAAGCATGAGCTCTGGCAGCTAAGAGGCGCTAGTGTCCTGGAAAGAAAATAGGATTCTGGAACCAAAAGAGCTGAAGTTAATTCTCAATTCTACTAGTTACTCTCTATATCTCTGTTCAAATTATTCAACTTCTCCAATTTTTAACGTCTACAGTTGTACAGGCTGTTCTCTTTTCCCCACCTAAATGTGAAAACACTTTGAAACTCCAGAGCACCAAATGAAAGCCCTGCCCAGTTCACTGCCACGTCTCATGCATGTGCATGGGGCAGAGTAGCCACTCAATAAAACATGTGTTCAATGAATGAATCAAAGACTCACATCACGGGCCTCAAAGTAAGACCGTATTCTTTGTTTCAACCATCCCCTTAACACCTCTCAAGTCAAGAACCTGGAACATTCCAGAGGCCCTCTAGTCAGGACTTCTTTATAGCTCATCTTTTAATCCTCAGGAGACCTCATTCCCAAGGCCATTGGTGAATTCCAAACTCACTGATTCACACTGATGAGTTCCGAGCTCATAATAATACCTATTTCACTGGTAATTAAGTCAACCTCATTTTCCTTAAAAACACCTTGCCTGGGTGTGCCTCACTTTCTCTAGAAGGCTATTCTCAACAGTGAATCAGTTTAAGTAAATGATGACTCCTATAAGAAATACCTGGCAAATAACCCTATTCTACTGATAACGTTCAACAGTGAAGGGAGATATGTATGAAAGAATCCTATTTCCTTGTCATTATCCTCAGATTCCAGTTGTATCCATTGGACTTCTGAATTGCAAACCACAGAAGCCCTCTCTGGCTTGATTAAATAGAAAAGGAATGTGTTAAAGGCTATGAAACCGTTTTCAGATTTTCAAGGAGGTGCAGAGAACCAGGCTCGAAGATTATAAAGCCAGGAACAGTGCTCACCTCACCACAGATAGCCCTAGGGAGACCCTACCTCTGGACACAGACACTGCTTATCCACCCCACTGGGAACTGGAGGATGCTGCAGAACCTCTGCTACTCCCCTCTCTAAGAAAACAAGCCTATTTGCCCTTCCCCACACCAGAATGGTTCACTTTATACCTGTTTATTTGTGCCACTAGCTTTATATTCAAAATATCAAATGCAAGCCATCTGGTTGGTGAAGCCTGTGTTACATGCCTGCATTCTAGCTGCAAGGGAAGCTAGGAGCAAGTTTATGGTTTTTACCTTGGGAAGAATCTACAAACTGGAAAGGAAATTTAAAGGTGTAGAGCAACCAAAAAGAAAAAGGTCCATTCTACCAATAAAAGACTTCAGTAATTCACCATCAGGCCACAGTGATATTAGTTCATCTAAGTACCATTTTTGCTCCAAAAAAAGTTGAACATATTAGAATATTCATCTATGTTACTTTTGTATGCAAAGGTAAGCATTTATTAAGATTTTGTAAGGAAAATATGAGATTTTTTTTTCAAATGCCAAAGATAATTTACAAATCAATGAAACCTTATATTCCTGCTGATAAATTAACATTCCTGTCTAACTCTTACAATCATTTATAACAATCATATAAATAAAATCATCCATTATTCATGATATGCACATTGCATCCATTTCTGGAAAGAAAAAAAAAAAACATGAAAAGAAATCGCCAGACAATAAACCCTGTGATACACAAAGTTGTAAGAAGGGATTCAGTAAAGCTTCATAAAGAACAAATCTTGTCAAACTAAACCAATTCAGCTCTCTAATGAGTTTAGAACATTGAGAAGAAGCAATAAATGTGGTCTATTTTTATTTAGTCAGGGTCTGGCATTCTTCTTACATAACGTGAACATCAATAAAATAAGATAATACCAGCCTGCCCACCCAGCTATCAACTAGAAGTACAACTTCTAAGAAAAACATTAAAGTAAGATTTCTACTAAAACAAATGGTGCTGCTACAAAAAACCAGTGAAAAGGTTTTCAAAACTTTGAATAATTATTACAAAATTTGACAAGCCAAAAATCCAATTTAACAAACAAAAACTGAACTGCTCCTTGGGTATTCAAACACAAAACTGAATTCTATCAATGTACCTGGCCACTCAAATGTCCCATGGTTTTTCCAAAGGGTCAGCACAGATTTTACTGTTGCTGAGCAGCCTCATTAGAAACCTGGATAGCAGAAAGAAAATGTCTTTCATGAAGGCTCTTGCCTTACCTAGCAACTGCATTTGCTATTATTACTGACTTGCTGATTTGCTTCAGCCAAGTCATGAGTCTGAATAATGTTTTTCCCAAAATGAGATTGGTCATTGATTCTTGTTGAGCTATCTGACTCACTTCTAGGCCATAAAACTAGGCTCCCAAGAGACTTGTTTTTTTTTTTTTTTTTTTTTTTTTGAGATGGAGTCTTACTCTGTCACCCAGGCTGGAGTGCAGTGGCACAATCTCAGCTCACTGCAAGCTCTGCCTCCCGGGTTCACACCATTCTCCTGCCTCAGCCTCCCGAGTAGCTGGGACTACCGGTCTACCGGTGCCCACCACTATGCCTGGCTAATTTTTTGTATTTTTAGTAGAAACGGGGTTTCACCGTGTTAGCCAGGATAGTCTTGATCTCCTGACCTCATGATCCACCTGCCTCAGCCTCCCAGTGTTTTTGTTTTGTTTTGTTTTATTTTGTTTTGTTTTAACTGCCTGCTGACCATCTATGACCCTGGGCAAATTACAGAAGTTCTCTGGGCTCCAGTGTTTTTACTAGGGCCAATGTTGGGCCAGCTCTCTCTCATAGAGTATCATGAGTATTAACTAAATTGATACATGTGAAGTGCTTAGAAAAGTGCCTGGCACATAATAAATGTGCAATAAATCATATATATTACAAGCCCACCTCTTTTACCCCAAATCTTTGGAGTCCAATATGTTATGAAATTTACAACCTTTCTGATTTTAGGAGACAGAGTATTAAGTAATCTTCCATTAGAGTCTATGACAATATTTCATAATAAAATATATTAATATTTATATAGCAAATATATATATTACTTAGAATATATATTACTTAGACAATAAATAGCCTCACATCAGGTACTACAACAAAAGAGTTTGTGTCACAATGAGAGAAAACTTTCAGTTTTCAGAACTGTATGGATTTGGGAATTGTGAATAAGACATTGTGGGCCTGAGTTGTGCCTATTCATAGTTTATCTTCTGTGCCATTGCCTTCTTATATATTCTACCCCCTGAAGTCTTTCAGGTCTCCCAAATTTCTGATCGATCCATGTATTCCTTATAGACAACCTTGGCAACCTTGGCCTAATGTTAGACAAGGTTTGCCACTACCACCATAACCTGAACTTACATCCTGCCCACTCTAGCCTTCCCGGTGATGAACTCCCAGAGGTGGCCCCAGGCCACCCTTTCCCCTGTGCACACTCGGGTCCTTGTGCACGGGAGCCAGACAATCTGGCCCAGGGAAACTGCATCGGCCACCTATTTCCAGGCCACGTGGACATAGTCTTTATCCCAGAATCCAGAGGACAGTAAGCCACCGAGATTCTTAAACATAATACTAACCTACCCTCAGAAGGTGGTCATGCAAAGAACACTCAAAATGACATCATGACACAGATTCTCTTGAACTTCCAGGAATGTATGCCCAGCATCCCAAGTCTGAGAAGCACTCCTAAAGCATGCACTAGGGGACTGCTGCCACCACGTCACCAAATTCAAATATCTAGTCCCTTTCTGAGTGTTAATTTACTCTGCATTGTTTTAAAAATGTTGACTGCCATAATTTACATAGCCATTATAAGAAGTCAGTGAGAACTTTTAACGCCTTTTCTGTCATCTCCCAATAAGAAGTGAGCAGGGCCGGTTTCACATACATGCCTCTTGTGTACTGGGCTCCATGCATAGACAAGCCCCATGCTTGCTTTATTGCTCTGCTGTTACCATCTTGAAATTCGAAATCATTGTCAAACAAGGAGTCCCCTGTTTTCTTTTGCACTGGGCCCTGCAAATAATGTAGCAGTACAGGGAGCTGATGTTTGTAAGCAAAGCATTCTGTTATTTTCAGAAGGACCACTCAAATGTGTCTGGGAAAGACCACACAACCCCAGACGGCAATGGTCTCCAAGGAAGGGGAGGCACACTCTGGGGTCTGGGCAAGACCATCCCATGGCAGTGCAGGAAGGAAATACTGAAACTTCTATTTATGAACACTTTCTCTCATTGTTTATCTCTGTTTTTGAATGTTGCCCCCTGCTATGCTTTCTTCCTTCCATTTCATGGTAATGCCAATTTCACAGAATTGCCAATTTTTGGCTGGGCACACAGCCACCAAAATTCCAAAATTGCCTTTCCTAGCATCCATTGCAGCCTGGTGCCTGATAGCCGCTGTGGCCATGTGATCATTTTTAGCTGATAGGATATTGGTCAATATGATGCTGTAACTTCCAGCTCTGTCCTGAAAGACAGGTGTCATGTTGCATCCTGCCAAAATTTTCTTCTATCCTGCTACTTGGAATGTGGATAATTCAGCAAACCATCCTGGGCCTCACAGATGGACACTGTCAGGATTTCAGAGCAACAGGGAGACAGAGGCTGGGTCCCTGGGTTCCCTCATGGAGCAGAGCTGCCACTTTGACCCTAGATTGTCTCCCTCCTCACTATTCCATGAGAGAGAAGTCTATTTCCATCTACTGAAGCCACTGTTTTCAGTGTCCATTACATATCGATAAATCAACATTCTAATTTGTCAGTACCTTAATACAAGAATTTATTAATAACAAATAATTATAATCAGATGGACAATAAAAAAAAATTTAGAGATTTCGCTTCTAGGAAATTGAATTTTAGATAGCCCATTGAATTTGAGATACATCTGGATCAAGATCACAAGTTTATCTTAGATAAACAAGTAAGTGAGCAAACACGAACAACCGGGGAGGCATTCTATTAATATTATACTGTCCACTTGGTTTTGACAGTGACCATGAGAGAACAGGGAGGTGAACAGGACGCAACTAAGTGAAGAGGAAAGTGTAGCTGCTTGCACCATCTAGCAGCCTTCCTTGTTTAGTGCACCTCATTAAAACCACAGAAAATGATTTGTGCGATTTTTTTTCTCAGTTCTCCCGGGAATAGTACATAACTAGTAGCATTCTAAATGCATAGCAGAGAAAATGTATTACATACAGTGGATGACTCTGAGTGCCAGGGCTTAATCCTCTCATGGAAGCCTGGCTGAGACAGACAGAGTGTGCCCTGATTAACCAAATATTCCAATTCACTATTTTCACCTTTTTTTTTTTTTTTTTTTTTTTTTTTTGAGACAGAGTTTCAGTCTCATTACCCAGGCTGGAGTATGATCTCGGCTCACTGCAGCCTCTGCTTCCCTGGTTCAAGCGATTCTCCTGCCTCAGCCTCCCAAGTAGCTGGGATTACAGGCATCTGCCACCATGCCTGGCTAATTTTTTCTATTTTTAGTAGAGACTGGGTTTTACCATGTTGGCCAAGCTGGTCTTGAACTCCTGACCTCAGATGATCCACCCACCTCAGCCTCTCAAAGTGGTGGGATTACAGGTGTGAGCTACCTTACCCAGTCATATACTTTTTTTTTTTTTTCTTTTGAGACAGAGTCTCCTCTGTCACCCAGGCTGGAGTGCAGTGACTCAATCACAGTTCACTGCAACCTCTGCCTCCCAGGTTCAAGCAATTCTCCTGCCTCAGCCTCTGGAGTAACTGGGACTACAGGCTCCCACCTATATTTTTAGTAGAGATGGGGTTCTCCATGTTGGTCAGGCTGGTCTTGAACTTCTGACCTCGAGTGAGCCACCTGCCTTGGCCTCCCAAAGTGCTGGGATTACAAGCATGAGCCACCATGCCGGGCCAGATTTTCACTGTTTTTTGTTTGCTTGTTTGTTTGTTTTTGAGATGGAGTCTCGATCTGTAGCCCAGGCTGGAGTGCAGGGGCGTGATCTCAGGTCCTCCGGAGTGCAGCCACCTCCCCCATCCCAGTTCAAGCAATTCTCCTGACTCAGCCTCTCATGTAGCTGGGATTACAGCCACGTGCCACCATGCCCAGCTAATTTTTAGTAGAGATGGGGTTAGGTTCCTCATCTGTAAAAATGAGGTGAGAATAGAATCTACCTTATAGGGCAGTTGGGATGATTAAATGAAATAATGCATGGGCTTAGCATAGGGCCAGGCATATGTTAAGGGTTCCTTCAGAGTTAGCTGCTATTATTGATATTGTCATCATCATCATTGCCATCATCATCACTATGCTTAAATTACTGATTTTTAAAATAACCTGAAATAGATTAGGCTACTCTCGTGCATAACTTTTTTTGAGAAATCGGGAGTACTTGCAGAATTTTGCAGTGCCCTGGGAAGCAGCGTGACATTGAGTTGAACCATGTGAAGTTGCTTACAGTCAACTGTTTTTGACCCATTCAGATGGCAATTTCATATGGTTCAACAGAATATGTGGAAAAAAGCAAGGGCATCAAAGCCAATGGCTGTGCATTGTATCTCATTCTGTAGGTGACATTGACAAAGTTGCTTCATTCACCTCTCTGTGCCTCTGTCCCATCACCTAGAAAACGGAGTTTGTTTCCTTTCCTTCCAGGATCACAGCTGTAAATATGCATCAGCATCTTGCTGTCTGATTCAGACATTTTCTCTCCACCTTTGGAACCCTTGGAGGGGGTTGGTGCAAAACACCTGCTTGGGCCTCCGGCTCAGATAAGTTTTCCTCTGTCGTTATCACCACGCGGCATAGCAGCTCATTCGGCACAGACGCGGCGAGCAACAGCCCCTCCATAGTACAGGGAAAGATGTGGCTGGACTGAGAGCAGACAAGGCAAGACAGAATGGGGATGTGGGGGCTGTATAAATCTCAGCTACTGAGTTCTCCGAAGCCAGGGCCTGGCAATGAGATTTAGTGGGAGGAAGGAAAGTGGGGCTTTGGATTACACACTTTGAGTCCAAATCCTGGCTCCACCGCTTATTAGCTATGGAGTCTTCACCAAGTTCCATTAAAATCTGTCTCACTGGGCTGCTGTGACAGTCAATGAGATCAAGGAGAAAAAAGTAAGGTGTGCCATCGATTTATAAACCACACCACATTAATTATACACATCCGTTATAAGCTAAAAACCAAGCGCAACCCATAGACCAAAATGTGAACCTTACAGTCCATAAACATGTCAGTTTCTCTTGGCAAAGGGGCGTGGAGGATGGAGAGATGGAGGATTTCCATGCTGGTGGTGCCTATGGGAGCCCACGTCTCTGCTGTATTTATCACCAGCAGGGGGCGCTGCCCTCGCTCGCTAACGGTCTGTCGTCCGTGGCGCACACATCTTAGTTCCCCCTCACGATGCGCGGTTGGGGCCCTGTACAAAGTTCAGGCCCAGGCAATATTCAGAGAGCCTCAGGCTGCTTCTGACCAGGTTTAGGCCAGAAGAATGGCACACCAGCTGCTCTTGCTGCAACCTGAGGATTCTCTCCTCAGTCGGAGCTTTTCCTTTTTCCCATTTCCTCCAGTGACTCAGATAGAAACTCTCCTTATCTCTCCAGCCACAGATGTTACCTTCTGTCACGCAGAATAAATGCCCCTGCCCCCAGCAGGCAGTCAGCTGCACAGCCAAGATCCCAAAGCCTCCCACAGCTACAGCTGAGGTCATGTGAGCCACCAGCCAAAG
Organism: Rhinopithecus roxellana; assembly: GCF_007565055.1. NCBI lineage: Eukaryota > Metazoa > Chordata > Mammalia > Primates > Cercopithecidae > Rhinopithecus > Rhinopithecus roxellana. The sequence continues at coordinate 102,568,991 of NC_044557.1, forward strand.
CACCCAGATGGCAGCTGCTGGGAGTAGGGCGCTGGGTACGTGTTGGCTTGTTTCCGGTTGACCATGATAAAGGCTCCGTGCAAGGGGCCTGGAGGCACCAGCTCTGAGGGAGTTACACTGGAAACCACCTGGGGCAAAGGTTGAAATCATGGTACCTGGGGCGAAGGGAGATAAACTGGCCAGACTGTTTCACAATTCCATACTTCCCTCATGCTGCTGCCTGACCCAGCCCATCCTCTCAGGAATGGAGAAACAGTGGCTCAAACAGATGAATCAATTTGCCCAAGGTCTCACAGTACATCAATGGCACGTTACAAGGGGCTTGACAAACACCTTTCAAGTCTCTCAACCCTAGGGCCGCCTCCACACTAACGCCTTTCCTGATGCCATCATCATCAGTAAGATACAACCTCCCCACAGCTGCTCTGTGGTGCCCTGACTTGACATTTATCCAGCCCCAGATACCCCACTGCTTGCATCTGTTGACATGCCCGGCCCTCTGCAAGAGTACAATCCTCACACCCATCAGGATGGCTACTACCCCCCACCCTGGCACACACGCACAAAAAGCTAAGGTGGGAGAATCACTTGTGACCAGGAGTTTGAGACCATCCTGGGCAACACAGCAAGACCCAGTCTCTACAAAAAAAAAAAAAAAAAAAAATTCCAAAAATTAGCCAGGCACGGTGGTGTACACCTATAGTCCCAGCTACACAGGAAGCTGAGGCAGGAAGATCACATGAACCCAGAGGTTCAAGGTCACAGGGAGGCAAGATGGCACCACTGCATGCCAGCCTAGATGACAGAGTAAAATCCTGTCTCTGAAAACTTAAAAAATAAAAATACAGAAAATAACAAGTGGCGACAAAGATATAAAGAAGTTGGAATCCTTACACAATGTTGGCAGGAATGTAAAATGGTACAGACACTTTAGGAAACAGAATGGTGGTTACTCAAAAAATTAAAAATAGAACTACCATGTGGCCCAGCAACAGCACTTCTGGGTATATATCCAAAAGAATAGAAAACAGAATCTTGAAGAGAGATTTGCACACCCGTATTTGTAACAGCACTACTGATAATAGCCAAGAGATAAAAGCAACCCATTATCCATCAGTGGATGAAAGGGTAAGCAAAACCATGATGCAGACATAATGTATTATTCTTCAGCCCTAACAATGAGGGAAATCTTGTCACATGCTTCAGCATGGATGAACCTTGAGGACATTATGTTAAGTGAATAAGCTAGGCATGAAAAGACAAATAGTATATGATTCCACTTACACGAGGTATGAGTAGTACAGGTAGTCACACTCATAGAAATACAAAGTAGAATGGTAGTTGCCAGGGGCTGAGAGGAAGGGAAATGGGGAATTATTTTTCAATGGGTATAGTTTCAGTTTTACAAGATGAAAAAGTTTCACAGATCTGTTGTACAACAGTGTAAATATATTTAACACAACTGAACTGTACACTTAAAACAGTTACAATGGTAAACTTTATGGTTTTTTACAGTTAAAAATTCCTCAGCAGCAGACACAGCCTTCTCTGCCTTTTGCCCCCAGCATCTGGAAGAGTGGTATTTGAGTGTGTTGAATGAGTACATGAATGAATACTAGTTTTCCTAAAACTTTATTACAAAAATCACAAAATCTCAGAGTAGGGAGAGGCCCCAAAGGTCACTAAGTATATCCTCCTATACTAAGCTGGAATGTTTTCTACACAACCGTAGCCCTGCTAAGTGGTCACTCAGGCTAGACATGGGTCCCAGACAGCTCCTAGCCCAGCTCTGGCTCCCAGATACAGCCGCTGTGCCATAATCTTCCTTTCCGACTCTTGGGACCACAGAACCAGTGTAATCGTGGTTCTTCATCACAGCCCAGCATAGAACACTGGATTTCTCATTTGACCTGGACTACGACCCTCAGAGGCTAAATGATAGGGCCATTCAGGGTCAAAGAAGGATCCATGGATTTGCTAGAGGTCAGACACAAGTCACAACTGGCACCAGCCTCTCAGGAGCCTCGTTTCCCATCCACTTGATCCATCAGGAGTCCTGATGACCTCATCATGGTCCTGACGACCAACTCCACTTGCTCCAGTGGAGTTAGGGTGAGCCACTGGGTGGGGAGTGAGTGCACATGAAGTCTATCAACCTCAAGAACAAAACCTGCAACCAATGTAATCACAGAGTGTCCCAGGCTCAGAAAGGGACTTGAACTTGGGGTGTAATGCTCTGCAGTCACCGCCTTGCAATTCTTCATAAGAATCTGAAATTGTGTTTTATAAGAGAAGTCTGATGGGCCAGTGTACATGTGCCATGGGCTTAGGGCCTTCACTCTTGTGTGTTCCTCCTCCTCGCACTGCCTCCCTGCCTCTCCAGGACAGGTTCTTGGCCACCTGCTCCCCCTCCCTGGCCCAGCCATCTCTGCTGCCTTTCGCAGGTGCAGAAGAGTCCATGTCAGGCACAGGGACCTTAGGTGATTCCTGTGGAGGGGAGCTCCGGGTACCTGTGAGGGTCTGCACTTGCCCCACAAGCATCCCTGTGCTTTAGAGAACATGACATTATTAATAAACCCAAATAAAAACACCATGACAGATCATGAGAAAGACTGTGGAAAATAGAAAAGACATTTTTCCTGCCTTTTAAACTTCAGGGGCTCTACGTTTTCATTTTGCACCGAGCTATGCAAATTATATGGTCAACCCTGCCCAAGGACATGGCTTTCTGTTCCCCAAGGTACTGGACCACAAGCAGAGGTGGCTCCTCCAGCTATTGCAGTACTGTGCTGTGGCAGGCCCCCAGGGCAAGCATTGAGGGGCAGCTGTATTGCCTACACTGGCAGGACACTTTGCAAGTAGAGGGTCTGCTGTTGAACCAGAGTCCTTCCAAAATTGACTTTTATCATCTGCCTCCTAGACATCTTTACTTTACATAAAGAGTAACTGCAAAGCAACTCTTCCCTACAAGGAAGCCCAGCCTGGACCAGTTAAGGAAATAAGAAAGCCTAAGGCATGAGAAGAGGGGGCTGGCCCAGGTGTGGGAAACAGTCTCAAAGGACCAACCCTCCCGTTCCTTGCTTTGTGCTCTGGCAAGCCTGGACCACAGCGCCCCACTCTCTTTCTCCTGGCCTCCAGCCTCTCCACTGCTGAGACTTGGGGGGCCTCCTCCCCTCCTGCCTGAGGAGTTCTCACTCATCCTTCAAGTCCCCACTCTCCTATGAAGTGTTCTCTTTGCCTGCCAGCACTCCGCCCACCTAGAGTCATTGTACTGTCTCCCCTGGGGCAGGATCCCACTGGAGCCATTCACTCGGAATTGTAGTTCCTGTTGACCACTGTATGTCCCCTGCTGGACTGAGAGCACTTGGACGCCAGGGGCCGGTGTGTTTTCCTCCATACCCCACGCCTGACCCTGAGGGGCACTCTCTAAATGTTTGTTGAACTGAAAGGAATCCAGCCCCAAACTTTGCCTTTACACTGGAATCTCTCAGAAATCCCCTATCTGATGCCATCCAGACTATTCTTAAGAACTCCAAAGCAAGGTCAGTTCAATCACTGCTGACACTGATTCCAACATTCGAAGACTGCCCCCTCCTCAACCTGCCCCTGCCACCACCAGCTAACAGCATTCACTCTCAGCTCCCTGCTAAACACTTTCTGCCATGTTCTTTGACTGTGCCATGAGATTGAAGTTTCAAGACTTCAGCTAAATCTCAACCTCCCACAGCCTACACTTCTCTTGTCCCTTAATAGCCCCTGACACAAATACAAATTCAAGTTTAAAAACCTTTGACCTCTGCCTTCCCATTCCTAGGAATTTGTCCTGAGGATGCAATTGCACATAGACAAAGCTGAATACACAAGGGTGATAATTATAGAATTATTACGTGGGAAATGTCTCAAATACTTATCAACTGGGGACTAATTTTGTCCACACAATGGAATATCATGCAGTGCAAGTATGTATTCGTTGAATTTTTTTGTTTGTTTTTTGAGAAAGGTTGCCTCTCTGTCACCCAGGCTGGAGTGCAGTGGCACAATCTCAGTTCCCTGCAACCTCCGCCTCCCGTGCTCAAGCAATTCTTCCACCTTGGTTTCCCAAGTAGCTGGGACTATGGATGCGCACCACTATGCCTGGCTAATTTTTGTATTTTTATAGAGACGGGGTTTTACCATGTTGCCCAGGCTGGTCTTGAACTCCTGGGCTCAAGCTATCCACTCGCCTTGGCCTCCCAAAGGGCTAGGATTACAGGTGTGAGCCACTGTGCCTGGCCTGTATTGGTTGAACTGAAAAGATGCCCACTTCACAAGACCTAAGCCCAAACTTCGTTAGTTCAAGGGGAAAATGCAAGAAAACGATTCGACACAATTCTAGAATGCTATGATGAATGAAAAAAGAGAATATAGTCCATTTTAATGTTAAACATTTCTTTTCAGTCATTTTCCCAGTAATAAAACTTTCAGTGTATGTTGATAATGTTCAGAGGAAAAGTAGGTTATAGAACAGCATGAATAATATGGTACAATTTGTGTATAAAAATGTATATATGCATAGAAAGATGCCTGAAGAGAATTTTACATCAAAAATAAATATTTCTCTCTGGGAGGTAGGATTTGGGATTAATTTTACTTTTTGTCTTTATACTTTTTCCTGCATTGTTTCACATTTTTATAAAGATTGTGCATTGTTTTTACATTCAGCAACGATTGTAGAGCGTTTTATGTTTTTTCTTTGGTGGGAAGGAGATAACATCTGGAACACAGAGGCTTTCAACAAATAGTTAAATGAAAACTGACTCATAGTCCTTTTGGCCCTATGTGAGATTTAGACAAATGTCATGAATACCTGAAGTGCGGGAGGGCCTTACTGAATGTTAGAGTGCACAGCAATGCCCCAGCCTGTTCTTTGAGTGGATATTATTGACGTACTGGACACCTCAACATCAGTCAAGTCCTTTGCACTTTCAAAAGGCTTTCCCTCTCAATGTCTCATTTGACCTTAAAAACTAGATTTACAGTAAGCTCCCCAAACTGAATCCCCTAACTGTGTGTCTGGTCACCATCAGTCAACATTTCCAGGTTGGCACAGTTATTTATCGGATGGATAAATGGGTGAGTGGGTGAATGGACAGATGAATGGATGGATAAAGGAATGAATTTATATCCCTCTCTTACAGACAAGAAAACTGAGTAAAGGTGAAGCATCGTGCCTAAGGTGATGCAGTTAGTAAATGATAAAAATCGGTGGGTTGGAATCGCTACTCTCTGCAGTCTCCTGATCAGCTCTCTTTTATCCAAAATGCCCCCAAATCCTGTTTTCTTTAGCAGGAAATACCACAGTAACACTGACAGACACACTTGGTAAGCAGAAGTGGTAGTCAAAATACCAATGGCATGGGTATCAACCCATCACAAAGTGCCCCAGCCATGGTGCTACTGCAGGGCCCTGGACCTCCTGCTAAACCAGACATTGATGCATTAATTGCTGGATGCAAGTGGGTCTTGGCTGTCCGAAGGGCACTCAGTAGGCCCAAGACAGGAGCTACTCACTTACTGCTATGGAAGTATTTCATTATTTTATCAACTAATATACCCATCCAAATGCATCATGGTTGGATATAAGCCTTGCTAAAAACCTCCACAACACTAAAAGGGTTGCTACCTACACGAGAAATTTTGTTCTGTCTTCACTCAAAGCAGAGCCCTTACTCCAAGAACTATTTATAATGCCACTTAAAACTTGTGATCCAGTGAACTCAGTGTGCATGACTAGATGGAACTAATCGCCATTATCCTCTTCTAAAAATTATCCTGAGTCTGACTGTGGCAAGAGGCAGGGCAAACATATGGAGAGAAAAGGATAATTTGCAATGAAGGAGGCAATACCATGAAAGCTCAAAAAATCCATGAGACAGTAGCACAGATCAGTGCTAGTCATGAGCCAGCATCCTGAATACATGTTTGTGTTGAAGGGCATCTTTGTTCCAGGCACCATCCAAGATTCTGGAAGACAGTAAGACTGTCCCTGGATCTCAATTTGTTTATAGTCCAGGAGGGCAGAGGGAGAGATATCCATTAGCAACTGTTGTATAAAGTGGAAAGTTCCAAGAAGATAGGAGCACTTTGAGATTTCAGAAGAGGGAGAGTTTAATTCTACCAGAGGAAATCTAGGAGGGCTGCCTGAAGAAAGCAGCTTTGACCCTGGGTCTTCTTTCAGAACAGGCAGCATTTACACTTGGGGATGAAAGAAATGCACCCTCAGAGATCAACACAGGCTTACCTTGAAGCAAACATTATTGTCCAAGCATTTACCAGCAAAATATGCAAAATGGACATAGGGTATACTTTACTGAACTTGTCATTCTCAAATACATCCTGCCTCTCACCTGCCTGTCTTTACTCATGCTGTCTATACCTTCTACCTGGAACATTCTTCTCCCTCACCCCCACTCTCACCTCCACAATCAAGAATGTTATTTCCTATTCATTCTTCATTTTTCAGTTTAGATGCACAACCTCTAAGAAGACTTCCTTGATCTCCCCAAAACGGATTAAGTGCCTCACCCTGCCTAGGCTCCAACAGTATCCTGAACTTACCGCTATCGTAATACTTGCAACACTCAAATTGTGATTGTCTATTTCATTATAGATCAAGACTACTAATTTGTAAATGTTCTGAGAGAGGGATTTGGTCTGCTCCATTTTTGTAGACCTAGTGCCTAGTAAAAAACCATATTCATAACATGGTCAACAAAAATTTAATTAATGATGAATTGAATGTTAACAGTCAATCAGCAGCCCAGTTCTATACTAAATCCCGATTCTGTCTCCTGTTTGAACTCACGACGTACCCAGGTAATTCTACCAAATTACTTTGCAGATGAAAAGAGACAAGTGGAGTCTCGTTTCACTTTAAAAATTGTCCAGACCCTTTGTATCCTGCCACAAACCAATGATAAGCCAAGGCTGCCCCGAACCACATGACAAACTGCCCCTGACCTCCCCCGGCTATCGTGGCCATGAAGGCAAAGTTTTAGCCAGCAGAGCTTCCTAAACAAGTCTGAGTGAGGCCAATGGACATCATTCCTGCAAAAGAACTGCAAGACCTCAACCCTCATTTACAAACTGAGAGAAGAGACTTTGAAGCAGAAATAAACGGCCAGAGGAAGGAAAGAAACCACAAGCTTGGGTTGGCTTTCCAGTTTAGTGCAATTAAATAAGGAAAGGCCCTGGTTGGGAGAAAGAAAAAAAAGAAAAAGAAAAGGAAAAAAAAGCATGTAGTATCTTTACAGTATTACATGTTACAGTTCAGGGATGAATTTTTTTTTAACATTCAAAACATTAGCAACAATTACCTCCAGTGACAATATGAGTTACGATTAAATTCCTCTTAGCTTCTACATTTTCCAAATATTCTAGAGTGAAGATTATTTATTTACTCATCGGAAGAGGAATAGTTTCTTTTAGATTCATGATCAGGCCCAGTTGTCCCTCCTGGCCCACTTTTTCCTACTAAGACTTAAGTCTAATAACCCATGAAATTTTTGAAGGGAGACCCTTGCCTCTATCTCCCAGTCCCTTGACTCTGGCCACACCCATAAGCTTTCCTATTAAGAGAAGGAAATATGTTACTTGGCTTTGGATGGCTTCTCCATTCTTCCTCTTTTTAGTGGCTCCTCTGGGCTAGGAACACAGCAAAATCCTGATGTCTGCCTTTATCCAGATCCTGGTCACAGGCTTCTGAGTTTCTGAATAATTGAGTGGGTGAGGCTATTTGTGGGAGTTGGGGATTGGGGGTTGGGGGTGTGGCTGAATCAACACTCATTGCTCTGCATGGCTGTTTGCAAGCATCATGTTACTAAGTGCAATCAAAAGTGCAAAGCAAACTGTCCCACAAAGAGTGGATCAATCTTCCAGGCTTCTTAACCATCCCCACCCACTGATGTATATCTTCTTCCCCATCAACGACAGAGCCAAAAGCTAAATGCCTTCAGGCTCAAACTCGTATTCTTCTGAAAACATCATTAGAAGAGATCGTAAGACCATCTCATGTCAAGGAAAACATACTAATAAGGTCATTCAGTTCTCCTAGAACAGGGATGTCTGATAGAACTTTCTGCAATGATGAAAGTATTCTATTATCTACACTGTCCAGTATGGTAACCACCAATCTATGTGACTATTGAACATTTGAAATGTGGCTAGTACAACTGATTAAATTTTTTAAAGCTAATTTAGATTTAAATAGCCACACATAGCTAGTGGCTACCATTTTAGAACACTGCAATTTAGAATCCCAAAATGTTAACCCTAAAAAGGATCCCATAAATCATTCAGACCTTTGCAATTCCAAGACCCATTTCTAATACAGAAGATGTATTCAGACCTTTCTCATGTTAACAGAATGTTTAGTGTGTGTTCATGAAGAATGTCATAATGACCAAAATTAGGAAAAATTCAATTGTATTTTAATGTTTTAATTAAGAAAATGAACATTACCGTTAGGAATAATTTCATAACACTTTTAATTGCATTTTGTTAGCCACAACAGTATCCCCCATGCACATATATGATAGACATGTGTGAGGTATTATTTTGCCCAGCCCTCAAACTTGTCCAACACATGGGTACCCAGATCCTGTCCAATAACTCCACAGTCCCCACCCACCATTCCCAGAGTGCAATAGTGCAATGTGGAAACCAATGGCTTAGTCCAGCCCCCGCTTTGAGAGAGAGAAAAACAAAAACAAAAACATAGAGCCCAACAAGGGAGGACACCTGCCCAAATCACATGGCTAATAAACAGTAGAGGCAACCTGGCGGCCAGACCAAGCCTCCTTTCACTCTGCCACAAAGCCCAAAGAAAAGAAACACAGCTGGAAACCTGTAAGGGAGAGGTAGCTGGCTATGTTGAAAATGTCTCTCTTTTTTCTCTTAGGAATTGTGGAAAATAAAAGGAATAGATTTTTGTAAATATCAAATATATATATGTGTGTGTGAATAAATTATTTAACATGAACAAATAATTACATAAGTTTGTCTGTGAAGGGACTATGGAAAAAATGGAACTAACCCCCTTTGTATTTATTAAATACAAATACTTTCTGTAGTTAGTAGGTATTAAGTAAAATGTGATAACTTTCAATATTTTTTCTGAAGCTTTTATAACTTCCCCAGTCTCTGTAGGTTTTGTTAGCATCTGTGAGTATCCTCCCAGAAATAAGCAATAAAATATAAATTATCTCTTAAAAATAAACCAGGTTTATGGGCTCCTTTCAGCAATAGTAATCAAGACGCAGAAGAGCGAGCCAAGATGTCCTCCTCAGTTACCACATTCACCTGGCGAAGAGATGGGTCTGCTCTTCTCTTCCTAGATCGCGCAGACCACGCTGCCTGCAACACCGTACACTGTATTGCTCTTGGTTGGCAGGAAAGTTTTTACTAGAGTCAGTGTTGAGGATTTAGGGCAACAGGCTTTCCATTTTAAATGTCTCTGCCTTTGGATTCCCATAGCATTTGATTTTCTTTTATTTTTAACCTGGATCACAGTGACTATGACCCTGGACTCTGGAGTTAAACTGCTGCGGCTTGAATCAAGACTCTAATACCTACTAATTACAGGAAGTTTGGTGATTTGCTTTACCTCTGTCAGTCTCAGTTTTCTCATTTGTAAAATGAAGATAAAAATTTACTGCATAGCCATGTTGAAAAAATAAGACTGATTCTTATAAATCTCATAGAATGGTGACTGCCAAAAAAAAAAAAAAACTCAGTGCTCTCTCAGAGATACTGTTATAATGAATTATACCTGTCAATGTGTGTATTTCCCATGTTAGGCTATAAAATTCCTGAGGGCAAAGACTGTTTTGATTTTCTAACCACCCCAAACCCCTACAGGTGCAAAACTTTATAGGTGCTGGCCAGGTGTTTGTGGTGGTTACAAATGCCGGCTTTGATATCATCAAACATACCAGAGAATGAAGGCTATGATCTTCTTACCGTATTTAGTAGACTCTCTTTTTTTTTCTAAACATTGACAAGTTTATTAATGTCCCTGGGTCTCAGTTTCCTCATCTTTTAAATGGGCTATTCCATTAGCTAACTTGCAGTTTCATTGTGAAAATTAAAGAATCCTAGGATGTGCTGAGCATTCCATGAAGGCTGGCTGCTGTGAGCATATTAATATGCCATCCCAGCTCCCACTTTCATGAGTACCATGTTATGCTCATGCTAGAAGCTGCTACTAAACAAGAATCTAGGGCTTGGTTTTCAGTGCACTCCCTTATTTGCTCACTCCATGCCAAACAGATTCCCTATTGCTAATAGAAGCCACAGGCTAGTCTACCATAAAACCAGGGTGTGCTACGATAACAGACTTCACAGTGCACATGCCAGCTGTTCCTCCAGGAAGGGTAAATTTGCCCTGTAATTCTTTGGAACAAAACCAACAGCCTGTTTGCTCAAGAGCACAGAAATTCAAAACCAGAGGTGCAGCCTAGTTTAGATGACAGGTTATGGCTCTGAGTCGGGGGCCTTGAGTCTGAGGACTTGATCTCACTAGTAACTAGCTGCATGCTCTCAGACAATCCATTTCACAACGCCAGGACTCTGTTTCCTTTCCCCTAAAAAGAAGGGCCTAGATTAGGCAATCTCCAAGGATCATTGCAGCTCCTGTGTTTCAGCATCCTAGGATGAGCTCGCTAAGCGAACAGGAAGTTGGACACAGAATGCAGAGCCAGAAAGACCTGGGTTGAAACCCCTACCTGTTTACCTTTGATCAAGCTTCTTAATCTCTCTGAAGATTAACAGAGGGTTTCTTGGGTTTTTCATGAGTAAAGTGGGGGTAATAAACATGACTATTGGAGAATTTGAGACAGTGAATGTGAAGCCTGACACTGCCCGGGCCCTTGTAGATGCTAAGTGGTAGCTGCAGTTATTAGCATTATTATCATTGTCACTATTATTAATACTACTACCTTTCCTTTAAAATGTTAAGGCCCAAAAACATTTTATTGCATAACTATCATGTGGAATCAAATGGGAATATCAACTCTTCACAAGTAATGTTTTTAATGTGTTAACTTTCTTCTGTGTATAATTACTATTCCTTTTCCATTTTGTCTTGAATCTTTTCATTTCCAACTCTAGAACTTTACTTCCTTAATAACAAACAATATAGTTAAGTATATGAGGAATTCCATGGACTCCTGGCCGATGATCATCATCTCTGTCATCATGATCGTCACTGTCATGATAACCATCACCTTTACAGCTCCATTTTTCAGTACCTGGGGTTCAGCAGAATGAGTGACTCACCGCCCATCCAACCAGGAAGTCATAGGACCTGGACTTCAGGTTAAACTTCTGACTCTGAAGCCCATGATTATTCCACCTGACCATCAGTTTCATGCATTAACTCAAGTTTTTCCTCATTGTCATTGCCTTGACTAGTCTTAAAATATGTTTCTTTTAAAGTAACTGCCCTTTTATATATATGGAATTTGAAATATAGCATTTCTTAAAGTTTAACCCTAACTCCGTGGTCTATCCAATTGCATGCCATCTAACTTAATCACTTTTCTCCCCCACTAGAAGACACTTAAGCAAGTTTTGGAAGACCTCTGTTTTTCACTTCAAACATATCAGGAAGGTTTATTTCGGGTGAATAGAAGCAATGTTTCAGTTAGGTTTTTTGGTCGCAAAAAAAGAGCTAACCAAGTGAAGGATGAAGATTATTTTAAGGATTTCCACTGAATGAAATTATGGTGAACAAAAAGAATGTTAAGTTATCATGAGATGTGGCCACACAGAGGATGGGACTGAAAGATGGTTCTTGACCTGAAGCAACTCCAGCAGTGCTGAACACAAAAGGTCTTAGGTCCTCTCCCTCATGTTCTACCAACTCACCATCTGCCATCTTCTCTAGTGTCCTACCACGTTGCTCCTCTACCCCATTGTCTTCATGCCATTGACTGGATGTCTTACTCTTTCCCCACTCAAATTCTCTACAGAAGTATATCTCCAGCTCAGCTGATTACCATTATCACCGTTTGAATAGTCTTTTCAACATGACGGCATATCCTAGACCACTGATCAGCAGATGAATCTGCTGCTGCCAGGTCAGACACGGCATGAGGTATCAAACGTGGCTGCCTAGGATCCAGCTAGGACAGTGGATGGGCCCACTTTACTTAGAAAGGGCTGTAAGCCACAGCAGGTGCCATGATTATCACTGCTAACAACAACAGAGTAAATTTTTTCTCTCCAGATGCTGCTACTTATTTCACATCTACCTAAACATGGTTTGTCATTTTTATAATGTTTTGTGTCTCCATATGTTTGCAAAGTCCTGACTGATGCGGAATTTCAGAGTTAACTACAATAACGACAATCAAAATCACTTTCATAGATACAGTCCTTTATGATGATGACTTCCTTTTCATGTCCTCTGTTTCATTTGATTGTTACATCATCCACTAGTTGACAAGGCCAGTTATCATTGTCACCATTTGACAGAAGAAAAAGCTAACGTTTAAGAGAGATAATTGGCCCTAGGTTACAAAACTGGTTACAGATCCATTTGGGTTTTAGATCTGTTTCCTAAGTTAATTTCTGTTAATGTCTGAAAAAGGTTGCACAGAAAGCAACCTTTTTCCCCTCAACCTTTATGTTTAGCCAATCATGAATATGTTTTGAGTCTTCATACACCACACCAGTCTCCTTCAGTCTAGGCTCAGATCCTCATTAGTTCCCACCCTGGATTGTGCAGCATCCTCCTAACTCACCTCTGCCTCCACTCAACAACCTTTTTCATCCCTTCCTCCATAGGCAACCAGAGAGGTCTTTTAGAAACTGTTTTCAACAAGTCATCTCCATGATCCCAGGCCCTCACTGCCCACAGAATAAGGTCCGAACTCCTTGGGAGTATATTCAATGTCTTGGAAGATTTCACTCTATCCACTTCTTTGTCTTATCACTTGCTCCCCACCTCCCGCACCCCAGTCACTCATGTCCCCATGTATTCCAGCAGTGCTGGCTTCCAAGCCTGGCTTGCATCTTTCTCCCTCTTCATCTTTCTGTAACTCACTGTCTGCAGACTAGAATTAGCCTGTAGATGGACTTGGATCACATTGTTATAGGGTGGTTGCTTTATCAAATCCATTGACAATGTTTATGAAGATCTCCAGCTTCTCTTGAAAAATTAGTGGATCATGTTAACAGTCAACCTGAGCCTGAGAAGTGGTTAATCCATTTACATGGGCCATGCCCCACCAGTTGACTACAATCCCCCCAGTCCCTATTGTCTTACGTTCAGCTAGCTTCACTCATAATAGTGATATGCTCGACCCCTTAGACATTTGAATTTGCAACCTTTGCCTTATGTTCTTACCATCCAAAATGTGTCTCCTCATATGCTTCTATTGAAATCATAGTCACTTCTCCAACAATCACTCATCCATAAAGTCTATATTGATTCCCTGAGCTGAAATTAATCTCTTCCCCCTCTGTCCTCCTAAACTTGTTCATTGATTCCTGTACCTATAGCATCTAAAAGACTTCACCAAGTCTATCTCCTCCACTAGGTTATGAGCAATCTTATTCATCTGTGTGTTCCCACACTCCCTAAGATATGGTTACCTTACTCTTGGTAAATATCATTAAAAAAAAAACCCCGTTGAATTAAACTTAATTCAATCAACAGCTAAGCTTTCCAATAGAAGCCAACTCATCTGTGATAATATTTGCCCATTTCACATCTAGATTTGAGCTTCTGTTAATACTGATGGCATCTACCTCTTACTAAAAGTCTTATCTACTGAGGAAACAAACTGTTTTCTAAAATTCTATTGACTTAAAAATGCAAGCTCTTAAATAAATTATTTTCCAAGGAGAAGCAAGAGCAATACATTTGCTATGGCCCTGAATCAATACCACTCCCAGCTGCAGAGTATCTTGTAAGAACCTCACAAGAGAAGGGACAGAAATGCCCAGTCTTCACCCCTAGGTGAGGATTAAATCACTACATCATGGTTTATTCACAAACTTCCGTTTCCTCAACTAATACGTGTTTCTTACACACATTATTTGCCCAAGAGAACCTGTTGTTCTGTCTTTCATGCAAGTTATAGTTTTTATGAGTTACTTCCCTGTATTTTTGGATTTTGATATCTCTTGTAACCTTTTAATGTTTTTTTAACATCCATTTTTCAAGCATCTAACAGTTTATCAGGCATGGTGCTTCGTTCTGGGATGACAAAAAGGAAATACATTTGTTCTCGACTCTGGGAGGTTCACAGACTAGGGTAGAAACAAATACATCACTTAGATACTGTTTACCAAATGCAGTATGTAAACAGAGCAAATTTTTGTTACCATATTTGTTGTGAATGTCCCATGTGTGCTGTGGTGGTGCAATATTTGTAAGTTTACTGTCCCTCGGACATCCAGTTTAGGTAGTAGACACTGGTGACTTATTTCTCTGCCCATTGTTTGAACCTCCTTCCTATGCTCAGTATTGAGGAGAAATTGGGATTACTACTCCCCAGAATGAGAAGAATGTGGTTAAAGCCCAGAGAGCTTCCCTGAAGGCCTTTCATACAATCATGTCCAGTGAGAGGACCTCAGGGAAGACTCCTGGGTTTTAATTATGTTCTTCTCATACTAGGGAGTGGTAATCCCAATTTCTCCTCAATACTGAGCATAGGAAGGACGTTTAGATAATGGGCAAAGAAATATGTCACCAATGCCAACTAAAGGTTGTCCAACAAAGGTCATTATTGGACAACCTTTCCAGCCCTATACAGGCAAAATTACCGAAAGCTTAGACACAGTGAAAGTCGGGGTCGTCCCATCAGAGACTGGACCACAACTAGGTGAGTTACTGACCGTCAATAAGGAAGCATGGCATGGGCCATAATGGAGGGTGGTGATAGCAGCAGCTATGACTATGTGATCTGTTGATGGAATGAAGTCATAGCCCCTCCCTGTACCTGTGTCTCCTTCCTTTCTGTATTCTGGATGATGTGTGTGTGAGTGTGTGTACACAATTATAATAGGGTGTGCTGGTGGTAGCAAAGTGTATAAACTAGCCAAGAAGTTAGCAAACTACAGTCTGTAGTCCTAGTACAGCCATCTAGGGACTTCGGTAAATAAAGTTTTATTGGAACACAGCCACAGCCATTCATTTACACATTGTCTATGGCTGCTGTCATGCAACAATGATAGACATGAGTAGTCTAGACAACCACTGTGTGGACCACAAGCTTAAAATAATCACACGGTCCCTTACAGAAAAGTTTGCCAGGCCCTGACCTTCCACGGGTTACAGAGTACCAATTAGGATCCCTAAATGCTAAGGGAAGAACTAGTATCCAAGACTTGAAATTGGACATCAATGCAGTTGGTCTTTCTTTAAAGAAGGGGTTAAAGGGTCTTCAGATGTGTGAACAATCTTTTTTTTTTTTTTTTTTTTTTTTTTTTTTTTTTTTTTTCCGGAGATTAAGTCTTGCTCTATTACCCAGCAGGTTGGAGTGCAGTGGCGTGATCTCGGTTCACTGCAACTTCCACCTCCCAGGTCCAAGCAATTCTCATGCCTCAGCCTCCTGAGTAGCTGGGACTACAGGCACACACCACTATGCCAAGCTAATTTTTGTATTTTTAGTAGAGATGAGGTTTCTCCATGTTGGCCAGGCTGGTCTCGAACTCCTGACCACAAGTAATCTGCCTGCCTCAGCCTCCCAAAGTGCTGGGATTATAGACATGAGCCACCACACCTAGCCACAATCATTTCATTATACTAAATGGGAGCATCTTTTTATATGTGTTGTTGTTGTTGTCAAACACTAAACATGGGAGAAAGGATGTAGGATATCTAAAGGAATAAGCCATACTGGATATGTGTCACTCACCCAGATTTTTCCTATGTTTGGAAATTATCCACGGTGTGGGTTGGGTGGGAGGTAGAGCCCAGCTTCTCAGCTTCTAGAACAGAGCCTAAAAACACTAGATACTTCTTATTACACCATTCCCCTAGAGGTTATGGTGCTGGCATCTAACTGAGGATTGGCCAACTGAAGGTATCTGCCCAAGGCTTTGAACCCGAAGTTTGTTACGCAAAGAAATGAGCAGAGAATTCATTCCTATGGTTGGGCCAAGGGACAGCAGAAATACCCAGTATTGGGAGCCACAGGGCTAGTGGCAAAGCCAGTTACCCAGGACTGATGGGGGGGGGGGTGGTGTCACTGATGACAGCAATGGATAACCTTACCTGCCTGTCTCCATGACTCTGCCTGAATTCTGGCCCCTTGGCTTCTCTTGGTTCCTGTCTGATTTCTGATCCTGTTCTTCAATGCAATATCCCCTCAAAAAACCCCATATTGCTTTATGTAAGTAGGAATTTTGTTGTTGTTTAAACCTAAGAGTCTGCTGCTTTTACAGCAGATAACCAATATACAACTTAGAAAAAATAATTTTAAGTTGTACAGCAATAATTTAAAATTATACAACAATGTACAACTCAGAAAAAACAATAGCTACATTTGTTAAGAGATTATCATGTGCCAGGAACCATGGTCATCTTTGTATATGTATTATCACATGTAATAGATATAAATAAGGAAACCAAGGCTTAGAGAGATGAAGTACTTGGTTCAGGGCAACACACTTGGTTAGCACCAGGTTTGTGCACAAAACCAGGGAGTTTAACCACACTAGCAGCATTCCTTTAGGTCCTGTATTCTTCTACTACAAAAAGTGGGACTGAGACTATTCACAATAGCAAAAACATGAAATCAACCCAAATGCTCATCAATGATAGACTGGATAAAGAAAATGTGGTACTTATATACCATGGAGCACTATGCAGCCATAGAAAGGAATGAGATCATGTCCTTTGCAGGGACGTGGGTGAAGCTGGAAGCCATCATCTTTAGCAAACTAACACAGGAACAGAAAACCAACACCGCACGTTCTCACTTATAATTGGGAGCTGAACAATGAGAACATATTTACACAGAAAGGGGAACAACACACACTGGGGCCTGCCGGGGGTGGCTGGGGAGAGAGACAGTATCAGGATAAATAGATAATGTATGTGGGACTTAATACCTAGGTGATGGGTTGATAGATGCAGCCAACGAACATAGCACATGTTTACCTAAGTAACAAACCTGCACGTCTTGCACATGTTTCCCAGAACTTAAAATTAAAAAAAAAAATTTAAGTGGGGTTGAATTAGTTTTCTAGATCCTAGCTAAAATGAAACTCAATGGCTGGACCAACTGTGTCTTCAGGGGTGTGCTGGTAAACCAGCTCTCTAGAGAAAAAGTCCTGAGTTGTACTGTTTGCCAATTTCCATGGTGTAAATATTCCCACCATGACTGATTTTGAACTACCAAACATTTAACCACTTGTTCACAAATATCCTGAGTGTTTAACAATGGACTCTTGAATGCTAGTGTGAACTGGCACCAACATACTACTGTACCTATGCCCTGTTTGCTTCTTGTTTGTTTGTAGTTTGCCACTTCAAACACTTTATTTTATGCTCTTGGAATCTCAGAGTGGGGAGAGATCTCAGAGGCCATTCAGACTCACTGTGTAACAGTGGAAGACAACCCCTCAGGTCAACCCTAACTTGGCATCTACCCTCTGCTCAACACTTCCAGTGGCTGGGAGCTCACCACCTTCTAAGTATCTTGTATAGGTTGAAATACTCATTAGTGTCCCAAATAACTAAATTAGCTTTATGAAATAGTTGCTTTTACTCTATGTTTTAGAGGTAGGCTTTGAGTTGCCTCCTGTCCTAGAAGTTCTCTGTCCACATATCTCTGCTGAATATGGCTCTCATAAGTAGTTGCTTGGCCAGGGCTCCACTTCTCCCCCTCACATCAGAAGGGGATTTAGGAGTGGGGGCTGGAGGGTGTGCAGTGTGATTATTTGCTGTGAGATTATTATATACAGAGCTAGTGCTAGATGCCTTCCAACCTTCGCTATAGCCTCAAGCAAGGAGGGACCTGCCTGGGAGTGGTGCTTAGCCCCACATATCACACACACACACACACACACACACACACACACACACACATATACACACACAGAGTTTATTCTAAAATATGCAAATGCTTCTATCACTCAGGATCCAGCACCCAGTGTTGTCATAAGACTTACACACCTACATATGCCCCCTAAACCAATCACACCCTTTCAGGCCTCAGGGCAACAATTCTACACATCTATTGCCCTCCGTTCTTGAAATCAAAGACATGCATGTGCGATGCCTCAAAGTCTTCTGTGTTATCACTGCCAGCTTCAGAGGAGGCCTCTGCTTTGAAGTGTGGGGAGGATTTGATTGGCAGAAGTGCTTAGGTAGGAGAAAAGATAAGTTACTTAAATTGTCAAATCCTTCTTCTCAGAGAACATGAGATTCTTGCATAACTCTCATTTCCCAGCAGTGCCCGGCATCCCTTGTCTTGCTTCCTTTTGTGCTATAACTTGCCTTCCTCAGGGTACTCGGGAGTTAGGGCGGTATTCCCAGCAGTGGCACATGGCTCCTAAGAAACATTCTGCAGTATGAAATGGTCCATATTGCCCTTAAATGTGTACATATGTAAGTGTAGACGTCATATGCCTGACATTGTGCTGATTCTTTACATTGGCAATTAGATGATCATTTCTCATTTAGGAAAAAAAGTGCAGGTCTCTGCCAGCCCTCATTTAATTTTACATGAACATGCTCTTTGAGGCTGAAGCAAATCTGACTGATTTTCAGTGTGGAGATAAAACATAAAAACTGTTCTTGGAGTTATTTCTAAACAGAACTACATCAGAATTGTCTGAATCATCAGAATCATCTATTTCAGAAAAATCAGATTCATCAAGTGAACCTTCAGCCAACAACTGTTTGAGAACGATGTTACGATCATGCATAGGAATGCTATGTTTTCTAGGATTTGACATTTTCAGCGATCGAGAATTACTATATTTTGTAAATGGAAATACCACTACTAAAAACAGAATGTTGTAAATAGAATGATGTCTTTTGTTTCCAAAGTCGATATACTAGAATGACGCAAACATAATTAATAAAAGCAAGATATGCTGTGGCAAAGTTATCTCAGGGTAAATGCTGCAGCCGCATGCACCACCTGCAAGTATTCTCAGGGCAAACGACAAATGGGTTAAACATTAAAATTGGCAACAGTTTCCTTTTACTAAGATATAATTACATTAAAAAGAAACAAATTACTAAGCATTATATATGAAGGAAAGATAGTCTTTTTCAGACAAACAAACGCTGAGAGAATTTGCCATTACCAAACCACCACAAGAAGTGCTAAAAGAGCTCTCAAGCTTGAAATAAATTCTGGAAACACAACAAAACAGAACCTCTTTAAAGCATAAATCACACCAGACCTGTAAAACAAAAATAGAAGTTAAAAAGCAAAACCAAAAAACAAACCAAAGTACACAGGCAAAACAAAGAGCACTATGAAAGCAACAGTAGCTCACATTTCAATACTAACATTGAATGTAAATGGCCTAAATGTTCCACTTAAAAGATACAGAACTGCAGAATGGATAAGAACTCACCAACCATCTGCTGGCATCAGGAGGCTCACCTAACACAGAAGGACTCACATAAACTTAAGGTAAAGGGGTGAAAATGGACACCAAAAGCGAGCAGGGGTAGCTAGCAACAACAGTTAAAAGAGACAAAGAGGGACCGTATATAATGGTAAAAGGCCTTGTGCAACAGGAAAATATCACAATCCTAAACATATATGCACCTAACACTGGAGCTACCAAATTTATAACACAGTTACTACAGATCTAAGAAATGAGATAGACAGCAACACAATAATAGTGGGGGACTTCAATACTCCAGGTCATCAAGACAAAAAGTCAACAAAGAAACAATGAATTTAAACTATACCTTGGAACAAATGGACTTAACAGATATATACAGAACATTTCATCCCACAACCACAGAATATATACTCTATTCAACAGCACATGGAACTTTCTCCAAGATAGACCATGTGATAGGCCATAAAATGAGCTTCAATAAATTTAAGAAAATTGAAATTATATCAAGCACTCTCTGAGACCACAGTGGAATAAAACTGGAAATCATCTCCAAAAGTAACCTTCAAAATTATCCAAATATACCGAAATTAAATAACTCGCCCCTGAACGAGCACCGGGTCAAAAACTAAATCAAGATGGAAATTTAAAAATTCTTTGAACTGGGCCGGGCACGGTGGCTCACACATGTAATCCCAGCACTTTGGGAGGTTGAGGCGGGCAGATCACGAGGTCGGGAGATTGAGACCATCCTGGCTAACACGGTGAAACCCAATCTCTACGAAAAAAATACAAAAAAAATTAGCCAGGCGTGGTGGCAGGTGCCGGTAGTCCCAGCTACTCAGGAGGCTGAGGCAGAAGAATGGCTTGAAACCAGGAGGTGGAGATTGCAATGAGCTGAGATCACACCACTGCACTCCAGCCTGGGTGACAGAGCGAGATTCCATCTCAAAAAAAAAAAAAAAAAAAAAAAAAAAAAAAAAAAATTATTCGAACTGAATGACAATAATACAACCTACCCAAACCTCTGGGATACAGCAAAGGTGATACTAAGAGGGAAGTTCATAGCTCTATACGCCTAAATCAAAAAGACTGAAAGTGCACTAACTGACATTCTAAGGTCATACCTCAAGGAACTAGAGAAACAAGAACAAACCAAACCCAAACCCAGCAGAAGAAAGGAAATAACCAAGATCAGAGCACAACTAAATGAAGTTGAAACAAAACGAAACAAAAAGCTGGTTCTTTGAAAAGATAAATAAAACTGACAGACCATTAGCAAGATTAACCAAGAAAAGAAGAGAGAAAATCCAAATAACCTCACTAAGAAATGAAACAGAAAATATTACAATTGACATCACTGAAATATAAAAGATCATTCAAGGCTACTATGAACACCTTTACACACATAAACTAGAAAGCCTGGAAGAGATGAATAAATTCCTGGAAAAATACAAGCTCAAATCGGGAAGAATTAGATAACCTGAACAGACCAATAACAAGCAGTGAGATTGAAACGGTAATTTAAAAATTACCAACAACAAAAAAAGTCCAGGACCAGATGGATTCACAGAATTATACCAGACATTCAAAGAAAAACTGGTTCTAACCCTTTTGATGCTATTCCACAAGATAGAGAAAGAAGGAACCCTCCCCTCCCTAATTCATTCTATGAAGTCAGCATCACCCTAATACCAAAACCAGGGAAGGACATAACCAAAAGAGAAGACTACAAACCAATATCCTTGATGAACATAGATGCTAAAATCTTTAACAAAATACTAGCTAACCGAATACAACAACATATCAAAAAGATAATCTACCATAATCAAGTGAGTTTCATACCAGGGATGCAGGGATGGTTTAACATACGCAAGTCAATAAATGTAACACACCACATAAACAGAATTAAAAACAAAAATCACATGATCATCTCGATAGATTCAGAAAAAGCATTCGACAAAATCCAGCAACACTCTATGATTAAAACTCTCAGCAAAATTAGCATACAAGGGACATACTTTAATGTAATTAAAGCCATCTATGACAAACCCACATATTATGACACATATTATTGACAAGTCAACATAATACTGAATGGAGAAAAGTTGAAAGCATTCCCTCTGAAAACTGGGACAAGACAAGGATGCCCGGTCTCACCACTCCTCTTCAACATAGTACTGAAAGTCCTAGGCAGAGCAATCAAACAAGAGAAAGAAACAAAAGGCATCCAAACCAGTAAAGAAGTCAAATTGCCACTGTTGCTGATACGATCATTTACCTTGAAAACCTTGAAGACCCCTCCAGAAACCTCCTAGAACTGATAAAAGAATTCAGCAAAGTTTCCAGATACAAGTTTAATGTACAAAATCAATAGTTCTTCTATACACCAACAGCGACCAAGCAGAGAATCAAATCAGTATCTCAACCCCTTTTACAATAGCTGCAAAAAATATATATACTGAGGAAAATATCTAACAAAGGAGTCGAAAGACCTCTACAAGGAAAACTGCAAACTAATGCTGAAAGAAATCATAGACAACACAAACAAATGGAAACACATCTCATGCTCATGGATGGGTAAATCAGTATTGTGAAAATGACCATACTGCCAAAAGCAATCTACAAATTCAATGCAATCCACATCAAAACACCATCATCATTCTTCACAGAATTAGAAAAAACAATTCTAAAATTCATATGGAACCAAAAAAAGAGCCTGCATAGCCAAAGCAAGACTAAGCAAAAAGAGCAAATCTGGAGGCATCACACTACCTGATTCTAAACTATAAGGCCATAGTCACCCAAACAGCATAGTACTGATATAGAAATAGCCACATAGACCAATGGAACAGAATAGAGAACACAGAAATAAACCCAAGTACTTGCAGCCAACTGATCTTTGATAAAGCAAACAAAAAGTGGAGAAAGCACACTTTTTTCAACAAATGGTGCTGGGATAATTGGCTAGCCACATGTAGGAGAATAAAACCGGATCCTCATGTCTCACCTTATACAAAAATCAACTCAAGGACTTACACCTAAGACCTGAAACCATAAAAATTCTAGCAGATAACATTGGAAAAACCCTTCTGGACATTGGCTTAGGCAAGGATTTCATGACCAAGAACCCAAAAGCAAATGCAATAAAAACAAAGATAAATAGCTGAGACCTAATAAAGAGTTTTGCATGGCAAAAGGAACAGTCAGCAGAGTAAACAGACAACCCACAGAGTGGGAGAAAATCTTCACAATTTATACGTCTGACAAAGGACTAATATCCAGAATCTACAACCAGTGCAATCAAATCAGTAAGAAAAAAAATCCCATTAAAAAGTGGGCTAAGGGCACGAATAGACAATTCTCAAAAGAAGATACACAAATGGCCAACAAACATGAAAAAATGCTCAACATCACTAATGATCAGGGAAATGCAAATCAAAACCACAATGCGATACCACCTTACTCCTGCAAGAATGTCCATAATCAAAAAATCAAAAACCAGCAGATGTTGGCATGGATGCGGTAATCAGGGAACACTTCTACACTGCTGGTGGGAATGTAAACTAGTACAGCCGCTATGGAAAACAGTGTGGAGATTTCTTAAATATCTAAAAGTAGAACTACCATTTGATCCAGCGGTCCCACTACTGGGTATCTACCCAGAGGAAAAGAAGTTATTATTTGAAAAAGATACTTGCACACGCATGTTTATAGCAGCACATTTCACAATTGCAAAATCGTGGAATCAACACAAATGCCCAACAATCAATGACCGGATAAAGAAACTGTGATATATATGTGTGTGTGTGTGTGTGTGTGTGTGTGTGTGTGTGTGTGTGTGTGTGTGTAATGAATACTACTCAGCCATAAAAAGGAATGAATTAACAGCATTTGCAGTGACCTGGATGAGATTGGAGACTATACTAAGTGAAGTAACTCAGGAATGGAAAACCAAACATCGTATGTTCTCACTGACATGAGGGCGCTAAGCTATGAGGATGCAAAGTCATAAGAATGATACAATGGACTTTGGGGACTTGGAAGAGTGGGAGGGGGCAAGGGATAAAAGACTACAAATAGGGTGCAGTGTATACTCTATTTTGGTGCACCAAAATCTCACAAATCACCACTAAGGAGCTTACTCATGTAACCAAATACCACCTGTAACCCAATAACTTATGGGAAAAAAATTAAAATTTTCAACTTTATTTGAACAATTTTCATTCAAAATTGGATACTTATTAATTACACTTATTCTAAGTGTTATATTCTTCTAAGTTTAATAGTTTTGAATATTTTATCAGAAAAATCTGTTAAAACATATATAAGAACTGATTTATTTTTACACTTATTTTAAATTACATTTTGATTAAACTGCAGTACATCCAGATTTGCATATTTTGAATACAATTGCATTTTTTAAATCCTTTAAATCAGAGATGCACAAACTATGCCCACCGTAAGTATCCAGCCTGCCACTTGTTTCTGTAACTAAAGTTAAATTGGAACGGAATCAGCCCATTCTTTTACGTTTTGTCTGTGGCTGCTTTCGTGCCTCAACAGCTGAGCTGAGTAGTCATGACAGAGACAAATGTCCCATAAAGCTTAACATATTGATTTTCTGATGCTTTTACAGGAAAACTTTAACAACATTTGCTTTACTGTCAATAGAACACAAATTACATAAAAATCCTAATTGTGTAAATAAAGTTAGTGTTAAAATGAAGAAAACACAATAATATTGAGTAAATAAATAGCCTGCAATGAATGATATATTCTTTTTTTTTTATTATTATACTTTAAGTTCTAGGGTACATGTGCATAACGTGCAGGTTTGTTACATATGTATACTTATGCCATGTTGGTGTGCTGCACCCATCAACTCGTCAGCACCCATCAATTCATCATTTATATCATGTATAACTCCCCAATGCAATCCCTCCCTCCTCCTCCCTCCCCCCTCCCCATGATAGGCCCCAGTGCGTGATGTTCCCCTTCCCGAGTCCAAGTGATCTCATTGTTCAGTTCCCACCTATGAGTGAGAACATGCGGTGTTTGGTTTTCTCTTCTTGTGATAGTTTGCTAAGAATGATGGTTTCCAGCTGCATCCATGTCCCTACAAAGGACGCAAACTCATCCTTTTTTATGGCTGCATAGTATTCCATGGTGTATATGTGCCACATTTTCTTAATCCAGTCTGTCACAGATGGACATTTGGGTTGATTCCAAGTCTTTGCTATTGTGAATAGTGCCGCAATAAACATACGTGTACATGTGTCTTTGTAGTAGAATAATTTATAATCCTTTGGGTACATACCCAGTAGTGGGATGGCTGGGTCATATGGTACATCTAGTTCTAGATCCTTGAGGAATTGCCATACTGTTTTCCATAATGGTTGAACTAGTTTACAATCCCACCAACAGTGTAAAAGTGTTCCTATTTCTCCACATCCTCTCCAACACCTGTTGTTTCCTGACTTCTTAATGATTGCCATTCTAACTGGTGTGAGATGGTATCTCATTGTGGTTTTGATTTGCATTTCTCTGATGGCGAGTGATGATGAGCATTTTTTCATGTGTCTGTTGGCTGTATGAATATCTTCTTTTGAGAAATGTCTGTTCATATCCTTTCCCCACTTTTTGATGGGGTTGTTTGTTTTTTTCTCGTATATTTGTTTGAGTTCTTTGTAGATTCTGGATATCAGCCCTTTGTCAGATGAGTAGGTTGCAAAAATTTTCTCCCATTCTGTAGGTTGCCTGTTCACTCTGATGGTAGTTTCTTTTGCTGTGCAAAAGCTCTTTAGTTTAATTAGATCCCATTTGTCAATTTTTGCTTTTGCTGCCGTTGCTTTTGGTGTTTTAGACATGAAGTCCTTGCCCATGCCTATGTCCTGAATGGTACTACCTAGATTTTCTTCTAGGGTTTTTATGGTATTAGGTCTAACATTTAAGTCTCTAATCCATCTTGAATTAATCTTCGTATAAGGGGTAAGGAAAGGATCCAGTTTCAGCTTTCTACTTATGGCTAGCCAATTTTCCCAGCACCATTTATTAAATAGGGAATCCTTTCCCCATTTCTTGTTTCTCTCAGGTTTGTCAAAGATCAGATGGCTGTAGATGTGCGGTATTATTTCTGAGGACTCTGTTCTGTTCCATTGGTCTATATCTCTGTTTTGGTACCAGTACCATGCTGTTTTGGTTACTGTAGCCTTGTAGTATAGTTTGAAGTCAGGTAGCGTGATGCCTCCAGCTTTGTCCTTTTGACTTAGGATTGTCTTGGCAATGCGGGCTCTTTTTTGGTTCCATATGAACTTTAAAGCAGTTTTTTCCAATTCTGTGAAGAAACTCATTGGTAGCTTGATGGGGATGGCATTGAATCTATAAATAACCTTGGGCAGTATGGCCATTTTCACGATATTGATTCTTCCTATCCATGAGCATGGTGTGTTCTTCCATTTGTTTGTGTCCTCTTTGATTTCACTGAGCAGTGGTTTGTAGTTCTCCTTGAAGAGGTCCTTTACATCCCTTGTAAGCTGGATTCCTAGGTATTTGATTCTCTTTGAAGCAATTGTGAATGGAAGTTCATTCCTGATTTGGCTCTCTGCTTGTCTGTTACTGGTGTATAAGAATGCTTGTGATTTTTGCACATTAATTTTGTATCCTGAGACTTTGCTGAAGTTGCTTATCAGCTTAAGGAGATTTTGGGCTGAGACGATGGGGTTTTCTAAATATACAATCATGTCATCTGCAAACAGGGACAATTTGACTTCTTCTTTTCCTAACTGGATACCCTTGATTTCTTTCTCTTGCCTGATTGCCCTAGCCAGAACTTCCAACACTATGTTGAATAGGAGTGGTGAGAGAGGGCATCCCTGTCTTGTGCCAGTTTTCAAAGGGAATTTTTCCAGTTTTTGCCCATTCAGTATGATATTAGCTGTGGGTTTGTCATAAATAGCTCTTATTATTTTGAGGTACGTTCCATCAATACCGAATTTATTGAGCGTTTTTAGCATGAAGGGCTGTTGAATTTTGTCAAAAGCCTTTTCTGCATCTATTGAGATAATCATTTGGTTCTTGTCTTTGGTTCTGTTAATATGCTGGATTACGTTTATTGATTTGCGAATGTTGAACCAGCCTTGCATCCCAGGGATGAAGCCCACTTGATCATGGTGGATAAGCTTTTTGATGTGCTGCTGAATCCGGTTTGCCAGTATTTTATTGAGAATTTTTGCATCAATGTTCATCAGGGATATTGGTCTAAGATTCTCTTTTTTTGTTGTGTCTCTTCCAGGCTTTGGTATCAGGATGATGTTGGCCTCATAAAATGAGTTAGGGAGGATTCGCTCTTTTTCTATTGATTGGAATAGTTTCAGAAGGAATGGTACCAGCTCCTCCTTGTACCTCTGGTAGAATTCAGCTGTGAATCCATCTGGTCCTGGACTTTTTTTGGTGGGTAGGCTATTAATTGTTGCCTCAATTTCAGAGCCTGCTATTGGTCTATTCAGGGATTCAACTTCTTCCTGGTTTAGCCTTGGGAGAGTGTAAGTGTCCAGGAAATTATCCATTTCTTCTAGATTTTCTAGTTGATTTGCGTAGAGGCGTTTATAGTATTCTCTGATGGTAGTTTGTATTTCTGTGGGGTCAGTGGTGATATCCCCTTTATCATTTTTTATTGCATCTATTTGATTCCTCTCTCTTTTCTTCTTTATTAGTCTTGCTAGTGGTCTGTCAATTTTGTTGATCTTTTCAAAAAACCAACTCCTGGATTCATTGATTTTTTGGAGGGTTTTTTGTGTCTCTATCTCCTTCAGTTCTGCTCTGATCTTAGTTATTTCTTGCCTTCTGCTAGCTTTTGAATGTGTTTGCTCTTGCTTCTCTAGTTCTTTTAATTGTGATGTTAGAGTGTCAATTTTAGATCTTTCCTGCTTTCTCTTGTGGGCATTTAGTGCTATAAATTTCCCTCTACACACTGCTTTAAATGTGTCCCAGAGATTCTGGTATGTTGTATCTTTGTTCTCATTGGTTTCAAAGAACATCTTTATTTCCGCTTTCATTTCATTATGTACCCAGTAGTCATTCAGGAGCAGGTTGTTCAGTTTCCATGTAGTTGAGCGGTTTTGATTGAGTTTCTTAGTCCTGAGTTCTAGTTTGATTGCACTGTGGTCTGAGAGACAGTTTGTTATAATTTCTGTTCTTTTACATTTGCTGAGGAGTACTTTACTTCCAATTATGTGGTCAATTTTGGAATAAGTGCGATGTGGTGCTGAGAAGAATGTATATTCTGTTGATTTGGGGTGGAGAGTTCTATAGATGTCTATTAGGTCCGCTTGGTGCAGAGATGAGTTCAATTCCTGGATATCCTTGTTAACTTTCTGTCTCGTTGATCTGTCTAATGTTGACAGCGGAGTGTTGAAGTCTCCCATTATTATTGTATGGGAGTCTAAGTCTCTTTGTAAGTCTCTAAGGACTTGCTTTATGAATCTGGGTGCTCCTGTATTGGGTGCATATATATTTAGGAGAGTTAGCTCTTCCTGTTGAATTGATCCCTTTACCATTATGTAATGGCCTTCTTTGTCTCTTTTGATCTTTGATGGTTTAAAGTCTGTTTTATCAGAGACAAGGATTGCAACCCCCCTTTTTTTGTTCTCCATTTGCTTGGTAGATCTTCCTCCATCCCTTTATGTTGAGCCTATGTATGTCTCTGCATGTGAGATGGGTCTCCTGAATACAGCAGACTGATGGGTCTTGACTCTTTATCCAGTTTGCCAGTCTGTGTCTTTTAATTGGAGCATTTAGTCCATTAACATTTAAGGTTAATATTGTTATGTGGGAACTTGATCCTGCCATTATGATATTAACTGGTTATTTTGCTCATTAGTTGATGCAGTTTCTTCCTAGCCTCGATGGTCTTTACATTTTGGCATGTTTTTGCAATGGCTGGTACCGGTTGTTCCTTTCCATGTTTAGGGCTTCCTTCAGGGTCTCTTGTAAGGCAGGCCTGGTGGTGACAAAATCTCTAAGCATTTGCTTATCTGTAAAGGATTTTATTTCTCCTTCACTTATGAAACTTAGTTTGGCTGGATATGAAATTCTGGGTTGAAAATTCTTTTCTTTAAGAACGTTGAATATTGGCCCCCACTCTCTTCTGGCTTGTAGAGTTTCTGCCGAGAGATCTGCTGTTAGTCTGATGGGCTTCCCTTTGTGGGTAACCCGACCTTTCTCTCTGGCTGCCCTTAAGATTTTTTCCTTCATTTCAACTTTGGTGAATCTGGCAATTATGTGTCTTGGAGTTGCTCTTCTGGAGGAGTATCTTTGTGGCGTTCTCTGTATTTCCTGAATTTGAATGTTGGCCTGCCCTACTAGGTTGGGGAAGTTCTCCTGGATGATATCCTGAAGAGTGTTTTCCAACTTGGTTCCATTTTCCCCCTCACTTTCAGGCACCCCAATCAGACGTAGATTTGGTCTTTTTACATAATCCCATACTTCTTGCAGGCTTTGCTCATTTCTTTTTCTTCTTTTTTCTTTTGGTTTCTCTTCTCGCTTCATTTCATTCATTTGATCTTCAATCGCTGATACTCTTTCTTCCAGTTGATCGAGTCGGTTACTGAAGCTTGTGCATTTGTCACGTATTTCTCGTGTCATGGTTTTCATCTCTGTCATTTCGTTTATGATCTTCTCTGCATTAATTAGTCTAGCTGTCAATTCTTCCACTCTTTTTTCAAGATTTTTAGTTTCTTTGTGCTGGGTACGTAATTCCTCCTTTAGCTCTGATAAGTTTGATGGACTGAAGCCTTCTTCTCTCATCTCGTCCAAGTCATTCTCTGACCAGCTTTGATCCGTTGCTGGCGATGGGCTGCGCTCCTTTGCAGGGGGAGATGCGCTCTTATTTTTTGAATTTCCAGCTTTTCTGCCCTGCTTCTTCCCCATCTTTGTGGTTTTATCTGTCTCTGGTCTTTGATGGTGGTGACGTACTGATGGGGTTTTGGTATAGGTGTCCTTCCTGTTTGATAGTTTTCCTTCTGACAGTCAGAAGGACTGTCTGTTGGTCTGTTGGAGATTGCTTGAGGTCCACTCCAGACCTGGGTATTTGCCTGGGTATCAGCAGCAGAGGTTGCCGAAGATAGAATATTGCTGAACAGCGAGTGTACCTGTCTGATTCTTCCTTTGGAAGTTTCCTCTCAGGGGTGTACTCCACCCTGTGAGGTGTGGGGTGTCAGACTGCCCCTAGTGGGGGATTTCTCCCAGCTAGGCTACTCAGGGGTCAGGGACACACCTGAGCAGGCAGTCTGTCCGTTCTCAGATCTCAACCTCCGTGTTGGGAGATCCACGGCTCTCCCCAAAGCTGTCAGACAGAGTCGTTCGCGTCTGCACCGGCTCCCGCTACTTCCCCTGTTGGTCTTCAGCTGTGCGCTGTCCCCAGAGGTGGAGACTGCAGAGGCAGGCAGGTTTCCTTGAGCTGCTGTGAGCTCCACCCAGTTTGAGCTTCCCAGTGGCTTTGTTTACCTACTTAAGCCTCAGCAATGGCGGGCGCCCCTCCCCCAGCCTCGCTGCTGCCTTGCGGATAGATCGCGGCAGACTGCTGTGTTAGCAGTGAGGGAGGCTTCGTGGGCGTGGGACCCTCCCGGCCAGGTGTGGGATATATTCTCCTGGTGTGCCTGTATGCTTACAGCGCAGTATTGGGGTGGGAGTTACCCGATTTTCCAGGTGTTGTGTGTCTCAGTTCCCTTGGCTAGGAAAACGGATCCCCTTCCCCCTTGCGCTTCCAGGTGAGGCGATGCCTCGTCCTGCTTCAGCTCTCGCTGGTCAGGCTGCAGCAGCTGACCAGCACCGATTGTCCGGCACTCCCTAGTGAGATGACCCCAGTACCTCAGTTGAAAATGCAGAAATCACCGGTCTTCTGTGTCACTCGCGCTGGGAGTTGGAGACTGGAGCTGTTCCTATTCGGCCATCTTGCTCCGCCCCCCAGAATGATATATTCTTACATTGATTATTCACCCAAACATGGCTGGCCTATCAACAGCACACCTGGACATGCAAAATCATCATTATATTTAGCTGTCCTTGAAGTTGTGCCATCTTTCAGGTCTATAAAAATAATTGCCTTACATATATTTCTGTATGTAATTATGTTGTAACTATGTGTCAAGGTATAAAGACAGAACATATTTTAACCCAACACTTTGTAGCTTAAGACTTTAAATCTTTACACATGGGAATTCAGGTCTCCATTTGTCAACAGATCTCCGAACCTGCACATGTTACTAGCAGGACTAGCACTTTCCCTACCTCATCTCACTGTGTAAACAGACTCATGTGAGGGGAAATAGTGGCCCCATTTTACAGATGGGGAAACTCAGTCTGGAACAGAGAAGAGATGTTGGGGGAATGTAGAACAGGGGGTGACATAATTTGACTCATAATTTGCAAAGAATATCCTGGCTGGTATCCAGAGAGGATAAGGGCAAAAACAAGGGACTGGGTAGGAGTTTACTGCATTATTCCGGGTGAGGATTGAGCGACACCTGGGCTGCAGTGGCAGTTGTAGAGGGGTGGGAAAAGATTGTAGATGTATCATGATGCAAGAACCTTTGGAATTTACTCTTTTCACATGTAAGATGTGTGAAAAGGAAAAGGATCAAGGGTGACCAAATAAAGAATTTTGGCCTGAATAATTGACTGGAAAGAGATGCCTACCTACACGATGGAGAACACCTTGACAGAATCAGGGTCAGGGCCTGAATTGGGGAGGAGCCAAGAAGGGCTTGGGCAAGTTAAGTTTCAGAAGTCTATCACCTGTCCTAGAAAAGCTGCAGGGCAGCCATGTTGAGCCTGAAGTTCAGGAAGAGGCTGAAATTAGAGACATGAGTTTGGGAGTTATCAGCATATAGATGGTGTTTAAAGCCATTATTTTCTACCTAGAGACAGATACTATTTTACATAGTGATAATCACAGACATGGTTTATATGTCTTTAAGAAGGAAAAACAAATCAAGGCAATAATCTAAAGCAAAGTGGGGTAGAAAAGACATCAAGGTGAAGGAAAAAAATAATAGAAGTTTTAAAATGAGAGACTCATGACTTTTCAGGCAAAAAGAAAAGTTACAAATCACTACCAAGACATATCCTTCCAAAAATCTTTCCAGAATCAAAGCAGAAGGGCTGGTTTCTTGCAAGAGTCCACGAGAACAATGTCAAATTTCTTGTGAGTTACACAGGCAAATACCATAAGGAAATAAATTCCATGTGTTCTGCCTTATTTTGCTGTGTTGCAGAGCAGAAGCAAGGAAGAAGCCATGCTTTCTCAGATGAACAAGTTAGGAGAACTTGTATTCCAACAAGAACTGAAAATTCTACTTAGAATGAATAACACATAAAGCCAAATGTGTTGTTAAAACTGCCATCTGGAAGCTTTGGGACTGAGTGCATTTCTCTCTGCAACCCACAGCCCTCACCACTCTCCTGTCTATCCTTGGGTTGGCTTCATTTATTTGTCACCTTCTGGGACAAGGCCATGAGCGCCCTTCCTGGTTTTCTCCTTCCTGGGACAGCACTGCTCTTCCTAGAGCTGCTGCCTCCAGAACAAGCCCTCTATCTGACCCCAAGGACCCTGACTCTGAACCACACTCACAGACAGCCTGGGCTATGCATGGTGTCATCCTGTCCTCCCTTTGAACTGGGTATCAATAAGGCCAAGAATCCATCCTTATTGTCCCTCCTGTTTGTACTGATCTCCTCATCTCTATTTTCTCAGCACAGAACATCAGTGACACTCTTTGTAGATTTGACTCTGCATATCTTGTTACACTGAGCTGAGTGATGGGCAAGACCATGGTTAATGCTGCCTGTGATTTTCTTAAGGTTGATTTCATGGGTGAGATGAACAATTTCTCAGGGCTCTGTCTTCAGTCCCTTTCAGCACTCATTTAAATCAAACCCAACCCACTGGACTCCCTACTTTAGTTTTCTCCATTAGCACAAGTTACTCTCTGACTCACAATATATTCAGCTTTGTTTGTTTGTTGAGAGGCAGTATAATGCAGTGGTAAGATCCCAGACTCCAGAACCCAGACAACCCAGCTCCGCTACCTACCAGCTGTATGACGCTGGGCAAGTTACTTCATCTCTCTGTGTGTCAGCTTTCTCATTTGTAAACCAACAGTTCCTTCCTCATGGGGTTGTTGTGAAGATTAAATGAATTAACATGTGTAAGCCACATAGAAAAGAGATAGGGAATTGCAATGACCTGATCCTTAGACCCTATTCAAGTTTCTCCAACGGTACCCATGATGTCCTTAACAGCCAAAGGACCTGGTCCAGAATCACACATTGCATTTTGTTGTCACATCTCTCAAGTCTCCTTCAGTGAGCAGTGGTTCCTCAGCCTGTCCTTGACTTTCATGCTGTCAACACATTTTTTGAAGATTACAGGTCACTAATGCTGTAGAACGTCTCTTAATTTTTATTTGTCTGTGTTTCCTCGTTACTTGATACAGGTCATGCACCTTTGTCAGAAATATCACGAAGTGATGATGCAATCTTCTCATTTCATCCTATCAGTTGGCATACAATCTCAGTTTGCCTTATTTACTTTGGTAAAGATGGAGTCCACCAGGTTCCTGCAGTAGAAGGTTACTCTTTTTTTCATTTGTAACCAATATTTTGCAGGCAGCTACTTTTAGGCTGTGTAAATACACAGTTTAGCACTTGTTTATATCAATATAGACTTACAGTTTTCTATTT
Source organism: Rhinopithecus roxellana (assembly GCF_007565055.1). Taxonomy (NCBI): domain Eukaryota; kingdom Metazoa; phylum Chordata; class Mammalia; order Primates; family Cercopithecidae; genus Rhinopithecus; species Rhinopithecus roxellana. The sequence continues at coordinate 102,602,318 of NC_044557.1, forward strand.
TATTCAGTGGATTATATTCATTACCATGGCTATTTGATGCCCAAATTGTGCCCAACTTAGTCAGTGGGAGCCCCTTCCAGCTGGCTTCTGAATCCTTTCAGCACATCCCCATCACTTCCAGAGGACCTCCTTCTTTTAGGGGACATCTTGTACTTTCCCTACCTCCGCCCTAGGATTAGCCATTTCTCCAAGAAGTCCTGGCTCTATTTAATGGAAACTTGCATTTAGAAACCAAGATCTGGGTGTTATGTGCTATTGCTATTGGAGTGTCACTGTTCCTAGGCCCTCTCAGTGTACAGTGCTAGAGAACATGTATCCATGTTTTAATGAGCATTTTACAATTGTTTAGTACACAGCATCTTCCAAAGCAATTTCTCATGATTTATCTCGCTATAGTTTCATATTGTTACCAAACACCAGAGGTTCAGTACAGGTCCTGCTGCTCACCACACAGGAAGCCAATGACTGAGACAACGATTATTGCCAAGGAAGAAGGCTTTAATTGGGTGCTGCAGCCAAGAAGATGGGAAATCAGTCACAAATCCATCTTCCTGACCAACTAAAATTAGGGGTTTATATAGTAGGGAAGAAATGTAACTACGATGGGAAAACAGGAACTCGGGAAGGGTAAGGAAGCAATTATGATGAATGAGGGGCTTGGCATTTCATTGTTTGGATGTGATAATCTGGTGAGTTTCAGTTCTTTGATACATTTTGAGAGGCCTGGTATCTCATTGTCTGAATCTGGTACGTTTCAAGCTTTAAAACCAGAGGGTCAATTTCTATGTTTATCGAAAAGAACTGTCTATGGAACTATTGGGTTGATTTCAATTCCCCTTTTCTATTTATCAAGTCCTCAATCATCGGAAATCTGGCTGATGATCTTTCTGACTGCTTCATGCTGAGGAGAGGTGCTGTGGGCAACTCCATACCAGGGGTGACCACGTGGCCACCTAAGAATCAAAGGTTAATCTAATACTACAGTTTTCTTCTAAAATGCAGTCTTTCTCTGTCTAGTCCCCTACACCCACCAAAGATGAACCACAGCAAGATGAACCCACCTGTAAAACAGGCTTCAGTCCCACATACTTGGCTTGATTACGCTAAATGCAGCAAGAATCATTGTCCATGTAGGTTCTCCTAAATTGGCTTTACTGGAACCTCTCACAAGGCCATTTTAGTCAAAGCTCTGGGGAAATAATCAGTTCCTTAACTGTACTCCATTTTAAAAGCAAACAGGTTCTTGGTTAAATGTATGCAAACAAACACATTGCCATGAATTAGGAATATTCATAAATAGTTTACAAATTCTGGAGAAATTAAGCAGAGACAGAGAACTATGACTTGAATTTTGTGTACATATGTATATTCTCTACTCAATATATTTAAAATGTATTTCAAAACTATAAATAATTCAAAAAAATTCTCTAATCTCTGAAAAAGAAAAAGAATCAAACAGAAAAAGAAAAATATTTCTAACAGAAAAAAGCCATAAAAATTATTTCTGTCCTCCATTAGTTCAGTCCATGCAATCAACTCCTGTTCTGCTTCATATTGGGTTAGCAATCTTTATAAACATATCAGTCTTTTAATTAGAGTCCTGGAAGTTTTCTAATCTGGTAGCATAATCTCCAAAGTTGTCCAAAACCTGCATTCAAGAGTTCTTTCTGTGAACTCCTCCAAAGAAGCAAGCTCCGGACTGTAGCTGATTATAAGTCACTTTTTGAGAAGAATCAAAGGAAAACCACAATTGTGGATAATGAAAGCCTTAGGATAGCCATAACCAGTGACCCAGTTGACAAAGAAATTTGGTTGTTTCTGTGGCATACAACAATTTAACATAATAATCATAATTATTACTGACAGCATGTATTAAAACATATCAGAATTTTAGGACTCTCACACAATCCTGGAATGCATATTAACAACACATCTATATATATATAATCCAAAGGAAGTTAAACACTACCTCAGAACTGACAGTGCTTCCTGCATAATTCTAACCATAACAATAAGCTTAGTATGTCGCTCTTGGACTTCAGAAAAACTAATATCCAAACAAAAGTTAGTTTAAGGTTAAAAAGACTAAATTTAGAACTTCAAATTTTGCTGTTGGAAAATCTGTCAAATATAAAAGGTTTAAGCACTTGATACCACAAAATAGAATCACAGGTTATTATAAAATAGTCGTCATTCATTTAGCCAAAATTATAATACACAAACATTTACCATTTGATAGGGAGGAGACTCGGTTTCCCAAACAATGAGACCTAATAAAGATAGAATGAGGCCAACTAAATCTGTCTCTCTGGCCAGGCATGGTGGCTCACACTTGTAATTCCAGCACTTTGGGAGCCTGAGGTGGGTAGATCACAAGGTCAGGAGTTCATGACTGGCCTGGCCAACATAGTGAAACCACGTCTCTACTAAAAATACAAAAAATTAGCCAGGCATGGTGGCATGTACCTGTAATGCCAGCTACTCAGGGGGCTGAGACACAAGAATCAGTTGAACCCAGGAGGCGGAGGTTGCAGTGAGCTAAGATCATGCGATTTCTCTCCAGCCAGGGCAACAGTGCGAGACTCCATCTCAAAAAGAAAAAAAAGAATCTGTCTCTCCTCCATCTTTTTTTTCCCGTTTAACCAAAAGATAAACAAAAATCTATTATTATCTCTTACATGAAAATGTCGTTCAAAAGAGAAAACCAAATTTTACCTTTGTATGGTGTATTATTTATGTTAAAGCTAATTTTAATAAAGGCTTATAAATATATCTATCTGATTTTAATCACTTTGACCATAAGGTAAGATTTCTATAAACCTTTTATAACCTTTTACAACTTTCTACTAAACAGTGATCTATGCTCCAAGAAAACCCTGTTATTTTGACACACAGGCCCAGATACTGGCCTTCCATCAGTGTGCTTTTGCTATTAATGTTTAATTTATAGAAAAACTCTGAACTAATCTTATCCCTCAAAATTGACCCTTACCATCTCATGTGTCCACCTCTTTTGCCATAGTCTCTGGGCTCAGAGGAATTGAATGGTTGTAATTTCTGGCCCTGTGTCTCACAAAAGCAGTTCATTTTTATTGTCAACTTCTTTGGGGTGGGTCTGAGGACAAGGCTTTAAGTGTTGTCAATGCTCAAGATTTAGCAGAAGTGAGTGCCTTTTTCAGACCTGGGAGTCAAAGCCCTGTAACTTAACAGCACAAGGATTTGTTAATAGAATATTGATACTACAGAAAGTCCTATCATTCTCTCTAACATGTCACCAATTAAAACACTGTGATTTCCTGTTTGGGAGTTACTGCCTGCAGCAGTTCTGTATTAAAGTAGTTAGGTTACTCATTGCATATATCTAATTGCAAACATTCTAATGACAGAACTGTGACCAAAAGCATCAAAAATGTAGTAGGTCCTTTGCCAAACTTATTAAAGTAAGACAACTTTTCTCTCCATCATTAAAAAAAATGGTAAATGCAAATCTCAGTTTTGGAACTTCAATATGAGAATAAATCTCCTTTTGTTTAAATATTATACAACTAAACAGGATAAAGTAAGAACAAGCACACAGTAATTCCTTTTCAGCTATTTTAAAAGATCATCACACATTTCCAAGATTGGTTTCTAGGTACAGTACTGACAATTGATTAAGTAACTTTCATCACTAAAATCTTCATACCAGTGCCACACTTGTACCTATTTTGTTTTCAGATACACACATGAAAGCCCATCAGTGATAAATGGTTTGGGATCAAAGTTCACTAGAAAGTCTCACTTTTTTATTGTTGCTTAATCCAAGTGAGTATCACTTAATTTTAATAATGATAAACACAACTAAATTAGCTTGAGAGAAATTTCAATCAGTATAATTTCCTTAAGGGCAAGGTGAATCTTTCCTAAACATTAAAACTTTGTACCCATATCACAATTTTTTCTTCATTACCTAAAGGAAAAGATCTGAAACCAACTCAAATTGCTGATTGCATTGAATTACCTTAGAAATAAACAACATTTAAACATTTTTATTCTCACCTACTTTTAAATAACAAAATTAATAATATACGATTTCTGCTCCAAACTTGTAAAAATAAGTCTTAATTAATAATTGATACTTAACTATTGGTTATCAATTAATAAATGGTTTTGGAGGCTTGGGGGGATTCTGTTGTTGTTGGATTTTTGTTGTTGTTGTTGTTGTTGTTTAACCAGGAAACTTAAAGCTCTTATAGATCTCTAGATCATCAGAGGTAAAAAAAAAAAAAAAATCAAATTTTAAATGGCTAGTGTGCTCTATCAATTTTTGCAGGCTTGACAAAGGTAGCTTAGGAATTCTAAATAAACAGAATAAATGATGACTTGCTAGAAATGCATAGGAAACAAAATGATTATTCATAGAGCCAAATAAAAGCCTTCCAATAAAAACTTTAAAACATCAATTATTTTATATATATGTATATATAAGTTAATCCCAAAGGAGAACAGCAAATGAATGAAAATTAAAAGCAAAAACAAAGAGGAAACCAACCCCCAATTTTTCTCCTACTCAGTCAACTTTTGAGGCTAAAGTGTTACCCAGAGCCTCTAAGAAAACACGATAGATATTTTGCTCCCAGTATACAAATTAATGTCTTTAAGTCCACCAATACCACTATACATTTTTGTGCCATTAAGAAATTTGCTATAGGCATATGACCAGTAAGTACTTTAGTGCTAGTATTATCCATGCAGAAAAGTAAATGGAGTATGGAACAAAGCAATGCAAACATTTATGAACAATGACTCCATGTTAAATCTGGCCTCATGCTTAACTATATTAAAAAAGAATCTTTCTCAATTTACCTTCAGCAAGACTAAGAGCTTTAACTATGAGCAATGTTAATTAGCCAAATTTCTCTAATTTTCTTTCTGGTTTTAAAGAATATTTTACTATCTAAACTTTTGTAACTTTGTTTTCTCTGGATGTTCACAAAGATAGACATACAGAGAAACAAGAAAAAAACTACATATGACTTACACAGACCATCTATAACATGCTTGGACTTTGTCTTGTCCTAAATTTTCCTTTCTTTATACCTTCCTTTCCAAAAACATATCTTCATATTCATAACTTTCATCACATCTCTCTCCCCTCTGCTTCCTGGTTCCTTTCTTCTGTCATAAATAACCTTCTCAAGTCTGTAATTTAAATTAACTTTTAGATAACTTCTGAATTAGACACAATTATTTTTCTTACTACAAACACATCTCCTTTGGCACATTTTATATACAGAATTATGTATTAACTATACATTTTTTGGTGTATGTATCTAATACTTGTTTCCATTGTTTTTCTTTTTTGTATTAAGTATAATTCTTATCCTCAGTAACCTTAAATTGTTATGAAACCCTAGGAAGCAAGAAATCCTGAACTATCAGATATTAGCATTTTATGGATGCAAATAATTCCACAACTTCTAGAAACATATTTCCCCATACCATAACCCTTTCATAATTGGAAATGACTCAGGCATCTAATGATCAGCAACAATAATTTTAAGTTACACAAAAAGTTCACCTAGAGCACTTACTCATTTATATTTTAGGTATTTTATCAGTTTATCTAGATTATTTATATATCATTTCCTTGTTATCTGTTTTATAACCTGTGCATATCAGGTATCTATCTAGTTAAGAACCTTAAAGTTAACTACATGGGCATTCTCACCAATAATTCAGAAGATTTAGCTGTTTTCATTAAACCAACAACATTAAATTAGTCTTACTTATCAAAAAATTTGCACAAAGATCATTTTATTTTGGCTGGGTTTATGGTTTTATAACCTTCTGTGCCAAACCCTGATATCTCACAATTTCTAGCAAAGACAAATGTAAAACCCATACATAAACATATGTGACAATTCTGAAGACATTTCTATGTTTATGTTGTCAATAATTTTAAAACCAGCTTGTTTAGTAAAGATTTACTTAGGTCATGTGAATTTGACAATGGCTTGGACTTAATTTATGAGACTCTTTTATTTGTAAGCCAATTGGGTAGACAAGACATAGGACATAATAAATGTACTTACACATAAATGCATCTAGACATATATACACACACACACAAAGATTCAATAGCTTTTGCCTTGGAATTCTAGACATGAGATAGCAGTACAAACTCACCAGTGTATGAACATGTTCACATGGCTGAACTTTGCTAGCCCAAATAAGTAATCCAGTGAAGGCTGTGAATCAAACTTTTGGGTGAAGCAGTTTCCAAGACAGTTTGATTTTTAAAGGCCAAACCTCCCCAATCTCCAAAGAACACTGGGGCCAAACAGTACCAGAGAAGAACATCACTTGCAACCTACTAACCAGACCCAATCCTGCTTAGAACAGCAGCATAAATGCCTGAATACATAGAACTCCATCCCACTTTCCCATTCAACAGCAAGCTTCTGATTCTAAAGAATATTGGGGACAAAGAGTATTACAAAAGAGTATCAGGCCAGGCAAGGTGGCTCACACCTGTAGTCCCAGCACTTTGGGAGGCAGAGGCAGGTGGATCGCAACAGGCCAGTTCAAGACTAGCCTGGCCAACACAGTGAAATCCCATCTGTACTAAAACTACAAAAATCAGCCAGGTGTGATGGTATGCACCTGTAGTCCCAGCTACTTGGGAGGCTAAGACATGAGAATTGCTTGAACCCAGGAGATGGAGGTTGCAGTGAGCCAAGATCATGTCACTGCACTCCAGCATGGGAGAGAGAGTGAGACTCTGTCTCAAAAAAAAAAAAAAAACAGATTATCAGTTTACTGAATTTGAATTTCCCAAGGCTGTATCAAACACACACACACGATCACCAAAACACAATCCAACTGCTGCAGTAACAAACAAGTCCCAAGAATGTCTAACCTGAAACAGCCTGGTACTTGTTTCATCAAGACTAAGTTTTAACTATGAGCAATGTTAATTAGCCAGATTTCTTCAATTTTCTATTTGGTTTTAAAGAATACTATCTAAACTTTTTCAACTTTCTATTTTATCTGAATGTGCACAAAGACAGAGAAGTGGGAAAAAATACATATGACTTACACAGACCATCTATAACATGCTTGCAAACAAAAATTCTTTCAGAATTTCTCAAATTAAGAAGAGCTGATCCCACTCTCTGGGACTCACAAAAGACATTCACTTGCCCAGACACACACACAACAATTTCAAACAAGCCCCCAGAAGTATCTATACCAAAATAGTCAGGGTGCTTCCCTCTCTTCGTTGGACTTATTCAATCTGCAAATGGAAATTCCTTTAAAAATTTCCCAAGTTGAGAGGAGCAGACCCCACTGCCTGGGCCCACACAGGACACTCACCTATCTGGATGCAGATGTCAAATTTTAAAGGCAGTTCTTCCAAGGCAATCAGGAACACAGTTGGGGCCAGCCGTGGTGGGGCCAGAGCGAGATGGAAACTGACCTCCAGCCAAGATTAAATGGGCAGCATTTTACAGGGCTTCTGAGACACCCAGCCTATGACAACTGAGCCATGAGGGAACCAAAATCTGTTACCGAAACACCGGGGTTTGGTCTAGGTCCTGCTGCTCACCACACAGAAAGGCAATTACTGAGACAACAATTATTGCCAAGAAAGAAGGCTTTATTGGGTGCTGCAGCCAAGGAGGTGGGAGATCAGTCTCAAATCCATCTCACTAACCAACTAAAATTAGGAGTTTATGTAGCAGGAAAGAAATGTAACTATGTATGTGAAAACAGGAACTCAGGGAGGGTAAGGAAGCAATCTGATGAATCCCAGGCCTGGTGTCTCATTGTATGGATGTGATGATCTGGTGAGTTTCAGTTCTTTGGTATCTTTTGAGAGGTCTGGCATCTCATTGTCTGAATCTGGTGAGTTTCAAGCTTTACGACCAGAACGGTCCATTTCTATGTTTATTTTTTAAAAACCGTCTACGGGACTATACTAAACTGCCTATGAAACTATAGCTTCAATATTTGCATAAATACCTGACACTGGTAGGATAACCATTATTGTCCTTACAAACGTGAAGGCTAAGGCCCATTTATTCAATACATTTACATTAAGTGCCTCTCTAGGACACTTAACATACCAATGCCTGGCTCTAAGCATACAATGATGAAGTGGAGTGACCATACAATTTATCATCCAAATCAGGACACATTAGAGAGTGAAAGAGGGGCTGAGACGCTTGGAAATTAAGACTGTCTTAAAGAAACTACAATGTATGATCTACAAAGTTTCTTAAAGAAACTACAATGTATGTTTTGTGTTGCTATAGCAGAATACCTGAGACTAGGTAATTTAAGAGATTTATGCGGCTCACAGTTCCACAAGCTGGCAAGTACAAGGGGCATAAGGCTGGCATCTACTTAGCTTCTGGTGAGGGCTTTTGTGCTGGGTCAAGACAAGTCAGTAGGTCAATGGGGAACCTGACACATGTGAGGGGCCAAAGATGAAGAGCTTCCATCCTTTATAACAACTCACTCTCTCAGTATAATCCATTCTTGTGAGAGCAAGAATTCCCTCAACCCTGGAGAGAATGGCACCAAAGGCTCATAAAGGATCTACTCCCATAACCCAAACACCCTCCACTAGGCCACACCTCCCAACACCACAACACCAGGGAGCAAATTTCAACATGAGTGTAGGTGGGGACAAACCATATTCAAACCATAGCACCCTAAGAGTAAGACATAATTCTTGGTCTCAAAGACTTCAGGATTAGTGGAGAAGACATACAAGGAATTGGGCAATTATAATCTAAGTTGATATTGTCCTGATAGGGAAGTACAGAGTGTTAGGTGCACAAAGGAAGTACTCTGAACCCAGTCTCAAGGCAAATGTCAAAGGGAAGACACATTTTACTCATGTGAAGAAGTACATAAGAGCATCTGAGGCAGAGGAACAAAATGCACAGAGTCCCAGAAGTGAGAGAACATCACAATGTTTAGGAGCAAGTGTGTATGAGGCCCAGAATGGAAATGGGAGAGAAAGGTGATGAAAGATGGGACTGGAGAAGTAGCCAGCATGTGGCCATGGAGCCATGCTAAGACCTCATCCTGGGAAATTACTTGCCCCTGGGCTCAAGAATGAACATGGGCCACTGCCAGAACCCAGGTCTACTGCCCATGGCCCAGTCTTTCTCCATTGCTGTGCATCAAGAAAGTCAGAGCCACATACTGACTACAACCACAGCTGTCCGGTTCCAAAGCCCACTCTGCCTCTTACTCACTGTGTGAACCTGAGCAGCTTCCTTAACCACTTTGTGGCTCAGTTTCCTCATCTATAAAATAGTAATAATACCTACATCATAAGGTTGTTATGAGAACAAAATGAGTTAATATATATGAAGAATAATTATATCAGTTTCTGTCACTAGATGAAAACTAAATAAATGTTGGCTATTACTATTAGTAGAGGAGAAACAGATGCAATATTACCTGTCATTAACCCCTTTATCCGTGCACGGTGGTCAAATGCATTTCTGAAGCAACAACTTGCTGAGAGAGAATGAGACACAAGACAGCAGCAGAAGCTTTGACAAAGGACAGATGACCAGAAATGTCCCAGGAGGGTGAGGCAAGAAGACAGGTAGACCATTCCTTGGCATGGAAAGAGGAAAAAAGAGAAAATCCACACTGCCATAGCAAGGTATCACAAACAGCATGGGCTAAACCAACAGAAATTGATTCCTTCACAGTTCTGGAGGCTGGAAGTCCAAAACTAAGGTGCTGGGAGGGCTGTGTTTCCTCTGAAGGCTCAAGGATGGAATCTCCCCTCTCCTCTTTCTCACTTCTGATGGCTCCATCAGTCCTTGGTGTCCTGTGGCTTGCAGCTGCGTCACTCTAGTCTCTGCCTCCATCTGTACATGGCCTTCTCTGGATCTCTCTGTTGGTTCTTTTCTCTTTTTTTGAGGGTACTCTAGTTGGATTTAGGGCCAACCTTAATGCAGGTTGGTGTCATCTTAACTAATTGCATCTGCAAAGACTCTATTTTCAAATAGGGTTCCATTCTAAGGCTCTGGGTGGACACAATTCCACCCACTGCAATGCCCAACCTCTGGGGCTCAGGTGAAAATGTATGCAGCAGATAGAACAGCAGAGAGGAAATGAGGAGGAGGAGATGGCAAGGCCAGCCAGGGCAGGGATTTCCAAGCTGCCTCACTGCAGGGTCAGCCATTCCCAACACCAACCCTGGGGGTTCCCTACATTCTGCTTGTATCCTTGTAAATAGTACCTCTTCTAAACTTCTCTTCCCATTTGAGCCTGCCATCTTTTTCCTCCTGGGACCCTGGCTAATACACACATCATTATAGCAGCATCTGGGATCCTCTGGCCCAGAAAAGCTGAAGCAAACTACCATGAAAGAATTCTAGAACCCTCCACAAGGCCAAAACAGCCTGCACTGTGGATGACAGCAATTCTGCCTCTGCCTTTCACTTCCCTCTGTCCTTCCCCAGGCACCTCTCCAGCCAAGCTGTGTGACACTGGAGAGGGACTGTGGCTTTGGGGCAGAGGACCTGTGTGGATCCCAGAGCTGCCCCTTAGCAGCTTCATGGCTGGGAGCAAGTCACTTACTGCCTCAATTTCCTAATCTGCCCCATGGGGATAATCGTAACTCCATTCTAAGATTGGAGGACCATTTAGAGGGATAATATGTCCCACCTTCCCTGACACACCCACCCAGGAGAACACCATTACTCAACTCTGCAGCAGCACACACATGGTGTTCTTTGTGAATGGCACCCAGGGCACCCAGGCAGAAGTGACAACACGGCACTAAAGCACAGTGGTGTGATTTGTAGTGCACACAGCCCTCCTTTTCCACTTCTCCAAGAGCTCCAAAGGGCATGCACTGGTCTTTCCCAGCGTTGTGTGTCATAGGAGCTCACTTAAAAATATATTTAAAAAACCATGTGGATGCCATGCTCTGAATGTATCCCCCCAAAATTCACAAGTTGAAACTTAATTACCAACATGATTGTATTAAGTATTGTAATATGAAGTATTAAGAGGTGAGGTCTTTAAAAGGCGATGAAGTCACGAGAACAGAGCCCTCATGAATGGGATTGATGACTTTATAAAAGAGTTGCAAGAGAGCTGCTTGTCCTTTTTATCCTTCAATCCCTGACACCATGTTCATCCCCTCTGGAGGACGCAGCAAAAATAAATCATCCTGGAAGCAGAGACTGAACCCTCACCAAACATTGAATCTACTGATGCCTTGTTCTTGGACTTCCCAGCCCCCAGAACTGTGAGAAATAAACTTCTATTGTTTGTAAATTGCCCAGTCTGCAGCATTTTGTTATAGCAGCAGGACTAGCATAAAAGGACCCGAACAGACATCAACCTGAATCTACCATTATTTTGTCCTCAAATGTCCCTGTCTCACAATTCTTATTCAACAAACACGAGTGAATAAGAATGTTTACTGTGTGTTTACTGTGCACACAAGGCCTTGTGTAAAGTTTCAGAGACTACTTAAAAACCAAGACTTGCTCTCAGCTGATTCCCTGGCCACTAACTAATGCCTGGATTCCTCCAGGCTGTGATATGCCTGCATGACAATGCTTGTTTGCCCCCACTTCCTTCTTTTGAGGTAGCCTGTAAAGCTGAATTCAGTTCAACATCCATGGAGCATCTCCTGGAGTCAGCCCTGGGCAAGACACAGGGAATGCAAATGTCACAGCACGGCCCCACCTCTGTGCTCCTGCACTTGCCCATCCTTCTGACCAGAAGTCTCTTTCCTGGCTTCTTACCATTGCTCATGCCTTCTCATTATTCATATCTCAGCTCAAATTTACCTCTGGCTTTTAAGGGTTTTTTTGTTGTTGTGGTGGTGGTGGTGGTGAATTCTTTAATCAACTTTATTTTTTAGAACAGTTTTAGATTCACAGCAAACTTGAGAAAAGGTAGAGCGTTCCTATACACCCCCAACCCCCACACATGGTACAGCCTTCCCCATCATCAATATCCCTGCACCAGAATGGTTCACTTGTTAAAAATCAATGAACCTACACTGACATGTCATTATCACCCAGAGTCCATAGTTTTTATTATGGTCCACTCTTGGTGTTGTACATTCTATGGGTATGGATCGAGGTATAATGACCTCTGTCCACCACAATAGTATCATGCGGAGTTGATTCACTGCCCTAGAAATCTTCTGTGCTCTGACTATTCACAAACATTATTTTAGAAAGGCCTTTGATCACCCTATCTAAAAGGGCCCTCTTCTCTTTTCCCTGTCATTTGTTTCATATCTATTTTATTTCCTTTAGAATACTTGGCACTATCTCAATGTTTCTTATTTTTGTATTGTGCTTATTATATGATACTCCCACACTCTATCAGCTCTGTGAAGACATCTTGTCTATCCTGATCAACAGCTGTGTTCTCAATGCCTAGCATATGGTCAGTGCTCAGTAAATATATATGAATGAATAAACCAGATAGATGTGGGCCCTGTTCCCAAAGAGAAATCGAAACCTCTGCACCCAACCAAGTAAGCACATCTCCATCTAGTTCTAACCCTAACTCTACTCTTCACTAATCACTCCAATTTCATTCATTCAGGGGCCTCTAAGACAGATGGACATCAGGGAGCCAGGCAGCTGAGGGGCTTCGTGTAGGTTTGCTCTTTTGGCTCACTCCTTTGCTCTAAATGAAAAACAAACCTACGAGATAGTGAATCTATCTCAAAATATCTTTGGGCATCAGGGACTTTATTTTAAAAAAAAAAAAAAGTATGTGGTTTTGTGGGTCAGAGTTCCAGGGCAATCCCTTTGGGTTCCAATGTTCTTTAAGCAAATATCACATTCACATCAGATTTTCTTTCTTTGGTTCCCTCAAAGAATCCCCTAAATTAGTTGAAATCTGTAAGCCTTAAATTAAAAGAAGGATGATGCCATTTGATTATAATGGGATAGTTCAAATGGGATAGTACAAAAGTGATGATAGAAAGGCTGTGAAACAGTGATTAGCTTTTAGCACCAGGATGTGAAAGAAATGGTGGATTACAAGCAGCTCAGTCCCTAAATTCTTAGCAGCTTTAGATGAGCTCCATGAATATGTTCAATCGGCCCCACCAAGAAGGGGACCTGTGACTCTCTTTGCTCTGACACAACTGGAGAAAACAGAACCTGTTGGGACCTGAGGAAGAAATTGTCTCTTCTCCCCAATAAGATGAGGCAGACTCAGCTCCTCAGGGACCTTCAGGCTGCCAGGTCAAGGCCTTTATTAAAATGGGCCACACAGGGTTGGGAGTGTTGAAGCTCTACCCTTTCACTTTCCTTTGTGTTGGTCTAAGATGGCTGGGAGGTGGCACTAAAGTTTGCTTTTTAAAAACTCATCCTTGGAAAGTCTACATTCTCTGGGCAAAAAGCCCACTTATTTAAAGAAAAAAGAATATTCTCTCAGTTTCACTTTTGGAAATAGGAATTCACTCTTCATTTGAACTAAATATCATGTAAGTTAATACTCAAGAGTCTTAAAGGAAAGGCAAACTTAGAACATCAAAACAGAGAGAACATGTGCCCATTATTTGCCATAGGTGAATTGGGTACATTCTGCATTCTTGCCTTTCATCCCAACTCCCTAGCATCCCGCCATTCCACCCTACCCTCATGAAGATTCATCAGGAAGACAACTACATAGAGAAAAACCAATTTTTCTCCACAGAGGGTGAGGACTTTTTTTAGTTCCTTCTTTCATTCACTTTTTTGAAATGTCAGTGTATTTTATGAAAAAACATTAATATCCCTAAGTGGGGAAAAGATATTATTTACATCTCTTAGCATTGAAGTCTAACAAAACAATCTAATTAAATAAATAAGCAAAAGATAACTCTCAAATTACTCCCACGGTAAACAGTCACCATTGCACATGACTTGTCATTGCAACAGACATGATTACTTATAAGAGATCTTTCACCAAGGGAAGGGTTTGGGGTTAAGCTGCAGGTGACATGCAATGAAGCTCAGCTTGCACAGCATCAAGTAACAGGCCAGGGGAGGTTCTAGACCTCAACTGGATTCAGTTATGTATGTTAGGCAAAGCTCCCAGAATTGCATCATAATTAATTGATCATCAGATGTCAGGCAGGAAATCCAGGGTCTCTATTTCCATGATAGGAGCACAGCCATCATCTTGCTTTTAAACAAACCAGTGCAAGGAATCAGAGACAATGCTGTGTATTCACCATTCCATTTCCTTTCCCTGGGTACCCAAGAAGGCGGCTTTCCCAGACTCCCTTGTGGTTGAGTTGGGCCTTTGCGGCTGAGTGCCGCAAAACTGGGGACATGGGCTGAAGTGATAGAAACCACTTTAAGGCTGTCTGGCCATAAAATATCCTGGGTCAGCTTCGTTGATTTTTTTCCTGCCCCAAAGCTCAGTGGGTACTGGGTAGTGGGACCACTCAGTGGGAACTGGAGCCAATAAGTTCTCTTTTCTGCAAAACTGGGAGATCAACTTCCATCACTGCTTGTCCCACTAAAGTCCCTCAAGATATTAACCTCAACTGAATAAACTGAACTTGAAGAAATGGCTGCTGTGGACAGAGGACATAAACAAGGTGCTGAGATAAAGCCAATTCCTGTGGATTGCCAGTTAAATGTCATGAAAGGGGGGGAGTTAAATACAGTGGGAGTTAGAAGAAGGTTTAGTTGGTCTGTCAGTTGTCACTAGGGAGGAGAGAGAAGGTAAACCTGACAGAGAAATGGCCTTGAGATGCTGATGGAGAAAAACAACTGGAATACAGAGGAGGGGATTAACTTAGATAATAAGATGTACCAGTCATTTAATTCATTTACAGACAAAGTACAGAAAGAAGAAGTATGATACATTACAGATGCTTTGGTATTGGTAGTTGTGTCAGTAGATGTATTGGTAGTGGAGTTCAAGCATGTGAAAGTTCTTTCCGAGTATTACTATTTTCTATGTACAATAGGAAGCCAGCTACCATTTCTTTAGCACTTACTATGAGCAGGGACCTATCTTAGTAGGGCACACGCATGATTCATTTACTCATAATTCTATGAGGTAGTTAATATTATTACTCCCACTTTATAGAGGATGAGTCTAAGGCATGAAGACTGAGGGATAGGTAACATGATGCAACTAGTATGTGGCAAAGCCTGGATGCCATCCTAGGTAATCTGACCCTATATTCTAAGACTTGAGCAAAGAAAGTATGAAATCGTCATCTGGGAAAGAAGAGAGAATGGATTAGGGAAATATATCAGTAAGAGCTCACTTGAGATTAGTGGTCATGGAAGTAAAACCAGTCAACGTGGTGGCATGTTTTTCTGTAGCCTCATTTAGCTATCTGAGAATAGGCAAAGAATAGATAGAAAGTTGTAATTAACTATGGTTGGAATTTGGCCAGGTGAATACACTACAGGGAGATAAGAGCAAAAGAGGCAAGGTGGTAATTATAACATGTTCTACAGAATCTAAACTGATAAGAAGGAAACTAACAATATGATTGGCATGAGGGGGTAGTGAGAAGATGATCAGACTAAGGTATTATAGGTCTCAGTGTGGTAAATAATTGTTGGATTCAGAGCATTAGAAGATAAAAGCAGAAAGGTCAGAGACTGTGATCAGAAAGGAATGTGATACAGACAGGATACAATTATTGATAATGACAAGATCAGGGTGTGATTGTGGGAATGGAATGCTGTGGTAGAGCAGAAGATGACATGATCATCTATGTAGACAGGGAAGCCACCAGGCATTGCTGGAGAGGATAATGGTGATCCAGGACCCACATCTTCAAAGAGTAAAGAAGGGTCCTGGGGTTGGGAGGGTGTCACCTGTAAAGGGTTGCATCAAAGAGGGCTAGCAGATGCTTTAATCTGATGACATGTACTTCAGAGGTAGGAGAAAGAATGGCTTGAAGCCATCAGTGAGAAGAAAGTAAAACCTTTCCACTTCAAATTTCAATAACACGAGAGATGTTAAAGGGAATAAAAGGCTATCACTGATGAGGCTACAGGAGAAACAGTCTCCTCCATGGTGAAACAGACTTTCATTAGAGCAAGGAGGGAAAGGCAACATTCAGAAAAGAGGATGAAGGTGCAGGGAACTGGGATGAGTTCCAGGGAGCACAGTGGATGGATTTGAGGGGTGGGGGAGGAGTGAGAGGTGATGTGAAATTAGAGGAAGCGTGGAGCCACATGGAGATGAGAGTCCAGGCAAGAAGGAATGATCTGGGTGTCCTAGTCTGCCTGAGGTGACTGACATCAACAGAGGTCAGGTACATGGTGGATCTTGATAATCCCCAAAATGGAACATGGTTCTAAAATTGTGAGTGTTAGAGGGAGGGAAGAAAGGCAATGTCATGCTTCCCAGGATCACATAAAGCTCTGAAGTCCTGTCTTCACTCCTGCTGACTACGGCTTGGAAGCCAGGCAAGAAGAACTCTTAGCAGGATTTTGTGACTCTCTGGGAGACAATGGGGGAAATGAATTCACAGAGGGAGCATCATGTCCAACATACAGCAGCATTAATGAGACCAACATTTATAGTGAACCTTGCATATGTTGATGTAGTTGGAGGACAGAAGTTACATGAAGAGCACTGGATGACAAAGTTTAGGAGGTTTTGAGTGGTCAGATTACAGATGACCTCATATACATGTCAAGGAGTTGGTAATACCCAGTAGATGTAGGGAAACATGAGAAAATACTAAATGGGAATTCTCTATCAGGTATGCTTTTTTAAAATATGAGCTTTTTTTTTAGAATGCTCTTAGACTTACAGAAAAATTGCAAAGATAGTACAGAGTTTCTATATTCCCCATGCCCAGAATCCTATTATCTTACATTATTAGTATGTTACATTTGTCATAATTAATGAACCAATATTGGTATATTATAAAATTGGATTATAAAATTTATTCAGCTTGTCTTCGTTTTTCATAATGTATTACTTCTGCTCCAGCATCCCATCTAGGATACTCCATTAAACTACCATGTCTCCTTTAGCGCCTCTGGGCCATTTCTCAGACTTCGTTTTTGATGACTTTCGTAGTTTATTTTTTTTGAGACGGAGTCTCACTCTGTTGCCCAGGCTGCTGGAGTGCAGTGGCCGGATCTCAGCTCACTGCAAGTTCCGCTTCCCGGGTTTACGCCATTCTCCTGCCTCAGCCTCCCGAGTAACTGGGACTACAGGCTCCCACCACCTCACCCGGCTAGTTTTTTTGTATTTTTTAGTAGAGACAGGGTTTCACCGTGTTAGCCAGGATGGTCTTGATCTCCTGACCTCGTGATCCACCCGTCTCGGCCTCCCAAAGTGCTGGGATTACAGGCTTGAGCCACCGCGCCGGGCCCTGACCTTCGTAGTTTTAAGTAGGACTGATCAAGTATATTTAGAAGGTCCCTCAATTGTGACTTGTCTGATATTTTTCTCACGATGAAACTAGAATGATGGTGATAAAGTCTGGATACTTGTCCTCACCCAAATCTCATGTTGAAATGTAATTCTCAATGGTGGAGGTGGGGCCTGGTGGGAGGTGATTGGATTATGGGGCGGATCTCTCACGAATGATTTAGCACCATCCCCTTGGTACTGTCCTCATGATAGTGAGTAAATTCTCACAAGATCTGGTTGTTTAAAAGTATGTGGCACCTCTCTCTCTCTCTCTCACTCCTGCCATGTGAGATGCCTGCTCCCACTTCACCTTCCGCCATGTTTGGAAGCTTCCTGAGCCTCCCCAGAAGCAAATACCTGCGTTATGCTTCCCGTACAGCCAATTAAACCTCTTTTCTTTATAAGTTACCCAGTCTCAGGTATTTCTTTATAGCAATGACAGAACAGCCTAATACGAATGGGTTTTAGGGGGTAGATCACAGAGGTAAAGTCCCATTCTTATCACATCATAGCAAAGCTATACTATCAACATGACTTATCTCTGCTGATATTAACAGTGATCGCCTGAATGAGGTATGGTTTATAAGGGTTCTCCACTGTAAAGTGACTCTTTTGGCTCCCCTTACCATACTGTACTCATTAAATGAAAGTCACTGTGCACACTTCACCCTTAAGGGGTGGGAAGCTATGCTTTACCTCCTTGAGGTATCTACACAAATAATTTGGAATTTTTTGCATGAGAGATTTATCCATTCTATTTATTTATACATCAGGATAGACTCTTGGATATTTATTTTATACTTTGGATTATGATAAAATACTACTTTATTCCAACCTTGGTCATGCAAACCTCTTTCAACTGGATCTTTCATCCTGTTTACAAACTCTCCAACATTATGTGTGGGGGAGGGGAGTGGGCAGGGGGTTGATGTTTAGCACTTCCGTTTTGGCAATACAAAGTACTCCGGGTTCCTCTTATGTAGTTTCTGCACCGGTCCTGGAATCAACCATTTTTTCCTGAAGAGCTCTGGTTTCTTTTATTGAAAAATGGTGTTAGAAACCAAGATCTGAGTGCCAGGTGTGTTTGTTACTACTGGGATGTTATTGTTTTAGGGCCCTGTCAGCTGGCAGCACAAGGAAATATATTTATGCATACTAACCTATGAATACATAAATATTTCTGTATGTAACCATCTGTATAACACGAGTTCATACTGATGTCACCAACTCTAATCCATTACCAAATGGATTATTATAGACTTCTCCTTTTGCTTGTCTATAACCAACCATTGCAAAAGTGAGAAAATGGCTCCTACCATCTGCCATTCATTTACTGAAGTATTCAATTCCTGTATACATATATAGTGGCTTTATAATTAACACATATCCCCATGGGAAACAACTTTACCAACCAAAGTACACTGTTTATGTACTTTTGCCTTTAGTCAACATTTTTTTCCCAACACTTTCAGTGAGGTTGTTTCATACATTTTTAATATAGGTAGATTATTTTGTCATGTTCTGTGTCCCATCTTGGGATCCTTCAACCTCTTACATGATTATTTAAATTTGTGTATATCAAGGTCCACTGTTACTGCTGTAAGGTTCTATGGGTTCTGACAATTATGTGGTGTCATGTATTCACATTACAGAACCAAATAGGATAGTTTCATCACCCTAAAACATCTCCTTTGTTTCACCTATTTAACCATACTGCCTCCCAAACCCTTGGCAACTGTGACCTATTATATATCTCACAGCTTAATAGCTCATTCTTTCTTTACTGCTGAATAATATTCCACTGCATGAATGTACTACAACTTTTTTATCCACTCACCTATTGAAAGATATATTGGTTATTTACTGTTTGAGGTAATAATGAATAAAGCTGCTATAAACATTCACGTGCTGGGTTTTCTGTGGACACCAGTTTTCAAATCAGTTGTGGAAATACCTAGAAGCATGATTGCTGAAATATATGTTAGGACTATACTTAGCTTTGTGAGAAATTGTCAGATTGTCTTCCAAAGTAGCTATACCAATTACACTCACCAGCAATGTTTGAGTTTCTGCTGCTTCACATCTCTATCAGCAATTGGCTTTGTTAGTTTTTTAGATTTAACTATTCTAATAGATGTGTACTAGAATCTCATTTTTGTTATACTTTAAAATTCACTAATGACAAATGACTTTGAGCACCTTTTCATATGCTTACTTGCCACCCAAGTATTTTCTTCTGTATAATGTCTGTGTAGATGTTTTGCCCAGCATTGTGTCAGTATTTTTTGTTGAAAAGTCTTCTTTCTCTATCCAATTGCCTTTGCACCTTTGTAAAAGAGCAATTGACTCTTTCTGTATACTTGTGTAGGTGTATTTCCGGGTTCTCCATGCTATTCTGTTGATCCACATGTCTATTCTTTCACCAGTACCATACTATCTTCATTACTATCACTTGATATTAAGTCTTGAAATCAGGTAGAATGAGCTTTCTAACTTTGTTTCTCTTCAGTATTGTTTTCATTAGTCTCATTATTTTGCCTTTCTATATCAACTTTAGAATCACTTGTCAATATCTACAAAGTGACTTGCTGACATTTAAACTGAGATTTTATTAAATATAAATATAAATTAAATATAAATTACCTTGGGAAGAACTGACATCTTAATGTTGAGTTGTCCAGTTCATAAAATAACTCTTCCTTTATTTAAATTTCAGATTCTTTCATATCTTTAGCTTGAGCTTTAGCAAGTGGATAGCACCACTCATCCAGTCAGATAATACAGGATGAAATGGATTTAACAGCAAAAAAAGTAGAAATTATGAGCTCAGCTTTGGACGTATTTCCTATGTATGAGGAAATGGAAGGATCTCCAGATGAAGAAGCCCAGCCAGCACTCGGATATACAGATACAGAGCACAGGGGAAGAGATGTGCTGGGGATACAGATTTGGAAGTCACCTATACGAGGTAATGGTTGAAGCCATGGGTGTGTCCAGGAAAACAAGGGAGATCATGTCTGGGCAATAATAAGAATACTGATAATGTCCAACTCTACAATGAGATATAACACTAAAATATTAACTCCTGCAAAGGTAAAAAAGAAACCAGTCTAATCCTTTGCTTTTTCTACTTTTAGACCTGGCCCAGAAGCAATTTATTTCATTATGTCTTTAGGAAAAATATCCCTTCCTATTACTTTATCTTAGTCACCTTAAACAAGCACATAGTCTCATCTAGTAGCAATTCTAAATTCAGCCCCAAATTAGATCCAGATGCATAACTCAGACTAACCTGATAGATGACAGCTCACAACTCTCCCTACCTGTCTGAACTACTGATTAAATCATTTGTGAATCTCTTTGCAGCGCTGTGCGCTTTATTTCTCTATGCGATACCTCTCTTAAAATGTCTGGCAACTCTTTGGTGACTTCCTGCCTGGTGAAACCATTAGGTCAGAATTTGTTTTGCCTCTGTAGTGAAAGAAAGAATGAATTACCTTGATGTCCTGAAGTTAAGCAGACAACGGCTCCCACTGGAGTATAAAAATGAAGATGAATATCAGTTCAAGTCAACAGCCTTTTATTTACTTTTTGCACAAACGTACCAACAGGTCTGCAGGGAGGGCTGCTTGGGGAAGGAAGCAGTGGGGTCACTTGAGGGCACCTTGCAAAGTGTGAGCAGGCAGCAGAAAATCATTTTTCTGGGAATCATTTTTCATGGAAAACAACTTGTACTTTAGAATGCATTTTCGTTATATAAAGAAATGAGTCTTAGTTATCGTAAATAAAATGATCAGGGAAAATGCTAGTGGGAAATGAAAGAGCTCTCTTGAACTGACTCCATCTAGCAAGAGGCCCGCTTTGAGTCATTGCCCTAGAAATGATGCTGCTTTTAGGCTTTCACTTACCATCACTCTTTCTTCGATTCCTTCCTCAAGGTCCAAATCACTAATTCCAAACTTCTTACCATCTTTGGATTTTTAAGTGTCATGATTTTAATAAGTCAGCAAGCCTTTACCAAATTCCTTTCATTAATCTAAGTAGCCTATTTGCCTGTTTGAAAACTCTGATGAAGTCACCCACCCAGATAGGTTCCCTCTGTACCGGCAATTTATTCCCTTCCAATCAAGGAGGGGAGAGGGAGTGGGGAAGGAAGAAAGGAATAAGGAGAAATCTCACAAATACAATGTTGAGGGCAAAAAGCCAGAGACACAAAAAAGTACATGTTCTATGATTCCATGGACGCAAAGTATAAAAATGGGCAAAGAATAATCTATGCTGCTGCAATTTAGAATAATGGTTTACTCTCTGAGGGAAACGGACTGGTAGAGAGCAGAACAGGACTTTCTGGGTGATGGTGATGTTCTGCATCTTGATCTGGATGCTGGTAATGTGGGTGGACCCCACTGGTGGGCATTTATTAAGCTTGCACATTTATGACGTGTTGAACTTTTCTAGAAGTTCATTATGCTTCAATAAAACCACTTGAATAAGAAAAAAATGCCATCCATCTTCATGAAAACAGCTACACACAAATATTAATGGCAATAGTAACATCCAACATTTAAGGAGAGTTCCCCATATACCAGCCACTATTTTGAGCATTTTGCAGATAAATCAACTCATTTTTATTCTCAAAACAACGATAGGAGGTAGGTACTAAGAGATTGTCCTCATTTTGTAAATAAAGAAACGGAATCTTAGATAAGTAATTTGCCCAGCATCACACAGATATAATGTACTAGAGTCAGAATTTCAACCCCCCAGAGCCGGCATTCTTACTCAGTACTACATCTTGTATCAGAAAAGTGAGAAGACTGGGGTCAGGGTCAGGCACTGGAATTACTGTCCCAGGTTACACTGTGTGGCCATAGAAAAACATCTTTCCCACCATGGACTTTGACATCCCTATAAAACCAACAGGTTGAGCTAGTTATTTTTTGTGTGGAATTGCACTGTCCCTAACCAGGGAAGGCCAGTGATAACCCAGAAATTGTCCTAAATGAAAATGTCACACCATATACAAAGATCCATTCAAAATGAAGAAAAGACTTAAACATAAGACCTGACATTGCAAAGCTACTATAAGAAAACAGAGGAGATGATCTCCACAACACCAGTCTAGGCAAGAGGTTCTCAGACAGTCCCAAGAGCTCTTGTGCTCAGTCCCAAGAGCACAGGCAACAAAAGCAAAAATAGACAAATGAGATTGCATCAAAATAAACAGCCTCTGCACTGCAAAAGAGACAACTCACAAATCTGAAGAAAATATTTGCAAACTATACATCTGATCAGGGGGTAATATTCAAAATATATGAGGAACTCAATTCAACAGCATAAAAACAAATAACCTGGTCAGGCATGGTGGCTCATGCCTGTAATATCAGCACTTTGGGAGCTGAAGCTAGAGGATTGCTCGAGGCCAGGAGTTGGAGATCAGCCTGGGGAATATAGAGAGACCCCATATCTACAGAAAAATTCAAAAATTAGCCAGGTGTGGTGGCATGCACCTGTGGTCCTCGCTACTCGGGAGGCTGAGGCAGGAGGATTTCATGAGCTTAAGAGTTTGAGGTTGCAGTGAGCTAGATGGCACCACTGCACTCCAGCCTAATGATGACCAGTGTTGGCAAGGATGTGGAAACAAGGAAATCTTGCTATGTTGTTGGTGAGAACATAAATTAGCACAGACATTTCAGAAAGTAGCATGATGTTTACTTAAAACACTAAAAATAGAATTACTGTATGATTCAGCAATCCCATTTCTAGGTATATATCCAAAGAAATTAAAATCGGCATGCCAAGGATATATCTGCACTCCCATGTTTATTTCATCATTACTCACAATAGCTAAGTTATAAAAGCAACCTCAATGCCCATCAAAGGATGAATGGGTAAAGAAAATGTAGTGTGTGTATATATATATACATTTTTATATATGCAGTATAATTTATATATATATGTACACACAATGGAATACTATACAATCTTAAAAAAATAAGGAAATCCTGACATTTGTGCCAACATGGATGGAGAGGAAGGACACCCTGCTAAGTAAAATAAGCCAGGAACAGAGACAAATACCGTATAATCTCACCTATACGTGGAATCTAAAAAAGTCGACCTCATAGAAACAGAGTAGAAAGGTGGTTACCAGAGGCTGAGATTTGTAGGAGGATGATGGATGGGGAAAAGGAAGATGTGGATCATAGTGTAGAAAGTTTCAATTAGACTGGAATTCAAAGTTGCTAAGATAGATTTTTAACATTCTCACCACACACAAAAAAGCGATAAATTGGTGAGGTGATGGATATGTTAATTAGCTTGACTCTTTCCATAATGCACATATAGATCAAAACATCACATTGAAAATAAATAAATGGGCCGGGCATGGTGGCTCATGCCTGTAATCCCAGCACTTTGGGAAGCCAAGACAGGCCGACTGCTTAAGCTCAGGAGTTTGAGACCAGTCTGCACAATGTGGGAAAATTCCATCTCTACCAAAAATAGGAAACTTAGCTGGGCGTGGAGGTGCACACCTGTGGTCCCAGCTACTCAAGAGGCTGAGAAGGGAGGATTGCTTGAGCCCAGGAGGCAGAGGTTGCAGTGAGCCTGGGTGACAGAATGAGACCCCATCTCAAAAAAAAGAAAAAAAAATGAAAAAAAAAAGAAAAATGAATAAATGAATAAATAAATAAATAACATCACATTGTCCTCTACATTTATGCATACAATTATTATTTGTCACTTAAAGTTTTTTGAAAACATTTTTTAAAACAGCACCACATACTTCCAAATGAGTGGTACCTATAGGGGCAATACTGCCCTGGCGGAAAACCTCTGGGCTAAATGACCTCTACCATCCCTTCCATAGCTGGCTTTCCACTATTCTAACTCTGAAGGTTGATCATTGAAAGCTTTGGTGCCAGAGACTGATCCACTTCTCAAGCCATCTCACCACCTTCCTGGACGTCTAATGAGTCGTGTTTCCCAGTCTCCCTTGCAGTTAGCTATGATTGGGTCACTGAGTTGTGGCCAAAGTATACGAAAAGAAATGACAGATGCCATGCCCATGTCTGCACTGCTAAACCCTCACATCTGATCTTCCACTTCCTTTCTTTCTTTCCTCATCTGCCAGCAGGTGTTAAAGATGGCACAGTCCCCATCAATCCAGGACCCAGTCTCGTTCCACTGCTGACTAGACCGCCAAATAAGCATCTGGCACTTTAAGCCAGTGGGATTTCAGGTACATCTGTTACAGCAGCTAGCACTGCCCTAACTAATACATCTTCCAAACACTCACAGCCTCTTAGCATATTGACTTTTGTTGTGTCTAAAAATTTTAGCTAAGGCCCCAAAGCTTAAGAGGATAGATAATACATACTCCCATATTCTAAAATGAGCACCAAGAACCTGACAGACGCCATCTCCAGAACTGTCTAGTAGGTGCCAAACTGGCCTTGAGACCCTCACCTCACCATCCTTATCAGCCTATGTAACTTTTGTTAAAAGTATCGTTTAAAGGAACCTGGTTAAAGCAGGAGAATCCATCAGAGGAGGGAATCGCCAGAAAAGAGTGGGGAGCATTTCCTCTCCTGTTTCCCACGAAGGAGGGGAAGAGATGACCCCCAGTCCCTGGCCAAGTGAGGACGGCTCCAAAGACTCTTCAAAAAATGTGGGGATGCCTGCAGGAAGGGGAAGCTGACACCTCATTCACAGGTGAGATGTTAAGTGTCAGGGCCTCTCTGGAGTGAAATGTGGTCAGCTTTTGGAGAGTTTATCAGTCCCCAGGAGCTTGAGAACAGACGTGAACACAGAAATCAGTTTCTGCTTTTTGTCCAGAAAATTTTGGCAGTAGGAGGTTAGAACCTCAGGAAGAGGAGAGAGGGCAGTGGGAGGGCAGTGGCCTCCAAGAACCTGCCGTCTGAGGGGCCTCATGGAGGACAGCCATTGCACCACTGCTGCTGGTACCCACACTTCAGAGGCCAGCCGCTAGGACGAGCCCATCCATCTGATACCCTGGATAGCCAGGAACAGGAGGGGTGTAGGGAGGGAGAAATAGTAGAGCATTCTTAACAGGTTAGTCCTGAACTGGGAGGGAAGGGAAAAGCTGTAACTGCATACGTTAAAATTTTTATTTACACTAGCCTGGACTTTTTTTCTGAGACAGTGTCTCACCCTGTTGCCCAGGCTGGAGTGCAGTGCTGTGATCATATCTCACTGTAACTTTGAACACTCCTGGGCTCTGGTGATCCCTCTACCTCAGCCTCCTGAGTAGCTAGGATGACAGGTGCATGCCACCATGCCTGGCTAATTTTAAAAAATTTTTTGTAGATATGGAGTCTCTGTCATGCAGGCTGGTCTTGAATTCCTGGCCTCAAGTGATCCTCCTGCCTTGGCCTCCCAATGTGCTGAGATTACAAGCATGAGCCATCGTGCCAAGGCCTGGACTACTTTTTAATAATTAAATATAAATCATGATCACCAAAACGAACCATATTCTTATAACTAAAATCACAGAGAGCAATGAGATTTTTCTGATTTTTCACAGGGCTGGGAAGAAAAATCCATAAGAGAAGGCAGTGGTTGGAAAAAAGTAAACACATTCCCTACTTGTACCCTCTGTGGAGTTCAGACTTTCCATAAATCAGGCGCTGTGTCAATGAGGATACCCAGGAGATGAATGGAACCTACTGTCTTTCCCAGGCTTGTCAAGGCATCTCATCTGAGCAGTTACCAACATCAGCACAGTGGGGCTGGTCTGCCCATCTCCATTGGACACACCCAGCCTGCTCAGTGATCCATCACACTGCAATAGTGGGACACTGGTTTCTAACAATGGTTCTACTCCCCTGGCGTAAAAGCAAATAAACGGGAATGGGGTATAACTTGACACGAAACTCTGTGAAAATAATCGATTGGCACTGCACATTGTTAATGTGTGGTGCTAACTTGCTACTCTTTATCCAAGCAGACGGAAGCAGATGTAGATGTGCCCTCTTATACAGAGGTGCCGGACAGTCGGGGACACAGTGAGAAAATGTTTCTGAACTCTCTTCTCAAAAGCATTCAACAGGAATGCTAAGAATAGTGACAATAAAACACCACCACACCAAGTAAACAATGTCATTAACTTCATTTTGTAGATGAGGAAATCGAAGCTCAGTGTGACTAAATAACTTACGCAAGGACACGGCTGCTAAGACATGGAAGAGCTTGGAATTGGACCCAAGTTCTCCCTTCTCTCACAGAAAGATATGCTTGCTGAAAGCGCTGCAGATTTGAAGATTGTGTTCTATGTTAGTATGAGGCCTAGGGCCCTAATATATATATATATATACACACACAGACACACACACACACGTTACGTATTAGTAATATACATTAGTCATATACTAATATACAGTAGTAATAATATATATTAGTTATATATATTACAATAATACATATTATATTAGGGTCATATGGGGCTGGCCCATATGACCAGCCCCACCGTGCTGATGTATATACACATGTGCCGATATATATACATATATATATACACACATATATATATGTACATGGTTATATATATGTACATATATATATATATATGTACATGGTTTTCACTTTAAAAGCCTCCTTCACATCGTTGTCTTGCTCCATTGTTTACAGCTTTGTGGGGTCCAGAGGGAAGATAGCCGCCCCAAGATCATGTTTTTGGTCCATGGCAGAGTCAGGACATAAACCCACACATCCAACTATTACCCACTTCCTTTTTCCCATTCCACGCTAATGCCCTGGATGAGAACTCAGTGGGCTCTAACCAACGCTCTGCTCCACGCCTGCCCTCCATGGCACCAACCTCTACTTACTGTTTAAGTTAGAACCAGAACTTACCAAGGCTACTCAAGGCCCAGAGCAGAAGACACAGCAAAAAAATCAAACCAACTCCCTGACCGCCAGGAGCTCGCAGTTTTAAATGAAATGCCCATTTGTGGTTTTGTGGCCAATGATTATCCATTCCAGTCAGGCTCCCCAAACACAAAAATAAGAGAAAGCACGCATCACAGCATCCCTCTTCCATGATGACTGGAACTGTCCTGGATCCTGAACTGTTTGAGCTAAATTACAGCCTTTGCATCTGTCCCATTGGCAACCTTTGATTCCATTTATATGAAATCTCCAAAACAGGTAAATCCATAAGGACAGAAGGTAGATTCATAGTGACCTGGGGCTGACTGAAGAGGGAAAGCTGGGGCTGATTGAAGAAGAAAAGCTGGGAGTAACAGGGTTTTCTTTGGAGCTAATCCAGATAGAGGTGATAATTGTAAGCCATCATGAATGTACTGAATGCTGTGGAACTGCATTTGAAATAGTTAATTTTATGTTACATGAATTTCACTTCAAATAATTTTATTTTAACAAACTAGGATACAAGGCAGATTATGGTAAGTGTATAGCAGAAGAATAAATGCAGTGCCAGGAAGCCTGGAGAGACTGACTTTCACTCCCAGTCTCCCACTATGCCCCACCATGTCTGGCAGTCCCACAGCCACCTCTGTTCAAGCTGCTTCCTCCTCCCAGAATGGGCTTCTTTCTTTGTTCTGCTGAGAGCCCATCCCCAAGGCTTAGACAAAATGAGAAGGGCCTGTGAAGGCACCCTTGGTAATAAAGTGACAGAAGATACCTTCAGCCCCCTGTTCTATTCACATTCCTGAAATGGAAATACCTCCTCCATTGGTCCTCTGTCCCAATCCCCATCATAGACCAACAAACTCAGAAACACTGTGTGAGTAGACTCTTTTGTGGCAATGAATCTAAGTTTCACATTTGAGTTGACATGCTATAGAGCAGAGATCGGAGATGAAGCTGTGACAGCCCAGAAAGTGACTGCGACTGCAACCACAAAATCTCCCAGAACACGCAGACATCTGGGTGGGCGCTGTGGGAGGAGCCTTGGATTTCCCCAGAGCTTGGAATGATCTAGAGGGTATCAACACCCTACTGGGAAAGGAGTAATAAAATGCAGGTAATAGTTTTTTCTCCTCCTCTCAGTGTTGTCATAAGGATAAAATGCAATAACTTCCTCAAAACAGCTCAGAAAAGCCTAGATCATTTTACAAACGTAAGGCATTGCTCATGTTATAATTGCTGCGGTATCATGTAGGAGCCATAACTGTCCTGAGAAACCATCTCACCAGATGTCTTTTCATTTTATAGATGAGGAGACACAGGACTGACAGGAGCCTGCTGGAAGTCACACAGGCCTTTAGTGAAGGGTCAGCACTCAGATGCAAACTTCCTAATCCAGTTCCCTGATGCTTCCATGAGAGCCACGCCCACAGAAGCCCCACATCCTTTGCTCATCAGAGGTGTACCTTCTGCTGCCCTGTCCGGGCTCTGTGGAGTTGCAGGAGACTGGCAGAGTCCCTGGGTAGCATCACTGTGGCTTCATCAAGGTCACGATGTCGTTCCTTCCTATACCTTTCTCAGTGAATGATCCAAACCAGCCTCTGGGCTTGACGCTGCTGGGCTGTCTGCAGCTTTCCGGCCTTTTCCTCCTCCAGGTCTTCATAATAGCCACGAACCTGTCACCTGTATACGTGTAACTTAGATAGGTTCTCTCGCAATACGTTACCCCACACTTGCCCGTGGTGAAGCGTATCTGCCCCTTTTTCTCTACTCATCGACCCTTGTAAAATCTTCCCTGATTAATAAAATGCCCCACGAAAAAAGTAACAATTATTCAACTGCCTCGGGTCCAAATCGTCATCTGTATCATTTCCTCATTAAGACCTTTCTAAGAACTGTTGAATAAAAATGATTTATTCTATTTTAGGCCAGGTGTGGTGGCTCACACCTGTAATCTCGACACTTTGGGAGGCTGAGGTGGGTGGATCATTTGAGGTCAGGAGTTCGAGAACATCCTGGCCATATGGTGAAACCCCATCTTCTCTAAAAATACAGAAATTAGCTGGATGTGATGACAAGCACCTGTAACCCCAGCTATTCTGGAGCCTGAGCACAAGACTTGCTTGAACCTGGGAGGTAGAGGTCGCAGTGAGCCAAGATTGTGCCAGTGTACTCCAGCCTGGGCTACTAGAGTGAGACTGTCTCAAAAAAAAAAAAAAAAAAAAAGATTTCTTATATTTTAAAGTCTGAGGGTGGGCACAGTGGCTCGCACATGTAATCCCAGCACTTTGGAAGGCTGAGGCAGGAGGATCACTTGAGCTCAGGAGTTTGAGACCAACCTGAGCAACATAGTGAGGCCCCGTCTCTACAAAACTAAAAATAAAATCGATCTGATAGGTAGCTAAATAGACACATATAATACATTTATATCTAATACATATTTCATATATGATATGTAACCTTAGGGATGATTACTTTTGCCTCAAAATCCAGTTCCAAAAATTACAATGTGGGATTCCATACTGGCTCCTAGAACAGAAAAAGACATTAGTGGAAAAACTTGTGAAATCCAAATAAAGCGTGGAGCTTAGTTAATAGTCATGCTCCATTTTCAGTTTCTTCAGTTTGATAAATGTACCGTGGTAATGTAAGATGTTACCATTAGGGAAAACTGGGTGAGAAATTCAAGAGAACTCAATTATCTTTGCAACTTTTCTGTAAAGTAAAATTTGTGTTTTAAAAGTCTAACAATCTTTTGAGAGGCCCCACATTTTTTCTATGAGTTCCTGAGGCAATTTCCTCATGCTTTTTGCCTCCATAACCCCCCAAAATTTTACCAGTCTCTCTTCTCTCTTCTCCGTCTGTCTCACACACACGCACACACACACATGCACACTCACAACATGGAGTTCAAGCACCAAGGCCAACCTGTCTATGGCGACCACTGAGTACCCAATCTGCCAACAGCAGAGACCAATGCTGAGTCCCCAGTATATGGCACTGTTCCCTGGGGTGACCAGCCAGCTATCTGGAGGCAGGTTGATTACACTGGACTGCTTCCATTGTGGAAGGGGCAGCATTTTGTGCCTTACTGGAATACACAGTTGCTCTGGCTATGAACTTGCCTTCCCTACACACAATGCTTCTGTAAAATCTGTTATCTGTGGACTTACAAAATGCCTTGTCCACCTTCACGGTGGTCCACACAGCTCTGATCAAGGGACTCACTTCACAGCAAATGAAGCACAGCAGTAGGTTCGTGCTCAAGGAATTCACTGGTCTCACTGTGTTCCCAGTCGTTCTAAAGCAGCTGGCTTGATGGAATGGTGGAATGACCTTTTGAAGTCAGAGTTACAGGCAGCCTCACCAACTAAGTGACAGTACTTTACAGAAGTGGGGCAAGGTTCTACAGAAAGCTGTGTATTCTTTGAATCAACATCCAGTGTATGGTGCTAGCCAGGACTCACGGGTCCAGGGATCAAGGGGTAAAAATGGGATGGCACCACTTGCTATTACCCCTAATGACTCACTAGCCATTTGTTTGTCTCTTGTTCCTTTATTATCCTGTTAGCCTAGAGATCTGAGTTCCAATAAAGAATGCTTCCACTAGCAGATACAATAGTGATTCCACGGAACTGAAAGTTAAGGCCACAGCCAGCCACTTTGGTCTCCTCATACCTCTGAATCATCAGGCAAAGAAGAGAGCTTCGGTGTTGGCTGGGGCGATTGGTCCTGCCTACCAAGGAGGAAATGTGCTACTATTCCACAATGGAGGCAAGAAAGAATATGTTTGGAATATTCTTTCCAGATCCCTTAGGGCATCTCTTAGTAGTACCATACCCTGTGATTAAAATTCGTGATTAAATTCATGGAAAACTACAACAATCCAATTCACGCAGGACCACTAATGGCCCAGACCCTTCAGGAATGATGCTTTGGGTCATCCCACCAGGTAAAGAACCTCAACCAGCCAAAAGGCTTGCCGAATACAAAAGAAATTGAGAATAGGTAGCAGAAGGTAGTTCTAAATATCAGGTACAACCATGTGCCCAGTTACAGAAATGAGGACTGTAAATGTCATAAGTTTCTTCTTTATTTTGTCATGAACATTTTGTGATTCTAGAAATTCCCTGGAGATTTGGTGGAGGTTCCACTGCCCAGCAGACCTACAGTACATCACCATTCCCTCTCCCCTCCTGCTCCCTGGGGGAAATGACTCCACATTTCTTGCACTTTCTTATTAAGAATTCTTATGCAAAAAACAAGTTCCCCAAGTCTTTTCTTCTAGCACACACTTCCTGGGGTACTTTAGCAAACAGAGATGAATTCCAGGGCCAGCGGATAGCACAAGTTTGTTCACAGCAGCTATATTCATAACACGCAAAAGTTGAAAACAACCTAAATATCCGTCAGCCATAAAAAGGATAACTAAATTTCAGTATATTTACACAATGGAATATTGCATAGAAACGAAAACAAACTATGACAACGAGCAACATGAATCAGTCTCACAAACTGACGAAGGAAGGAAGCCAGACACAAGAGTACAAACTGTGTCATTCCACGTATATGAAGCTCAAAGATACACAAAAGGTGATAAAAGTCAAAATAATGGTTACCTCAGCTGGGTGTGCTGGCTCACCCCTGTAATCCCAGCACTTTGGGAGGCCGAGGCGGATGGATCACAAGGTCAGGAGTTCAAGACCAGCCTGGCCAAGATGGTAAAACCCTGTCTCTACTAAAAATACAAAAATCAGCCGGGCATGGTGGCAGGCGCCTGTAATCCCAGCTACTCTGGAGGCTGAGACAGATAGTTGCTTGAATCTGGGAGGCAGAGGTTGCAGTGAGCCGAGATCGTGCCACTGCACTCTAGCCCAGGTGACAGAGCAAGACTCTGTCTCAAAAAAAAAAAAAAAAAAAGAAGAAGAAGAAGAAGAATGGTTACCTCTGGAGAGGGACATTAATTAGGAAGAAGCCCAAGGGAGTTTCCTGGGGCTACTGGAAATGTTCATTTCAGATATGTGTAAACACACACATACACACACCCCCATTGAGAGATTCTTTCAATTCATGGGGATATCTGAGAAAGGGAAGGGTTGAGGGGCTATTTCATAAATATAGCCCAGCTGGAGCAACGATTTTGCGGGGAGGGGGAATATAGACTCTAACTAGCCAGGATCGTTTTAGACTATTCTCTCTGTAACTTCTCATTAAAAACACATTTTATCTCAGAATAAATTTTAGTTTACTTCATCATTTTTCTTAGTGTTTGAAATAGATCGAGAAATCTCAAGAGGCACAAGTTAATTTAGAGGCTGTATCAGATGGAACATAATTAACTTCTCAGATTTCAAGTTACTCAAATCCCTCAGATTTCAAGTTACTCAAATCCCTCAGATCTGAAGTTACTCAAATCCCACACATGGGTCTCTTAGTGTCCCACCAGCCTTCTCATTCATATTCAGAGATGCTGGAGAGGTGGCAGCAAGAATGGAGAATCTGAGCTGTGACCAATTCATGTCCCCTGCAGGACACAACAAGTCTGGACATTTGATTACAGCTCAGTCTTTAGAGAGAAATGACATGCGACTGAAAGGTTGAAACTCTTCTTCATGGATTTTTTTTTATATAAGGGAACATTTTGGTAGATGACACTGCACCTGCAGAGGTGATAATAACAGGATGCTGAGCTGTGCATATGTGGCAGGACTTCCTGAAGGTGATGCTGTTCTGTTGACTTTCTCTGCACTGGATGCTCTCACTTTACCTTATTCAATCCTTGAGTCAATCTGCGAGGGACTTCTTACTATCCCCATCTTCCTGATAAGGAAAGTGAAGCTCAGAATGCTTAGGCAACCTGTCCAAGGTCTCTCAGCCAGTATCCTCAAAATTGATGTTGCTCCCTCCATGATTAAAAAGCATGGCTCTGGGAACTGTTATGCCTAGGCTGCTGATAGGGGCTGCTGCCCTGCTGTGATTGACATTCACAGCATGAAAACTAGAGATGGGTAATTTGGGCTGAACTGAGGAACCCTAAAAGGATTAAAGGAAAAGCTCCAGCATGTAGATATAATTGTGGGTGATCCCCATAGTCTAAAGAACGCATTGAATTGATGGACCGTGTTCTTAGATGAATACTGAGGCATTCAAGGGTCTAAGTAGCTCCAAGAAACTGGAAACTTAGCTCTTATAAGATAAATTCTTAAACTATGCCAGCCTGTTTTAAAATGAGAGAAGGATTCATTACTTCTGACAATAAGGAGTAAGTGAAGATTCCTAAGAATAAAAGCACAGAGGCAAGAAGGAGATTTACTAAGCAGTTTTATGCTAAAGGAAGCTTACTAGGCATTCTTATGCTGCTCTTTTTAGTAGCACTGTATCTTTAAATCTTTAATACATTATGGTGAGGGAATAGTTACAGCGCCTCTTTGCAGCTGAGGAAGTCAAAGTTCAGAGAAGTGATGTAATTTGCCCAAAGCCACACTATGTGGAAATGCTTGAATTAGTATAATGGAGAGAGCATTGAAGCAGATGGGCCTGAGTTTAAATTCAACTCCAATAATTCCTTTTTTACTAACATAGAATAACTTATCTATTTCAGCTTCAGTTTTCTGGTCTAATAATACTTTATCATTTAGGATGCTTTTGGTTACTTGTAATTGAAAACTCAAATGAAAATGGCTTAAATAAGGAAATGTTACTATCTCACAAAGTAAGAAGTTCCAAGGTCAGGTATCTTCAAAGCTGAACTGAGTGGGTCTGTGATATCACCAGAGATCCAGGTTATTCCCAATTCTCTGCTGTGCCATCCTCCTGCAGCCTGCCTGCCCACACGGTTGCAAGATGGCTGCCACAGTTCCAGGTATTACATTCAGACAGGATAATATCCAAAGGAATGAGAGAGGCCAACTTCTCACATGTCTCTTTTAATCAACAAGGAAAAGCCTTTCCCAGAAGCTCAGTGTCCGTAGTTTGGTTCTCAAATCCCATTGTCAAGAATTGAGTCACATACTCATGTCCAGACCCATCATGGACAAAGAGAATGGGAAACTCTGGTTAATTTAGACTAATAAGAATTACTTCTGAAATAAATCCACACAGGGAGGGGTAGATTCCCAAACAAAATCAGGTTTTTTAGTCCCAGCAAGGAAGAAGCCTACTGGGTAGACAAACATGAGGGTCTTCTAGACAAGTTGCCTGGTAAAATACAAGACATTCAATTACATTTGAGTTTCAGACCAATTTCAGAGAAGTAGAACATACTTATAGTAAAAAATTTGTTATTTAGGCCAGATGCGGTGGCTCACACCTGTAATTCTAGCACTTTGGGAAGCCGAGGCAAGCAGATCACCTGAGGTCAGAAGTTTGAGACCAGCCTGGCCAACGTGGTAAAATCCCATCTCTGTTAAAAATACAAAAAAAGTAGCTGGGCATGGTGGTATGTGCCTGTAATCACAGCACTTGGGAGACTGAGGCAGGAGAGTCACTTGAACCCAGGAGGCAGAGGTTGCAGTGAGCCAAGATCATGCCACTGCACTCCACAGCAAGACTCCATCTCAAAAAAAAAAAACACATAAATAAAAAATTTAAAAATGTATTGTTATTTACCAGAAATTCAAATTTAACTGTACACCTTGTATTTTTATTTGCTAAATCTAGCAAGTCTACTTCTGGAGATACCAAGGTAACTGAAGAGGAAAGAAATGTATGGAAAGTAAAATTTTATGTTCTGAAAACAGAGGCCCTCATTATTATTTAAATTTAGGAAAAAGGATGGCAGGGTTTTTTTACAAAAAACACAAAGCAAAAGTGTGATGGTGTGGGGCAGTAAGAATGATGCACAACTGGTGTTTTGTAATAGACTGTTATCTCTGTTCTTTATTCACGTCTGATCTCAGTCAAAAGAAAAGCTTCTTTATTTTTGCCAACTACGGTAGCTCTGCTTTGGAATACATTTAGATATTGCACTTGAAACAAGTCATTTTGAAGAACAATATCCAAGCTTGCAATTTTTTCAAAGTACGTATAAAAGAAAATCTGTTATTTTTCATATTCCTAATTGATCAAAAAGATAACTATTTAAAGAAGTAATAGATGTAATTTATTGGGTGATTATGGCATAAACATAAGTAAAATAAATAACAGTAAAGTCATAAAAAATGAGAGGTAGGAATTGGGAATATACTATTATAAGCTACTTGAATTATACTTGAAGTGGGGTACAATTTATTTGAAAATACATGTAGATTAGTTAAAAATGCAAATGGCAAACTCTAGCACAGTCACTAAAAAACTCTTTTTTTTTTTTTTTTTTTAAAGACAGAGTCTCACTCTGCTGCCCAGGCTGGAGTGAAGTGGCACAATCTTGGCTCACTGCAACCTCCGCCTCCCAGGTTCAAGCCAAGTCTTGTGCCTCAGCCTCCAAAATAGCTGGGATTACAGGTACCTGTCTATCACATCTGGTTAATTTCTGTATTTTTAGAGAAGATGGGGTTTCACCATGATGGCCAAGCTGGTCTCGAACTGCTGGCCTCAAGTGATCCACCTGTGCCTCAGTCTCCCAAAGTACTGGGATTACAGGCATGAGGCACTGTGCCCAGCTAAAAAACTTTGAGGCATCATAATTGATATGCTAAGAGAGGAGGCATAAATAAAATCATATAAAATACTCCAGAAAATGCCAAATAAAATGGGAGGAGGAGATACAAAAAACAAATGCAATGAACAGAAAACAGTTTGAAACATGGCAGATATTAATCCAACTATAACAATAATTACTCTAAATGTGAAAGTTCTAAATATATCAATTAAAAGACAGAGATTATCAAAGTGGATAAAAAAGCAAGACCTAACTGTATGTTGTCTACAAGCAACTCACTAAATGTAAAGACTTGAATACGTTACAAGTAAAGAGATGGAGAAAAATTATAGCATGCTAACACTAATTTTAAAAAGCTGGAGTAAATATATTAATTTCAGACAAAGTAAATTTCAGAATAATTAAAATTATCAGGAAAAGAAAAGTGACATTACATAATGATAAAAGGGTCAATTCTCCTTCAACATGTATGCACATAACAAAAAAACATCAAAATTCATGAAGCAAAAACTGATAGAGCTAAAAAAAATAAATCTACAAATCTACCACATAATAGTAGTGAAGGTTTCAACACTACTCTGTCAATAATTGATAGATCAAACAGGCAGAAAATCAGTAAGGATATAAACGACCTGAACAGTGCTAGCAGTAAGATAGACCACATTCTGGGTCATAAAACACACTTACAAATTTAAGAAATAGGCCAGGCATGATGGCTCACACCTACAATCCAAGCACTTTGGGAGGCTGAGGCGGGCAGATCACTTGAGGTCAGGAGTTCGAAACCAGCTTGGCCAACATGGTGAAAACCCATCTCTACTAAAAATACAAAAAAATTACCCAGATATGTTGGCAGATGCCTGTAATCCCAGCTACTTAGGAGGCTGAGGCAGGAGAATCGCTTGAACCCAGGGGGCAGAGGTTGCAGTGAGCAGAGATCACACCACATCACTCCAGTCTGAGAGACAGAGTGAGACTCCATCTCAGAAAAAAAAAAAAAAAAAAATTAAGAAATAAAATAGAAATTATATAAAATATGTTCTCAGATCACAGTGGACTTAAGCTAGAAATCAATAATAGAAAGATAACTAGAAAATCCCCAAAATCTGAAAATTAACATACTTCTAAATAACCCATGGGTGAAAGAATAAGTCTCAATTTTTAAACTACTTTTGGACTAAATGAAAATGAACATACAACTTATCAAAATTTGGCTACAGAAAAATAAGAATGTATAGCACTGAATGCTGTATTAGAAAAGAAAAAAGAAATACAATTGATAATTCAAGCTTCCACCTTAGCAAACTAGAGAAAGAACAAATTAAGCCTGAAGAAGACAGAAGAAATAAAAATATGTGTTATAATTCTTAAAAGGTAGTCAAAGGAACAATTTTCTGAAACAAAAGTTATGTCTGAGGGGCATCTTGCATATGTTCTGGAACTAGTCTGTCAGTTATATTCACCTCTCAATGTCCACTACCTTTTTCCTTCTCCTTTCCAGCACCCCTCAGCAATGAACTCAAACCAAGAATCTCACACATCACCATTTCCCTTGCACCTATTCTGAGAATGCCCAGGCCATAGGCATTATTCTACCAAAACACCCAAGCTCATACTCTCCACTTCACATCTCTACCTGCCAGTGAAAACTCAAAAACCTGCTTCTTCCTCTTTCCACTAAAGAGCTCATCCCCACCACGCACATCAACTCACCTGTACTTGCTCTTCCACCTCAGCAAACATGTCCTGACATGTTTGAATACAAGTTTAGGCTCAAAGAGATAACTTCTACCCTGAAATGTTCTGGTGTGGGAGTCATGTATTCTCACTTACCTCCAAGTTTAATGTCATTTTCAAAAACCAATTAATACTAGATAATATTTTTTAGCATTTTCTATATGCCTTGTACAAAGTGGAGGACTTATTATTATTGTCTAATATTTGAAATAACTATATGAGGTATATATTATCTCCATTACACACACACACACACACACACCACTGAGGCTCATTAAGGTAAAGTTACATACTCAAGGCATCATGAACATCAATGATGGAGCTGGGACCAGAAACCAGACTTTTCTGACACCAAATTTTATTGCTTCAGAGAATGTTGAGTGCTTGGATTATGTGTCTGTGAAGCAGTTCTTATGCTGCTATATGTTTTAGACTTGAAAAAGTTGTCAAGATTATTCACCATGACAACCAGAGTCAGTACTGGTATTCCTTGTGTTCTCTACGAGAAAAACTGACTGTCAGGAAAACACTGAATGCCTGACTTTCCTTTTCATGGGCTTCTTTATGTCATTTTTGTCAGTTCCTTCTATGGTTGATCTACAAACATTAGGTTATTTTCTTTCTCACAGATGTGATAGACTCTACACCAAACAAACAACAAGAATTATTTGAGTACTACAGATAAATAACATTTGGCAATACGTTTAAACATTGAAATTGTCTGAAACACTTTTATATATTTCAACTGACTGAAAACCTCTGCAGCAAGAAACAGCAATTTTAAATATCTCCACAAGCTGTATTAAGCATAGAAAACAAGACTTAACTCCAAACAGAAAAACAAGTTTAAAATCAGTTTATTAAATACAGCCGAAATGATTGTATAGAATGTATAATTATCTCTTATACTAGCCATGTTTTGTGACTTTTAACATCCAAATCACTTGCCGCAAACCTTGACATCCATCAAGCATAGAACTTTACATTTCAAGAAATAGGAGATGATCTCTGAAGGAAAACAATCTGACGTCAAGAAAGTTCTTATCTCTTTATATAAAGTGTCAGGAAACATAAAAGAAAAGCTGATGAAAAACAGACTGCTTGAATTTAATTACAAGACCTTTGTTCCAATCTAGTTAATTATCAAGTAGATTCTTTAACTTTGTATGCGCTTTCGGCT
The DNA here is from genome assembly GCF_007565055.1 of Rhinopithecus roxellana. Classification (NCBI taxonomy): domain Eukaryota; kingdom Metazoa; phylum Chordata; class Mammalia; order Primates; family Cercopithecidae; genus Rhinopithecus; species Rhinopithecus roxellana. The sequence continues at coordinate 102,641,119 of NC_044557.1, forward strand.
ATGTTAAAGGCCAGAAAAGAATATACAACATAGAACCTCAGGAAACAAAGTACTTTTAGAACCAAGTTATTTGCTTCATTTCCCTATAATTAAAGGTGAATCCTTTCTACAAGATATTCATATTTCTGTTTTAATATTTTCCCTTTTTGAGAAAGGAGAAGATTAGCAAGAACGTCAGCACAATGACGGAAAAGGAAGTCCCAGCACGTGATCCCCCACAGAAATACTGATTTAACAATGATCTACAGAACAAAATAACTTTACGAGAAGTTCAGAATCCAGTTGCGAAGTTGCAGCACCCAAGGAAAGAACGAAATCAAGAACAGTCACACTGAAATGAATAAGAAGAGCAATTTTACTTTATCCACATCAGCCCCTGCCCCAAGAAGATGCAGCTCAGCACTAAGAGCTGTTGCCCTGGTCCACAACTTCTCCCTGTGCTAGGGGCAGTGGGGCTGGGGGTGAAAAATAGGTCGTACATCCAATGCCCTGTACTTTCAAATACTTTCTGAGGGGCTGGTTCCTATCTTGTCTCACCCAGAGCATTGACAGAACTGGTGTAGTTTTATGGAGGCGATTAAGAACAAAGGAAAGGAGGAGGGCAGCTTTCTGCACCCAGCACAGCTCTACAAGATTAGGAGAAGGTACACAACTAAAGGTTTCTACACAGGGAAACAGGGAGGATAGTGGAGCATGCCTTCAATGTCCTGGCCCACAGTACAGCAATTAGATACCAGAGGGAGCAAGAGATTATGAGATCACCCACCAAATAAACAACCAGTAAGTCCCTCTAATGAAGAATTTACACACACAAGACCAAAGAATACACAACCATAAAAAAGGTTTGAGAAACTCCCAGAATCTCCAGCCAGGCTGACTGACAAAAGTCTTTTCCTATTGAAGTCAGTCAACAAGACTGGGAGAAGTGGCTGTTAATTCAAATATATGGATGCCAACACAAATCCATGAGGAACACAAAGAATCAGAAACATGACACAATCAAATGACCAAAATAAATTTCTAGTAGTTAATCCTAAAGAAATGGAGATCTATAAACTGCCTGACAAATATTTCAAGATAATTGTCTTAAGCAAGCTCAGTGAGTTATAAGTAAACATGGATAGACAACTAAATAACATCAGGAAAATGATACGGAAAAAATGAGAATATCAACAAACAGAAACTATTTTCAAAAAGAAATTTTGGATCTGAAGACTACAATAACTGAACTGAAAAACTTCACTAGAGGACTTCAACAGCCAACCTTATCAAGCAGAAGAAATAATCTGTAAACACAAAGACAGATCATTTCATTTAAAATTATCTAGTCAGAAGAGCAAAAAGAAAAACGAATAAAAAAAGAGTGAAGAATGCCTATGGGACTTATGAACATTATCAAGCAAACCAATATAGGCATTGTGGGAGCTCCAGAAGGAGAAAAATGGAGGCAGAAGTTGTATTCAAAGAAATAGAAACTTTATGAATATGAGGATACATACATATATGTATATAACAAATATATTTTCCTAAAATGTAGCCTGTATTTTTACTCTTAATGGTGTCTTTTATATTAGCAGAAATGTTTAAGAAAATCATATTTATAATTCATACAAAAATTCCCCTTAGTGTTTTTATACCTGTTTTAAAATATTTGCCTACTTCACGAGGAGTCTATTCTGTTTTATTCTAAAGGCTTTATTGTTTTATCTTTCATATCTGTATCTACAATCTATCCAGAATTAATTTTCAGGTATAGCATGAGAAAAGGATCAAGATTTTTTCAGCATGGATATCTAATTGACCCAGTACCATTTACTGAAAAAAAATTGTACTTCCCCCCCATTGCACCATTGTGTATTTTTTGTCATAAATCATGCTGTTGTATATGTGTGGATTTTTTGGCACTCTATTCTGTTCCTTTTTTTTGTCTAACCTTGCAACACTATCTAAACTATCATAATGACTAGTTCTGCAGGTCTTATTCTATGGTAAGTTAAGTCCTTTGACTTTTTGTGCAAGATCACCTCTTTTGTTCATGGTTCTTTACTTTTTCATATAAATTTTTAGAATCAACTGGGAAGTTACCACTATCACCCACTAAAAACAACAAACAATACTGAGACTGTGATTAGAATTTCTCTTACAGAACAATTTTAGAGCACTTAACTTACAATATTAAATCTTCTAAACTTTTCATTTATTAATTCTTTAATTTTACCCAATAATAAATATTGTGTAGTTTTCAAACTATGTATTTTATTATATTTATTCCCAGGTAAACTACTTTTTTCTGTCAGAGTCTGAGTTCACTTTTTGTGTTTTGTTTGCTTTGTTGTGTGTAGATGATCTTGTAGTAAATATAAATTCAGCCAATATTTGAATGAGTGATATTAAGTTACTGGATGACTTTTGCTAATAGATTCCCCTTTCTGGGCCCTGGTTGCATATCTTTAAGTCAGTTGACCCACATTATGAGTTCGCATCACAGAATATATCTCTTCTCCATAGTTCTTCACATAGTTTGAATTTTACCCTTGTGTAATCATTGGATGACATATGTTTTCCCCCATTAGACCACATGCCCATTGAGAGAAGCGACATACCTTTCTCACTACTACATCCCCCAGTACCTGACACAATTCCTATAGCAGAGTAGGTACACAACATGTATTTACAAAAAAAGAACGACTGTAAAATAAGAGCTTTTTTTAACTCCCAAGATCACATAAGTGGACCAGTGAAGAAAAGATCTAAAAAAAGGGTGTTCTGCTATTGAAAAATGCCTTACAGATCATTCTAGTGTCCACCTGTTTAGAAATAATCCCAGTTTAGATGATGTAGCAATCATTGTTCTCAGCAAAGACAGACCAGAAAGCTCTATTTCTGTGGAAATATTAAGTGCCTCATTCTAACATGGAACTTAGCAAACACATTCATGTCTGTTAAAGCAAAATTTCCAAGTAAATCTTGTTCCTTAATCCTTCTATTTGTTGAGGAGTCAAACCAAGCTTATAACGTTTTTATGACTTTGAAGTCTGCCCCTCGTCCTATCTCTTGCAAAATATATAAAATTCAGTACCTTGCCCCAAGGTAATGACTTAACTCTCACCCTTACAACAGTTGTCAAACCATTTTTGAGATGAAAAAAACTGAAGCTCGGAGAAGTTAGGTAACTTAGTTCACATATCCAGAAAATAATAGTGCCAGAATTCGATTGTAGTTCTGTTAGAATCCAATGTCTAAGCTTTTTATTCTGCCCACTATACCAGGGTTTCCCAACTGCTTGTTTGTAGATTCTCAAAAATGTATAAAGTTTCTCTAAGAGGTTGTTAAAGGTAATAATACCATGTTTTTTGTTTCTAACTTTAATCAATACAATAATTATCAAAAACCTTTCCCTTTAATACAGAATATATTGAAGTGCTTATGTAAATGAATCAAATGAGCAAGCAACACAATAAGTAGAGATTAGATGAATGTGCCCATGACTCAGTGTATTATTCAACTGAACACTGCTAGCCACCATATGGCTTTGATCATAATACAGCTTTAGATTGTTTTTATTCTTAGCCACACACTGCTTCATTTATGCCTCAGTGGATTATTACAAACAAGAATGAGAAACACAAATGTTGAAATACAGGAAGTTAATGAGGAGCATAAAAGGATTATAATTCTGCACATTACCCTCAAAACGATCTGCAGAGAGGCTGTAATTCACAATCATCTCATCAGAATTTGTATGTGGTACATTTAACTGTCTCAGGGACTTCAAGAAGTGATGTTTTAAAAATGGAAGGCACAATGATCATCACAATTAACTTGGCTTTCATTTATTGCGAAGAAGTTCTCTCCATAGTCCATATGTTAACATGCAGAGAAGTGTAATGATTTAAATATTCATAACCTAGTTTTTGATATATGTAATTGTGGAATCAGTTTGTGTGCCACAAAGAGTGAGGAAGTACCACAAAATACTAGAAGATATCACTACATGAATTTTCCATTTTTCCCTTTGCCTTGGACAAATGAAACCCAAGGAAAATTATTTGACTAGACCTAGCCAAAAACGTAACTTAGTGGTTTTCAAGCCTGACTGTTCATTAGAATCACCTGAGGAGCTTTTCAAGGCCCAGATGACTGGGCCTTAAGATCAGAGCTTCTAATTCAATTCTCCTGGGGTGAGCTCTGACCATAGATATTTTTATCTTATTCCAGGTGATTCTACTGAATGTGCCTTTACTAAACAAACCCTCTTTAAGTAGACAGCAGCATTCCTTACTAGCAAAAGTTTATTTTGTATCCAGTTTATTCTGAATGTCATTTAGGAGAAAGGAACACAGGCTGAAAAGCCAGGGGTCCTGGGTTGAAGTCCTGACTTGGCCACTGTGTGATCTTGAGCAAGTCACCTCATTTATTTGGTTGTCCTTGCTCCTTGACATTAGCACTTTGAGCCACTTGGTCTGTAAGATCCCTACTGCCTCTAACATTCAGTTAATTATTAAATGTTATAATAACTTTTATATTAATAACAATATAACAATCAGCAAAGCAGCAGAATATTATGGAAAGAGTTTAAACTTCGAAGTCACATCATATGGGGTTCAAATTCCAGCCCTGCCAACTTTGTAACTGTGTGACTTTAGCCAAGTCACCTAACCTCTCTGAATGTATTGAAATGGAGAAAGAATTGTGATAAAGATTCAGTGAAATACAGAACTTTGCACGTTATATATCTCAACAAATTGTAGCTGTTTTTATTGCTGTTTTTAATGTTCTGGTTATTGACATTTCTGCTGTTATCTTATTATTTATATTTATTTACATATATTTAGGCTATTTAATATATTTAAATACTATATATTTATTTTACACAGTCAATATATTTGTTAACATTATAGATAATATACATAAAATATCTAATGTGGTATACTATATATTTAGCATATTTATGTTATTCTATTTCCTTGCCTCAAGAAGTGAAAGAAGATTCATTTGGAAAAGAGAATAATGTCAAAGGGGTGATTGACTTGACTGTCCCTGATTCCTTGGGTTTCCCATCTAGGCCAGCAGCAGGCTGGCATCACTCACGTGGAGAATGTTTCAGTAAGACAGCTTTTCTCTCCTATGACCTTCATGAACTTAGCTGCCATCAGATCTTGCAGTGGAACTGACGGTTTCAAAGAGAAGCAACTATAATAACACTGCTACCGAAAATGAGAAAATGGCTTTCTGCCCCCAAGTTTGCAACAAACATGTCCAGACCTCACCCATCCTACCTTTTACACCATCTCCAAGCCCCTCTCTCCCAAACACCATACCTGGGCAAGTGTATCAGAGCATGGGTTCAGTAGTTACAACAGAAACCCAAAGTAATAGTGGCTTAAACTAGATAAAAGTATTTTCTTTCTCTGATTTGTAGAACTATCCAGATGAGACTAATCCTGGACTAGTAGACGGATATCAGAGATCCTCATTCCTACCCCTTCTTGCCCCATTACCCGCCAGCCACATGCTCCACCCAGGACAGTTCACTCTGACATTCTTATTCCAGCTACCGGGAACAGGAAATGGGGATGAATGGAACACAGGCCTCCTTTTGAGGACATAACCCACAAGACGCATAGGTAAATTCTGCTTGCTTCCATTGGCCAGAATATAGTCACCTGGCCACACCTGGCTACAGAGGAGGCTGGAGAAAATGTAGTCTTTATTCTGGGAAGCAATATACCCAGCTGAAAACTAAATAAGTACAGAAGCCAGGAAGAGTGGCAATTGATGGAGCAATAGCAGTCTCGGCCACATGAGTAAAGACATGGGGTAGAGTTCAGGGATGGAGAAGACTCCAGATCAATGCAGATTGAAACAGAGTGGTTTTCAAAGGACGTTTGTCCCAGTATACATAACTCTAAGGCATCACTAACTGCTGGGGAGCCATTTTTTCTCTAGAAATTTGGAACATGTCCCAACACAAACACATGGTCTTTTTTTTTTTTTTGAGATGGAGTCTCGCTCTGTCACCCAGGCTGGAGTGCAGTGGCACGATCTCGGCTCACTGCAAGCTCCACCTTCCAGGTTCATGCCATTCTCCTGCCTCAGTCTCCCGAGTAGCTGGGACTACAGGCACCTGCCACCATGCCTGGCTAATTTTTTGTATTTTTAGTAGAGACAGGCTTTCACCATGTTAGCTAGGATGGTCTCGATCTCCTAACTTCATGATCCACCTGACTCAGCCTCCCAAAGTGCTGAGATTACAGGCGTGAGCCACTGCGCCCAGCCAACATGGTCCTTCTTATGTCAGAAATACAGAGTGACAGATTCCATTATGCATTAGTCATGTTTATAAACAGGTTTATTTTGTTTTTCAGGCCACGTCAAAATATCTCTTGCTCAAAACAGTTCTAAAACGTCCCGTTATCTCAGGCCTTTCCTTTGACGCATGACAGTTCCATGAACACTTGGAGACAGACAGAATAGCTCTGGAGTCTCGGACTCAAGTCAGGAATTGCACGACTTTCATGGGAACCAGAAAAGCTTGGTAGGGCTAGGTCTCATGTCATTTACTTCAGCTCTGGTGGGGCGTGAACTAGTTTGGGATTCTCTGGAGTGCTTTGAACCCAACATTTCCCCCATACTGCTGAGCTACCTACCAGTCACGGCAGCTGTATAAGGTCTCTGAACCTCTGCAGAGGCCACATCAGCTACAACAAAGGCCCCTGGTGCTGTGCCCCCCAACTCCTGCTCTCAAAAATCAGGCAAGCTTAAAACAGTGCCAGGTGCATGGTGAGCATCGTATAAACTATAGCTATGGTTTTTATTATTACCACTGCTTCCTGAAGAATCTTTAGAGTTTGCCTGTGAGTTGCATAAGGGCATAAATTATCTTTTCTCATTCCTGCCTCCTCAGCATCTAATATGGTTCAAGTCTCATATCCAACTCTATTCAACCTATATATATTAAGCCTCTACTATGTGCTAAGTACCAACCTGGGTAATGGGACATAGTGATGAATAAAAGCCTTGATTTGTGTTGTTACAGAACTTAGAGTTCAGCAGGAAATATTTGTGGAAGGAGAAAAAAAAACAAGAGAAGGAAGCAGGGAAGGATGAAATGAAAGAATAAAGGAAAACTTGATTTTTGACTATGAGGGCAGAGAATATCACAGATATTGAGCAACGGCATGAAATTTAAGAGTGGAGAAATTAAAATGCACCTTGACCCCAGGCCACCTTGAAAGCTCTTCTGAGACAGCCCAGCTCTGGCCCACTGTCCATCAATGCAGCTTAAGAAAAATACATCGAGCTACTACTACTCCTTGCCCCGAGAGCCCAAATGGTTTGGGGTGAAAAGCAGCCCAGCATAAGTACCTGGATGAGGATTAGACCTAAAGCAATCAGAGCCCTGCAGAATAGGAGCAGCAAAAGGCCAATATTTTACCATAAGAAACAGAGGTCCAAATATATCCACAGTTCCCTTGTGTCCCCAAAGTCAAGTGAATATAGACACGCATATTCCTCCAGCAGTAAATAATATATCAATAAACAAAGGTGAGAGTGGCTCAAAGCAGATCATTTTTGGGAAGGGACACAGGGTCATCACATGGGAGGGTATATTTGGTTAGAAGTGAGTAAATGCTGTGATAAGCAATCCCAAAACTTCAGTAGCACAGTCACAGCCCAGTGTACATAATCAAAAGACTCTGCTTGATACAATCATTCGGTGCCTCAGGCTCCTTCACCTAGTGGCTTGACTATCCCTTAGAGTCTCAGAGGCCTTGCTGGACCTGGTTGGTAGTCAGGAAAAGGAGCAAGGTGGCTTTCTTGCCCTTAACTGCCTTGGCTAGTTCTGCTCACTCATCTCTTCTTAACATTTCATAGGTAACATGGCCTCATCCAGATGCACAGAGGCTGGGAAATCTAGTGATTTTCCCTGCAAGAAGTGAGTTTGAGGGAGCATTTAGCAAGCTTCTGGCAAAGAGGGTTTGAGGAGCTTTTTATGTAACCACATAAGACAGTGAACTCATGGGCAAGAGTGATGACACTTCATGTAGGGATACCTCCAGGTTCTCTGGATAAAACTATACATGAGAAGAGTCCCAGTTAGTGGGGCTCATTCAGTAATTACAGAAACATTTGAGTGCCTACAACATACTGGGCACTGGGTAAGCATTGATAAACACAACAGTGCCTATCTTCATGGAGCTTACCGCTTAGCTAGAACTACAAGCAAATGAGCATTCGCAATTCATTGTGATAAGTGCTCTCATAGTATATATACAGAATGCTCTGAGCTTGCAGAGAAGGGCTCCCAACTCAGATTGGAGTGATTAAGGAAGGTGTCCTGAGCATCATTTGCCCTGTCTACCTCGTCCCACCCATCGTAAGGTGATTTTCTTCATCTCTCACTTCCATGTTTATTACAGGAGTAGCCAATTTCTCTAGCCTGGGCAGCCACAATTGGTGGCATAACCATAATCTCCTTCCCTAGGAATATGGGAATTAGGATAGACACAAATCAGGCTCTCTGGGTAGATGAGCCTGTAACATGTAAGCCTTGGGAGTGGTTCGGGAAGCAGAGGAAACAAGTTTGGAGGGAGAATGGAACAGGCATACGGAGAGGAGGAAGATTGGAGAATCCTGATCCTAGTTGTCTCTGAGGCTTAATTCAATCTCTGTTCTCCAGTTCCATCAGAACCCCAGGGTCCTCACAATAAATGCCCTCTCTTTTTAAAGAGTGAAATCAAGCCGGTTCCTCTTACAACTAACCAAGAATTCTAATGAATACAAATGCTGAGGACTCTCATCTTAGCAAAGACCTGATGGGGCAGGAGTGGAGAGCCCAGTGATGAGAGGCAGATGGTAGCATGAGGCTGAACCACGTGTACCTCATAGGAAGATGTTCATAATGTGATTTTAAGTGAAAAAAAAAAAAAAGCCAAGTGCATATAGCATAATAGTATTTATAAAGTAAACCAACCAAAGGAAAAAACAACTTTATGTGCTCAAACAAAATTTTGGGAGACACATAATATTGTTTACAATGTAATTCTGGGGAGTGGGGATGGGTATTTAAGGGGGCTTTCACCTCTTTCTAGTTTCCTGTTTTGTTTGAAATTTTAGTGATACGCATATTATTTTTGTACACTGAGACAGACACGTGGAGAAGGGTGGAAGAGAATTCCAGCAGAAGAAACAGCACATGCAACTTGTATTAGTTACACGGCTATGAAGAAACACCTGAGACTGGGTAATTTATAAAGGAAAGGGGTTTAATCGACTCACAGTTCCACACTGCTGGGGAGCCATCGGGAAACCTACACGCATGGCAGAAGACAAAGAAGCAGGCACCTTCTTCACGGGGCAGCAAGACGAAATAGGTTCGAGCAGGGGAAATGCCAGACACTTATAACACTATCAGGTCTCGTGAGATTCACTCATTATCACGAGAACACCATGGGGAAACTACCCCGAGATTCAATTGCCTCCACCTGGTCCTGCCCTTGACAAGTGGGGATTATATGGATTACAACTAAAGGTGATATTTGGGTGGAGACACAGAGCCAAACCATATCAGCTACCACAGACCACTTTTATTACTAATTTAGCTTCGGGACTCAAAGTGTAAGAGGTTTCTGAAGTTATGTAGTCACCATTCCCTCTTGACACCACAGGCAGAGCATCCTTAGCAATGCAGAGCAGAGGAGATGGGAAGCTCCAAGGAGTCCAGGACCAGGTGAGTGAGAGGAGAGCAGATGGCAGGCTTGTGGTTGAGGTGTCTCCTCATGAAGCAATACTCAAGGAGAACAGCAAGGACAGATGGGGTTGACTAGGAGACAGGAGGCCCCTTGCAAGGCAGGACAGGGGTGATAGGGTGAGATGCTACATTAGGGTCGGGGCATATGGCCAATTCACCTTTCTCTCATCCTGAGCACCCAAGAAATATTACCCACCAACTCCTCTCCAGCCACATCCTCCTCTTCGTTCCCATGGCCACTACTCTAGTTCAAACCTTCACCACTCACCCTACCCTTTTACAACCTCCATCTCCCTCTATCCTTCTCCCCCCTTGTAACCCCTTAAAACCACTAATCTATTCTCCATTTTTAAAATTTTGTCACCTCAAGAATATTATATATAAACGGAACAGTGTAGTATTCCACGATATGGATGTGGCAGTTTAACCATTGACCCACTAAAGGACATTTGAGTTGTTTGCAGAATGGGGCATTCTGGATGAATAAAGAATAAAGCTACTACAAACAATAATGTACAAGGTTTTATGTGGCCATGACATTCATTTCTCTGGGACAAATGCTCAAGATTGCAATTGCTGGATCATGTGCTAAGTGTGTCTTTAGTGTTGGAAGACACTGCCATACTCTTTTCCAGAGCAGCTGTACCACTTTAAATTCCCACCAGCAGCCGGACATGGTAGCTCATGCCTGTAATCCCAGAATTTTGGGAGGCCAAGGCGGGCAGATCACATGAGGCTAGGAGTTTGAGACCAGCCTAGCCAACATGGCGAAACTCTGTCTCAACTAAAAATACAAAAATGAGCCATCTGTAATCCCAGCTACTCGGGAGGCTGAGGGACAAGAATCACTTGAACCCGGGAAGCAGAGGTTGCTATAAGCCGAGATCATGCCACTTCACTCCAGCCTGGGCAACAGAGTGAGACTCTGTCTCAAAACTAAAATATAAAATAAAATTAAATAAAATAAAATAAAAATAAATTCCCATCAGCAATGTATGCATGATCATTTTCTTGCACCCTTGCCAGCATTTGGTGTTGTCACTATTTTTTATTCTTGTCATTCTAATAGGTGTGGAGTGCTATCTCATTGTGGACTTCACTATCTTAGTAATGGCTAATAATGTTGAACATCTTTTCACACATGTGCTTACTAAATGTGTAATGGAAAATGGATAGCCCTGCTACTTGGTTGGACCTGGGATAAATGTGCCTTCCTGAAGCTCTGCCAAATTTCTTGACCCTTGGATTAATGATGGGAATTGGAAGCAGGTGAAGAAACGAGGGGAGGCTGCCAAAAAGTAGAGACCTAATGATTCCTTACCCATCATCACTAACCCTTCTTTTACACACAGACACAAAATGTCTTCTGTTCAAGAGAACCTAAATGATTGGCAACATGATTGACTGGTTGATTGATTGAAGTTGTTCATTCAAGCTGGAGAATAGCTGTAATTGTAGGTTTCAGAACATTCTGATTTGCATATCAAAAAATCTCCTTTTTCTTGTTTTCTTAAAGTCTTATTTTTATAAGCAGGAGAAAGATGCTATATTATCAAGTGAAAAACTACCATTTAAGTAAGAACTCCCAAGAAAGTGAGAAAGAAGCCGGTTGCCCAGGGTTATTTGATGCATTCCAGCACTGTGAAGCTTGAACGTGGCTCCTTCTCACTGCTCTGGTGTTCACGGCAGTTTTAGAAGTAAAGATGAAGACATTTTTAAAAGGCTGCAAAGTATGAACTGCCTTTGGCTTAGACTTCAAAGCATCTATCCGTCTAGTTGCTGTTAGTCGCTCTCGTAAAGTTCTACACAACCAGCTGACTCATAGAGTAGCCAAAATGCTTTCTTCAAAGGGGGAAAAATGCTGGCCTCAGCAGACTGTCCGTGTCTGGAATCTGTAGCATGGATAGGGGTTCAGAGGCTACCCCCAGGATCTGCTACTGATAGCAGATTCACATCCTCATTAGCACATAGTGTTCATTCCTGTGTTGTGGGCTTCTGTGTGATTTCTCTTCTCTTCTTTATGTTTCTCTGTATATTCCAAGTTACCCGCAATTATTTTCACAATCCTACAGATATTTGGGTTAAATTTGTATCCATACTCACTTTGCTCCGTTTACTAGGATACAACATAGGACTAGTACATTTTACTGAGGTTTCTAATTACCAGAGGTGGAGGCATAAGCACCCAGTTAATGAAAGCTGGAAGCTAATATTCCTGGTATCTGAAAATAGAAAACATGGAGTGACTCTTTCCAAAACGAGAAAGAAATCTGCTTTCCTCATAAAATACCATTGCCTTTCTACCCAAAGCAATGAACAACAAGCATTTACTAAGAACAAGATTGTTTATTGCTATGTTTTCTATTTTCTTTATGGTAAAGCCTGGGCAATTCAGAATGGTAAAGGAATGTTGGCTTTTAGCAAATTGGATTTTCTTTGGGGGATGCGAGCAGGGAAGGGGGTCGGCCTGACTTAACAGAACAAGCCCCTGCCTGGAGACGTGGTGCCAGTTCTACGGTGAGGAAATGATGAGAATGCTTAGTCAGGGATAAACCATACTGCCCAAGGATCCCCTAAAGTAAATTCACTCAAGTAGAAAACCAAATGTCCACTACACAGTGGCAGCAACGTTTAAACTGGAATTTGCCTTGAAGAGAGAAAGCTAAAAATTATGACAGTATTTACAATAACGAAATGGCAGAAACAATCCATGCGTCTATCAACAGATGAATAGATAATCAAAATGTGCTATATCCATATAATAGAATATAATTTCACAAAAAAGCAGTGAAGTATTCAAACATGCTGCAACATGGATCAGCCTTGAAAACAATACATTAACTGAAACAAGTCAGACACAAAAGACCACATATTATATTACTCCATTTATACGAAATATCCAAAATGGGAAAACCCATACAGACAGAAAGTAGTGGTGGCCACAGGTTAGGGGAGGGAAGAGAAGGTGTGATAGTTTAATGGGAATGGGGTCTTTTGGGGTGGTGATTAAAATGTTTTGGAACTAGACAAAAGTGATCGTTGTACAACATTGTGAATGTACAAAATGCCACTGAAAATGGTTAGTTTTATGTTATGTGAATATCACCTCAATACCTCAATAATAAAACCAGGTTTAGTTTATCTTATAGTTAACAAAATGTGAATTATACAGGCAGCTATTCACTAACTCTTGGAATGAAAAAGAAATGAACTAAGTGTTGATTGTTGCTTGGGTATAGGTATAGTTTTCCTGAAAAAAATAAATTGGGTGATGGCAAATGCACCCAGTAATGAGAATATCTTTATTTAGTGTCTGACTTTCACATAATGGATCTGGCTTTTTCCCCCCATTTTGCAGAAATATTTGTTAAAGCAAGTTATAGGCTCTGGGTACCCCAAAATTTATATGTTGAAGTCCTAAACCCCAATGCAACTGTATTTGGAAAAAGGATTCTTAGGGAGGTGTATTAGTCGAGTTCTCTAGAGGGACAGAACTAATAGGCTAAATGTATATAGAACGCAGAGTTTATTAAGGAGTGTTGACTCACGTGATCACAAGGTGAGGTCCCACAATAGGCTGTCTGCAAGTCAAGGAGCAAGAAGGCTGGTCCAAGTTCCAAAACTGAAGAACTTAGAGTCTGATGTTTGAGGGCAGGAAACATCCCAGCACAGGAGAAAGATGTAGGCTGCAAGGCTAGGCCAGTCTTGTCTCTTCACATTCATCTGTCTGCTTTTATTCTGGCTGCACTGGCAGCTGTTTAGACTGTGCCCATCTATTGGCAACACCCTCACAGATACACCCAGGAACAATACTTGTCATCTTTCAATCCAATCAAGTTGACACTCAATATTAACCATCACAAGTGGTAATTAAGGATAAATGATGTGATAAGGGTAGGGCATTCATTTGACAGGATTAGTGTCCTTGTAAGAAAAGGAGGGGACACTAGAGACATTTCCCTCACCCCCACCACTGCAAAAGGAAATGTCAAGTGAAGACACAGCAAGAAGGTAGCCGTCTTCAAGCCAGGAAGAGAGCCCTCATCCGAAACCGAATTTGCCACCACTTTGATCGTAGACTTCTAGCCCACTGAGCTGTGAAAGAATCAGTTTCTGTTGTTTTTAGTCACCAGTTTGTGCTACTTTGGTACAGCAGCCCCACAAAACTAATATTGCCAAGAGGCAATGTGAGCTAAAATAATAGTTTCTAGGAATACTTTTGATTATGACAAGAGTCATCACGCACCAAACCCAGTGATGAAAGAAAAGCTCTGAGGTGCGAAGGTGGCCCAGACTTGTGATAGGGACATCAGGGGGACAAATGAGGCTTCTCTCTCCAAACTATCCCATTGTGCTCCTGCTAGAAGCAGTCAAGCAGGCAGATGGCTTTTCCCAGGAGCATGAAATAAAGAGGAAGCCTGCACTCTTCTGATTTCCTCAACATTGTTCATTTATTTCTCAACTATTTCTTGAGTCTTAGCCTGCACCAGGCACTGTGGTAGGACTTGGGGCACAAAGGGGAACAAAACACATAGCCTGCCTTGAAGGAACTCGTTCTGGTAAGAATAGACAAGGAAAAAGGCAAATGCATTATAGTATGATAAGTATTATGAGACCACAGAGGTAGAGCTCCTGCCTCGGACCTGCACAATCTGGAAGACTGCCTGGAGGAGTAAGCCAGGTGACAAACACACTGCATCTATGTGACAACAGATGCAGAAACTGAAGGAAGGGTGAGAGTTCAAACAATATGTGAAAAGAGACAGAAACAAGGGATCATGATGCACTCAGGAAACCACAGTGCATTCAGAATGTCTGCAGGACACATTTGAAGGAATTTGCAGGTGGTAGAATCCCAAGGGCTAGATCTGGCCCCCAGCAAGGTAAGGACCTTGTAAATTTGGTTAAGGAATTTGAAAGGAAAGGAGGTAACTCACTACTATCTGAGGCAGAGTCCCTCTCTCTAGAGGAACTGGTGACAGGAAAAAGCAGAGACCACATGAACTCCATTTGGTAAGGGTAGTGACAGGCAGGAGCTGCACTAAGTTCCAGAAGCGACCATGGCAGAGGTTCTACCAGCAGCATTCATGGCATTTGTGGGTCAATCTGAAGTGTCCATGCCTAGAACTGATGAGTTCTCCAGGCCAGGTCTAAAGCATGATTTAGGATGGAGTCCTTGACTGCGTAGCCTTCAAGCCTGGCTCTGCCCTTCTGGGGTCTCAGTGAGTTTTGCAATGTTTGGATTTTTCTTTTGTTTTGCTTTTTCTAAGTCCTCTTACTGTTTAATTTAGCCAAACTTATTTCTGTTTTTTGGAGATTAAAAATCCAAATGGATACATAGCATCAACTTCAATATATTTCCATGGCAACAGATGCAGACAGCCCCAGTAAGTGGAAGGTGAGGGTGGGAAAATCTGGCCACTTAAAAGCATGAGTGGTGTGGGGCCAGGGGCTTATAAGTTGGGCACTGACTGTGCCATCCTCTATTCTGTGCCACACTGTTGACACATCCACCCTCAACAAGTAGCTACCTCAAAAAAGCAAGCGAGCAGCGAAGAGGTCTTCCCCCACCCCCAACATCCTTTTCAGCTTCCATCATGACTCAGGCTAAAGACAGATATTAATGCATCAACACAAATACCTACACAATTATATGAAAGGAGGCTTTTAATACATAGAGAAGTATTCTTTCTATGTATCCACATATAAAATAGTAACAGCTAATGTTTATTGAGCACTTGCTGTATGCGAGGCACACTTTTTCCATGTATTTTTCCATTTAATTCTAAAAATAATTTAGAGGAGTCAGGATCTCCATCTGCCAAAAGAAGAAACTGAGAAATGAGAGGTTGAGCACTTTGCCCAAGGTCACATGGAGGGTTGCTCAGGGTAGCCTAGAGTATGCACTGGTAACAAACACTTCCAAAATCTCAATGTATTAGTCCGTTTCACACTGCAGATAAAGACATACCCAAGACTTGGAAGAAAAAGTGGTTTAATGGACTTACAGTTCCACATGGCTGGAAAGGCCTCACAATCATGGTGGAAGACAAGGAGGAGCAAGTCACATCTTACATGGATAGTGGCAGGCAAAGAAAAACGAGAGATGGTGCAGGGAAATTCCACTTTACTAAGCCATCAGATCTTGTGAGACTTAATCACTATCATGAGAACAGCAAGGGAAAGACCTGTCAATAGGATTCAATTACCTCCCACCAGATCCCTCCCACATGTGAGAATTCAAGATGAGATTTGGGAAGGGACACAGCCAAACCATATCACTCAGTGATTAAAACAACAAAGTTTTCTCACTCATGCTACCCTCCATTCATCACAAGTTGCCAGGGGGTTCTGCTCCACGGCATCCTCATCAGGGACCCAAGTTGATAGATCCTCTGCTATTGCAGCCTCATCTGTGGGAGTGACAGACGAAGGGAATGAGCAAATTGTGCACTGGCTTTTAAGAGACTTCTCCCTGGAAATGACATCATCACTTTCACTAACATCTCATTGGCCAAAGCAAGTCACATGACCAGGTCTAACTGCAAGGAGATGGGAAGTAGAGTCCACCATGTGCCAGAAGAGGAGAACTCTTAGTGGGCAGCCCTAATGACTACCACTTGGTGGAGCCACAATTTGAACGGAGCCACAATTTGAACCCAGCCACAATTTTACTCCACTGCCCGTGACTCCACTCTCCCTTTCTCTCCTTCTCTCCCCAGCTCTCTCCTTTTCATTGTCAATTAACCCTCTAGAGACAAAAGAAATAGAGAATAAATAAGATTCTATTATTTGGGTCCTTCATGCCACACCACATGTAAATTGGCATAACTAAATGACTCGCACATTTGTTCTTAGATTGATGTGACAATCATTAATATATTGCCGCAAATGTCTAACCATCACTCAAACTCTGATTTTAATGCATCATATTTTCTAAAAGCAGCCCATTAGGGATATGTTGCATAAGTCTTTATAAAAAATTGACTCCTCCCGCGTCCACTAAACCATACAAAGTCATACAAAGTCATTTTAGGTCATTTATACTTCGTAGCTATTCATTTGATTGAATTTTCACGACTATTTTAAAAAGCAACATTGGCTGCTCAGAATACATTTATTTGACATGCTTGCATTTTCCAAGCAAAATTCAATCATCTGTTTAAATCTTATAGGGTAGTTCTGTTTCAAGGCAATATGAAAAAGAACACCTTAACTTTAACAATAAAAGTAACCAAATGTAGTTAAAGATATATGAGATAAATAATGCCAGGGATATACACACCTCACAGGTATCTCACCATGTACCTCTAGGGAATTGAGAATTCTTTAGTAACCTTCTTTCTACAAAGATATTGCAAACAGGCAGATTGCATTTGTGGCCAAGGTTTCTACGACAGATATACCCCCTGTACAGCTTTTTGTGGACCATTCTCAGATTGTCTTTCTCAACCATCATCAGACTGGGATTTTTTAACAGTTGGATTGTAGAGATAATTTCTTCAGAATAACCACGTTCACTGAGGCGGAAGTAGAGTTCCACTCTGGTTATGGCTCTGAAGTCCCACTGAAGCCCTGGCTCCAGGCTGCTCCACATGACTTCATGGGGCGTAGTGGCAACAGCTTGGATTTAGTGATCACATGGACTAGTTTTAAGCATGTACCAGCTAAGCCACTGACCCAGTTTGGCAACAGTTTTCTCTTTATTGGAATGAGGCCGTCACCTTCATAGGGTTGTTTCCAGGATTAATTTGGTAACCTAGGTATGGACTCTACCTCGGGGATGACAAACGTGTTTCAGTTATTGCCGATTCCAACGTCTGGAGCACTGTATTAAGAAGGATTCTGATGAAACGCATCTGGGTTCCAAGGAACGTCTGCTGAACTAGGGTGGTGCTAGGGGTAGGATGCTGGTAGCCTAGGAGAGTGTGTTTTCTCTTATCCTTTTCTCTCCACACTGCTAGAGTATTCACCAGGACCCTCTCAGTTCCCAGAGATTTCCACTCAATTCAAAAGCTTAAGTCAAAATGAGGCTTCATCAGAAGGATGCTGGATTATCTCAGAGAATTGAAGAAGAGCTGCAGGAACAAGGAGGGCAAGTCCAGTGACCTCAGGGACAAGAACTGGTAACAAAAATCATGGCCAGGATGTCAGGATGCACTCTCTCCTCCTCTTCCTTCTCCCCTCTCCCCTCCTCTTCCTTCTCCCCTCTCCCCTCCTCTTCTCTCCCTTTCCTGACCCTGCTCTGCTTGGCTTCACATTCACTCTCTGGGCCTCCAGCCCCTCACCTGTAAGTTTTGAGGGACGGTCCCCAATCAGTGATCCTAAGACACTCGACGTGTCCTGTGTCAGCCCGAGTTCTCTCGCAGTCCCCTTTCTACCTGTCACACGCAGCCTTCATGGCGGCCCTACTGGACATAGCTGGTCTTTGGAGTAGGTCACTGCCATTTGTTAATGAGACTGTCCTCATTACTGCTGGCGGTGACCTGGTTTTTCTCACTGGTGGCTGGCACAGGCCTCCCTCCTCTGGTACCAGCCATCCCTATTGGGCTTGTTTGAGATGCCAGTCATTGTTTCAATGCCGAGCCCTTATGGCTCCCTGGAGCCCAGACCATAGCTGCAATGACTGCCCTTTTCTAGATTGTTGGCATTTGGCAAAGCAATTGTGTATCGTGTGCTTCTCCAAATAATAAGTGACTAGGGCCATTTTTAGTGACTGCCATCCAGTTCTGCAGAAGTCACAAGAAAGAGCAACTTAAATAAAGAAGCTGGCAGGACCCAAAGGGTCAGGATCTATGGGTTGACCGCCAAACAACCAGCCTGAGTTTTCTTTCCTGGCTGCATTTTGCAGACTGAGACCATCAAACACTGTGCAGCAGTGGCAAGAAGGGATAAAAGCTTGGCAGTCAGCCAGCATCACTGGACGCAAAGGGAGATCTCTACTGGTGCACATTATATCCCTGGTTTAACAAGTGCCTTTTTTAGTTTAAATCACTACTGTTTGAGTGACAGAGTGCTAAGATGGTTTCTGCGGATTCCAATAATCCCATAAAAAGGGACTCCATGTATTCTCAAGGAAAGGGAATAAATCAGCAACTGAAATCACTCATTCATCCACTTCCACATACTGTTCTAGATGGTGAAGATGCAGCAGAGAGAAAAGCGATTAAAACTGCTGACCTTATGGAGCTTACATTCTACGCGGGGAGGCTAACAATCAGCAAGACACAGAAGTGAAACACATGCCATACCAGGCGGGGACAAGTGCTAAGCAGGAGTGGCAGGGCAGTTGCAAGAGGAGGCTTCAGTCAGCGGCTAGCTGTCTAGTTTCCTAGGGCTGCTGGAACCAAGAGCCACAAACAGAAATTGGTCCTCTAAGAGTTCAGAAGGGCGAAAGACTAAAATCAAGGTGTCAACAGGGTCGGTTCCTTCTGGAGGCTCTGGGGAGAGTCCCTTTGCTTTATGCCTCTGTGTTAGTCCATTTTCATACTGCTAAAAAGAACTGCCCAAGACTTAGTAATTTATAAACAAAAGAGATTTAACTGACTCACAGTTCTGCATGGCTGAGGAGGCCTCAGGAAACTTAAGCACATGGCATAGGAAGCAAGACACCTTCTTCACAAGGCAGCAGGAAGGAGAAGTGCCGAATGAAGGGGGAAGAGCCCCTTATGAGACCATCAGATCTCATGAGAACTCACTATCACGAGAGCAGCATGGGGGAAACTGCCTCCATGATTCAATTACCTCCACCTGGTCTCTCCCTTGACACGTAGGGATAATGGGAATTATAATTCAAGATGACATTTGGCTGGGGACGCAACACCTAACCATATCAGCCTCTCTCGCAGCTTCTGAGGTTCCCATAAATCCCTGGCGTTCCTTTGCTATTGGCAGCACAACTCTATTCTCTGCCTCTGTCATACACAGCCTTCTTCCCTGTGTCCCTGCGAGTCCTCTCCTTTTCCTTCAAGAACACAGTCATTGGATGTAGAGCTCACTCTACTCCAGTCTTAACTAATGACATCTGCAAAAACCCTATTTCCAAATAAGGTTACATTCTGAGGTTCCAGATGGACATGAACTGGAAGTGGAGGCAGGCTGGGGGTGGGGTGAGGTTACATGACTCTACCCCAAAACTGCAACATTTTATTTTGTAAAGACCCAAAGTGAGGAAACAATCATGATATCAGCCGGGAGAGAGTATTCCAGACAGGGAAAAGAGGGAATGGCAAGACTCTGAGTGAGTGGGTGCCTGGCAATCCCTTTGGAAAGGAAGTGAGTAAAATAGAGACTCCTCTGGGTTACGCTGTGCAGAGTTGTGGGGATTCGAGGGAGAAGGAAGACTCTACACCTTCCCCATCATCGCCACCTCTCCATCTGAAATTAGAAGTAATTTTCAGAATAAATCAGGTAGAAAGAAGAGGCAGAGGATGCTGAGTAGACCAACAAAATGGCCCACCTTAATCATGCCACCCAAATCCATTCAAGTCACTTTCCGAGAACGTTCCCATGGTATCCTACATGCAGATACTCCCGGGATAGGGCACTTTCCCCTGGAAGTGTGTTCACCATCAACCTGTCCTGTTAAGTCCTGATGTTCTCCAAGTTTCCGGGTGAACTCACCAATGGGTTAACAAGACTGGGGAAGGAGTGGTGGGGAGGTGAAGGGAGTGGGAATATAAATGAATTCTGCTTAAGAAAAATCTATTCTAGGCTCATGCAAATTGAGAAGTCCCTGATAGAAACGAGGGTTAAAAAGTGAAATACTGGCTGGGCGCGGTGGCTCATACCTGTAAATCCCAGCACTTTGGGAGGCCGAGGCAGGCAGATCACAAGGTCAGGAGATCGAGACCATCCTGGCTAACATGGTGAAACCCCCATCTCTATTAAAAATATAAAAAATTAGCCAGGCATGGTGGCAGGCACCTGTAGTCCTAGCTACTCAGGAGGCTGAGGCAGGAGAATCGCTTGAATCCGGGAAGCGGAGGTTGCAGTGAGCTGAGATCACGCCACTGCACTCCAGCCTGGAAACAGAGTGAGACTGTCGCAAAAAAAAAAAAAAAAAAAAAAAGAAAAGAAAAGAAGAGAAAAAGTAAAATACTGCCACCCACCGGAAGAGAAAAGACTGCAAACGGAAGGAAGGACAGAGATGAGGGCTTTCCAAGCTGCTATAATCCCCAGATCCTAAGCTGTCAACAGAAACATTGGCACCTTGCCAGAGTCCTCACCCCAACAGGCCAGGGAGTTGGACGGTGACATTTTTTAAACCAGCGATAAGAGATAGAATTGTTTTAAAAAGTTTAATTGGGTAATTGTGCCCTCTTGGTACTTCTCGTAGTTGATTAACAACACCGTTGTAAATCCATGGTGTTGCTCGAAGAACAGAGAGCAGCAATAATGTAAAGATACATTGCTATTTCAAACTTCTGCCTAGAATTAAGTGGATGCCTGCTTGGAAAACTAAAACTATGCATTGGTTTCTCTCTTAGGTAAAACAGACAAAAACAACAAAACACTTTAAAGAGACTTAGAATTTACAGAGCTTTGTCCCTTTTCTCAGACACTAAGAAAAATCACACATTTGATGATTTAAGCCTAAACAATGAGCCTCGTAAGATTTATTCAGACCAAAGTTCATTATACTTTAATCTGCAGACTTTTGTATTAAGAAAATGAGCGACTCGTTCATAGACTTTATTTTTAAATAGAGCAACTTTTATTTTATTCTGTTGGGATTAGGATGCCACTAATCTTCAAGATCTTTGAAGACAATTTACTTGGCTGGAGCTCATAGAATACAAGGTATATTAATAAAAAAATTTTTCGCCAACATTTAAAGTACAAAATACTTGATATATTTTTTAAAAACTAACTTAATTTTCCTGACTAAATTCTAACTTTATTTCTGTAAAGTGGAAAAAGCCAGAGATCAAGCTTCACATAGAGTATTCTAAATTGTTTCAGGTGTTGACGTGTGCCTGTGCATTTCTGTTTTTGTGTGTGGGTAGGGATCACTGGGGGAAAAGTGCTGCATGGGAATGCACCAAAATGTTTATCTCTGAGTAGCAAAGTTATGGTTGATATTTTCTTCCTTTTTTTTTTCATTTTGCAATTTGTCTATATTGAATGCTAATTATTTCACAGTCAAAAGAACTCTGTAACTTAATAAGCTTTCTAAAAATAAAAAACTTAAAGTAATTGTATAGGCCATGGCTGATGGCAATTTTTAAATATTTGCACATTCCTAATTGCTGAAACAGCCAGAATTGAAGGTGAACAGTTCTCAAACATTTTGGTCTCAGGATTCCTTTACCAGCTTATGAATTATTGATTATCCCAAAGAGTGAGTTATAAACATTGTTATTTACTGCAATAGAAATTAAAACAGAAAATTTGTTAAAATATTTAATTTAGTTAAAAATTACAATAAGCCCATTACATCACGTTACCTAAACAACATATTTTATGAAAAATAACCATATTTTCCAAAGCAAAAGTAACTTCATGAGAAGAACAGCGTTGTTCTACATCTTTGCAAATTTCTTTAATGTTTGGTTGACTAGAAGACGGGGATTCTTATCCACTTCTGCATTTCATCTGTTGGGATATGTGATTTTGATTGACATATGTGAAGAATATCTGACCTCATAACAAATATGTATTTGGAAAAGGGAGGAATAATTTAGTAACCCTTTCAGATAACTCTGGATCTTTCTTTTCTTTCTTTCTTCCTTCCTTTCTTTCTTTCTCTCTCTCTCTCTCTCTCTGTCTCTCTTTCTTTCTTTCCTTCTTTCCTTCTTTCTTTCTTTCTTTCTTTCTTTCTTTCTTTCTTTCTTTCTTTCTTTCTTTCTCTTTTTCCTTCCTTCCTTCCTTCTTTTTTCTTTCTTTTTCTCTTTCTTTCTTTTCTTTCTTTCTCTTTTTCTTTTTCTTTCTTTCTTTCCTTTCTGTCTCTCTCTCTCTCTCTTTTTTTGTTCTTCAGAGTTTTGCTCCTATTGCCCAGGCTGCAGTGCAATGGTGCAATCCTGGCTCACTGCAACCTCTGCCTCCTGGGTTAAAGCGATTCCCCTGCCTCAGCCTCCCAAGTAGCTGGGATTACAGGCATGCACCACCACGTCCAGCTAATTTTGGAATTTTTTTAAATTATACTTTAAGTTCTGGGGTACATGTGCAGAACATGCAGTTTTGTTACATAGGTATACATATGCCACGGTGGTTTGCTGCACCCATCAACCTGTCACCTACATTAGGTATTTCTCCTAATGCTCTCCTTCCCCGAGTCACCCACCCTCCAACAGGTCCTGGTGTGTGATGTTCCCCTCCCTGTGTCCATGTGTCCTCATTGTTCAACTCCCGCTTATGAGTTGAACATGTGCTGTTTGGTTTTCTGTTCTTGTGTTAGTTGGCTGGATAAAGAAAATGTGGCATGTATACAACATGGTATACTATACAGTCATGAAAAAGAATGAGTTCATGTCCTTTGCAGGGACATGGATGAAGCTGGAAACCATCATTCTCAGTAATTTTGTATTTTTAGTAGAGACAGGGTTTCACCACGTTGGCCAGGGTGGTCTCGAACTCATGGCCTCAGGTGATCCACCCATCTTGGCCTCCCAAAGTGTTGAGATTACAGGCGTGAGCCACCACGCCCAGCCGGATATTCTTTTTTTTACTACACCACTGTAGGTGCACTACACATTCATGTCTGTCCCAGGCCAAAGGGGGGGTGGAAGGGAAGTCTACTCACTGCAGTCACAGGGCACCCAGGCTGATGAGGCACCCATCATCTTAAATGTTGCCAGTCACCTCCCTAGAGGGAAAGGAGAGTTCTAGAGGATCTCATATTGGTAATTAAATCTTTTGTCCAGAAATGACACCATTACTTCTACTCACCAATGACCATAGGAGTCACTTGGCCACATCTAACTACACAAGACTGGACCTCCTACCATGGCTCAGGAAGGGCAACAACTGGAAATAGTTGGCAACTAGTCCTAATGGCCATCACAACTGTATTTCAAACGAATTTTCATAATTATATATGTGTATATACATATATATAACAATTAATTGTTGGAAAAGGTACCCAAACCGAAGCGATCTGATAAAATTAAAGCCACATCCTTTGCCCTCCCAGCTGAATTGAACACCCTCCCCAGAGATAACAACGCTAGTGTCCATGAACTCTCTCAGTACTTAATCTATTCAAGATGAGATTCACCATCCAGCAGCAAGGATGGTTATCTGGCAACCTCTTCCCAGGGTAGTTCCCAGCCAATGACTGAGCCAGAGGAAAGAGGATCCAAAGAGAGTAGGAATGAGATGAGCACTCTATGTCCAAGCAGAAGGCAGAGATGGCCAAGTGGAAGGTAGAGACAGCCCACAGGCATGCCATCCCACAGGCATGCCAACCCTCTGATCCCCGAGGCTCCATCCGGCACATGTACCACCCCAGTGCCAGTGGCTTCCTCTGAGAGTGGAACTGCTGTCCCCCGAGGAAAGAGGAGGGAAGGAAGGTGGCGAGCCTGTGCTTTCCTTAGGGAGCCCTGAGTGTCCTAGTAGGAAGTTTATTGGTGTGGGAGGTCCACATCCTGGTCCCACGGCTCTCCATGCAGACTCTGCTCCTTCCCTCTTCCTTCCCAGGCACTACTCCCCAGCAAACCTCCCGCACTCTTAACTCTGTCCCAACATCTGCTTCCTGGAGAACTCGACCTGTGACAGGAAGAAAATTAGTCCATGTCGTATCCAGAAAATACTTTATCTCAGGTTGAAGATTTTCTTCTGACTCAATTTACAGAGTTCTGGCAGGAGGTTTCATTTTTATTTAGTAGTCATTACCAGTTTTCTTTTTACATCTTCTGGGGTTGGTGTCATCCTTTAAAAAGTCTTTTTGTATGCCAAACGTATGAAAAAAAAAAAAAACACCTGTTTCCACTTTTATGTTAACATTTTAAAATATTTAAACCTTGATCCCTCTTAAGTTTTTGGTGTAAGGATTGAGGCAGAATTCCCCCTATATTTTCTCCAAATATCTGCCAGTTACCCCCAAACCAGTTACTAAATGATCCACAGACATTCCTGGATACCAATCTGAAATGCCACATTTGGATTCTTGTGTATTTAGTTGTGGTTTTTAGTTTTCTGCCTGTATCTGAATAATCTGTCTGTATCTGAATTAGTACCATACCGTTTAATCACTTTAGGCTTATAATACATTTGATTACACCTGCTGGGATATTTTTAGATTTTTCTTTTACCTTTAAGTCTCCACTGTTTCTTCTTCCAGGTTGAGCTTTAGAATCATTTTGCCAAGTTCCAAAGTTGAAAGACGAAAACAAACAAACAAAAAACCACCCACTGGTATTCTGAAGGAAATTGTGCTTAATTCATAATATATTTAGGGGGCATTGATAACTTGACAATATTGAGGCTGCCTCTCCAAGAACAGTTCTGATTTTCTATACATTCAGGTTTTCTTTTTTGTCCTTCAGGAGTGCTTGAAAGTGTTCCTCAAGGATATCTTGCAAATTTCTCACTAAGCTTCTTGTCAGGTGCTGTGATCTGAATGTGTCCCCCCAAAATTCATACATTGAAATCATAACCCTCAACTTGATGGTATTACGAGGTGGGGCCTTCAGAAGGTGATTAGGTCATGAGGGCAGAGCTCTAATGAGTGAGACTGGTGCTCTTATGAAAGAAGCTTGAGGGAGCTCATTTGACCCTTCCACCGCGTGAGGACACATTGAGATGGCCATCTATGAACTGGGAAACAGGACCCTCATCAGACCCTGACTCTGCCAGAGCCTTGACCATGGACTTCCTAGCCTCCAGAACTGTGAGAGAAAAATGTTTGTTGCTTCTAAGCAACTGTGGACTTTTGTCTACCTGAACTGAACAAACTAAGACATCCAGTATTTCACTTTATTTTATATTTATGCATGGGTACATATTTATTGAGATTTTTGTTCTATTAAGATGTTTTTCTTTCATTATATATATAATTTTTGCTATTAAGGTAGCTCTTTTCTTTCATATCAACAATATAACTGGCTACTTACTTGTCTGTTTCTAATTGTTTCAGATAACTTTTGCATCTTCCTAGTATACAAGTATCTGAAAAATTGTAGTTTTTCCCCAACCTTTTAAATGTGACTACCTCTTATTTTATTCTTTTGCCTAATTTCATCAGCTACTAATGACAATGTTACATGCCTAGTAATGGTTTGGTGGGGATACTTGTGCTTTTATGTCCTGGGAGACTACTGATTCCAGAAATTCAGAGTTAAAAATGATTCTGAATTGTTTATAGAATAAACTATGTGGTATCCAAATTTTGCCTTAAAATAATCTAGTGGTTGGGGAATAGTATTGTGTGTATGTTTATACACAAACATAGATACACATGTAAGTAGTCTGTTTTGTATATATGAAATGAGGGGCTAACCATGAATCACTGTGGAAACTGGGTGATGGATGCATGAAGCTTCACTATACTATTCTCCCTTCTTTTGTATATGTTCCTTAATAAAAAGAAATAAAAACATGAGGCTGGGAGGATTTCTGCTTTGAAAATGTTTAAGAACTTTCTGCTCTTCTCCTCTTGGCAACCACCCACTAAAACCACAAGGAGAATGATAAACAGAAACAATCACTGATGAAACTACGAGGGGTTTGTAATCCAAACCACAGGACATGAAGACGGAAAGCAGATACCTGCAACTGGAAGATGGCTTTGCAGAGCACAGGAAGAGGAACTTAGCAGAAAATAAGAGTTCATTATTAAGAGCATTTAATTCCCTAAATCCCACCTCTTCCCCATCCAGCTAGGATACTAAGGGAAAGCTGAACCAGAGAGGCTGAAATGGAGTGAGGCACAGGACTGGAAAGTGAAAACACTGAAGCTGTACCTGGGTTCTTTTTAAATTATAACATGTTTCTTATATATATGTGTATATATATAGAATGTTTAAAATATATATACAAAATATAACATGTTAAATTTAAATTAGAACATCCATTTAATGGATGGTTACAGTATTTTTTCTAGTTTCTGGTGCTCCCAGCTGTGCTGGGAGTGCTCCTTACTGACATGTAGGCTTGGGTACAGACTGCGGAGACTTCATTTCCCTCCCCAGATCCCAGAATTTTGTAGCTGTACTTAGAATGCCTGGAAAAGGAAGCCAAAGGCTCCCTCCTTGATGTCTCCCTTAGCCTAGGAAGAGCACAAATATCCCGCATTATACCGTTATTACGGACATCGCCTGGACCCATGTAACACCTGCAGATCATACAGCTGGGAGCACCAGAAACTAGAAAATATTGTAACCATCCATTAAATGGATGTTATAATTTAAAAAGAACACAGGTATAGCGTCAATGTTTTCACTTCTGAAGTGTATCTAAATATCTACATATAAATGTAACACAATCATTTGTTCATTCTTCTATTTTATGTTCTAAATTTTTAATTGATTTTTTAGAGCTGAGGTCTTGCTATATTGCCCAGGGTAGCCTCAAACTCCTGAGCACAAAGGAGTTCTATCTTCAGCCTCCTGAGTAGCTGGGACTACAGGTGCACGCCATCATACCCGGTCTCCTTTCTATTGACTTTTGGATTGTTTCCAACGTTTTGCTACAATTACACATGATGCTGCTACTTGCCTCTTAAGACTTTCTTAGGATTAGAACTGCTGGACCTCAGGATATGCAAATGCTCAACTTTACAAGATTGTGCCAAACTGTTTTCTACAGAGCTTGAACCAACTTATAACTCACCAGCAATAACAATTTATAGCTCTCTCAGCTCCGAGAGTCTCACACATGTGTATATCTGGGGATCTATCTTAGAGCTATTATATGGTATATGCTTTGAATCAGTGACCAGCAAATGGTGCTGCCTCTCCAGGTATTCTCCGTAGCCAGAATACACAGGCTCAGCAATAGAAATGGGAGGATCTTACAGTGGAAGAACCTAGCAAATACCATCTTACCCAATAAAGAAACATCACCAGTGATATTGACATCATGTACCCTATGATATGTTGTACTGGTGGGAACGGCACATCACCTTTGTAGTATCCTTTCTGATAAAACATAGCCTCAATCTGATCACACGGAAACATCAGACAAACCTACACTGAAGGACGTCTTACAAAATAACTGACCGGTACCCTTTCTAATGTCAAGGTCATGAAAGACTGAGAAACTGTTACATACATTGGAGGAGATTAATGAGGCACTGATGACTAAATTCATGCGATGTGGTATCCTGGACTGGGTCTTGACAACAAAAAGACATCAGCGGGAAAACTAGTAAAAGCCAAATCAAGTATACAGTTTAGAAAATACTAGTACCAGTGTTAATTTCTGAGTTTTCACAGACCTGCCACAGTTTACAGGTGTCCACATTAGGGGAAGCTCAGTGACGGGTACAGGGAACATCTATCTTTGCCACTTTCTGTAAATCTGAAATTACTACAAAATAATTAAGTTTTTTGTGGGTTTTTGTTTTTTTTTTTTAAGTACAGGAAAGCCACAGCACCAAACCATGGTTGTATTTAAAATTAAGACAGGAACTTTCAGAAAATTAAACACATTTTCATAGTAACTTGATCAACACCACAGTTTATTTGTAAACATGTTATATGTGTCAATAATCAAATTGACAACACTTTATAGATTTCATTGTATAATATTAACATCCTAACAGAAAACGATCCACTGTACTCAAGTTACAGTTTGGTATTTTAAAAT
Organism: Rhinopithecus roxellana; assembly: GCF_007565055.1. NCBI lineage: Eukaryota > Metazoa > Chordata > Mammalia > Primates > Cercopithecidae > Rhinopithecus > Rhinopithecus roxellana. The sequence continues at coordinate 102,669,623 of NC_044557.1, forward strand.
CCTTAAATACAAATTGTATTTGAAACACTGAACACAAAAAAGAAACATGAATGGCAGAGAAAACTGAAAACATCAAGTAAAAGAAACCAAGATTCCGTCCCCCTGCAAGAAATATAAAATCATCTGATTACACAATTCAAAAAAGAAATACAAGGAAATCAGATATTTTTTAATGATATAAAGTTGCATTTCTTCAAACCCATTTTAGACGTGAAATTGTACCATATTAAATTCTATGTCTTTTTTGATATTTGTTCTTTTTTTTCTCTTGGTTTCTAAAGAATGTTTGCCAGGGTTTAAATTACATTAAAGAAGTGGGGAAAGAAAGGAAGGAACGTGGTAAAAAGTCAAATGAAATTAACTATTTGCAAAATAATTGGATATAAATTTTTCATGAAATTTCTTTGGCAAGTAACAAAATCTGCATTTTCAATTTACCTTTTTGTTGAAATGGATCAATACTTGTAAGAGTTAAGAGATTACATGAGTTAATGTATAAGTAAAACAAAGCCAAATTCACAAAGCAAAGCGCAAATATCAGTTTTTCACATTTTGCTAAAAGCTCTAAAAATGCACTCTCCCTCCTTAAGAGTACGAGAGGTCTTCAGCTCGAAATCAGATGACTGCTCTTGCCTCATTCAACACAAGAAACCAGAGGGGACCCCATGGTTTTTCAGTACTTTCCCTAAAATTCATGATCACTATTAGGTTCTATTTCTTCTTCCTTTATCTCTCAAAGGAAATATAGCAGCAAAACACTCCCATATTTTAGGCTTTAAATTCATAAACAACTGGGTTCACTGCCAACAACTACAAATGTTCAATTGTTTATTAGTGTACATGTCATTACAGTTGGTTTAGATGGTTAATATAGGAATAAATAAAATAACTACATTCAAACAAAGGAAATTAAAATGAGATTGAAGAGCCCTGATCAAAAAAAAAAATACTTACAACTTTCAGCTGAAAAACTGTAAAAGTTACATACATACATACCTAATGGCACTAGGAATGTACAATATCAATTATTGGAAAAATAAGTGAGTGACTCAGAGTCATAAGAAATTATTTAATATTAGTATTTTTTCTTTTATAGACAAACATAACATACACATGGTTTCTACCTTCTATAAGACAAAGTAGAAAAACCGTTACTGCATTTACCTCAAACACAGCACTGACTGTGCCACAGATAACATGGTCCAAAATATTCAATTCTATAGATAGGCCATGGTATTGAATGCATGGTTAAGTTTTAGGAAAGGCATATATTTCCAGAAGTAAGTATGTTAAATACACAAATATCTATAAATAACAAAAAGTTATCAGCAAAAACGTTTAGGTTATAACATTCCCAAACTTCCTAACATTTTAAGTGTTTTAGATATATGTTGTCTGACCAGTTCGTTTGGTTACAGTTTTAAACTAGCAAACCATTACCCTATAAGAGGAGCTAACTAAACTATAACACTGCACAAACTTCCCAAGGAAGGTAACTTGAAAAGTCTAAAAAGTGATTCCAATTATTCTAATTAACATTTGAGATGCTAAAAGAATCAATGACTCAAGAAACAATTTGAAATAATTCCATTTTTCTTTATCATTTTCTAAAAAAGTACTCACACAAATTTAAGATCCAGATTGTTTAAGAGTATGTTTTCAAAGTAGGTTTATCACTAAAGCATTCTGATCCAAAGACATAGTCTTAATGCTTCCAATATGTAATTCTAACCTAAAATCACAATCCTTGGTTTGAAAACATCGAAGCTAAGAAACAAAACAATAAATCAGGGTGAAAATGTGCAGCAGCTATAGCTACAAGAGTGGAAAATAAACTCTATTTTTTCCATAAAGACTCTATGAAAATATAAAGCCCAAAGTCAGTGACAACAGAAGCCCACATATAAATGGTGTTTAAAAATAGAAAGTTTTCTAAAGCGTCTCATGAGATGTCAATGAATAGTCATAATCTGAGTTAAGACCTTAAAAATCAAGGTTAAGTTATACATAACTATGCTGATTTACATACCTTCTACAATGTCCAACTGACATACATAATTTACAGACACCCACAGGAATTCATAATGCCCTATCATATCATCTCTCAATACTGGATGTTTATTGTTTTATAGTTTTACTACTTTAAGTACCAAGAAGCCTTTTCAGAGGAAGAGTTCCATCTCTTCCCTTGATCCCCCAAAGTATAGGTAACAAAATATAAAATTAAACAAGATTTATGTTTGATAAACTAACATATAAAATTACCATTGCAATTTTCATAGTGACTGCTTATAAACATAACAGTCATCATAAAGCCTATAAAGTATATACTTAGTTTTATAAAAGAAATGCAGATTGTCTCAAGGTAAAAAACATAGTGCTGGCTGCTAAAAAGCACTTTGTTGCAATAAGATGTGCAATAATGAGCAAAACTTCAGAAAACATGAATATGTTCCCCAAACTTTTTAATATTAGTTAAGCAAGAATTGCACTGCAGCAGCAGGATGCTTTTTAGTGGCTGACACTATAAAGCTAACGTTAAGAAAGAAAAAAGGCAGAAAGTGTGAGCAACAAATGGTGTAACCAAATTATTGCAAATGGAGATTAGCAATAAGAAGTGAGGAAGGTGACCGTCCACTCCATTCTGATAAGACACCATCTTTAAATATTAAGTTTTTCGCAGGAAGTGGAACACCCATGTCAGCATACGATGACTGTGAAAGCAAACTTGAAAACCCAGGCTCTGTGTGAATATCCAATGTTGAAGCACCTTCCTAAAAGATCAAGAAACAAGAGAAATGATATTTAATACTTTACCAAAACCACTTAACTCATGAGAAAGAGAGACCTTGATTACCTGAGAAGTGTTAATGGATTGCAAAGCAGTCCAGGAGATGCACAGATCGACACTGTGAGCCCGAAGCAATCAACGACAGGTATGAATATGTGTAAAAATGACTAGCAAAGTAAAACTGTAGTAAGTCCTTTTAAATAGAAATAAGAGGCTATGAGACTGTGGAAAAAGCGAAAGTTCATTTTTAGAAGACCTGACCTACCCCAAAGCGTTACCTAACAGGAGAAAAATCTCTTTAAAAAAAAAAACAAAAAACTTAACAAAGGCCAGGTGCAGTGGCTTGTGCGCCTGTAATCCCAGCACTTTGGGAGGCTGAGGCGGGTGAATCACTTGAGGTCAGGGTTCAAGACCAGCCTGGCCAACACGGTGAAACCCCTTCCTACTAAAAATACAAAAAAAATAGCTGGGCATGGTGGCAGATGCCTGTGATACCAGTTACTCGAGAGGCTGAGGCAGGAGAATGGCTTGAACCCAGGAAGCAAAGGTTGCAGTAAGCCGAGATCGTGCCACTGCACTCCAGCCTGGGCGACACTGTCAGACTCCATCTCGGGGAAAAAATAAAACAAACAAACAAAAAAACCTTACAAAACACTAAGCACCAGAATAATCCATCTACTCCACGCTTCTCAGATTCATATACTCTGCACAGATCTCTCCCCAGGACTCCAGGCTCAAACATCCACCTATCTGACACTTCGTTTCAGATGCTTCCCCATGCACTCTATACTTAGCATGCCCATCATTGAACTCTCAAATTTTTCCCTCACCTCTTCCTCCACAGTCTTCTCTGTTCACATATCCAGCTAATCAAGAAACACAAGAATCATTCATGATCCCTCCCCTTCCTTCCCTTCACAGCCCTAATCTTTTCCTCACATTTAATCACCATCAAGTTTTATCAACCTATCTCCAAAATATATCCAAATTAGTTTACTTTATTAATTCACTATGGCCAAGGCCTTCACTGCCACAACAGACAGCCCAGTATTGACAGAATTTTGAAATTTTTCAGTTTATTGCATCCTTATAAAATTTCCATTTTTGCCTATTTTTATAAAATAATCCATCAGAAATAACATCTCTCCCCTGTTTAAAAGTCTTCAATCATTTCTCTTTGCACTCAGTGTAAAATACAAGTTCTCTAACCTATGCCAGAAGGCCCTGCACACCGTGCCCTGGCCCTCTTCTTCAACCTCACCTCTTGCTTCTACCTCTCTTTCATGAGGTTTCTGCCACACTGGCCTTCATTTGTTTCTTTGTTCACTGGACATTTCCCAGACACAGGACGTACAGATCTAAGTTCTGCCAGAATATTCTTTTCCAACTTTTTGGATTCAGCTTATATGTTATCCTGTACCTACTGAAATTAGTTCTACCTGCAGATTTCATCTTTCATCTTGGCTCCTTCAAAGTACTTATTAAAATATTTTAGAACTTATGTATCTTAATATTTATCTGATTACTGTCTCCCACAACACTCTAAGGTCCATTAGTATTTTACACATCACTGTTTCCACAGCACTCAGCAAAGAGTCTGGCATAGGTCAGGGTCAAGCATTTACCAACTGAATGAATGAAGTAAAACTCCAAAATATTGATTTCATAATGTTGAATCAGATATTCTGAATAGAAACATTCTATTCTAAAAGTTTACCTATAAATCAAATCTAGAATATTCTTTCTTTCCTTGGGGACGGGGGGAAGACAAAAAGTCCAGAGCACTGGCCTTTGCTGCCACAACAGACAGCCCATCCTGGCAGCGGAGAATCGCTTTAGTTATTGGGAAGTGCACCTAGCATGGTACACGGCCCATAACAGACACTTAACACATTTCTGTTCAGTAAAGCACCATCACAGAACAAAGAGATCAAGCTTTGGTCTCCAAAGACCTGGCCAGTGAAATGTGCAAGTAAATTAACTTCTTGAATCAAATTAATGTTTATTTCATATCTTGCTGCTGTGGTGATCAAAAACAAACAGAAGTGTTGTGCATACTTAAAGCTCTGTACAAGTACCATTTGGACTTTTTGGTTTTTGTTACCTGGAATGAGTGAACAAAGTTAAGGACTTGCAGAGAGAGTTTTCTACTGGAATGTAAGAGGTTTTGAAGGCTGGAAAAAAAAAGGCAAGAAAAAGTTTAAACATAAAGGCAAGAATGAGTTTCTCATAAGAGTTTAATTTTTAGCAATTTAAATGCATCTATACATCCTGACCAATCACAAAACATTTTAAAAAACAATTTCAATGTTTCTTATCAATGAAATTTTTGCTTGTTTTAACAATAGGGAGTAGTCATACATCAAAAGTCCATTTTGAGCCGGACACGGTGGCTCACGCCCTTAATCCCAGCACTCTGGGAGGTCGAGGTGGGAGAATCACGAGGTCGGGAGATCGAGACCAACCTGACCAACATGGTGAAACCCCGTCTCTACTAAAAAAAATACAAAAATTAGCCAGGTGTGGTGGTGCACGCCTGTAATCCCGGCTACTCAGGAGGCTGAGGCAGCAGAATCACTTGAACCTGGGAGGCAGAGGTTGCAGTGAGCTGAGATTGCGCCACTGCGCTCCAGCCTGGGTGACAACAAGACTCCGATTCAAAAAAAAAAAAAGTCCATTTTGAAATAAAACATATAATGTAACTAAAATCAAAGTTATCATTTTAAAAAAATTCAACTATTAGTAAACATAAATGTGAAATGAAAGAAAACTTTTCAAATGAAGATTTAGGCACTGTGAGGAATGACAACCACGACATAACCTTCAAACAACCAAAGTAACTGCAAAAGACAGCCTGGTAACAGATTAAACACACACCAACCCACCTAAATATTTTTCAAATATGTAAGTCAGTAAAAATTATAGTGGTAATCTTTAAAGTTCTATAGTATTTCCATTTTTTATTTATGTATATTATTTTGTTTTCAGAGAATAGACGCTGAAATTGTCAACTGAGTACTCTTCATTTTCTGATAAAAGCCACATTACGCCACTTAAATGAATTATGTCCAACTTCATTTTCTGAAATAAGTCAAGAAGATCTTGACTTGTGGATTTCACCTCTCCAAGCCGCCTATCGTGACAATTAGATTCCATTATGTTCTTTCCTGCTAACCCAGTTTGCCTCAGAACCTTTACAACATTGCCTCTTAGCAGCTACTCACAACGGATCTGTGCTGGCATGTAAGATAAAACCTACATGTCATCTTTAAGGAAGAATACATATTCATTTTAGAAAATGTAGAAAGTGAAGCAAATTTTGTAAAATCACCATAATTCCACCTCAAAAACCAATCACTATTAACAGAATATAACATGAGTGTGTGTATGTTAGGAGTGAGACAAATGCAGAGACATTTTCTGCAGACATACATTTTTTAAAACTTAGGTTCATACTCCACATCGGCATGCCCGTTCCACCACACCCTCACCTCACCTAGATTACTAAATAAATATAATCAAAACATGTGCCCAAAATGTTTGCCTGTGACTAATTTCTGATCTAGTGAAATTTAATTTTGAAAAATACAGCAAAACCCTTAAACTAGTGATCTCTATTCAGTCAACAAATATATACAGAACAATTACTGTGTTCATGTGTGGAATAAAAGAAAGTAAAGATATAGTAACTATTCGCTGACTACTTAAAAACTGATATGAAAATATGACAGTGAATATAAGCAAGCCCTCACCTCTCTTTTCTGCAAAGGCCATGTGTAGCAATTTTCCTACAAACTTTCCGGTTTAATTCAGAACTGAACAGTGGAATTCCAAAGCACAGCTCAAGAGGAACCCAATCTGCTTCTGTTGTGGCACCTAAGAAAGGATACATAAATTTACTTTTTTATCATATATATTATATATAACTGACAAGGTTTCTTAACCTGAGGTTCATAGATTACTCCTGCCCCACTGATATCTACCAGTGGGCTTGGCAGGGGAAGAAGAAATTGGAGGGGGCCAGTTAATCTCTAAACAGGACAGGCATATTTTGGGTATAAACGTGTCTGAGAAGGTACACAGCTTTCATCCAATGTTCAAAGTAGTTATTTGCCCAAAAAAGAGTATTGTAAGACATCCGTAAGATGAGAGAATGAATCAAAACATTTACCACAGGAATAAGGTTATTAATAAGTTATTTTCAAGTCATAATTTTATAATACTTGAATTATTTTTCTAAGTATGTAAAAAGGCTTCCTAGAAAACTCTTATTTAAAAGTCTATTATGAATAATAAGAACAGACAAATGGCATGCAAATATCTTAACATAAAAGTTAAACCTCAGAAATTAGTCTAATCAAATTGCAAAAAGTTTTAGCGCCATACCAGAGGTTTGCTTTGTTGCTGACTCTATAGCTGCTTCCTCAATGACCATTTCAAATGACTCTGTACTCCCATTTACATCTGAGCCAGAAGCCAAATCAGGTTCTCCTTACAATTAAAGTACACACACAATATTAGGATTCTAGCAGTTAGCAGAAGCTGCCAATAAATCAGTCTTAACATGGAAAAGACTTCAGACAATAATAATGATGATAGAAAGAAAATGCATAATCCTTGGCTTAAAGAAGTGGTTTTAAGCAGGGGAGCAATTTTGATCCCCAAGGGACATGAATGAAGACACAGATGCTATTCAATGAATGCTAAACATCCGACCATACACAGGACAATCCTCCACAAAAAAGAATTATCCAGCTCAAACTGCACATAGTGCTGAGGTTGAGAAACCCCAGCCTAAAGAAACCAAAATTCAAAAAGAAGGACACAAGTTACTGAAGCCATTAGCACCCCTGTGGAAATACATAGCCTGATTATGTTATTACTCTTCACAGTTCTATTCTGACTCATATCTTTAGCACAGAAGATCCTCCAAGACCCCTCAGACCTTACCTACTTCTCTACTCTGATCTTCTACTACTGTACAACAAATTCTTTCTTTTGGCCACAGTGAACTACTGTTTCCTAATTCCCTCTGCCTGAAAGGCTGCCATCCTCCAAAAACACATTATCTTTTGTCTACCTAACTCTTCAATTTTCAAAACTCAAACTTCACCTTCTCTAGGAGGCCTTCTCTGTGCTGTGTTAGCGCTTTATGCAGACCCCATCATAGTCAATAACACCACACTGTATACTGACTCACGCATCTCCTCTCTAGGGTTTTAATCCTTGGAACAACATTGTCTTTTTTATTTCTTTTTTGTGTGTGTTTGTAGAGACAGGGTCTTGCTATATTGCCCGGGCTGGTCTCAAACTCCTAGACTCAAGCAATACTCCTGCTTTGGCTCTCCCAGAGGACTGGGATTACAGGCGTGAGCCTGTACCTGGCCTGGTCTTATTAAATTGCTCCAGCACCTAAGCAAGTATTCCATAAATGTTTGTGGAATGAATGACATAAAAAAGGACAGCTGTAATAGACATACTTTTAAATGACTGCTTAATTAACAGCCCTCTTCTCTAGAAAATGTCCCTACAATATTTGGCAGTCAACTATTTGGCCAAAGAGAAATGAGATAGGGGTAAGTACCTACCTCGACGGGAGCCAATCCAATCTACTGGATGGCAAGTAATCAATCACATTTTCTCAGAATTTCAAACTAAGAGGCTCATGAAATACTGTCAATCAATGGGAGATAATGAAAGATCTCCCAAAGTCAATGGACAAGAACTGCCACCATGGCAACCCAAACCACATATATGCCAAAATTATGCCAGAGCAGAAACAACTAGTAAGCATGAGAAGGTGATTTGGAAATGGATTTTCAAATTAAAAAAAAAAAAAAGTAAGTGGTATCTAAGAAAAATTAGCTATTGTCAATACGTAGGACAGATTGGAGATAGAAAGGAGAGGCCAGAAAGGCTAAGCAGGGAACGATTGCAACAGCAAATGTTAAAGGTTTAAACTTCAAGACCCAGACAAGAAGAGCAGTCATAGAGAATTTAAAATGAAGAGAAAGGGGATGAAATGGACATGAGAGACTTATCTAAAGCCTAATCCACAGAACTTCGAAACTAACTGAACATAGTGGAAAAAAGGAAAGAATGAGACAAAGGTAAGATTTCAGACCTAGATAATTAAGACAATGGTGACTTTTGACAGAAAAAGTTGAAAGGGAAAACTATTAAGTCAATTTTGGAAACATTTGTATAAAGAGACTAGAGTTTTGAAACCATCACCCTATAAAGCTAACTTAATGCAAAGCCTTATAAACACAGATATGACAGTAAAGAGCCCAAAAACCCCAAACCATTCTGTACCCCAATCCTATTTTCTTCATTTGAACAACTGATATTTGTCCAAATGATGTTCTAAAATATTTCCTCATGCTTCAGTGAAAGAATATTGAGTATTCAATAACTCAACATCCCCACAAAGGTCTGCAGCTTTTCATATAACACTGGGTTAAACTCAAAACCAATTATCTTAATTCAAAGAATCCCAACTATTGGCTAACCTCTCTCATCAGAAGCATCACTGAGTTTTCTATTTGCAAGTTGGCTGGAAGCATTCAACATGGTGACATATCCACAGAGATGCTGTAAGTCCACTCTGTTTCTTAGTATCTGCAATGCTTTATGAACACCCATATTGACATGAGTGAACTCTACGAACAGAATGGACATCACATTAGTGAACAGTTTCTAATAACGCAAACAGCTTAAACATACTTTATTAAACAACTCTTAGAACTACTTTTATACTTTAATACATCATAATTGATTCCAATAAAGAAGTATATAAAGTTGTTATTCTTACTGAAACTAAAGCTAACAATGTACTTGAAATCACATGCCTAAATTAATTGTATCTTAACTCAAGTTCTCATAAATATGTGAACTTATAAAAAAGAAAAATGCTCTATATTCAAATATAAAGAAATCTCTTTTTTATAATTCACACAATAATCCCCCATGGCAAAGGATCTACTAAGCAGTTTTTGAGATTTTATAAATTTTCAGATCCTGTTGTCATTATCTGCATCTCCAGGTAAACAATTATTTTTTTTCCTTAGACTTTATGAAGTATTAGACAGTTGTGTGAATGATAAAAAAGGAGAAATAGAGAAAAGTCTTCCGTCTAGGCAGATACCTACTTATTCTCTTTATTCCCAAGACAGACTAGGAGTCTTTCAAAAATCCTAAATGGGTCTTATTCTAACAGTTCTTTGTGGATGGCAAAGCACACGACAAAAAACTACCTTTTGCCAACACTCTTTAATAGCAAAGAACCTAGAACCTAAAAATTTTAAGATTTCCTGCCATGTTTTCCACCAAACTGTTGACATGAGTAATAATTTAAAAAAAAAAAAAAAAAAAAAGTCAATAGATACAATTCAAAAGGTACCTCCTTGTAGTTCTGTTTCATCAAATGGAAATGGGACATGGACAGTTTCTCCTATCCCATGCAAACCATGCCCCTAAACATAAACAAAAGTTAAAAGGTATACAAGAAACCTTCACTTCCAATCACTGATACTCAAAAGTAAATAAGATTGTGTCACATAATAGTATATTCCATATTAATACCTCATCAAAATTCTTTCAACAATTTTCTATTTTTCTACAGCAAGCAGTGATAATCTTACATGTGTAATAACCTATAAGGCAATGTTTCTCAAATTGAATGTATAGGCCAATGCAAAAAAAGGAGGCTAATTTAACAGGTAAATCAGGTGTTAGCCAAGTGAAGAGTGAATGAGACCAAGTTTATTCACACAAAGGTTAGCTAGAGTTCTGAGAAGGAAAAGTGGCAGAAGAATCCCCATAATCACATAGCGTACCACAGGTTAAGAGTGCAAAACTCAAAAACCTGCCCTGAAATAAAATATATTCAGAATAACTTGCTACAATATTATAATTACATATAATTGGAAACAACCAAAATGTCCACCAACAGGGGACTGGTTAATTAAATTAGGAGACATAACTTCAGTGGAGGTGCATAAATGAAAGAAAGCTATGACCTACAATGGAAAGATCTCCAGCTGCTAAATGGAAAAGGTAAGGAGCATATCTGTGTGCAGATACTTGCATATGCATAAAGACACTCTGGAAGGATACAGGAGAAATGAACAGATGAAATTATCTGATTTGGAAGAGAGATGGGGAGTGGAAACTTGGTAGACAGGGTTAGCAGGGGAGTAATACTTTGTTTGTCTGTTTTTTTTCTTGCTCTGCTACCCAGGCTGGAGTGCAATGGCACAATTTTGGCTCACTGCAACCTCCACCTCCCAGCTTCAAGCAATTATCCTGCCTCAGCCTCCTGAGTAGCTAAGATTACAGGCACCCGCCACCACACCCGGCTAACTTTTTTTTTGTATTTTTAGTAGAGACTGGGTTTGTCCATGTTGACCAGGCTGATCTCAAACTCCTGACTTCAGGTGATCCACCTGCCTCAGCCTCCCAAAGTACTGGGATTACAGGTGTGAGCCACTGCACCTGGGCTCTATACCTTTTAATAATATTTTATTTTTGAATCATGTGAATGTACTATTAGTTCAAAAATTAAATTTAAAAAATCTGAGTCTACCCACTTCACTCTCATGTTGCAAATGGTAATTCAGTTTCATGTATCACATTCAATTAATATTGTTCATTTGACTTAAAGCTTTGCTTATATTTAATTCCAAAATTTGACTTGAATTTGTAGTTGTGTAATAACAAGCATGAAGAATTTAACTTAACATCTACATGTATTTAGAACTGTTATAATAGGAATTTAATACTGAGGATCTGTAAATTTTTCCCTTTAAGAGAGACCCATACATTATTCAAGTTCAAGAAACCCTGATATATCCGAAGGAAAGCATACTCTTTCCGTTGTTTCATATAACAATTTAAATATATTTCTCAGAGCTCTCTTTGATTCCCTAAACCAGATGGCTGCAATAAATTACGGTTTTAACTAAAAATCTTAAATTTGTAACATGTTTAAAATTCCAATAAGGTAAATTTATTTCCATCAAATTTAATTAAAAAGGCATTTTTCTTCAGCAAAAGCAAAACTCCTTAATAAACACTTTAAAAACAGTACTGTCAGCCTGGTGTGGTGGCTCACACCTATAAGCTCAGCACTTTTGGAGGTCAAGGCAGGTGGATCACTTGAGCCCAGGAGCTCGAGACCAGCCTGGGCAACATGGTGAAACCCTGTCTCTATAAAAAATTAGCCAGGCATGGTGGCGTGAGATTGCAGTCCCAGCTACCATGGAGGCTAAGGCAGGAGGATCTCTTGAGTCTGGGGAAGTCAAGGCTGCAGTGAGCTGTGATCATGCCACTGACTTCAGCCTAGGTGACAAAGTGAGACCCTGTCTCAAAAAAATAAATAAAAACAGGTACTGTCTGCTGATTTGGTTGTTTTTCTATCCATATTTTGCATTAGCCCCCACCCAAAAAAAAAAAAAAAAAACACCTAATTTAGCTTGACCTACAGAGTACCACCTACAGAAATGACTTTGGCAACCACCACTCTCATTTTACTTTATTCAAAAAAAGATTTGTTACTATAAATTAAGACAGGGTTTCACTATGTTAACCATGTTGGTCTCCAACTTTTGGACTCAAGCAATTCACCTCAGCCTTCCAAAGTGCTGAAATTACAGGTGTGAGCCACTACACCCAGCCACCCTTCATTTTAAAGGTAAGGACAACTGAAGCTCATAGAATCACCCATTGTTCCTTCACTCTACTTCTACTGCCACTACCAACACAGTAACATTTTCTGAGATCTTCCCATGTGCTAAACACAGTGCTCAAGTCATTCTTTTCAAAAACCTTAACAAGATAGGAACTTTATCTCCAGTTTATAGGTAAAGACACAAAAGGTATTTAACTTACCCAAGATTACTAGTAAATGATGGAACCAAGATCTGAGTTTAGGCAGTCTGACTTAAGTCCATGTCTAGCCCATTCTATGATGCTATCTCCCATGACTACCCCATACTACATATTTTCCCTGCCTAATTTCATCCTCTCATGGTTTCAACTACCATCTACCAGCTGATGCTGACACACTTAATCACTCTTGTCTAACCTCTCATTTGAATTTCAGAATATTTCCAATTACCACAGGCACCACATAAACACAATGCATCAACTGCCCCATAAATGTGCTCCTCCTCCTGTGTTCCCCACAGTAGTGGTATCACCACCTCCTGTGATATCACTACCTCCCATGTTCCCTAGAGTACTGGTATCGTGGTAACACCACCTCCCGTGATATCACCTCCTCCCGTGTTCCCTAGAGTAATGGTATCACCACCTCCCGTGATCACCTCCTCCCGTGTTCCCTAGAGTAGTGGTATCACCACCTCCCGTGTTTGCTAGAGTAATGGTATCACCACCTCCCGTGATATCACCTCCTCCCGTGTTCCCTAGAGTAGTGGTATCACCACCTCCCGTGTTTGCTAGAGTAATGGTATCACCACCTCCCGTGATATCACCTCCTCCCGTGTTCCCTAGAGTAGTGGTATCACCACCTCCCGTGTTTGCTAGAGTAATGGTATCACCACCTCACGTGATATCACCTCCTCCCGTGTTCCCTAGAGTAGTGGTATCACCACCCTTCAACCGTCACAAGCCAAATACCTCAGAATCTTTCTTCCGTCTTCCCATCTCTTTCTCAGATACCTGATCAATTCTACTAACTGTATATTTGTAGTAGTTCTTAAATCCATTTTTCCTTTCAATTCTTATTACCATGTCCTTGATCCAGGCTATCTTTATCTCTTATCTAAACTACTACACACAGTTCTAACTGGTCTTCTTGTTTCAGGTGTCTCCCCACTCCCTTCCATTCTCAATATCATCCCAAGGTTGATTCCTAAAACACATTTGACCATGTTAATCCCAGTTACCCCCCTGTAATTGCTACCATCAATCTACAGGTCAACGTCTCAGCTCCACAGCAGAACACCCAAGGCACGTGGCACTGCAGGGCCCACCTACTTCTTCAGACTCATCTCTGACCACAACTCCCTCACACTCCAACTCACCCCTCAAAAACAATGAACAGCTATTGGCCCTGGCATGCTATGTCACTTCATATTCTTATTTATTTATTCCACAAACACTAACTGGACAACTACTATGACCTGAGCACTGTGCTGGGCACTAGAAAAATAGCAGCAAATTAAAAAAAAAAAAAATTCTTGCCCAGAGATTTAATCATCCTGACCCCTCCTTTTGTATTCAGCCTGGGTCTCACTTTCTCCAAGGAACCTCCCCTAAGCCCTTCTCCTTGCCCCAAGGCTGGACTGGATACTTCTTTTTAAGTCTTCCACTATATGTAATTCTATTCGATAAACTGAAACTGAGTGCTTATGCGCCTTTTCCCACCATCCTTAAATTCCTTGAAGATGGTAGGCCCTGTCTTATTTGCATATTCACATTAATTAGCACAAAATAAGCACATTCAATTGTTAAGATGGATGAACTGACAAAATCTTTACAGAGAACCTATTACGTGCCAGAAAGTGTGCTACACATTTGATACGTACATTTTCATTTCATTCTCTCAATTCTATGAGCATAAACTGCCTACCCTACCATTAGTGGCTACTATTGTAAGTGTTTGTTATTATACAATACATATTGGTATCTCCACGTTATAGGTGGGAAATAAAGTGTAAGGTTTATCACAAAAATGCCACACAGCCCAATAAGCACACGCAAAGAGGCTCAACATCATTAGCCATAGGGAAAATGTAAATCAAAACTATAATGAGATACCACTCCACACCCCCTAGGGTGGTTATCATCAAAAAGCCACATAATATCAAGTGTCTGTGGGAATGTAAAATGACGCAGCCACTTTGCAAGACAGTCTGGCAGTTCCTTAAATGCTTAAACATAGAATTAGCATATGACCCAGTAATTCCACCCCTATATATATATAGCCAAGAGAAATGAAAACATATGTCCACAGAAAAACCTGTACACAAATGTTTACGACAGCATTCTTCATAACGGCCAAAAGGTGAAAACAACCCACATGTCCACCAACTGATGGAGGAATAAACAAAACGTGGCATATCCATACAATGGAACATTATTTGGCCATAAAAAGGAATGAAGTATTGATACAACAACACGATGAACCTTGAAAACATGTTAAATGAAGGAAGCCAGTCACAAAAGACCACATGTTATATATGATTCCATGCATATAAATGCCCAGATTAGGAAAATCTGTAGAGACAAGCAGATTAGTGTTGTTTAAGACTGGGGGGAAGGAGGGGAGTAGCGGGGAGAAAATAGAAGAGTGATCACGAAAGGATGCAGGGTTTCTTTCTAAGGTAATAAAATGTGCTAAAATTGAGTGTGGTGATGGCTGTACGTATCTGTGAACACACTAAAACCCACTAAACTGCACAATTTAAACTGGTGAGTTGTACAGTATGTGAATTATATACTCAATACAGTAGTCCCCTTTTATCTGAGGTTTTGCTTCCCATGGTTTTAGTTATTATCTGTGGTCAACCAAGGTCTGAAAATAGCTGAGTATAGTATAACAAGATATTCTGAGAGAGACCACATTCATATAACTTGTATTACAGTATGCTATTTTCTTATTAGTAATTGTTCATCTCTTACTGTGTCTGATTCATAAATGAAACTTTACCATAGGTATGTATGTATAGGAAAACACATACTATATATAGGGTTACTATTGGTGGTTTCAGGCATCCCCTGGGGGTCCTGGAACATATACCCCACAGATGGGGAAACTACTGTAAAGCTATTATTAAAAAAAAAAAAAAATTGTTGTCACGCAGCTAGCAGAAGTTAGGCTGCAATGCCAACCTGGGTCTAACCTCAAAGTTCATGCTATTTCTGCCACTCCCACACTGCCAAAGGGCCAGGACTAAAATTCACATCTCTGATTTTTTACATTCAACTTTATAAATTTCAAATGACTGATATTTTATTACAACTCAATATAGAAAGCTAGAAAAATTATCTTTATAATAAAAAGTCAAAACTGATTATTTCAAATAAGATAAATGTACCTGAATTAAAACTGCAGAATGTGTTAAAGCATCATTCAACATCGTGAGCACATTTGAGGTAGGAACTACTCCAGGATCATGACCCCAAGATGTTATTAGCAATCGATCATAACTCTATTGAAAAGAAATTAACAGGTAAAATGGCATTCAGAAATAAGGAAAATATTAAGAAGTTATCTAGCGTACTGCTCACACACACAAAAAAACCATCCAAACCTCACACACATACCTGAAATATATCTGGCAGTTTTCGAAGTCTTGTACCTTTGGACAATAAAAGGGATGGTGGTCCTTGTCCAGTGATATGATAAATGTACAGTTTAAACCAGACAGAGCTGACTTCTGGGATAGCTGGTCCAATATGCTACAATCATAGAACAGTTAAGATAAAGTTATAATACAGTGTTACATAAGTGACCAAGAACAGTCTTACAAACAGCAAATCCCTTCACATAAAGGTTAACTGTAATTATCCTCATGAAAATAAATTTTGAATGTTTCACTAAAATAGTTTCAATTTTATACTGGAATTAAGAAATTACATCTTGTCACTTCAATTAAGAGAATGGACTCTGGAGAAGACTGCCTAGTTTGGAATCTTGGTTTTATCCATCCAGCCATATCACCTTAAGAAGATTACTTAAGCTCTCTGTGCCTCATTTTGCTCAATCTATAAAATAGCAATAAAGAATCTACCTCAAGAGGATGTTGTGAGGTTGTTGAAAAAGCTTAAAATAGTACCTGGAATATAATAAACTTGATATTAAAGTGTTAGCTATTATTATCATTAATCACATACAATTTTCACAAAAGGAATCACCTACCCTTCCATCCATTTTACCATTTATTCGGCAGTTCATGGATTCCTACCATGTCTGGAGGTTGTGTCAAAGAATAGGAGGAGGTTGGGGGGTGTGCACAAAGAATTATTTTAAAAAGGTTAGTTAGATGCAAATCTCTTGTTGAATATTAAAGACAAAATTGGTGTGAAGACAGGATCCTCACTGAGGCAGCTAGAACATAGGCAAATTAATTGTGTACAAGAATCCCTTCCTTTCTGCTACACCATTAAACCCTGCATTATCTAGGAAACCAGGTAAGATGTAGCACTGAAGAACAGCAACATAATCTCCACTCTGAAAATGGCACAGGCCACAACTTCCTTGTTAAGTATACAAATGAATGCAACTGATATATATATATTTTTTTCTTAAGTAAAAGTCCAGAAGGAATTTTCACATATAAATTATATAGTCAGCCAGAGTTCTAGCTTTCAAGTACCATCTTTTCTTTTCAGCTTATTCAGAATCACAGCCCCACTTCGAAGACATTTAACTTTTCCTAATTAAATTTATCTGATCCCTCAAAATGATGCCAGCTTCCTTTTTGGAGCATCCTAAAACCTTCTCTTTAAAATATTCTGTAAATGAATAAATTTTAATCTAATGTGTCACAAGTCACTAGGTGATACATATATAAAATACACCAATTACACTCCACAAATTGAACATATCATCTTACAAAGGCATAAAATACAAAATTGCTTTCTATGATTCAGTGATTTTAATAGTTGGTATCTGCAGATAGAGAAGAAAACAAAACTGATGGGACTCATGACACTACCAAGTGGATCCTCCAAGTAGGTCTTTACCTGAGGGGTGCAGCTGCTGACAGGCCGGATTTCATTGGTGAGGGGAGCCATGGAAACAAGCAGTGTGTAATTTTTGTTTAGAACTCTGCTGCAAGTTGCAGGGTCCAGACCAAGAAGGCTTTCACAGCGTAAGAGATCCAGAGGAAAACCTGAGTTATGATCAAGCACACACAGAGAATAAAAGACTGACAGTGTGAAACAAAAATGTTGAAGATGCAATATTGATAACCGACTTAAGATTCTAAATTTTCTTTTTAAGGTAGAGTAACTCTATTAAGAAGTACCAAATTTCCTAGGAGACCACCAAGATACTTTAAGATGCAAAGCTAAAACGTTTTATTCTTTGGTCTAGACAGACAATCATCTACTTCGGGTTACTTTTTACTGCAACAAGATGTACTTGTTTTACCGTACTTCCTCTCTCCATCCAGAGCCACTCTACAACAGTGGCAAACCACTGACCCTCGAACAGAGGAGTTACAGATGCTGACCCCTAGCACAGTCAAAAATCTGTATATAACTTCACACTTCCCAATGACTTAACTACTAATAGCCTACTGCTGACTGGAAGCCTTACCAATAACATGAACAGTTGATTAATACATATTTTATATGTTATATGTACTATATGCTATATTCTTACAATAAAGCTAGAAAAAAATCATAAGGAAGAAAAAATATATTACTATTAAGTGGAAGTGGATCATCATCAAGGTCTTTATCCTCGTCTTCACAGCAAATAGGCTGAAGAGGAGGAAGAAGAGGAAGGGCTGGGCTTGTTGTCTCCGAGGTGACAGAGGCAGAAGAGGTGGAAGGCGAGGCAGGAGAGGCAGGCATGCTCGCCGTAACTTTACGGAAACACACTGAAAGTTCCCTCTAACTTTCTTGTTTCTTAATGTATCTAAAAATGTCTCTATACAGTACCAATTCTTGTTCTGCCATCTGCTTTAGTTTCACTGTCTGTATCATAGAAGAGTGCACAGAAGTCAAAAGCAGTCTTGAATAATCAGAACCCTGCCAGATGCTCTAATGCCGATTTGTTTTCTGGCACTGCTTTTTCTATGTCTTCCTCATTGTCTGGCACTCATTTGGAAGCACCCATCTCCAACAAGGTGTCTATCTATTAGCTCTTGAATTTCAAGACCCATATCTTTTTTTTTTTTTTTTTTTTTTTGAGACAGAGTCTCTCCGTCGCCAGGCTGGAGTGCAGTGGCACCATTTCAGCTCACTGCAACCTCTGCCTCCCAGGTTCAAGTGATTCTCCTGCCTCAGTCTCCCGAGTAGCTGGGACTACAGGCGCCACCACCATGCCCAGATAATTTTTGTATTTTTAGTAAAGACAGGGTTTTACTATGTTGGCCAGGATGGTCTCTATCTCCTGACCTCAGTATCTCCCCACCTCGGCCTCCCAAAGTGTTGGGATTACAGGCATGAGCCACCATGCCCAGCCAAGACCGGTATCTTAAAACGCTTCAGGCTGGGCGCAGTGACTCATGCCTGTAATCCCAGCACTCTGGGAGGCCGAGGTGGGCGCATCATGAGGTCAGGAGATCGAGACCATCCTGGTCTACATGGTGAAACCCCGTCTCTACTAAAATACAAAAAATTAGCCGGGTGTGGTAGCACATACCCGTCGTCCCAGCTACTCGGGAGGCTGAGGCAGGGGAATCGGTTGACCTGGGAGGCAGAGGTCACAGTGAGCCGAGGTTGTGCCACTGCACTCCAACCTGGATAACAGAGTGAGACTCCATCTCCAAAAAAAAAAAAAAAAAAAGCGCTTCACTCCCCAACTTTCAGCCATATCCAAAATCTCTTTCATTATTTCCTAGATTAGCTCTGTTGTAAACCCTGTGAAGTCAGGTACAACATCTAGACAGTTTTCTCCAGCAGAAATTTATTATTTTAGGCTGATGGCTTTCACAGCTTTTTCTAAAACAATGATGGCATCTTCAGTGGTGTAATTCTTCCAGACTTTCCTGAGGTCCTGTTAGAGTTCTCTTCCATAGCGCAGACAATCCTTTCTATACAGTACTGTGTGTGAATAGCCTTAAAGGTCACTATGACCCCCTGATTTAGAGGCTGAATCAGAGACACTGTGTTTGGGGCAAGTAGATCACTTCAATGCCTTTAGTGTTGAACTCATGCGGGTTCTGTGTGGGTTAACCAGGACCACTGTCCAGTACCAAAAGAACTTTAAAAGGCAGTCCCTTACTGGCAAGGTACTTCCTGACTTCAGGGACAAAACATCAAAGGAACTAGTCCAGAAAAAAGGGTTCTTATTGCCCAGGCCCTTTTGCTGTGTAGCCAAAAGACTGGCAGCTGGCATTTATCTTTTCCCTTCAAGGCTCAGCAGCTTTATAGATAAGGGCAGTCCTGACCAGAAACTTGACTACATTTGCACAAAACAGTAGTAAGCCTGTCCCTTCCTGCCTTAAATCCTGGTGCTCATTTCTCTTCCTTACTAATAAATGTCCTTTATGCCATTTTTTTCCAGAATAGGACACTTTTGCATGCATTAAAGACCTCTTCAGGCAGATATCCCTTCTCCTCAATGATTTTCTTAATGGTATCTGTTTTACTCCGTTCTTGCATTGCTATAAAGAAATACCTCAGACTGGGTAATTTATGAAGAAAATAGGTTTAATTGGTTCATGGTTTTGCAGGCTGTACAGGAAGCAGAATGGCCTCTGCTTCTGAGGAGGCCTTAGGAAGCTGACAATCATGGCAGAAGGTGAAAGGGAAGCAGGCACATCTTAACATGGCCGGAGCAGGAGGAAGAGAGAGATGGGGAAGGTGCATACACTTTTCAACAATCAGATCTTGTGAGAACTCACTATCGTGATGACAGCTTTGGTGGGTGGGGGGAGGCGGGGTATTAAACCATGAGAAACTGCCCCCATGATCCAACAACCTCCCACCAAGCCCCACCTCCAACATTGGGGATTACAATTAGACATGAGATTTGGGTGGGGACACAGATCAAAACATACTAGCATCTGGGAACTCATCTGTTGCCTCTCAGTCAACAGAAACTGCTTCTCCTGCTATCTTAACATTTTTTAAGACAAACCTCTTAAAATTATTAAACCATCCTTTGCTAGCATTAAATTCTCCAGCTTAAGAGAATATTAATTATCTTTCATTTGCTTTGTCATAATGACTTTGCTTTTTCTCAAATCATATTAGAGTCTACAGGTATGCCTTTCTTACAGCAATCCTGCACTGACATAAAAGCTGCATTTTCAATATGAGAAAAAGAAAGTATTTTGCAAAAAGTGCAATGTTTTCATGCCTGTTGGCACAGATGTGCAAACAGCTTCATAAATTTCCTTCTCTTATTTAACAATCGTCTTTTACACTGATTTACCTATCCTGAAATGACTGCAGAGCTCAATCTGCAGTATATACCATGCAATTCAACTTTTTCTTGTAATGTTACGACTTGACTTTTCTCTGCTTCTTGGGAGAATTTCCAGCATCACTAGTGGCTCTCTGTATGGCTCCCCTAGTGTTATTTGAGGTTTATGGTACTGCACTAAATCAATGAAAAATATGAGAGAAGCACGAGAGATCACTTTTAACTGTAATGGGCAATTTAACGTAAAGACACATTGCTCACCCAGAGATGATCAGTGTCAGAGTATTTTAAGCAGGCACTCAAGTAGATACAACACTTGAGCTCACCACAAGAGCAACAAGAGATACCAACAAAATTATGATAGTAGTATAATATTTACTACAGGTAATTTTATGCAGTTATGGCTTAATACTATATGTTTCCATTTATTTACATTTCTCTCAACTGCAATGTCGAAGTGCAATCTGTAAATGTGTGCATTAAGTTCTGATATGTTTGAATGTCTTATAATGGATCTGTATATATTTTATGGTAATAAATGACAAAATAGACTAGTATCTACATGTATTTTATACATACATGACACATCTAACTTTTCCTTAACTTCTTCGACATCTGGTTTGCCTGCAAGTTTTTTCAAATTATCATAAATTTCCAAAAAATGTTCTAATACATTTACTCATAAAAATCAGCCCATAAGTGGATGTGTGCAATTCATAGCCATGTTGTTCACTTGTCAACTGTATTACGAAAGCCTAAGTCCCAGGAGAAGCTATGTGCTTCTCTCCTCCAGTTTCTGATCTGTACAAAGAGAATCATGGCCAAGTCCTCATTTTAGTATAGGGGCAAGAGCTCCTCATTTGGAAATGTGTACCCTAGATTTCCAGTCCATAAAGCATGAACTCACTCAACATACAACAGATTTTAAGCATTCTTATTCTTAATCCTTTTGAAAAATACCAAATCCTATTGCTCTCTAAAAAGAGATATTTAACGTTAAAAGAAACTTCCAAAGATCAAGGTAGCTATCTCCTCCTTCAAGCAAGAA
This sequence comes from Rhinopithecus roxellana, assembly GCF_007565055.1. Taxonomy (NCBI): domain Eukaryota; kingdom Metazoa; phylum Chordata; class Mammalia; order Primates; family Cercopithecidae; genus Rhinopithecus; species Rhinopithecus roxellana. The sequence continues at coordinate 102,691,535 of NC_044557.1, forward strand.
TACATCTAAAAATACAGATACATATACATATATAACGGCCTCCTGCAAATGCCTAGAAGCAATGAGCACAACTAACACCAGTATCTTGGTCTCTAATAGCAATCCCCCAGTAAAAGAAATTAGGCTCCTAGGACAAACGGCTGATTCCAGGACTGAGGCAGAATAAACACACAATAAGATCTTATTGCTTGGCTAGAAAGTAAAGAATTGCTTAGGGGATAAAACTGGAGGCATGTCATAAGGAGAAAGGAGACAGGAGCAAGCTTAAAGGAAATTCTCACGGCAAAATCTGAGAAAACTGGGGCACAAAAATAATTGAGAGGCAATAATGACTAATCACAGACTACTGAAAAAATAATTCCTAAATTCATACAGAGAATATGAGAGAATGCCTGTTCACAACTGTTAAATACGGCAGAAGTGCTAAAGTGGGGGAAAAATTACCAATCTCCAACCATCGAAGTACAGACTGGTTCAGGCAAGAACCACCAATGGATTCTAAATCTAGGAGGAAACAGTGATGAGGAGTGGGATATCTGCATGGCCTCAAAGTATCTCCCCACAGATTGCTTATCAGTTGTGAGGGAAAAAAACAGTTGACTATACAATGGAAAAATCAGATAATCCATTAACTGGGTGATCAAAATTAACATTACCAATGAAGGGTAGATGGAAAGCATTGGGTGTGAGGAAGGGGGATGACAGGGTGAGGTACAGGATAGCAGATCAGAGAATGTTTAACCACAAGGTCAGCATATTTTCTGGGAGGGGTCCTAAAGCAAGAGATACACCTTGCTCAGGTTGAGGGTGAGACAAAGTTCACGGGGCTAGAAGAAGGACAGAAGCTTAAACAAGCTTTGGCTAACAAGCATTTTGTTCTGACTGATAATTCAGAACAGGCAGTTGAGCCCACTGCTTATGAGGCAAAGCAAGGGAATCTGGAGGATCTGTTTCTGACCTTGTCACAGGTGAACAGAAAGGAGCGGGGAATTCACCTGTGAATCTCATCTAAGTCATATGGGGAAAAAGTGTGTCCTTGCACTAAGCCCCTTCCCAAAACACAGAAGGGTGAGGGGATGTCTTAACCTTCAGGCAAAATTCAACATTATCAATGTCAAGTATAGATAATACTTAATGTATACTAAAACAGGGAAAGTAAGAAGTCTAAAGATTTCATGGTGGTTAGAACACATTTCTGATAGCTTTACAACTGTGATTGCTTTCCTACAAATGTGGTTTAATTCCTAAACATTTCCACAGTAGTAGGCTGCCAAAGTATAAAAAGTGATTTTTATGTCTGACTTACACTAATCACAGTTAAACAATGTCTTTTTAAAGACAAAGACACCTGGGGGGAAAATCATGCTTATAAAATGAGAAAAAAATAGACCAAACATCACTTCTACTTATAACTAGTGCCCCATGCTATTTGAAATCAAGGGATTAAGGACTCTTAGGACTAAGTGACTAGCTTCATGTATAACAAGAGTTTGCTTGTATAATATCACAATGCTTTTGTTTTATAGTGGATAACAAGTACTACATGATATACTCAAAGTATAAATTATTAGTAACATAAAAAGAAAATTCCTTTTACTCAAACAAGATGCTTAAAACACCAACACTAGAGGATTTCTTTTTTTTCTTCTGAGACGGAGTCTCAGTCTGTTGCCCAGGCTGGAGTGCAGTGGCACCATCTCAGCTCACTGCAACCTCAGCATCCCAGGTTCAAGCAATTCTCCTGCCTCAGCCTCCCGAATAGCTGGGATTACAGGTGCCTGCCACCACACTTGGCTAATTTTTATATCTTTAGTAAAGAGGAGTTTCACCATGTTGGTCAGTCTGGTCTCAAACTCCTGACCTCAAGTGATCTGCCCACCTCGAGCTCCCAAAGTGCTGGTATTACAGGCATGAGCCACCACGCCCGGCAGAGAATTTCTTTTCTAAAACAGAGTAAGGTTCAGTTACCAAGACCAGTACCTGCAGAAAGCAACATTTCTCAACAGGTACCTGCAGCCCAGTACCTGCAGAAAGCAACATTTCTCAACAGGGTGAGCATGAAGCCTTAATGCCCTAAGATAACCTCTATATGGAACGAATGACCTTTTTCATGCCTTGAGAACGGTACTAATGTGCATCATCATGAGAAAAACTGAGAAATAATTCATGGCAATCAGTTTCCATGTTCTGCAATTCAGATGAGGAGCTCAGCTAAGAAGTGCTGGTAGCAAAAGTGAAATTTCATAAATAATTGCAGGTTTGGTCTTAAGGGGAGGCATTCATCAAATTTAACTTTGGAGACCCAGCAATTATTCTAAGCAATTAAATCTCCAGCTAGTGTCAGGAACAGTCTAACATTAAACCCACCTTAAAGGTTAGGATTGCACGGGACTATTTTCATAGAGAATAGGTTTAGATTTACCATTTAACTTACTTCATGGTACACTGACTATTCATGGGGAAAAAGTTTAGCCCAGATTACTAAGCAATAAATGTTTATGAGTAAATCAATACAAAGCTTAGCGTTCAAGAGAAGGTAATACAAGGGACAGGGCAATGGAAAAAAATTCAGCAGACACGGATTCAAGTCTTCCATTCCTGGCTCTTCCATTTACTAATAATATGGGCTTTGATGACTAAAAACAAGCAGAAGATTTAGCTAATATAAACTCCAATTTCTTTATCTATAATAGGATTTACACTTCATGGCTCACCAGTACTCTCTAACATTCTCAGATTCTGTGATAGGCAGGAAAGGACAATGTATTTCAAGACAGCTTTAACAGAATATTTCAAATCATCTAACGCATTACCTCCACAAAGCACTAAAAAGTCCCAGAAATTCCAGGAATTTTATATCCAAAGACATCTTCAAGACTGTGCCACTCACCACTGCTTCATCACATGATTTAGTATTTATTAACCAAAAATGGTTATCCACCAACAAATGCCTACCCGTAAGTGCTTCAGACTCTTGGCATTTGGTGATTTAATATTCTCAGTTTAAACAATTTATGAATGATCTCAAAAAGAGCCCCAGTATGCAACAATTTGCAATTCTTCAGATAAGGCATATTAAGGCTACAGAAGTGTTATCACTTGATACCAAGTGAGTCTAGCCTCACTCAAGTAAACTACCCAGCATGTGCTTCTCCTTGACCAGTGCTCTGAACCTAAACCAAGAGAAAATAGACTTTGCAACAAAACTACCACTTTTATGTCATTCACTCTAATAATCATATAATAGAGATATAAGACATTATTCAAAAGTAGTCAATCAAAAACTGTGTGTCAGCTTGTGAAGTAACAGCTGAATTCTCCCTCAATATTAAAAACTGAGCTGAAAAGAAAGCCAGATGCTAGTGAGAGAATAAATGAAAATGGAGATGATTAAGAACCTGATGTTCTTGGCTAGAAAAAATAGTCTTTAGGTAAATGAAACTAAGCAAAATTAAATGTTACAGTGGTATTGAGGACCCATGAAGCCCCAAGACACAACAACTCTTGTGAATGTCTAAGAACTTGGGCCAAGTGCTCATGCGGTGGTGCCTAAGCCTAGCTGAGCACTAGAATCATCTTTCAAAAACACAAATTCCTGGGGGCCACGCCACACCTCAAAACCGACTGGATCCAAATCCCCATCTGGGTAGAAATTCTGACACCATCAATTCAAGTAAAGTTTGGCAACCCACAACTATCACAAAACCGAGAGTGCCCAGTAGGGCAACAGCTCCATTAAAGTTCATCAATACCTTAAAATTGCCAATACTTCTTTTACTCTTTAAAAAGAATTACCTATTTCCTTTTTAAAAGTAAAATCTTTTGGTATTATAGTAGCATTTGAACAGAAGGCTCCTCTTTATTCTTTTCATTATGATGGAATCTTTCATTCTTGAAATTTTATGCTTCCTACATTAACTGTGTGCCCTTGTTCACCCCTCAGAGCTGTTGCCTGTTCTAAATTCCACCCAGCTACTTACATAAATTAACATTCTAACACTTTTGTAGGTATTGAACAGATTTAAATACTACAAATGTTAGTGGCACATGAGAAGAGAAAAACTAAAATAAGGTTAAGAAATAGTTAACAAGCAAGAAATTCACAAAACAGGTCTCTAGTTTTAAATTCAGTATGTTATCTATACAAGATATATAAGTGATGATTATATAAGTGAGCATGATCTGTTTAATTTCTTAGAAAAAGGTTTCATATGATCATGCCTTCAAAATTAAATATATTTATCATACCATAATTGGGTTGGTCTGGCTGTGCAGTTTGCGCAACTAGGTCTTTGTTATGACGCAGAAACAGTATTGTGTTTCTCAGAGTAAGTGCATGATCAAAATATCTCTGTGCTTCTCCTTCACCAGTGCTCTGAACCTAAACCAAGAGAAAACAGATTCTGCAACAAAAATACCACTTTTATGCCATTCACTCTAATAATCATATAATAGAGATATGAGACATTATTCAAAAGTAGTATATCAAAAATTTGCCCAGGCAATACTGAAACAAGTTATTAACCTCAGTTTTGGTTGAGTTCCCAATTTTACTGCATCTATGAAGATAGAAATTACTTCAATTAAGACTAACAATTTTAGCAATTGAATAATGCTAAGTTATAGCATTATATGTTACGTGTTCCATATAGGATTCAAAGAGAGTGCTTGAACAACTCTAAAACCCATATTCTGCTCCATCTAGGAAAGTACCCCAATCCAAGGTCACCAGTTTTACCTATAATTCTCATCACTTTGTTCACAATTCTGCATTACCAGTTACTAGGGACACTGGAGTCTGTGATTCAACAAAGCTGTTTACCATTGCTGAACACACAGCTTAAATTCACTCAACAAAGATTTACTTAGTCCCTCCTATGGACAGTGACCTCCCTAGGAGTAAGGATAGAGTAATGGACAAAACCCCTGCCTTCGTTGGCCTTATAGTTCAATGCATGCTCTTCTGAGCAAGTCACCTCTTAATATGTAGAGACACATATATCCCAGAAACAACACAGAAAATGGAATGATAGGTCTACCAACGGGAAAATAACTAAATTAGATTTGCATAAATTTAAAAAATCAATCTTAATCAAGATCAGACTACTTAAAAAATAGCTAAGAATCCACTTTAAAAACTAAGCCTCACACTGAAAGGCTTTCCGAAGAATGACTTTGTGATGAAAAAGAACATAGATTTATGAGTGAGTACAAGAGCAGAAGTGATCTTACAATTTGCTACATTTGATAAAAGACTAGCTAAGGTGAAAAAAAGATAAAAATCAGGAAACCAGGACTTGAAATGTGCAGTAACATAGTAAGAAATTTATTAGTAAAAGATAATATACAATAAGAAATGGGATTAACAAATAAAGAAGCATGAAGAAATAAATGGCAGTATAAAGGTGAAAGTAAAAGAGACCAATTAACAGGAAAGGATTATCTCACACATATTTCTGCACTTATAAAAGTAAAAATCCTACAGAGGAGGAGCAGTGAAAAATGTTACGGTCTTTTTTTTTTTTTAAGATATAAAGGAGTTACAGAATCATCACAAATTCTCTAAACAGCACATTTAATATACAAAGTTCATCACTAAAGCACAAAAGGCACCAAAATTATTAGTCAAGGAACAGATTAGGCACACAAACTATTTGAATACAAAGAGGACAGAATAAAATATCCAAAGAATGAAAAACACCAATAAAGGGCAATCAGATTTATTTAGAGCTAAGGAAAACTAGGGCTGTACTCACGGGGAAAAAGGTGGTTAAGAGCAAATATGGCTGAAGTCTTCAAGATGCTAAAAGGGATAGTGAGAGCGGACATAAATATGATACCCAGGGACATTGTTCCAGATTCAAGGTAAATGGAACAAAAACTTCAAATCAAACTGCTTAAGAGGTGATCTTAGAGAGTCATACCAGAAAAAAAATTGAAAAGCTATTTTAGAAAAAAGTCAACTTAAAAAATTACAGACTAAAATTTCCATACCCCATTTCTTCATTATATCAAATTATGTTAAGAATTAGATGAGGTAGACATATCACTTTAAAAATCACAAAATCAATTCACCCACTCAATATGTTTAAGTCTAAATGACTGTCAGAGTACTAAGTTGGGGATGAGGTAGGAACGAGCAAGAATACACCAAAAGCCCATCCAAATCAACAGACTGCATAACTGGCATTCTGTCAAGCAAGGAAAGATTCCAAATGCCCTAACATCCCCTAACATACAATCGAGATTTACCTTTTCCAGTTCTATGAGAAAGCTGTCCAGAGACTCATCTGAGAGTTTGCCTACTTCAAACATTGTGACTGCATGACTTTTCAAGTTCTGAAAAAAAGAAACAAAATATTAAAGTTTTACCTCTCCCTTTTTATGCTAAGCATAATATCTAATATTTATATTATCCTTTCAAATATATTTAAACTTCACGATCGGGGTGGGGGTGAGGGGCTAATTCTTCCAATTACAAAAGGACCCTCCCGAAAGTTATCATACTCCTTTAAGCCAGTTGTGCTTCAGGAATAAATGTAGTACTTTAAAAAAGATATAAAAGCATTAAATTATTTTATATCTAATATCTACTTTAAACACCTTCATATTTAAACAAGAATTGGGCTTACTGGTGAAAGATTTCCCATCATTAAGAAGGCAGTAAGAGTGGAGTCAAACAGGAATGCGATGCGCTTTGTGTGTCCTGTAGACAGACTCAGGCTGCTTACACTGGCTGTGTCAGCTGAAAAACACCGTAATTTAAAGTCAAGTAAAAGGAAATTACTCTTTGCTTACCATCTGGAGTGAAAGTATTTAATTTCAGCTTTATTTGATAACCAGAAAGTACATAATTTTAAAAAGGCACTAGTATAGTCCTAAGAGGTTCCAGCCATACCTATTTTGAAGTGCAAAGAATATTAAAAAGCATTTAACCCTAGGCCTTGTCCACTATGCTGTGTTTCCCTTTGGGCTTAGCCTCACTATTCCCTCTGGCTGAAATGGCTTTCCTTCCCTGACCAGCTGGCAGGCTCTTCTTCATTCTTAGCTCAAATAATATCTTCTCTGTGAAGGCTTCCCAAACCTCTCTAGCCAATTAAGGGTCTCTTCCTCTTTGCACCCCACAAGCATCTTAATTGGTGCCCGTATTGTTGTAATTTGTTTGGTCATACTCTATTCTCTCTCCTTAGACTTAATGCTTAGAAGAAAGGTACCATATTCTTGTCAATTGTAGACACCTAGGACTTAGCACAGTGCCCAAAACACAGTGAAATACTCGAAGACTGCGTATTGAATAAAATCTAAAACAAAACTAGAAGACAACTATTAGAGTATATGTCCGGACATATGCCGTACCTACAGACAGGCTCTATGTTAAACTGAGTTACTACTAACCTGGATCTTCTTGACTATTTGTATCGGTGTCAGTTGCCGATGAAGCTTCTTGTCCGGACATGTGCCGTACCTACAGACAGGCTCTATGTTAAACTGAGTTACTACTAACCTGGATCTTCTTGACTATTTGTATCGGTGTCAGTTGCCGATGAAGCTTCTTGTACAGGACTCCTACTTTCCCCTCCATCCCATGACAAGAGCATCTTCTGTGGATCTAAGGTACTCCTATTAATGGAGAATGCATTTGCTTTTTAAAAATCATATAAATGACCTTACATTAAAATATCTACTGAAGTTAAGACTTAAATTATGAACAATCCATTGAAATCCAGTCTTATATTCAAGCCCAAAACTAAGACGCAGCCCAAAAATGCTCTGCCTACATACAACAAGTGTTCCTAAGATCCATGGATAGGCTTCAAAAAATTCAAGAACCCTTCAAGATTTTATGTAAAATATGTATTTGTTTTTTCTCTGGGAAAAGGCTTCTTAGTTTTCATAAGATTCCAAAAAAGATCCGTAACACACACAAGATCAAAAATCACTAATATATAGGGCTCACCTCAACTGACAGGTTGAATAAATAAAATTTCTGGGCCAGGCGCAGTGGCTCACACCTGTAATCCCAACACTTTGGGAGGCCAAGGCGGGTGGATCTGTTGGGGCCAGGAGTTCGAGACCAGCCTGGCCAACATGGTGAAACCCCACCTCTACCAGAAATACAAAAATCAGATGGGCATGGTGGTGCACGCCTATAGTCCCAACTACTCAGGAGGCTGAGGCATGAAAATCACTTGAGGCCGGGTGCGGTGGCTCAAGCCTGTAATCCCAGCCCTTTGGAGGCCGAGATGGGCATATCACAAGGTCAGGAGATCGAGACCATCCTGGCTAACATGGTGAAACCCCCTCTCTACTAAAAAATACAAAAAACTAGCTGGACGAGGTGGCGGGCGCCTGTAGTCCCAGCTACTCGGGAGGCTGAGGCAGGAGAATGGCGTAAACCTGGGAGATGGAGCTTGCAATGAGCTGAGATCCGGCCACTGCACTCCAGCCTGGGTGACGGAGCGAGACTCCGTCTCAAAAAAAAAAAAAAAATTGCTTGAAACGGGAAGGTGCAAGTTGCAGTAAGCCAAGATCGCGCCACCGCACTCCAGCGTGGGTGACAGAGCGAGACTTTCTCTCAATAAATAAACAAACAAATAAATAAATTTCTATATGTAAAATTAAATGTCTTTTCAAAAGGAAACTCTAATATCTCATACTGAATAAATAAGTTACTTTAATCTGTTTACGGATGGAACATTCTTCCATGATGAATGAAGTTGATCCAAATTTATTACTTGTCCCTTCTTATGGGCAAAGCCCAATCGGCAATACATTGAAACAGCATTCTGAAAGGAATATAAAGGTAACTAATTAGCATTTAAAATAAACTAGACATCAGAATATTTGTAGAGAAAAAAACAGTGTAATAGACTAATAGTGATTCTCAAACATTTTCAGCCCATAACTGGAAACTATTTTCAGTAGACCTGCTCCTCCCTTAAGGTCTCCATAAACGTATAGGAGGAAATGTTTCCAACTCTCTGGCCTTGCCCTCCCTACATCTACCCCTAATGAAGCAGGAGTTGTTGCTTTAATGGACCTCACTACAAGATACCGTTTGGGCTGCTTCTTGCATGAGTGCTCTCTTTTCAGTCCATGTGTCTGAATCCCAATTCAGGGCCCCTTATCCTGCTCTTTACAAGTGCCCCTTTACTGTGCACACTCTCTCAGACAGCTAACAACAATCTCAATGCCTTCGTTTCTCAGTAGCTTATCAAGATAAAAATCTACTAGTAAAATCCACTCAGTTATCACATTACAAATAAATCAGCACAAAAATAACATACCTTAACCAGGGATAAATCAATCTCAAGGACATTTGCAAGCTGGAAGATAAAATTAAAATTTATTTTTACATTATTATAATCAACAGCACATTACACAGTTGTAATAGACCAATATAATCATAATTAGCAAAATTTTTAAATTATGAATAATTAGAAGACTGAATAAATTTTGAATTCAGAACTTTCTTCTTTCCCTATCTCTAAGATCCTTATAGTACAAATCCAGGCAGTGACCACAACAATTTAAGATTCCTTACACTTTAATTTTGTCTCATTTAAAATAAAATTCCTGGATAGATCAATATAGTCTACAATACTTAAGTATAAAAAGTCATATAGAAAGTTAACCAAATTATAAATTATTAACTTAAATTTTAATATACATTTATAAGAATTAACATAAGAATAATGACATTTAAGTGTAATAATGGTATAATCTCCCCACCTGGAGATTTTAAAAACATATTACCATATTAAATAATTTTATTACTTGCTTTATACAAATTTACAATCTTGAGATTATATTTTCATGAGACGTTGTCAAACTTACCTCTGCAACATTTGTATGCTCATCTATTGAAACAAATATCTTATAGAGTAGAGTTTCAAAATAATCACCTTGCACTCGATTCATTACAAAACCTTCAAGAGGTGGAACTAAAACAGAAGAGATTTTTCTCAGTGATACAATTTTATAAAACAAGAAAGTATAATTTACATATCTAATTAAAAAAAGAAACCTCTCTAAGTAATTACTAATTACTAATTACTAATTACTCCCTAAGTAAGAGTAACTTAGGGACTGAATGCAGCTTTTGATTTATTTATCCACTCCATAGCAAGTTTTCTGAAACTCTACAACAATACCTACACAGAGAAGACTCTGAAGGTAGACACAAAATCCACAGAGTTCATTTAATTCACCATGAAACTCTAAGAGTTACTGAGACAGGTAACTCAGAAATGCTGGATGACATGGACTTGGTAGAAGGGCGAGGGAACAGGGGCTGCTTCAGAAAGGGGGAGCCTGCAAAGGGTTTCTGATACGTTGTTTTTGATGCAGCACGGGTGCATAGGCAGCAGGGGTGAGTGGGCCAAAGCTGAAAAGCAAATGATTGCAAGAAAGAGTTGCTATGCTATACAAAAACCAGATGGATGCGAAGTATTGGCTCTGTCTGCCCATCATCCCTCCTCCATCCTAAAAAGGGAAATTCATTTGCATGACCGTCACATTTACCAGGAGTCACTGGGCTAACTTGTTCTTTGGGGCCTTCTATTCTGGTATCCTCCCCAGTGGGCCTCAGTGGCAACAGGGTCAAGATCCCCTCGAGCACAGTGGGCAACATAACCATCACTCTCCACCTGAATGTTCATTCATACTCACTTCTATCTCTTTGGTCCAAATGTTCTAATCTGATTTACCAAAGTGCTCTGCCCAGCCAATAAAAAACAAGCTCTATGCTTTCCTTTGCCATTCTCCCCTGTGCGTACATTTACCCTGAAAATATCCTGAGGAGGAGGAATGTCTTGGCCATAGTAGCATTTGGATATCCTTATGTCCCCTGGCCCTAATATCATCTAATTGTACCCGAAAACTTAAAAAAAAAGACAAAATTCAAATGGTCAAAATTAAGACACTGAAAAACTATAATGTACATACATTTGAGGATAGGTTATTCACTTGACAGATCTGGCTCATGTAATTTTCTAATTTAGTACTACCTATATTTCTAGTCATCTAGGTACTTTTAATGATCAATGGTTTCTTTTTAGAAATATTTTAGAAATTCCATATTTGACAACATTAATTATTTCCCTACACTATCAGCTATGTAAGTAATAATGGCATTTATTGAATGTTTACTAAGTGCTAGGCTATTACCAAGTACTTTATATATACATTTTCATTTAATCCTCCTAACTCCATGAGTTATACGGTAGTATAATTACCCCTATTTTTAAATGTATTTATTCATTCATTCATTGGCTTATTTATTTACTTATTTATTGAGACAGGGTCTCACTCTGTCACCCAGGCTGGAGTGCAGTGGGGGGATCATGGCTTACTGCAGCTTTAACCTCCCAGGCTCAACTTTTGCCCCAATCCCCCAAGTAGCTGGGACTACAGTCACAAGCCAACACGCATGACTAATGATTTTTATTTTTATTTTTGTAGAGCAGGAGTCCCTTTATATTGCCCAGGCTGGTCTCCAACTCCGGGGCTCAAGCGATCCCATGCCTTGGCTTCCCAAAGTACTGGGATTACAGGTGTGAGCCACTGTGCTTGGCCAGTTACCCCATTTTGAGAGATAAAGAAACCAAGCCACTACGCAATTAGAAATTTTCCTAGGTCAAAATTTATATCTAAGCAAAAAGAGTAAGGTGACTCTACATGAAGAAATTTGAAATAGTCTCTAATTCATCTTAAACTTCTTTTAAAAGTCTAGAGTACACCATCTGTGTAAAAATACAGCCACACACAAAAAAGAATATATACATATATGATACTTCTAGAAGGAAACAGAACTTAACAGTGGCTGCTGAAAGAGAATTGGGTGGCTAACCACAGAAGTGGAAGGCAGACTTTTTTATACCCCTTTGTAAATTTAGAATTTTGTATGTATCATAATTATTGCCTACTGAAAAATATATTCATAAATTTTTCTTTAATTATAAAAAAATGGTTTGAAGGTTCCTAAAAAAACTAAAAATAGAACTATCGTATGACCCAGTAATCCCACTTCTGGGTATATATCCAAAGGAACTGAAATCAGTGTCTCAAAGGGATATCTGCATTTCCACATTCACTGCAGCATAAGTCACAACAGCCAAGACATGGAAACAACCTAAGTGTCCATCAACAGACAAACAGATTAAAATGTGGTGTATAAACACAATGGAATACTATTCAGCCATAAAAAAGGAGAAATCCTGTCATTTGCAATGACACGAATAATACTGGAGGAAATTATGCTAAGTGAAATAAGCCAGGCACAGAAAGGCAAATACTGCATGATCTCACTTATATGTGGAATCTAATAAAGCTGAACTCACAGAAGCAGAGAGTAGGAAGATGGCTACCAGAGGTTGGGGGAGTAGAGAAGGAGGGAATGAGGAGTTGTTGATAAAAGGGTACAGTTTCAGACAGAGGAATGGGCAACTGTTAAGCATATTAAGTTCCAGACAGATGGAATCAGTTTTGAGATTTATTGCACACCACAGTGACTACAGTCAATAAAAATGTATTATTCGAGAATAAGAGTAAATTTCAGTTGTCTCACCACTAAAAAAATGACAGGTGAGGTGATGAATATGTCAATTAGTTTGATTTAATCATGTCACATTATATACATATATCAAAACATCACATTGTACCCCATAAATGCACACAACTATAATATATATAATATAAATAATATATATATGTATACACACACACACACACACACACACACACACATATAAATGCCTTGGAATAGCCAAGAAAGTTACTAAAAAAAGACTTAGAAGGAAAGTTTAGCCATAACTAATATTAAAAGTTACTCTAAGTTACAATAATCAAAACAATATTGTAGGCTGGGCACAGTGGCTCACACCTGTTAATCCCAGCACTTTGGGAGGCCAAGGTGGGCAGATCACCTGAGGTCAGGAGTCCGAGACCAACCTAACCAACATGGAGAAACCCTGTCTCTACAAAAAATACAAAAATTAGCCTGGCGCAGTGGCAGGCACCTGTAGTCCCAGCTACTCGGGAGGGTGAGGCTGGAGAATCGCTTGAAACCGGGAGGCGGAGGTTGCAGTGAGCCAAGATCGCACCACTGCACTCCAGCCTGGGTGACAAAGCAGGACACAGTCTCAGAGGAAAAAACAAACAAACAAAAAACAATATTGTATCAGCAGAAGAAAAAGGGGTATCAAAATTAGATCCAATATACAGTGGAATTTAGTGTACAACAAAAGTTATGCCTCCATTCAGCAGTAAAGAGTTATTGAAAAAACAGTGCTAGCGTTTGTCCAAATGCTATTGGTTATTCAAAGAGAAGAAAAATAAGTTGAACCCTTACTCCACATCAAATATGAAAATAAGTTCCAAACAAACTACAAATTTAAATATATACAACGAAAGTTCTCAAGATTTTCAGACTATTTCTATATTCTACAGCTATTCCATTCAAGCATAACAGAAATCAGGAAGCTATAAAAGACACATAAAATAGTTAGAAAATTTGATGAATAATGGAATAAATTTATTTAATAAAAGAGCCTTTCATGATTACTCCCTTAAAAGTATTTCTAACCTCCATTTATATTTGTATCACCAACCATAGTGCTTGTTTCTTTTGTCGTTGAAACGTATGTGAAATGCCTCTTTTGAAATCACCTTGAGGTATTATTTGTACTGAATTTGATGCCTTCCACATTGTCAAACTGCTTTTATGTGTTTATTCTAAAGTGCGGACAGCCAAAGAGGTAACATGGTGACAAGGGTAAGTTCAGCAATTAGCATCCCATGGGTCTGTGTGTACCACCAAATGCCAGCAGCTACTAAGTGAAGTATGGTAGAACACATCAACGTAATGGGGCACCACCCATCTGGCCCTTCTCTGACTGCTTTCTTCAAATGAATTTAGTTTATCTGTAAGTAATATTAAAAGTTACTCTAATGTGAGTCAGTTCAAACTGACAGTCAAACTGGACTGAAACGAACTAGCCAAAGACTAATCTTTTTATTAAAAGGTGGATCTCAAATGAATCAACGTCAGCTTATCTGATCAGAGTAGGCAATAGCGTAATACTTTCATATTGTCCAACTGTGACAGGAAACCACGACCACCTCTGTCTTCAGAAATCATTTCCTTGTCAAAATCTTTCTCATTTTAAAACTAGTATTTTGTTATAGCATCAACTATACAAACCCAAATTAGTATTTACTTTTTAAGGAGTCTTTCCAAGCTTAAAATAGGACGCAGGTCGGGCATGGTGGGTCACGCCTGTAATCCCAGCACTTTGGGAGACCGAGGTAGGCAGATCGCTGGAGGTCAGGAGTTCAAGACTGGCCTGGCCAAAATGGTGAAACCCTGTCTCTATGGGTTTTACCTGTAGAGTAAATTAGCCAGGTGCGGTGGTAGGTGCCTATAATCTCAGCTACTCAGGAGACTGAGGCAGGAGAATCGCTTGAACCCAGGAGGCAGAGGTTGCAGTGAGCCAAAATCATGCCACTGCACTCCAGCCTGGGTGATAGAGCTATACTCCGTCTCAAAAAAAAGAAAAAGAAAAAAGAATTCACATATGCACAAGGTTTAAAATGTGTTATTAAAGAATCACAAACATATGCCAACCCAAAGGTCTGGACATGCTAGAGCATGAAATCTTGTCAAGATTCAACACTGACATAAAGAAGTATTTCTGCAATAAACCCTATCACCACTACTTTGTTAATATTAGGGTCATTCTCTGAAATTTTTTGACACTATATTTGATTACACAAATATTCAATATCTAAGTATGATAAAACACAAGAACAATAGTTAAAAGATATGCCACAAGACATACTTGTAACATATAACTTGAACACAGTAAGTGCTTCTATAAATTGGTAAGAAATCTAACCTACAGAAAAAAAAGCACCACTCTGTGTTCAAGGATATTGAACATATCAGTATTGTAGTGGCAAAAAACTGGAAATAATCTAAATTACCAGAAATACAAAATGGTTTAATAAACTGATACATCCATAAAGTGTATGACAAATATACAAGGCTCTTAATATTGGTTTAACTCAGAGAAGCAAGTAAAGGAAGAAGGGAAAAGGAAATAGACAAAAAGACTACAGTAACATGAAAAAAAAATGCACTAGTACGTTAAGGGAAAATGAGAACATACAATTCTATGAGATTACCGAACACATGTAAAAACAGCTACACAATGAACAAGGATTAAAAGGCAACACAAATTTATAAAAATATTGATTTGATTTGGGATTGTTAGAAATTTACCTTGGGTTTCTATTATGTTAGTACAGTGTGTACACCAAATACAAAAATGAGAATAAGGAATTTAAGTAAAACCATCGTACTGTGTTAAAATGCAATAAAGAAGACATATTTTTCTTGAAATATCCTAACATCTAAGATCCTAGAATGGATGATATGCAGTGCTTAGTACCTGATATCCATTCAAAACACAGTGAAAAATGTTAGCACAGACTTACCTGCTATACAACTGTCATCAGATATTGGTACATCCAGATAAATAAATCCTTTGTTATACAAACCTAAAGAAACAAAAGCACCTTGTTTTAGATGGAACACTACACAACAGTGATTTTTTTTTTTAAAAACTAATTCCTGGCTTTCTGTAAAGATTCTAACAAATGAATGCTATGTGACGAAGAAAGAAGTAAAATAGAAGAGGAAAAGAATTAAAGTTTTTAAATCTCGGTTTCCTGCATATGCTCAGAAGTACAAAATTTTTCTTAACATTCAGTTGCATAAATTTCTAGTGTATGTGACTAATTATAGCCACACTGGAAAACAAAAGACTAAGGTCACATTTCAAACAGTAACATGCCTTAGAAAATAGCACTATTTGTACCTACTTGATAAGTAATTGCTAGTAATTATTGATGGTTTAAAACAAGTTTCTATGTTGACAAAAGACCATTTCTACTAACCACTTACTATGTACTACATTGTAATCTAGTGATCCAGAGAGTTGAGGACCTGAATCGATGATCTTATCAATAGCGCATTTCTCAGGCAAAGTGCATATCTAAGAAAAGCAAAATATTTTTAATTAAGTTCTGTCCAAATTAACTAATTTACAAGTCTCCTGAAATGTATTTATGTTGAAACCAGTGATTACACGTCATTAGCTCAATGAACTACATATTTATCACTCTATAATTCAAACAAAAAACTATGCACATAGCCATCAATTAAGGTGCCAAAATATGCAACATACCAACAGAATGTAGAGAACAAACTTACTGTTAAGTACCAACATTTGCGGGTGAGTAATATTTGTTCCTTGTCATTGAATTGGAATTAGATCCATCTGCCAATTCAGAATCTCTCTAATCAGAAGTTTAGTTAAACTGCACATGAATATTGTCAGTAAAAGGAAAGTTCACTAGCTTATTTGAGAGCTCCATTAGGAGGTACTTTAGACTGAAGTAAAATTTCTAAGCCTTTCGCTCATTGGATTTAGTATGTACTCTGGAGAAAATTAAATGCAGACTAAAAAGAAGCCTACATACTCATTTACATTGCTTCAGCTACACATAAATACAACCTGGTCTCTAGATGCCCTCATTACTCCACCCCTTTCCTCTAAATCAATAATATCCCTTCCAAGATGTGGTCTGACCACTAGGAATATCAACTCTCTTGATCTTGACACTATCGCCCCATAAAAGCACCTATTGCCTCAGTACAACAGTTGTTCACAGTGATTAAGAGTACAAGTTTCATGGCAAACTGCCAAAAAAATCCTGGACCTTTACTACTGCTAAGATTTGAGGTGTTACTTAATTGTTCTGGGCTCACTTTCCTCATCTGTGAAATGGGGGTGCAAATAATACATATTAAGTAAGACAATATAAAAAGCACTTGCAATAGAGCCTGGCACATCTAGCACACAGCAGGTGTTCAAAAGTGTTAGCCAACATTATTGTTAGTGGTAGCTGTGGCATCATATGTTACTTTACATGAAGCTTCTACCTAATTAACATCCCCAGATAACTGTACTTGAACCAAATCAGGTCTCCCTCACCATTAAAGAGTATCTCTGAAACTCACCAATATTCTAGTCTACTAAGATCATTTTAAATTTTAAATGTAAGTTTCACTTTCTTCAGGACAACAAAATAATGTTACTTTTTAAAAAAGTATACGCTATAATTAAAAATTGTGAAATAAACTAAAAATTAAAAATTCTTTGTTTAACTTTTAAAGATTTCTACCTTGATGTCATCTTCTGTGATATATCCAGCCTGCACCACCCACCACGCCTCTATGGCAATTTCCACCGGCTTTATTGGTAGAAGATCACGGGCTGTTTTCCTTCTGAAGAATTTCTGCAATGGTACAAACACTTGAGAATCTGCAATCTGAAAGTATCACTTTCTTCTTTCATCAATCATATCATTGTTTGTAATGGACTAAATAAATATCTTCTTAAACCTTCATGTTTTAAAATCTTAATAATTCTAGATATTAACATATTGTATGAAGAAAGTCATTCTTAAATTGTTTCAAAATAAATTATTTCAAAACACTAATTGTTAAATCCAGATTTACTTCCAGAAACTCAAGCGAAACTCAAGCAGTGAAAACTGCACTTGAAAATGCGAACACTTATTTCACCCATTAAGTGAACTCTACAAGTAGAATGAGCAAATAAAAAGACTAAGAGAATAAAAATAATTTTTAAAAATAAACGTTTTATGCATTAAAAATTTTAAATAATCATTTAAGCTATAACCTGGAGAATACTGAGGAGTTCTTTTTGTATTGTTTCTGTGTTAAGTACATTTTATTTGGTCAAAGACAAACAATTCATTATTTCTACCGCTTACAAAAACTAATCAAACTGTGTGATGAGGCCAAAACAATGAAAAAGAAAGGGAAAGTACTAACTTACTTTTGATGATCTACATTGATTCATAAGATCAATATACTGGTTTCTTCCTATGCCAAGAAGCCTTAGACCTGAAAAAAAGTCTTTCCTTTAAAAACATTTAATATATCTTGAAATCTCAACACGCTCACAAGTGACTGTAGGAAAAACCTGAGCTTATGTTCATCTTTCAATTACTAATCAAATATCAATATCAAATTAAAAGGAAGTCTTCAAACAAAACATAAAAGCTAAACTTTGGGAGAGATGAAATCAAGCTGACACTTCTAACAAATAAAAACATTTTTAAAAAGCAGAAGTCCTGCCAATTTTAGGAAGTCAAAATGTAATTCTCAGCGAAAGCTTCTTAAACAACAGAATTATGACACATTCAAAATACACACTTTGCCAATGTAAGCATAATAAAACAGCAGCAAGTTACTAAAAACTGACTTGCAAAAATACTGTGTACAAGTTTTCCTCCCACATTTAATACACACACAGCCCAAGTATCAGAAAGAACTTCATTCTCTGGAAATATATAGATTAGTTCTATTTTTCTGATTCTACCACTCTCAAATATTCCTCTCTTAGACATTTAGAGTAAATCTTACACATGCGTCTGGTATCATCTGATAAAATTCCCACTAATTATGTCGCTTACTGTTTTCATTTTTCACATATTTCAGGTTACAAACACACATTACAATATTAACAGATGACAGGATGCACAAAGACACAACCTAAACATTACCTTCTTCAGCACAATTAAATACTTACAGTCAGCAGCAGTAAAATTGGGCAATGAATCATAACTTTTCTCACTGTTCATAATATCCTTTTAAAAAGAAAAAAATTTTTAATTTGAAATCTAAAATGTCCTTAAATAAAAATGTGTATAACTACAATATTATTATAGCCAATAACAATGATTATTACAGGAAGCAGTGAGATCATAGTTTGGCTACCTAGAGCATACATGCCACCCTGTGGCACTTTCCACACGTTCCCAACCTGGTAATTAAAGGGCAGATTTTCGGGTCTGGGTTTCTTACGAGGCTCTCTACGAATCCCAGACAGCTGCCCCATAACCTCTGCCCTGTGGAAGCTATGTAAGTAATACCTCTACTAGAGCTCAGGGTTCCAGCCTCTCCACATTTCATACCTGATCCTAGATCCACACCATGAGAGACAGCCAAATAATGTGCCACAGCTCCATCAACATGCACTACCAATAAAGACTGTAACCACTTAGTGGCCTTTGATCCTGTAAGTCCCAATTCGTAGAGGACTTAAACTTTGTATCCAGCTTTTTCTACTCCAATCTGTTTCTCCAATAACAAACCCCTGCTTCCTGTGGCGACAAGGCCCATTTTCAACCCAGGAACTATACCCAATGATATAAGAACAGAAACCAGAATGCAGCAACCATGTGGATGTAACTGAAATGAAAGCTGGTAAATGAAACAAAAACTCCACCTATTTTAGCTTCCAAATGTGTGGACTACACTAGAAAAATACAGAGACGGCAGTAACTATTCTACTTCCTGATTAGCTGCCACCTTCATTGTGCTACCCTGGTTCTTCACTAAGGTACCTGGGCTATCGGGCCTCTCGCTTTCCTCTAGTATTTCCTCCAAAAGAGGAACAAGGGATGCATGGAACTGCAGAAGCAGCCCACAAAGGAGGGGCTTTTGTAGATAAGCGAATGGAGCGAACAGCAAAGGACACATCATAAGCGGGGCTAACCTCATGTTACCATAGGTTCCCAACTCCTTTAGTTCTAGGCTCCTCTCTGCTCTTCAAGTGGCTAGTGAGCCCCAAACAGGAGCACTCAAACATAAATAAAGAGCAAATGAATACTAAATAAATACTGCCAATCTTTCATAAAGCTCACTTGAAAACAGTATACAACTAGTATTAAAGTTATCCAATACTAGCCTAAAAGCTGTCTTTGGAAAAAGGCTAAAAACTAAAAGTTAGTAATTATAGAAAGAGATTAACAACCAAGACTACTAACATATTTCTCTTTTCTGGTACCTGTATTATATAATATTGGGTCTATGGGTATATATATTGGGTCTATGTCATCATTCATTTGTCAGACAGTTAGTGAATACGTAAATATATTAATTTTCTTTTTTTTTTTTTGAGACAGAGTCTCGCTCTGTCACCTGGGATGGAGTGCAGTGGCACTATCTCGGCTCACTGCAACCTCTATCTCCCAGGTTCAAGCGATTCTCTCACCTCAGCCTCCCAAGCAGCTGGGATTACAGGTGCACACCACCACGGCTGGCTAATTTTTGTACTTTTAGTAGAGATGAGGTTCACTATGTTGGCCAGGTAGTCTTGATCTTCTGACCTTGTGATCCACCCACCTTGGCCTCCCAAAGTGCTCGGATTACAGGCTTGAGCCACTGCACCTGGCTGGCCTAAATACATTAATTTTCTCAGAGCCTAATGTTCAATTCTGTCACCCACATTTTCAACCTTAATCATGTTTTAAAAAGCAATAAATTTTACACAGATTCTGCTAATATAAATGACTGATCAGTGCTACAACAGCACAAAGGGTCAACAGCACCTTCAAGAACCAGAATAGAAACAGACACCTTCCCAATGTAAAAATATCAATAAGGATAAGTACTTGTACAGTGTGGCTCAAACAGTTAACTTGCCACCAAAAGTCCTTTTTACACTTATAGTTTAGAAAGAGTGTCCACCGTAGATGACAGCTGAAGAGCTGGTGCACACCTGAAAAAGTCTCAGACATGTAGTCCCATCCCATTCCCAATGGTTCACCCACACTATAAACTCACCTCCATAATCCCAGTATAATATGAAAATGGTGTTATCCTCAAGCCCTTCACCATAATATCCGATAGATGGTAAGGGTACAGCATGAGATGATCTCGGCTGTACTTTAGCAGTTCCTCATAGTATCTGCGTTCATCTTTCTTGACATGTTTAACTGCAGAAAAGAGGGAAATTGTCCAGTTTTTTTTTCAGGTTTCTTACAGTTATATATTAACTATAAATACTTTACCAACCAACAGTAATTTAAAAGAAAAGTATGTAAGTTACAAGAGAACAAACAAAATATTCTAAGTTGGAACAAAGAAACAATTGTATCACATGAAATAGATTTTAGAGTATAGAAGTAAAACGTGTAATAGGACAGATTAGTAGAGAGTAATTCTTGCCAAATGAGAAAACAAGCAGGGAACTACCAGCATGCTCCCCCAAAAGGTACAAAACAGAGGTTTATTGAATTGTATTCTATTTTTTTTTTTTTTTTTTTT
This sequence comes from Rhinopithecus roxellana, assembly GCF_007565055.1. Lineage (NCBI taxonomy): Eukaryota > Metazoa > Chordata > Mammalia > Primates > Cercopithecidae > Rhinopithecus > Rhinopithecus roxellana. The sequence continues at coordinate 102,712,743 of NC_044557.1, forward strand.
GAGACGGAGTCTTGCTCTGCCGCCCAGGCTGGAGTGCAGCGGCCGGCTCTCAGCTCACTGCAAGCTCCGCCTCCCGGGTTCACGCCATCCTCCTCCTGTCTCAGCCTCCCGAGTAGCTGGGACTACAGGCGCCCGCCTCATCGCCCGGCTAGTTTTTTGTATTTTTTAGTAGAGACGGGGTTTCACCGTATTAGCCAGGATGGTCTCGATATCCTGACCTCATGATCCGCCCGTCTCGGCCTCCCAAAGTGCTGGGATTACAGGCTTGAGCCACCGCGCCCGGCCTGAATTGTATTCTATTACTTTACAAGACAGCCAAACTGAATGCTAGTTTTCAATGAAGTCAAATCTATTTTTTAAAATTATGTGCTGTTTTTTTCATTTTTACATGTAAAAAGCCCTCTGACTTTCATGGAAAATGTTCAGGAAAAAAACAATATCAGAAATATTATGCTTAAAATAAGAGTAACAAACAGGAGCGAAAGACTACCAGAGCAACAGAACAGACTAACCAAAATAATCTGATCAACAATTTTTTTTTAGAAAGAAGAAAAAAAAACCATGGAATGAACTATGTTTAAAATGTGTCCCAATTATTATGGAAAGAGTTTTTCACATTATTTGGAAAATTTATGAAGACAACTCAAAGTCAAAAATTACTAAGAACTAGTATACTTTTTCTTTTATGGCATATTTTCTTGCCTCAGGCAAAAAGAGGACATTTGAATTAGGATTACTTTATAGATAAAATGAGTCTTTAAACAGTACTCTAAAAATAATTTTTATCAGAAGTAGAATGAAAAATCTACTTGCTAATATAAATTGTTGTTAGGTGGAATGGATCAGTGTAGAGTTTCTTAAAGTCCGTACATGGAATAATTTCAGTATTACAAAATATGTATTGAAAAGAAAGATTCACGAATGTGATAAAGCAATGGTCAGTTCCACCCCAATATAAACATGCCTCTACTTACCTAAGTTATTTCTATATCGTAACTGATTGCGGATACTGTACAGGACAACCTGCTTTTCATATTCTCTCTGTGAATTTCCAAGACTCTAGAAGAAATTTCAGAAAGATTTTAAACAACTTCCAAACTGAACAATAGTACTATTTTTCCCATAGCATTTTAAAACCACGACCCCCAGTTTTATCCTGGCATCTCTAATTTCCAGAATTAAATAAAAAATATTTTCTTAAATATTATTATACTACCTTTCCTGCTACAGTATTCAGAGCAAAAATGTAACGTATTTTCAGTCTGCCTTCAAGAGTTTACTAAAATTATCCTAAATATTTAATATCAAATAAAAACCAGTAGGTGAGTATAACTTCACTTTAGTTAATACAGAGCTAAGTTCTGCTTATAAAGATTTCCTTCCTGACTGCTATGTTAAGTGGACAGATAGATGGTTTCCTGCCCCTACATTTATTTAAATTTAAGAATGGCAACTAAGGACAGATACATCCCTCTTTGCTAATTGTTTGTAACTGAGGGTTATAATTATTAAAGATTAGGATTTCTGGAGAATTTACATTTAAATGTACATAAGATTGTTTCTTTAAAATGCAATGTCCTCTGGCCTCATTAGAAAGCATTCAGACAATTTTAGAATTCTGATCTATTTTTAATAAGCTAAAGTCTTTCTAGTTATGCACTTAGTGTTTTGTTGCAGTGTTCATGAAAGCAAACAAGTTTGCCTGATTATAGTTAACATTATTATTCACTGTGTATTATTCACCGTGTATATGTACTATTCATTGTGAGACCATAAACTTAATTTAATATATGACTGCTATCCCCCTTCTAATTTCTAGGTATGGTCTTTCCAACATGCTATAAAATGAAATTAGACATCTTAGGAAAGCAATGACAGAAAGATCAGAGGATTTAGTTCATCATATTTCTTACTCATAGGTAAGCCAAAACCAAAGAAGGTCCCTACATCTTTCACTTAAGGCAATCTTCACAATAAGACAGATGAAACTCACATCTAAGTAAAGTGACCCATAACTGGACCCATTTGTAGGTAATATTCTAAGGAAAATGGAATATGATGTGTCACATTTTAACTGTACAATTATGTGCGGGTGGCCCTTGGACAACATGGGTTTGAACTGCATAGGTCCATTTACACTGGGATTTTCTTCCTCCTCTGCCACCCTGAACAGCAAGACCAATACTTCCTGTATTTCCTCCTCCTCAGCCTACTTGATGTGAAGACAAGGATGAAGACCTCCATGATGAGCCATCTCCTCTTAATGACTAGAAAATATTATGATTTTCATAACAGCCTTTTCTTTTCTCTAGCTTATTTTATTACATTAGAACATATATTAACAACATATACAACATACAAAATATGTGTTCATCAACTGTGTTATGGCTGAGGCTTCCAGTCAACAGTATAGGCTATTAGTAGTTAAGTTTTGGGAAAGTCAAAAGTTATACATGGATTTTCAATTGCACAGGGGTGCAGCACCCCTAACCCCATGTTGTTCAAGGGTGAGCTTTCTTCCTGCATCTAGCTTAGTTTATCACAGGCTAAGCCAGAACTCACAGTAGAACCAGAATGTATGTGCTTATCTTATTTTCATCTGTCTTAACATTATAAGGGGTTAAGAGTAGATCTCATTGTAGAGAAACCACTCTACCATCCTCTTTGTAGCATCAATGCCAGGATCGTTGTACTGACAATATTTAGAGGATTCAAAATAGCACACTTTTAAAGGTTTTCTCTGTCTCTACTACTAAATGAAAGTCTCTTTCTCAGGGAACACAAATACACATGCATACTCAACACAAGCACACAATTTTGCTAAAATCTAACCTGAGGTTTTGCTCTTCTGTTTCAAAATAAGTCTCTTAATACACTACCTATCAAATTTGTAAGCTTTGGCTTTCAGCATTAAGCAATGACTGATCCTGAACGTATCAATTAATACACGAGTGAACACAAATTTCTAAAACCCACATTAAAAGTTGGCTTTATTCTTCACTAGCCAAGTACGTAATATAAATTGCTTTATTCTGAGATTCTTGGGCTCCCCTCCTACTCCTACCCCACATCTCCCACCATTCAAATTTTAAAACACTGTTGCCACTAGAGAAGGTAACTTTTTAAAAGGAAGAAAAAAAAAGGCATTTTACCCTGAGACAACTCTAGCCCTGCAGAAATACTGATCAGGTCTGACAAATGAAGCTGGGCTGCATATAAAAGGAACTACATCAGATGAAACTGCGAGGTAAGAATAAGACACTAGCTCTAAAGCACCCATCACAGATTATGCTAAAAGCACAAAGATTTTCTGAAAACTTTGCTCCTACAGACTCCAATCCCAGCATATACAGCCCCAAGTACACCCCCGAGCCCCATCAAAAAATTTTTAAAACTGACCCTTCTTGGATGATACAGAATCTTATTACAAGATTTCCCTTAAAATAAAAGGACTATTGTGAAATAGTGAAATATATAAGTGAAAGCATTTTCTTGGCCACATGATGCATGACCAGAACCTTAATATTCACCTCCTGGCACTACACCCCCAAGAGAGGAAGCGAGCAAACTAAACTAAACTATAATAATCCTTACACCAGCTTGGCACTGTGGCTCACGCCTGTAATCCCATCACTTTCGAAGGCCATCACTTTCGAGACGGGTGGATCACGAGGTCATGACATTGGTAAACTACAGAAAAAATCCTGATATAATGGCCCCATCCACAATTTTTAATGTATTTTTTAAAAGTCTATCATGACCCATACCACGTTTTTTAAAATGTCCTCTCATCCACATAAAAATGAATTAGCTTAAAATACATTTTTTAAAAATCTAAATCACCTGTCCCCAGGTTACAGAACTGGAAAATGAGTCATTTCCAAAGTAAACCCATCAAAACTTACTGGAAATGACATCAAAGTATCTAAAAATCTATAATGCCAAAAGACAAATTCTTTCCATACAAGGAATATTCCCCAAGTTTAAACTGACTGAGCTTTAGGTGCTCAGCCACAAATACTTACTAAAAGCCAAGTATGTGAGAGGTGCTCAAGGTACAAAAGCAAAGCCAGCATTGTAACCAGAAAATGCACCACAGTGGGGTAAGCTCTAATGGGTGAGGAATACAATGCAATGGTAAGATAGCCTAGGGGCAACCACCACAGATTTAGGTCAGGGAAACCTCCCAGGAGCAGTATCTGAGTGAGAATCAAAATAAGCTATTAATATAAGCAATATAAAGGAGACAGGCAGTAATAAGGTTGGGTTTGCATTTCAGAAGCCTCAACCCCAGAATAGCATGAAGAATGCAGGAGAAAGTCCTATTCTAAGAGCAAGAGACCAGAGAGAAGGCTGATACAGTAATCTCAGATGGAGCTCAGCCTAGGGAAACAGTGATTAGACTACAAAAGGTCCTTGGAAGTAAACTTGTACGGACGGGTTTTGCAACATCTACAAACGGCCAACCTTATCCTAAGCTAAAATAGCCACTGTTTCAAGTGACCTTAAAAACAAAAACACACTTAATTTCACATTTAGACCTAATTTAACTGTCCTGTGATTATTTTTAAATAGTCATGACTACGTTTTAGAAACTCTTTTGCCAATACTAATTAAAGTCAAATATTCATGTTGGATACAACCTCATCACTCACCTTTCTTCCAGTATGCTACATTAATTCTGATGAAGAGTACAGAAAAAACAGAAACAAAGAAAAGAAGAATTGTTTGTTCTTCTTGTGTCTTTGGATTTGCCACAAAACCCTAAAGTACAAAAGTGTCCTTTAAAGCCTTTATTCAAGATTAACAAAAGATATTTATTCCTTCAGGTTTGGAGCTTTGTTCTCTCAGTTAAAGATAAAAGCTACACGGGCAGCCACTGACACCCAAGAATTCAAGTTCTTTAAATTTATCTTTCTTGCTTTTTGCTATATTAAAGTGAAAGCATTTTCTTGGCCACATGATGCATGACCAGAACCTTAATATTCACCTCCTGGCACTACACCCCCAAGAGAGGAAGCGAGCAAACTAAACTAAACTATAATAATCCTTACACCAGCTTGGCACTGTGGCTCACGCCTGTAATCCCATCACTTTCGAAGGCCATCACTTTCGAGACGGGTGGATCACGAGGTCAAGATATTGAGACCAGCCTGGCCAACATGGTGAAACCCCGTCTCCACCAAAAATACAAAAATTAGCTGGGCGTGGTGGCGCGCACCTGTAGTACCAGCTACTCGGGAGGCTGAGGCAGGAGAATCGCTTGAACCGGAGATGCAGAGTTTGCAGTGAGCGGAGATCACACCACTGCACTCCAGCCTGGGCAACAGAAGGAGACTCTGTCTCAAAATAATAATAATAATAATAAATATAAATAAATAAATAATCCTTATATACTATCACTACCACCATTCCAAACTTCCCAAAAATGCCACTGCCGAGCGCCAACAGAAAACTGAATTTCACTCTCGACCACGTATAATGTGAAGGTCAATCTACGACCAGAGCAGCAGTGCCTTATCTGTAGCCCATATCACTACTTTTGTAAGACTTAAAACCACCTGCTATGTTACGTATTTATTCATTTATTTGTTTACGTCTATCTTTCTTTAGTAAAATGTAAGCTCCATGAAGGCAGTCTTTGTCTTGTTGACTGTTGCAAATTGCCTGCACCTAGAGCAACACACAGCACCTAGTAGGTGCTCAATAAATATCTATTAAACAACTGAGTAAAACAGACTAAAAAAAATCGAGCATTAACTTTCAAAAATCTCATGTCATTCTTGTTGAAACACCTCTGATAAACCTATCTTGTCTGGAGGATAAAGTCCAACAAAACAAAGCACACGAGCCCCTTCAAAATCTGGCCCTGACCACTTTCCCAAGCTCATCTGCTACCAGCCCCACGCACTCAAAAAACTTCAACTCCAAACATATCAATCCAAACTCTGGTGATACAGTCACTTGCTACTCATGAGACATGTTCTTTCACTCATACAAACTTTGTAAAATGACTTTCCCTCCCCACTGGAAAAATCTTTATTCCCTCTTATTTAACTCTTATTCGTCCTCCAAGGCCCAATTTAAGTGCCTGCCTTACAAATTCTTCCAACTCTCCCAGGATAATTTCTCCCTCCCTTTGCTCTCACATACACTACAACGGAGGTGTGTGTGAGCTGCTATCATCCTGTATCGTATTCGTTTGTTTCCCATCCCTTTTCCACCATCCTGAAATTTTGGAGGTCAAGGACCGTGTTTAAAATCTCTATCGCAGGTGCCCGGCTGAATGGAGGCTGCTGGCAAAGGCGTCAGTCGAGTCCTGTGGACACCATGCTATCAACCAACACAACGGCACCGTCCTGGCCCTGTGGTCCCACAGCCGTCCCCTCCACGCCCTGAGCTGAGGGTCTGTCTCCCCAAGACCACGGAGGGGTAAAGGAAGGGAGTCAGCCGGGAGCAGCCCGCTCGGGCCCCACGAGCAAGGCAAGCAGGTGACCGCTGGGCGGGCCGAACCCGTCAGGGTCCCAGTCCCAGGTTCCGGCCGTACCTGTCTCACGTTGGCCGGCAACTTGTTCCAGGGGTAGTTGTGCCGGATGTGGAACTCCACGTCTATGTTCATGATGCCGTGGCCGCGGCGGGGGCCGCGACCGCGACCCACACTACGCCTCCCGCCTGCCCGCCCGCAGCCTGTCAGCGGAGCGCCGCGGGAGGCCCCGTGCCTCACACTGCAGAAGGCCCAGGCTGCCCCATGGCCTAGGCTCCCCACCGTTCTGTGCGGCCCGGGCCAACAGAACACAACAGCAGCAGCGATGGGGAGGCTGGGTCGCCCTGAACAGCTCCAAGTTTCTTCCTAGTTTCGGTCCGCCGGAAATGGCTCTGGACATACGTCACTTCCGCCCGCTGGCGCGCGGCCGGAGGGGCGGGTCGCGGACTGGCCTCTAGTCACGCCCTCTAGCCACGCCCTCTACTGGCTGCGGGGCGGGGCGACGATGAGGTACCCGGAGGTGCGCTGGTGAGCGCCTCTCCTCGCGCCGGCGCGCTTCGTCTCCCGGTTTCAGTCTCTGAGTGAACGGCGATAGTCGCTTGGGTTTGCGTTGCCGTTGCTGATGACCCAGTTTCCTCAAATTGTGAAGCCGGAGGCACTGGGGTCGGTTTTCAGAGAAAAGCGACCTGGGAAGCGGGCCGGCAATGGCTGGCTTTACATTGGAGTGCGGTGAACTCACGGGGGTTCTCCACAGGCCAGCCCCGAACCCGAGCCAGTGAGACGGGGCGTGGAGGTGCGGGGGACCGGTCCAGGGCCCTGGGGGAAAGAAAGAATCTCTAAGTCAGATCTTGCACCGGGTTGAGCTAGAAGCATGGGCAGTGGGAGAGCAAAGGTCTGGTAAGCCCTCTTCCCTTCCAGGGTGCGCTGCACGTCACTGGGCTTCACTTCCCAAGAAGATACAAATTCTTACAATGCAGAGATTCAGGGAGCTGAAACTTTAAACAGTGGTGCTGACAGGTGGAGGCAGCCCACAGGCAACCAAGGAGACAGAGACCCTTGCCAACCTTTGTCATGCAGCCTGTCGGTGTCTGCTTTCTTCTGCTCCACACAAATGCCTCCAGAGTCACTTTTTAAAAGCAGAAATCCAGCATGTCTTCATTTCAGATGTAGTGATAAGGTCTTTGGGAGTAATTTCTTCCAGAAGTTGTTACACTGCCTTAGCAAACCCATGAACATTATTCCTGGTAGCAACCAGAGAGACAAGTTCAGTGTTTCTGCAACTGTTTTTCAGTTTTTAACAATGGTTTTAAATAATGTTTTATTATGCACTAGGAGATGTATACTTAGAACTTTTTGTAAGATACCTAGCTCAACACCTCAACAGCTAGCAAGTCTGATGCTTAGCAGAAACACCATTATGTCTGATGAAACAAAGGTGACAAGTACACACTGCCCTTGTTTAGATGTTTTGGTCTCCTGTTATCCAGCTATAATAGCCCAAAGATAAGTGCTTTGAATCTTATGTTTACAGACCCTCATCAGCGTAGCTAAAGTTAACTGAACTCTAACCGCGAGACATTTATTCAACAAATATTGATTCCCTGCCCGCCATGTATTAAGCCCTTGACTTGGCAATGGATTGTTATTCCTCACAACCCTGATATTCCTACAACAGTAACCACTGTTACTATCCCAGTTTGATAGAGGAGGAGACTGAGGCTTGGCAGGGCTTCGTGACTTGCTTGCAAGATCACACAGGTAGTACTGACAGAGCCAAACTGGAGCCCAAGGCTATCCTTACTCCAGAGCCATCCTTTCAGTTCCCCAACTCAGGCTCTCACTTCCTGAACTCTTCTACCTCCTATTCCAATTTAGACAATGTTCATTCAAAGTCAACAACATAAACGTCCTCTAAAATAATGCTTTACAGTTCTAAGTGTGGAAGAACCCATATTCTTCCGAAGTCTAACTTAGATCTAATGCAATATAAGTAACAATGAAAATTAAAGTCAACTTAATTTAAAAAATCCCTGTAAACTATTATTTTAGCTAATGATAGCAGTTCAGCAGATGAATGCCTGATAAACTCACTATATTGAGTTTAATGGATGCATTAAAAACTATAAAAGTGGACATGGGATAAGTAGAGGTGAACCTACACCCATTAAATTAATAAGGCAAACATGCCTTTGAAAATGCCACCCTGTAACTAGAAAAAGTTCTCACTCAGCAAGTAGCTGAGAAAAGCAGACACACGAAGGAGGAAATGGGAATGAGTCAAAGCTATGTGGATGGGAAGAATTCAAATAACAAGCCTTTATGAGTAGGAACCAGTAATGGACTTTGGCTTACTACACAGTCTTGTTAAAATATTGATCTGCCTCATTTCCCACCAAGGAACAGTCTTTGAGAGGATAGCAGTTCAAAGACGGTAAGTTAACCCACAGGGCTCCATGACCCCCTCTGCTGGGAAGTTCAAAAACGAGACTGCTTCCCCAAGCACCAGAAAGCTGAAAACAGGAGCTCACTGGACTGACTCCACGTGTAACACTCATCACAGCACCTCATCTTTTCATTTAGCAATAATGTCCTTCCCGTACGTCCCTGGCTGAGGCTCCTACTAATGTTTACTTTACTAGACCTTTGGCTTTTCAAATTCCACAGAGTTCAGAAACTGCAGAGTGTTAGAAGCTCCATCCCAGAAGCTGCCATTCGAATTAACACTGTGGGTTAAAGGGGAAAAAAAAGTGTTCAAAAGCACAAACAAGTACAATGAAATTCAGTGTTATCTGACTTTACCAGATCAGATTGAGGAAAACTGTCCAACTAACTTAGGCAATTGGCCCTTTAGAAAGACTACGAAACTATTTCATTCCCAAAATTCCAACAGAAATAATGAGCAGAAACTACCTGAAAATAGAGAGCCATCTAGTGACCCCACTCGTAGACTCAAGAGTGCCATGCCCTGTGGTAGGAATAATAATAGCCCCCAATTAGGATGTTCACATCCTAATTCCTAGAACTTGTGAATTTGCCCCTTATATGGTAAAAAGGACTTTGCAGATGCAGTTAAGAATCGTGACATGGGAAGATAATCCTGAATTATCCAAATGGGTTCAAAGTAATCACGAGGTCCTTATTAGGGGGAGGTAGGGGGTCAGAGTTAGAGAAGGTGATGTGACAGCAGAAGCAGAAATCAGAGTGATGCAGGGCCACAGGCCAAGGAATGTGAACAGCTTCTAGGAGCTGGAAGAAGAATTGGGTTCTCCAAAAGGAGCACAGCCCTGCTGAGCCATTTTGAGCTTCTGATGTCCTGAAATGTAAGATAATAACTGTGTATGATTTTATAAGGCACTAAATTTGTAGTAATTTGTTACATCAGCAATAGGAAATTAATATACTCCCCAACAGTAAAATATTCCAACACCCAAATAGCTGGTGCATCAAATGTTATAATTAAAGTCATTGTGATTCAAATGTAAATGCCCTTAGGAGGAATAATTCCTTTTAAGCCTTACTATTTTTTAAGTATACAAGAGCTGTCACATCCTTTTCTGAGAGCAAGTTTGAAAGAGATAGAAGAACTTAAAGTATAATAAAAAAAAAAAATTAAAAAAAAAAAAAAGAAAGATAGAGCTCAGGGATGAAATGAGGCTGGGGAAGCACCTGTAGGGGAGGAAATGGTGTCCAGAAAAAAAGAGAGGAAAGGGAGTCACTGTAACATTTTTCTGTTTCACAATTTTGCCTGAGTCCGACCTTAGTCGTGGGTTTCCATACTATATATGCTTTGCTCTGTTCCACGAACCATTTTATCTCCATGCCAGACGCCTTAGCCTCACTTGTTCCCACCTCCCAGTTTTTACCCTTCTAATCCCCTCCACCTTGAATGCCTTTCCCCAGACCTTTGCACAGCAGGTTCCTTTCAGTCCACCCGCTGTCACTTAGAGTGGCCTTCTCCAACTACCTTGTCCACCCTAGCCACTTCTCCCCCCAACCTCCCTCCAACCTCTTTACCGCTGTCATTACCTTGTTAATGTCCTTCATTGCAAGGAATTACTGTACAACATTATCCTGTTTGGTTCCTTGCCTGTTGTCTGTCTCTGCATGAAAGGAAGGACTTTGTCTTTCTTGTTCATCAGTATATCTCTAGGACCTAGAATCATGTATCGTATATAATAAGTGCTCAATAAATACCATTGATTGTATTGAATGAATGAACTAGTTATGTGATATCTGAGCTCTGAAGTGCTACTTCTCAGTTAAGCCTTTCCTGACCACCTTATTCAAAATCGTAACATATCTCCAACCCTCTGCACCCTCCTCCCCTGCATTATTTTTCTCCATAAAATGGAGATGGCACTTATTACCATCTAATAAAGTCAGTAAATGACTTAATCTTTAAAATTGTCTCTCCCATCGGACAGGAAGCTTCCAAACAATAGGGGCTTTTGCCTGTTTTGTTCTCTGCTGTGTCCTCAGGCTTAGGTCAGCATATAGTAGGCACTCAGTAATATCGAATGAACAATAAATGTTGCATAGGAGCAGAATTTTCATAAAAGTCCAAATTTGGGAATTCTCTTGAAACTTTAGAAAGTCCTGCAGCATCGCCCTCCTTCATACCAGACAGTGAAGCTGAGAAGAGGCTGCCTCGCTTAGGACCCAGGCTTTCCCAGGGGCCGTATTCCCCACTACTCCCTACTGCCTCCCTTTCATGGAAGCTGTCAGTTATGCTTTCTTTATTTTGGAGTGAAAAATAATTTTGTAGCCTTGTCTTCGTGGAAAGTAAAGAAAGCTTTTTAGCTAGGCTGGAAAGTTCAGGTGTCCATTGTCTCTTGACTCACACACTTCAGAAAGACTAAGACATTTGCAGTCCCCCTAAACATGCCCTACGGTTTAATCCCTTTGAATCTCTGCATATAGAATACCAGTTTCTGGAATGCTTATGCCTCCTTCTTTACCTGGAAAACTTTTCATCTGGACACTGAGTGGAATTCTGAAGAATGGAGATGTGAGGACGCAGAGATTGGAAGGGGCAAGAAAATGCAGGGACATTTTTCTTTACACTAAAGAGTTTCTAGGACTTTATTTTGCAATTGATAGAAAACAACTGAAAAACTACAAGCTTGTTTTAGAGAGTCAGAGAGATGCCCTGCCACAGAGCCTTTTGAAAGATTAACATTCTGTATCCATGTATACTACAGAGAACGTTATATTTCTGCCATTTGAAATCAGTTTGTGTTTAGGACATTTGTGCTCTGAGTTGGTGGAAATGAACATTCCAATATCAAGCTGGGCCCACCACCTCTACACAAATGCTGAACAATTGTAATAGTTAAGGTGACCACCAGGGGCTGATCTCACACAACAATTCTATATTTAAAACCTGCAAATTCCACTTTCCCGTATCTAACTGTTGACTTTAACCCAAGCCATTGCCTCAGGGTTTAAAGTCCATGAAATTCATTTTCTAATTTGTCTACAGTATCTAATAATCCTTGTTGTACTTAGGCCCGCCCACTGTGAAGTGATCCAATTGAGGTTTGTACAATCCCAAGGTCACCATTTGTGCCCCTTCATAGCTCAGGTAGACAGGATAAGTTGGTCAACTACAAAGCATGATTTATCCTTAATTGAAAATATTGTCACAGTATCCATGACAAGGAGTAAAATCACATTTTTAGTGAATAGGGAGGTATTCCACATCAGTACTCAGTTTTATTTTATTTTTATTATCCATTTATTTATTTTTGAAACGGAGTCTCACCCTGTAGCCCACGCTGGAGTGCAATGGCGCGATCTGGGCTCACTGCAACCTCAGCCTCCCAGGTTCAAGCGAGTCTCCTGCTTCAGCCTCCCAAGTAGCTGGGATTACAGGCGCCTGCCACCACGCGCCTAATATTTTGTATTTTTAGTAGAGACAGGGTTTCACCATGTTGGCCAGGCTGGTTTCAAACTGCTGACCTGGTGATCTGCCCATGTCAGCCTCCCAAAGTGCTGGAATTACAGGCGTGAGCCCCCACACCTGGCCGTCAATTTTATTTTTTAGAAAAGGTTGGACTAACTGGAAAAACAGAGGCAAAGGCATGATGAAGCCCAGTGGAAGTGAATACCTTCTGGAGAGTTCTCATATTTTTTTACATTTCTTCCTCAAATTAGTTAACGTAAGTATATGGGTAATCTTGAAGGGATAAGATGCAGAATGAATAACTTGAATGCCAGTTTTTTTAAAGAGTGAAGGTAGTACTAGGAGCATAAGAATTGCCTGAAAAGTTGTTTAAACTACAAATGTCTAAGTCTCAGAGAAGATCAACTGTGTCAGAGTTTCTGGGGTTAAAGTCTAGGTGCTGCATTTTTTTGGGGGGGGTGGATTGCAGAAATTTATTAAAATTGGAAGACATTGTTTAATTAATCTTCTCTGCCATGAAACTCCATCAGGCTGTCTACAAAGACCACTGGGAGGCTGAGGTTCACTTGCGCTCAGGAGTTTGAGACTGTAATGAGCCTCAAAGGGCCACTGCACTCCAGCTCGGGTGACAGAGCGAAACCTTTCCAAGGGATGAGCTGGGTGCTGCATTTTTAAAAAATATCCCCAGGTAATTCCAATGTACAACAAAAGTTGACCACCATTTATCAGGCCTCTTTGGGTCTCAGGTACTCAATAAGCATTTGCTAAAATGAATTTGTAAAATGAGGAGACTGAACAAGGATAACTTCTAATGTCCAGTCCTAACTCTACAACTCAGTAATTCCATGATCGCATATAATAAGTTTTGCATATGCAAAACAATTACCCAGTCTAAGCTTTTAGTGTAAGAAATAAGCAGCCATCTATTCAATATTTATGTAGACCAAGGACATAATTTCTCTACCCCTTGATAACAATCAGGAAAAGTGGGAGATAAAGAAAGAATTACACACTATTGGACCAATATGGAAATCATCTGAGTATGTGTTACACAGATGGCACTGGGCCACCTTGGATCTTTTTGGCTTATTTGGGTATATTGTTACAATGCCTTGGAACTTGGCTAAAATGAAATTGTTTTTGTTTCCTTCTACATTACACCATTCAAACTTTACACCTTTAGCAACACGTAATCTCTTAACTGTCTAACAAGAAATACAAATTTGTCTACTAGCTTAAACTGTGATTAGGGATTAAGTTCAAGTAGAGTAGGATTGTTTCGTGGCCTCTATAAACAAGATGTGAGTGAGAGATAGGACACTTTCTTGGCTACAACTACAACTAATCCTGGAAAAATATAAATTGGCTATTTCTTGGCCAGGTCTAGTAAGCATTTGTTCTCTCTGAAGAACAGAAATGTTGACTTCTTTCTTTTAGATTTAACAAAGTTATTAATTACCACGTGTTTTTAGAAATGATATAGCCTTAATGGACAATATTTTCTCTTTTCTTTTTTTTTTTTTAGGGATATAGAAAGCTAGCTGAATTGTGTACCTGGTAAAAGTAGGCCTAGGAAAACAAAAGTCAGAAAAAGATTAATCAAGAAGCCAGAGACATCTATTTGCCTTTGAGAAAATAAGGGTTATTACAAAGAAAGCCCAAGAGAAAGTCAAAGTTCAGCTTTTGAAATACAACCTAGGATTTTTGAGTCTGAGCAAGACAGTAGTCTTAAAAACCAGGCTTTGTTGAGAAAGGGTTTTCTGAATTCTTTTAGCTCCCATTGGCATATCTTGGGGAGAAACAGGGTAGGAAGTTGAAATCTTCGAGATAGCATCTCCCAGTAGAAACCATAGTCCCAGTGAGATGACTATATTTAAACAGAAAGAGGCCAAATAAGAGTCTTTCAATTGATAGATTTAAGCTTCCCCCGACTCCCACCACTAGCCAGTGTAGTGAGAGTATAAGAATGATTAGGTCCACCTCAGGAAATAAAGCAGGTGCATGTTCTTTGTGTATATGATTAGTCACGTACAAACATTTTCAACCCAAAACAACTACCAGCTTTAGTCTGAAGCAAGACCTATTTTCTGCACATGGGAGATAAGGAGCAAGACTGAATTGGAGTGATAATCCCTCCAAGATTATCTGCCTGCTAAGATAGCATCAGTATCCACACATTAGCATCCCTGGCTGTCACACAGCAGAGCCTGTCATGAGGTGAAGGAAAGCAGGATTTCACGGATCACTCAGAAAGATAAATAACCAAGAGGACCAAAACTGTGACTTACTGAAGAGCCTATCTCTGATGGGAACTGTGAATCTTTTAAAGGATCAAAGTTTTGGTGGGATTATTTGAGGCAGATAATTCTGACCCAGGCTAAAAAGAGTATAGGGATAAAGATTGCTTCATGGACTCCACCACTGAAATGAATACCAAAGATTGTGATTAATTCTCAAGTGTGAAGGAGACAGAAAGCAGTTAAATAAATATTTAGGGCTAAAGAAAAATCCCAGAGGAAAATCTCTTACTCTATAAATAAGGGAAGAGGATGGAGAGGTTGACACTGAGATTCCCCCATAACCCTGATTCTCAGAGTCCAACAACAGAAATAGTGTTTGCAGCTGATTATGCCTTGCTGCCAAATATTGATTTCTGATTCTAGAAATCTGAAATCAATCTGAGAAGGATTAATTTAACAAAATGATACCTTATTTCAGGACTGAATGGTTTCTATGTTCAAGGTGCTACATTAAGCATTTGGGAACACAGAGATGAACAAGGCATGATCTTTACCCTTAAATAATGTACAGTATAGTAGGGTTGAAAATCCAGGTATATAACCCAGTGGAATATAAAGTAGAAAGTAATGATTGGTACAAGATGCTAGTAGAAGGAAAGGGAGCTTCTCATTAAGGATTTTGGAAGCAACTATGAAAGAGGTGACTTTTATGCTGGGTTTTTAACACGGGATAGATCTGAAGGGACTGGAGGAAAAGGTGTTTTGGGTGCCAGAGACTATATGGGCAGTGTAAGGGAACAAAAATGTACACTAAAATAAAAAGAATAAAGTGACGTTCTTGCTAGACTCTGGTGTTAATGACCAGAAAGCTCCACCTATGTGATAATTTATCCTTTTATTTTTTAGCTCTTCAGTGTTTTATGATATATTATTATATCATGACCATTGTTTTAATTTTTGTCTTTAAAATCCTGATAAACATATTTAAATATGGAGAGTGTACCAAGTTTATAATCTGTCCTATGTTTACATAGAACCAAAAAAAAAATTCCAAATATGACAAAACACCAAGTCAGGGAAAGAAATGTGGACTGGCTTAAATATTTAAAGAGATTGAGGACTTTCAGAGTTTCCTGCTCTGTGTGTGGCCACTGTATTCAAGGGAAGTAAGAAGCTTATTGTTCCATTGATAAGCCATAAAGTTAAAGATTCACCACACATTGCATGGAAAACCAATAGCTGGTACAAGCTAGTACCATATATTTATTTCTGATATGAGAAGCTAAGCACACCTGCTATTAACAGATAATGACATGATACTGTGAGAGAATACACAAGGACACACACCAGAGCAACTTAGTCACACCATTGCATCATGCTGACGATTGTTAGTGGACTCTTCACTAAGACACTTCAGAACTCCCTAAACCAGTAGTTCTCAACTTGGGGCAGTTTTGTCCCCAGGGGACATTTGGCTCTGTCCAGAGACATTTTTGGTTGTTACAACTGGAGAAGGTGCTACTGGCATCTGATGGATGGGGTCAGGGATGCTCTGCTACAGTGCATAGGACAGTCCCCCACAATCAAGAGCATCTGGCCCAAAATGTCAATAGAGCTAAGGATGAGAGCCCTACTCTAGATGACAAACCACTTGGCATGAAAATGTACCGTAAAAGCATTCACTTTATGCTTCTGCCCTCTAATCCCAATTGGTGCTGAAGATATTAGGTGCAATAATTGTGCAGGAACCCATGTCCAATCTATTCATGTCGTCGTCAGGTAGAAAGTAGTGGCCTGAATTCACCTCCCCATTTGACTGTGTACTGAGCAACTTCTGGTTAATTGTTTTGTGCCTCAGGTTCCTTATTTGTAAAATGGGGATAATAATAGTAACTATCTCATAAGGTTGGTGTGATGTTAAAAAAAAAAAAAAATCATGTAAACCGCTTAGAAGAAAATCTGGCCCACAACACTAAAAAGTATAAAGTTTTGTTATCACTGTTATCATCATCAGTATTACTATTACTTGGCACAAAAAGGAATTTAGAGATTCACGTTTACCTAGACCAGTTTCCAAAACCTCAGTCATTTGAAGAATAATACGATTTTTTTAGTATCATCTAAACTATCATTTACCTAAGACTCTTTAAATTGTCACACTTTGTACAAATCTTTTGTGTCATTCACAAGTTTGATATCTTAATTGTATTTTCCTAAAATACATGAAATAATGCAGTGCTATCAAAGTAAAGTTTTTTGTATGTTCCAACTAAAATCATCTCACATGCGATCCATTGGTAGACATGCAGCAATTATTGAAAGTCAGTGGCATGCACAGCCTCAGATTTAGAAAGGAACCTAGATATCCAACCCCTTTCTATTGGATTTTTGCCATTCATTTGGCTGAGCCCACTGCCCTATAAATGTCAAATATTCTCACTCCCAACTACCTTTGCACCTAACACCTAAGCATGTGACCTCAGCTGCATTGATCAGACATGCTCGTGCTGGAGTCTGAATCTGAAGCTGGTGCTGAAAAGAAGCAGGGACTGTGTGAATCTTCTCAGTCCCAATAAGATGTGCTTCTGGGGCTGCAGGGACATCCAGCCCTGAGCAGCTGAGGTGGCAGTGATTTACTCACTTATTCAATGGTTTTTGGTGGTGTTCCTGACTCTGAAGTTCCAGACCTAGTTCTATAGCCTTCTCAGAAGTTTGTTGAGAGATCCTATATTGCTTAATAAATCTTTTTTCAAAAATCCTTAATTCAGCCAGCACCAGTTACTATTGTTTGCAAATAAAACCCTGGCAGATACACTCTTACTTTATAGATGAGGAAACTGAGATCCACAAAAGTTGTGTTCTGCACAACACAGCCATGGCTAGGTCAGGATTAGAACCCAGGCCAGTGCCTTTTTGACTTTAGCATACTGTATTTCTAGCTCGTTTATGCTGGGTCAAATCTTGACAAAATTGAGTCTGAAAAAAAAAAGTTGGCTCTTCAAAAAATGTTTTTCAATTAACACATAATAATTGTACATATTTATAGGGTACAATGTGATGTTTCAATACATGTATATATTGTGTAATGATCAAATCAGGGTAATTAGCATATCCATCACCTCAAACATTTGTCATTTCTTTGTGTTAATATTCAAAATCTCTTCTAGCTATTTTGGAATATGCATCATTGTTTGCTATAATCACCATAGTGTGCAATAGAACAGCAGAACTTATTCCTTCTATCTACCTGGACCAACCTCTCCCATCTCCCTCTCCTCTCTCCAGCCTCAGATAACCACTGTTCTACTCTTTACCTCTACAGGATGAACTTCTTTAGATTCATATGTGGATATGTCTGAGGTCATCCAGTATTTGTCCTTCTGTTCATAGTTTATTTCACTTAACATAATGTCCTCTAGGTCCATTCATGTTATTGCAAATGACAGGATCTCATTCTTTTTTATGGCTGAATAGGGTTCCATTGTGTATATTTTTAAAATTTATTTTTCCATTGATATGGTTTGGCCATGTCCCCACCCAAATCTCAAATTGTAGCTCCCATAATTCCCATGTGTTATGGGAGAGACCTGGTAGGAAGTCATTGAATCCTGAGGGCAGGTCTTTCCCATGCTGTTCTTGTGATAGTGAATAAGTCTCACAAGATCAGATGGTTTTATAGAGAGGAGCTCCCCTGCACAGGCTCTCTCTTGCCTGCCACCATGTAAGATGTGCCTTTCACCTTCTGCCATGATTGTGAGTCCTCCCCAGCCATGTGGAACTATGAGTCCATTAAACCTCTTTTTCTTTATAAATTACCCAGTCCTGGGTATGTCTTTATTAGCAGTGTGAGAACAGACTAATACATCCATTGATGGACACTTAGGTTGATTTTACATCTTGGCTATTATGAATAGTGCTGTAATAAGCATGGGAGTGCAGTTATCTCTTTGTCAAACTGATTTTATTTCCTTTCGATATGTATCCACTAGTGGGATTGTTGGATTATATGGTACTTCTATTTTTAACTTTTTGATGAACCTCCATGCTGTTTTCCATAGTAGCTGTACTAATTGACATTCCCACCAACAGTGTATAAGACTTCTCCTTTCTCCACATCCTTGCCAGCATTTATTTTTTGTCTTTTGGTAATAGATATTCTGACTGGGGTGAGGTTATATCTCATTGTGATTTTGACTTGCATTTCCCCGATGGCGAATTATGTTGAGCAATTTTTCATATACCTGTTGGCCATTTGTGTATCTTCCTTTGAGATATGTCTAGTCAGATCTTTAGTCCATTTTTTAATCTGATTGTTTTTGTTTTTTGTTTTGCTATTGAGTTAAGCTTGTTATGTATTCTAGATATTAACCATTCTGTAAGTTGTCTCTTTACTATGTTGATTATTTCCTTGCTGTGCAGAAGCTTCTTAGCTTGATGTAATCTAATACATCTATTTTTGCTTTTGTTCCCTGTGCTTTTGAGGTCTTACCCAAAAAAATTCTTCCCCAGACCAATGTCATAAAGCATTTCCCCTGTTTTCTTCTAATAGTTTATTAGTTTCTGGTCTTACATTTAGGTCTTTAATCCATTTGAAGTTGATTTTTTCAGCAGTGAGAGATAGCAATCTAGTTTCATTCTCCTGCATATGGCTAATTCAGTTTTCCCAGCACTGTTTATTAAAGAGACTGTCCTTTCCCCATGTGTGCACTTGGCAGTGTGTGTGTTGGCTATAAAAATGTGGATTTATTTCTGTTTAATTTTAATTTTAAATTTTTATTGATAATAACTGAACCTCTTTATAAGGTACATGTGATATTTTGATATGCACATTTATTGTGTCATGATTAAATCAGAGTAATAAGGGATATCCATTGCCTCAAACATTTATTGCTTCTTTGTGTTGGAAACATTTCAAATCTTCTCTTCCGGCTATCTGAAGTATACAATGAATTATTGTTAACTATTGTCACCCTAACATGAACTTATTCCCATTATCTGACTGTATTTTTGTACCCATTAGCCAACCTCTCTTGTGTGAATTTACTTCTGGGTTATCTATTCTGTCCTATTGGTCCATGTGACTGATTTTATGCCAGTGATGGTGGCAGTGGCCTGTCTGGAGCAGCAGCTGTGAGGATGCTAGCTGCAGTAGGGGAAGCATGGCAGGGGCTGTACACAGAGCTCTGTGGAGCCAGTAAGGGCAAAACAGGTGGGAGCCCACCCCCTAATGAGTTAAAGGGATGGAAATCCCATGTTCCCTGTTACAGCTGAAGCCATCCAGCTGCAGCTTCGGACCTTGGCATCCCTGCTCTCTCAGGGGCCTGGTAAGCCCCACTTCCCCCACAGGCTTAGAAGTGCCTGCTTCCTTTCCCTGGCCTCTCGTGGCTTCCTGCACCTACTCTGATTTCAGAGCAAAGTTGTGGCCCAGCCTGGGCACTGTCACAACCTGGCCAAGTGTGCATGCACTCAGGGTGGTGCTGACACGCCAGCCTCTTGCCGCCTCAGCCCCCTCTGGATTTTGGGCACTGACCAGCACAGGACAGAGACTGAGGGGGGCTGAGGGCAGCTTGGCATGGGGCTACAGGCGCCCCTATGCACGAACAGCCTGGGTACCATGGGCAACCTGTCAATGGCAGCAGGAGGGAGACAGGCTCCTAGGTGGAAAGGAGTGGGTCCCTGGTGAAGCTCCACTTTCAAGCCAGGGCCAGCATGCAGCCTGGGTGCCAGGCTGTCAGTTCCAGGTAGAGTCCATGGCCTGGAGTGAGAACTTATGGTGCTTTTTCCAGGCCTGCCCATGTCCACCCAAGGCCCAATAAGCATGCACTTCCTCCCTTCTGAGCCCATAAAAACCCCAGAACCAGTCAGACTCACACCGACATTGGAATAACCTGCCTGCAGAAAGGAGCTACCCACTGCAGGTCTCCTCTCCAATGATAGCTGGACACTCATGGGTACAACCTGCCTGCAGAAAGGAGCTACCAACGTTGAGTCTCCTGAGTGCTGTTCTGTCACTCAATGAAGCTCCTCTCTGCCTTGCTCACCCTCTAGTTGTCTGCATACCTCATTCTTCCTGGACATGGGACAATAATTCGGGATGCCCTGAATGGTGGGACTGAAAGAGCTATAACACAAATAGGGCTGAAACAGATCCCTGGTTTGCCACGTTGTGGGCAACAAGAAGGAGAGAAGAGCTGCAGCCCTTTGGGGAGCCCAGGCCTAGAGGCTTCCAAGCCAGGACTGTGAAACCCTCTTGGGGCTCTACAGTTCCTGGCATTTCCAAACTTCCCTTCTGGGCACCACCACATTTCCTGGTGCCCACAGTGGAACCCTTTTGCTGTACACCTGGTCCAGCCACAGCCTAGCACAAAGCCAGTGCTTGTGCCAGAACCTGGAGCTGCCTGCTCTGCCGCAGACAACACACCTGGCTGTACGCAGTGGCCAGACCCTGCACTCACTCAGACACCCCTTACCACTCCATACCTGGCCCACTCTTTCCAAGCATGGGATCTGGCCCAGTAGCACTCCTGAGTGTAGCCTGCCTGGCCTAGTGGGTGAAATGAGCCCAGTGGGCCCAAGCAAAACTCAGGCAAAGGTTCCACCAGTCACAGAGGTGTCCAGGTGGAAAAGTGGCACCCTACGGATCCTGTAATACCCCTGCCATGCTATTTTGGTTACTATTGCTTTGTAGTATATTTTAAAGCCAGATAGTTTGAGGCCTCCCAACTTTATTCTTTTTGTTCAAGATTGCTTTGGCTATTCAGGATATTTTGTGGTTCCTTATGAATTTCAGGATTGTTTTTTCTATTTCTGTGAAAAATGTCACTTGGTAGTTTGATAGGATTTGCATTGAATCTGTAGGTCACTTTGGGTAGTATAGACATTTTAACATATTAACATAATTAATTTACATATTAATTCATGAACACAGGATATCTTTCCATTTATTAGTGTCCTCTTCAATTTCTTTCATCAATGTTTTATAAGTTTTCATTGTAGAGAACAAATTGTCTTATTGGCCAAGTAAACTGAATACAGTGGTTTGCAGTATTGTATTGTTTATCTTTGGGATGTCATTGTATCCACCCTCATCTTTGTATTGTATATCTTTGAGATATGTAGACATGTTTTCTGTAGCTCTTCAAAAGTACCCAATATTGAGTGAATTCCCAGAATTGCAAACTCTGATGCTTGAGAGGCCAGGCAGGTCATGTAATGTGAATGAGTAACAGGAGCCAGATCAGGGAGTGGTGGGGACTGCATGGAATTGAGCACTCATGCTTCATCCAAGTGGGCATGTGCTGCTCAGCCCTTATTGTTTATTTTTGTATAGAAGGTCAGATTTTTCAAGACAAACAAAGTTTCTCATTTTTACATAAGTGATGGGCAATAAATTAAAGCAAACAAAAAGCCCCCATTGTATGAGCCAACATTAAGGGGTTTATGCCTGTGAGCCAGTTTCCATGCTCAGTCCACTGGGGTACAAACTCCAGAGTATTCCTAAATCTTCTCACTTCTCATCTCCTCCTTAGTGGAAGGCTTAATGGAGAGAGAGGTTAAAGCAGCCTTTTCTCTGCCCCAGCAATAATGTAAGTAAGACTTCAAGACATCACCTCTTCTACTAGCTTTCCAAGTAGAAATCTTATTCCCATAGCTCCATGTCCCTGTATTTTTGCTCATGTTTCATCTTCTCTTATCAACCCCACTTTGCACAACTGTGTCTTACTTTTCCTTATAAACCCTATTCCAGGGTCACCTCCTTCTGGAATCCTTTCCTAATTTCATCTCCCTCCCCAACCCTCCTCAACTCATTCACATTAGGTTATGTACCCCATAGCACCCAGTGATAATGTTCCCAACATTTAAAAAACAGTGTCTTAGCCCCAGTTCTCTAGAAAAAAAGATAAAGTATATGCAAACACATTAACAGGGCGTACAATCCCAGGACAGCAAAACAGAGAGTAAACAATATGAGGCAGGAAAGGACAAACAGCAAATACAGCTCAAGCAAATATTATGTTACCGAGTAGGCCACAGCCTCTCCAGAAAAGTCAGCTGCTCAGTCCTGTGTGATTCATCTCAAGAGGTAATATGAAATCCCTGCACCTCAGAAGAGCTACTTAAAAGAAGGAGGAGTAAGGCATTGATTTATTGCATCCTTCTTGTTTTCAACCTCCCATTGGCCAAAATTTGAACTATGGTATGGTAACTCCCCCATACCAGAACAAGTGTCCTGGTGCACACAGGCCTAACAGCAGGTTCGCCTACACCACAGCACCTTCCACATTGTAGGAAATGATGCTTGTATGTCTTTTTCACCAATGATACAATCAGTGATACCAATAATGACTTTATCACATACGTTGTTAGAATCTGCATAGTGCCCAGAACATAGTAGGCAGGTAGGCAGGTGACTTTGGTTTAAACAGACATTTATAGAACACCTAGAGGTTATCAACTGGAATGAAAGGCAGAGGAGGGTTATAATTACCTTGAAATACCAAACCCTTCTTTCAACTCAATAGTGCAGCTATAGGGAACCTTGCCAACCCAAGGTGTACCAACTTCTGGCCTTCACCTCTACTCCAACCACCCTTAGGCACCTTAATTATGGACCACAGGACACCCTCACCTTGGGTGATTGCCCTAGACACAATTTCACCAAATTAAAAATCCAGCCGTATATATGCTATCTATAACTAGGCCCCTGGGGTTTTAATATTGTTAGTGTTGAGCAGTGTTCACATGCCTATACAATGCAGTTGAATTTTGTACAAGAAGGCTTTTGCATATCTTTTCAACCAAATAAAAATATTCCTTTTAACTTAATGGTCTTTATTATATTAATTAGTTTTAAACAAACCTTGCCTTAATAGAACTCCCTCCAGCCCCAGGATTCCCCTAATGACATTGAATCAACAATAAATTTTTTTATTTTTTATTATACTTTAAGTTCTAGGGTACATGTGCACAACGTGCAGGTTTGTTACATATGTATACATGTGCCATGTTGGTGTGCTGCACCTATTAACTCATCATTTACATTAGGTATATCTCCTAATGCTATCCCTCTCCCCTCCCTCCACCCCACAACAGGCCCCGGTATGTGATGTTCCCCTTACTGTGTCCAAGTGTTCTCGTTGTTCAGTTCCCACCTATGAGTGAGAACATGCGGTGTTTGGTTTTCTGTTCTTGCGATAGTTTGCTGAGAATGATGGTTTCCAGCTTCATCCATGTCCCTACAAAGGACATGAACTCATCCTTTTTTATGGCTGCATAGTATTCCATGGTGTGTATGTGCCACATTTTCTTAATCCAGTCTATCATTGATGGACATTTGGGTTGGTTCCAAGTCTTTGCTATTGTGAATAGTGCCGCAACAAACATACGTGTGCATGTGTCTTTATAGCAGCATGATTTGTAATCCTTTGAGTATATCCCCAGTAATGGGATGGCTGGGTCAAATGGTATTTGTAGTTCTAGATCCTTGAGGAATCACCACACTGTCATCCACAATGGTTGAACTAGTTTACAGTCCCACCAACAGTGTAAAAGTGTTCCTGTTTCTCCACATCCTCTCCAGCACCTGTTGTTTCCTGACTTTTTAATGATTGCCATTCTAACTAGTGTAAGATGGTATCTCATTGTGGTTTTGATTTGCATTTCTCTGATGGCCAGTGATGATGAGCATTTTTTCATGTGTCTGTTGGCTGCATAAATGTCTTCTTTTGAGAAGTGTCTGTTCATATCCTTTGCCCACTTTCTGATGGGGTTTTTTTTCTTGTAAATTTGTTTGAGTTTTTGAACCAACAATAAATTAATATCATGAATGTATTTATGTAGAAAAGGAGTCCCTGAGGTTTATCTACATTGTCACAAATAGCAGGATCTCCTTCTTTTTTAAGGCTAAATAATGTCCTATTTTTTATATATGTATATGTATGCCAGGATTTCTTTATCCACACATCCATCAATGGGCGCTTCAGTTGTTTCCATACCCTGGCTATTGGGAATAGTGCTGCAGTGAACATGGGAGTGCAGATATCACAAAGGGAAATAAGCCAGACAGAGAAAAATACCATATGATCTCACTTATGTGTAGAATCTTTTTAAAAGTCAAATACATAGAAACAGAGAGTAGAGCGTGGTCACCACAGAAGTCAAATTGTACAAAGTTGCAGCTATGTAGGATGAATAAGTCTGGAGATCTAATGTACAACAGAAAAGCCACAATTAATAATATTATTTTATGTACTGGAAATTTGCTAAGAAAGTAGATTTTAGGTGTTCTTACCACACACACACACACACACACACACACACACACACACAGGTAACTGTGTGAGATGAGATGATTATCACTGTAGTAATCATTTTGCCGGTATATGCAATTCAAAACATAATGTTGTGTACCTTACATATATACAATTTTTAAAAACTTTAAAAAAAAAGAAAAGGAGGCCAGGCATGGTGGCTCACGACTGTAATCCCAGCATTTTGGTAGGCAGAGGTGGGTGGATCACTTGAGGTCAGGAGTTCGGAACCAGCTTGGCTAACATGGTGAAACTCTGTCTCCACAAAAATACAAAAATTAGCCAGATGTGGGGGTGCATGCCTGTAATCCCAGCTACTTGGGAGGCTGAGGCAGGAGAATCACTTGAACTTGGGAGGCAGAGGTTGCTGTGAGCCAAGATCATGCCACTGTACTCCACCTAGGCAACAGAGAAGACTTCATGCCCTTCCGCCTCCCGCAAATAAAAGAAAAAGAAAAGGAGTCCTCATTTATATGGGGATTTTTATATTTGCTATGAGGAAAACGGTACCTTTTCAATTTTTTTTTTATTAACCCAGTTGTAGACACCATGCCTTTTCAATTTTTATCCCTGTTCATTTTTTACATCCACTGAGCACATGATTCCTCTTTGTGTGTGCATTTGTTTTCTACTCAACACCTACTGGGACATGGCAACCAGTTAGGTATCTTCACTCACTGATGGTTTAAGAGGCTTCGTGTTTTCTAACTACTTAACACACGCCTCAAAGGTAAGCTGGAAAATCTTTAACTTTCTTTTCTCAGGGGGCTGACAAGCCTATGACTGGAATGAAAAAAAAAGGAGAATTTCAAAAAATAAATTCAGGGAAAGAAAATAAGTCACTGGATCTAAATTACTTGGTTTGTGCGAAAGTAATTGCAGTCTTTGCCATTATTTTCAAAGACAAAAATCACAATTACTTTCCCACCAACCTAATAATTCCATTTTATAGTAATGCCTGATTCCATTTGTTACTTTAAGAATTCCATCCCTAAAATAGTCTTGACTACCAGGAAAGGTTAGGAAGTCTTAGTTATCTGTTAAATAGTGATGGTGACCTTTACCGCTTCAGCCTTCAGCAACTACATTTCCCCAGGGCATAGTCAGCTGGTCGTTCATTAGCTTCCTGTACTATTAATCGCTTATCTCTTCTGACTACACGTGACTTAAGCTATTAATACAGTTTTCTACAATTTTTACTATCTATTTAAAAGATAGTGTGGAAGTATTCATGAGGGCTGAAGCAGACTGAAAAAAAGATTTTTCTAGAACTGCATTTCGCAGTCTTTACCTTTGCCATGTGTAGATCATCAAAGTTTGGTCAGACTTCTGAGTGTGGCCCACATGGCCTGGTGACAAATCACTTTCAACATGTATCTTCTTGATAGAAAGTTCAGATCTTGGAGTTCACCAGTACCGTAGAGCCAAAATATGGGGAAGTTCAAAAGACAAGGAAGTCTTATCTTAGGCGTCTTGGTCACAATGTACCCTCATAAAGTAAAAATTTATAACATAGAACAGGCTTTAAGATGCCATGGAAAAATAGCAGTCTGAAAATAGGGATCTTGCATCTTGCTACTGACACTGCTTTGCCTGGAATCATGAAAAGTCAGAAATGAAATTGTTTTCTTTTTTTGCACATTAAGGCAGGGAACACTGATCTTAAGCAAAGTATTGGAACCAAAACCAAGTTTTTTAAAATTAATGTTAATAAATTTTAATAAGAAAAGACTGGATAAACGCTTCTAGCTGGGATCATAGAATCAGAGTAGCCTTAAGATGGAAGGGAATTTACAAGCTGTCTGGTCTACCCCTCCGCTTTAGAGTCATAAAAATGGAAGCCTGTATAAAGGAAGGGGCTTGCCCACAGTCATCCAGCTAATTACAGAGAAGCAGAGTCATGTGGTGAGGTGGCCGCGGAGGCCTAGAGGT
This sequence comes from Rhinopithecus roxellana, assembly GCF_007565055.1. Taxonomy (NCBI): domain Eukaryota; kingdom Metazoa; phylum Chordata; class Mammalia; order Primates; family Cercopithecidae; genus Rhinopithecus; species Rhinopithecus roxellana. The sequence goes on from NC_044557.1 coordinate 102,739,614, forward strand.
CCCTGAGTGATAGCCATCTGCTCTTCCTCATCCCAATTAGGCTGACTGTTATTCTAATAGAATGTCTTTGCACACATTTTTTTTTCTTTTGAGACAGAGTCTCACTCTGTCACCCAGTCTGGAGTGCAGTGGCACGATCTCGACTCACTGCAACCTCTGCCTCCCGGGTTCAAGTGATTCTCATGCCTGAGCCTCCCGAGTAACTGGGATTACAGGCGCGCGCCAGTCACCATGCCCGGCTAATTTTTTGTATTTTTAGTAGAAACGGGGTTTCGCCATGTTGGCCAGGCTGGTCTTGAATTCCTGACCTCAGGTGATCTGCCCACCTCCACCTCCCAAAGTGCTGGGATTACAGGCGTGAGCCATGGCGCCCAGCCCTTTGCACATATTTAATTAAAGTTTAAGTTAATTAAATTGGTATTTATATTAATTATAAATAAAATTATCTGAGAAAAGATTGTACTCTTCATGTAATACATATGTTCCTGAAAACCTGTGAGGTTAATTTTTTAAAATAAAATATATTTTGGACACTTTGCTGTCTTCCTATTACTGTTGGGACTATTCAAAAGAGCTAACGACTTTCCTTCTCGAAAAACTCTCATCTTGCCTTTCTAGAAACCACATTCTTCTTATTTTCCTCTGCTGTTACTCACCACTCCTTCTCTGCCTCCTTTGCTGCCTTCTTCACATCCTCTATGCAACAAGTAAGTGTGACACACCTGAGGCTCACTCCAGGGCCCCTTTCTCTCCCCTCCACTCCTCTCCCCTCTCTTCCCCTCCTATTCCCTCCCCTCTCCTTCCCCCGCTTCCCTCCCCTCTCCTTCCCTCCCCTCCTCTCTCCTCCCACCTTCCAGCAGGAATGTCCACCTGGCTCATGACTTGCACACACTCTAATAACTCCCAAATATGTCTCTAACGCACACATCATTCATCCCAAACTGTCAGCTTGACATCTCCACCTGGATGTCTAATAAGTCTCAAACTTAACATGATCAAAGCCCTGCTCCACCATTTTTTCCCTCCACCAAGTCTTCCTTGCCTCCATTAGTAGCCCCACCCACCCAAGTGCTTGGGCCCAAAATCTGGAAGAAATGTTCTTGACTTTTCTTTCCACTCCATCCCTATGTCCAACCCATCAGCAAGTCTTCTTGGTCCAACTTCCAAACCTGTCCCCATCTCTAAACCCCACCTCAGCAGTCCAAGCCCCCTGCACCTCTCACCTGGTCTGCAGTGAATGCCTCTTGACCTGTCTCTTCTGCTCTGCCCCACTGACATCCTCACCTATTTATAGCTGGGGCAACCTTTCAAACACTAACTCAGATCATGTCACTCTCTTATCTAAAACACCTGGATGAGTTCTTCTTTCTATACAAATAAACTCCAGCCCTCTCGCCATAACCTACACATGAGGCCTGGCTTGGTCTTTTTCCTGTCACTCTCCTTCACCTTCTGACCACATTGACATCTTTTCTGTTCATCACATGTTCCAAAGGCTTTCAGCCTCAGGACCTATTTCTCCCTGCCTGAAATCATTCCTCTAGTTCTTCAAATAACTGTGCCATTCTTGTTCTTCAGGTCTGGCTACACACACACACACATACACACAAGCCTTTCTTTTCTGCCTTGGCTATTGGCCTCCCCAATTGCTTGCTGCCATATCACCCTGTTTATATCTGTCACAGCATTGCATGTCCCACAACCTATAATTGTGCTGTTTGTACCTTCGTGTACTCCTTTATATTTCCCCTTACAGAATATAAGCTCCACCAGGGCCTAGACGTTGACACCACCAAATCCCCAATGCCTAGCAGAGCTCCTGACACATAGTAGGCCCTCAAGATATTACTGTTTTATTAATGAAGTAGTGGATTTGAATGTGTTTATGAATCTCCTTTAAAAGAATGCTAATGGGAAACAATTGAAGAATAACGGAATCATTCTCATACATACTCATTCATCTTTGAGGGTGTGTGTGACAATTTCAGTCTTCCTGCTCTGCATTGATGAGAAAAACACATGTGCTTTCCAGCCATACTATCCATTTATTTATGGAATATTTGCATGAATCAAATTCCTGCCCGAGAAACTTGTATATCCCTTGGAGTTTGTCATAACAAAATCTGGCCTACAACAGACAGATTTTTAAAGAATTTGTTCCTGCCAGTCCCTCATTCAACAAAGACATATTGCACATCTGGGGCCATTATTTCCATGTGACAAGTGCTATACAAGGCTCCAGAGAGAGAAAGGTGAGGAGGATGTAGTCACTGCCCTTAGGGAATCCACTCCGTGTGGACATGTGTAAACTGGCGAACAAGAAAGACAATACAGAGAGGTCAGGGCTGATGCGAGGGAGACGGCTTGGATCCCACGAGGCTAGTATTTGGTGGTGATTTTGTTTCGTCTTGTGTTTATTTCATCACTTTCTCTGATGAACTTTCTGACTTCTTTGAAGGCCTCTTTCTCCTTACCACCTCCAAATGCGCGTTCCTACGCCCCACTCCCAGCCTTCTATTCTTTTTCAACATGTTCCATGCCACCACATCCACCCCTTTAAGACTCTGACACCCACCATGTGATGACCCCGATCAGGCTCTTGTCCCTAACTTCTCAGCCAAGGCTCATCCCTCTTCCTCCACCTGCCTCTCAACTCTTCCTTTGGGGCTCTCTGGGCACCTCAGCTTCCATGTATCCCACCTAGAGCAGCTCCTTCTCTGATTTTCCTGTCCCTGAAGATGCCTACACAAAAATCCCAGTCACTCTTTGATAGCTCCCCCTTGGCCACCATCCTATTCCAGGCGTTCTCATCAATATTAACCTCTCAACCTCATTTCCAAGTCTCTTCGACTCCCCTTGTCCCCTAAACACTCCACACTCCTGATCACCTCCTCATCATTCCCCTAGGGCATTCACCACTTCCTGTGCTGTCTCCGTGATGCCTTCCCTGCCTCCCTTTCCAATTCTTGCCACTCCATACATCCTAGGGTAAAGTCCATGCCCCTATGAAGCCTTCCTTATTCCTTTTGGCCACCATTTCTTTTTTTCAACTTCTATGAATTACCTTGTTTATAACAGTCATTTGGTACTCAACTATATCTTGGCTTCCAATTGCACTTTTTAATATCTTACTCCTCACACATAAACTTGAAGTTCTTGGAGGGCAAGCTTTCTGTTTTTTACCTGTCTGTCTTCTGCCTCATGGTGTCTAGCACAGTGCTATAATACCCCATGTGGCAGGACGTCAGGGATCCTGAACGAGGGACTTGCTGAAGCTGTGGCAGAAGAACATAAATTGTAAAGATTTCATGGACATTTATTAGTTTCCCAAATGAATACTTTTATAATTTCTTATGCCTGTATTTACTGCAATCTCTGAACATAAATTGTAAAGATTTCATGGATACTTATCACTTCCCCAATCAATATCCTTGTGATTTCCTATGCCTGTCTTTAATCTCTTAATCTCTTAATCCCATCATCTTCAGCTGAGGAGGATGAATGTTGCCTCAGGACCCTGTGATGAATGTGTCAACTGCACAAATTGTTTGTGGAGCATGTGTGTTTGAACAATATGAAATCTGGGCATCTTAAAAAAAGAACAGGATAACAGCAATGTTCAGGGAACAAGGGAGGTAACTTTGAACTGGCTGCTGGTGAGCTGGGTGGAACAGAGCTATATTTTTCCTCTTTCAAAAGCAAATAGGAGAAATATCGTTGAATTCTTTTTCTCAGCAAGGAACATCCCTGAGAAAGAGAATGTGCCCTGAGGGTAGTCCTATGAACCGCCCCCTCATGGCGTGCAGTGTTTTATGGTCGAAGCCGAAGGGATGAAATAAGCCCCGGTCTCCTGTAGCGCTCCCAGGCTTATTAGGACGAGGAAATTCCCGCCTAATAAGTTTTGGTCAGACAGGTTGTCTGCTCTCAAACCCTGTTTCCCGATAAGATGTTATCAATGACAATGTGTGCCTGAAACTTCATTAGCAATTTTAATTTCACCCCATCCTGTGATCTTGCCCTGCCTCCATTTGCTTTATGATATTTTATTACCTTGTGAAGTATGTGATCTCTGTGACCCACACCCTATTTGTGCACTTCCTCCCCTTTTGAAAATTGCTAATAAAAACTTGCTGGTTTTATGGCTTGGGGAACATCACGGATCCTGCCGACCTGTGATGTCTCCCCTGGACACCCAGCTTTAAATTTCTCTCTCTTGTACTCTTTCCCTTTATTTCTCAAACAAGCCAAGACACCTAGGAAATAGAAAAGAACTCACGTAACCATCGGGAGCGGGTTCTCCAGATAATCCCACACTTAGCGACCAATACCTGTGCATTAATGAATGAGTGCTGGGTTCTGAAATTCTGCAGTGTGGGCCCTAAGCAGAGGTTCATCTCCCCAGAGGCATTGACAATGGAGCCCACCCGCTCCACAAACCAGCAAAGCTCACAATGACAAAGTCCACAGGTGGAGCAAGTCAGAAGTGGACATTGCATGAGTGTGTGAGCAGATGTTGAATGTTGGGTACTGGCAGGTCAGCCCAAGAAGATTCACAGAAGGCTGCCCTGGACGTGGAAGCTCCGAAGGGAAGGACACTTTACTCACCTTTTAGTGTCTCTAATGTCAGGTCCTAGCCTCTGGGGTACCATTTCCACCTTCTCCCATCCTCATGAACTCTTTTTCTCTCTCTCTTTTCTTTCTCTTTTGCCCTTCTGTAGTAGACATCTCTTTTTTGGCCAGCCTACAATTACATTCACCCTTCTTTTATTAAAAGCACCCCAATTTTCTCTGGTGACAATCCTTCCCCTACTCTCAGTCCACATAATTTGGGTATGATTGACTTCTCACACAGTTCTAGAGGAGAACATGAAATCTGGTCCTCACAACCTGCCCCTACCCCAGCTGTGGTGACAAGTTCAGAGATGGGAATGAATCCCAACGTGAGCCAGAGAATCACACCAGGTTATGTATTCAAACTTATGGGGAAAAGAAGCTCTCATTCCTTTTCACTAGTTTTGGAATTTTTAAGGATGAATACATTGATCCGCTGGCCAACATCTTGCCTTTGAAATGTGGAATCTCTTTGAGAGGGGAGAAACAGCACTGAGAGATGGAGAGAGACAGTGGGTCTCTAGGATATATTTTGAGTAGCTGGATCCAGTTATGCCTGAAGCTAGCACATTTTCCAGTTATGTTAGCCAGAAATTCAATTGTTTGCTTAAGTTGTTGTGAGTCAAGATTTCAGTCACTTGCAACCTACCTTCCTAAACCCAAAGTGTTCATAGTAAATGTAGAGATGAAGCCCAGCTGCTCTGTTTACATAGTAGAAAGCCAAGAACTGGACAGAGCGAGTGACTCTGATGTGATCACACATGTAAGTTGTAGCAGAGACCACCCTAAACCCAGGGGGCTTTGCTCTCCCAGGGCTGTGGTTTTTCTGCCACAAAACCAACATTAAATTAAGATGTGGTTTTGCTTATATGGATGTTTCATTTCCCCAACTAGAGTGTAGCATCTAAGAGGGTGGGGTGGGAGCTGTGTCCTGTATTTTTCCTATTGGCTGTAACTCCGCATAGTATCTTGTACATGGGAAATATACAATCAGTGTTTGCTAACACATCCATGAGTTTCAGGTGGCATTTTGTTCTATGTAATTTTTATTTTTATACATGCAAGATGAAATGTGTGACTTTCAGCGTTTTTACTACTGGAAAAATATAGGAGTATACTTTCAGCAACTCTAATCATTTCCTGCAGATTTCAATCTTTTCATCTTAGTCAAGCAACAACTTTTATAAAGCAGGCATTATATGAAGACACTGGGAATTTGTTAAGCAATAGTCGTGTTTCTGCTCTTAGAAATGTATTAACTAATGGGGTGGGGGGAGACTATGCACAAACATGACAGAAATCCTAACATTTTTGCTTTTTCTATGTGGAAGAAAGTATATGTCCAAAAATCAACTGTAATTTTGGGGTTGCAGCTAAATTACACTACATAAATAAAATACTATGAATTCTGCCTGCAAAAAGAAAGATCAGGCAAGTGTTCAGCATTTAGAAAATAAACATTTGTGTGCTTTTGTTATTTTAATTAATATTGTATGACTATAAGGGAATCTGAAATACTTGTAGTCTTAATATCATATACTATTTTCCCCAAAGTATTTCTAAATGGAAATTTTATTAAATGCAAGTTATGCAGCATAATGCAGTTGCTGTGATTCTCACAGCAATCAATGAGCTTTTTGCTTTCTGTTTAAAGTGTTTTGGTTTCCTAGGGCTGTCATAACAAAGTGTCACAAACTGGTGGCTTAAGACAACAGAAATTTATTGTCTTACATTTCTGGAGGAGAGAAGTTGAAAATCAAGGACCAGTCTGAGCAACATAGCAAGACCCCAGTCTTGAACTCCTGACTTCCAATGATCTGCCCACCTCAGCCTCCCAAAGTGCTGGGATTACAGGTGTGAGCCACCATGCCCAGCCAAGAGTTCAGTCTCTACAAAAAAATGGTTTGGAAAATTAGCCAGGTATGGTAATGCATGCCTGTAGTCCCAGCTACTTGTGTGGCGGAGGGTGGAGGATCACCTGAGCCCAGGAGTTCAAGGCTGCAGTGAGCTATGACTATACCACTGCACTCCAGCCTGGATGACCGTGAGACTCTGCCTCAAAAAAAAAAAAAAAAAAAGAGTCCAAAATCAAAGTGTTGGCAGGACTGTGCTCCCTCTGAAACCTGCAGGGGAAAATTCTTTCTCTCCTCTTCCTGGCTTCTTGTGGTTGCTGGCAGTCCTTGGCATTCCCTGGCTTGCAGCTGTAGCATCCCCATCTCTGCCTCCATTGCCACATGGCCTTCTCCCTGTGTGCCTGTGTCTTCATAACACATTTCCCCCTTCTTCTAAGAACATCCATGCAACCATTCTGTTTTTCACTTTCAGTACAGTATTCAATAAATTGCATGAGATATTCAACACTTCATTATAAAATAAGCTTTGTGTTAGATGATTTTGCCCATCTATACACTAATATAAGTGTTCTGAGCACGTTTAAGGTAGGCTAGGCTAAGTGATGATGTTCAGTAAATTAGGTGTGTTCAATGCATTTCCAAGTTAATGATATTTTCAATTTGTGATGAGTTTATCAGATGTAACCCCATCATATTGTAAGTTGAGGAACATCCTGCAGTATAGAATCTTATCCCACCATTCTTTCTACTAACTAGCAGGCTGATGTTGGTTGAGGTATGGTCACTTTTCAGGACCAGAATTTTCTAATCTATAGAATGAAGGAGTTAGTCCAAGTGATTTGTCTCTTCGGTCCCACTTGTCCATTTACACATTCTCCATCTTTCATACTTTTCCTGTTGCTGCAATTAAGCTCGTAGCATTGTAACTTCAGATTTTACAGACTTTAAGAGCTGGGAGCACCACAAAAGTTTGTAAACTCTTGATCTGCCGATAGAGCCCATCAAAGAAGGAAGGAGGGAGAGGCAGAAGGTCTCCCACCTTTCAAGGGGAGTGGGGCACCATTGGCTTGAGAACTGGACAATTCTTTGTTGTGTGGGACTGTCCCATGCAGTGAAGGATTTTTATTATCCCTGGACTGGGCTCCAATCCCCACTCCACCACTCATTATGGCCACCCAAATACTCCCACACACATTGCCAACTGCCCTGTCAGTGGGCAACATCGTGACTTTGAGAACCAAAATCCAAGAGATGTAAAAAGTAGATGTAGCCCAGTTGACTAGAGGAACCTATTACACAGCACCTGTTATAATTTGTAATCACTGAATATTTACAACAATACAAAAAGCCCTGCCACCTGTCTTGTGCCTTCTCTTCACCCAGATCGTGTCCTCTCACTCTTCCTTCCCAGATAGCTTCCTTCCTTCTCCCCTCTGGGCCTCCAAGCATCGCATCCTTCCAGAAATGGCCTGAGGTCATAGGAATGTTCCTTCCTTCCCCACTGCTGCTGTTGCTGGTAATTATCCCAGCCAGTAATTATCCCAGCTGGTGATTATCCCATTCCTCAGGCCGGATAGTACCCATCCGCCTGAGGAAGGAGAAAAGGAGGGACACTAGGGATAGCGCCGTCTATGTCAAATCAAAACCTGACTATGGCCAAATCTAAATAATCAATAGGTGTCTACGCTGGTAGTGATGTCGAAAAGTAAAAAGACACTTCTGCCTCTCAGCTGTCTATCTTTCACCTGGAGCCATAAACTGCATCGCTTCCTTAACTAGGCATTTCCTGTGCTCAGTAACTCAGCACCCTTGAACAGCGCTTATCTCTACAAACGAGCATTGCACATCAAATTGCCCTGCCCCTTGCGACCTCTGAGACATCACTAATCAGAGGTCGGACGTGGTTAGAGACACAGAGGTGGGGCAGAAAGGAAGTGGCCCTGAGAAGTCTGGGCTGGCAAAAGGAGACAGTGGACAATAAAACAAAAACCCAACACTAAAGAAAAAATAATAGTGAGTGTTCGAAGCAGTGGTCATTAACCTATGTCTTCTTGTCTTCTCCCTCATTCTGCTGTCAATTCCTGGAGGAGAGTTTGTCTTGCCCACCACTGTATTTCCATACCTGTCACCCTGTGTGGTACCCAGTAGTCTCCAGTCTCATTGACATCTTTTATTTTCTCCAATTCACAAAGCTCTTTCCTATTTTGAGCCTTAGCACAAGTTAAGAACATCCCATTTGGAGCACTTTCTCTTTTTAAATGATGAACTCCTTCTTTTAATTCACAGCTTCAATGTGAGCTCCTTGAAGAGCCCTATCTCCATTTAAAGCAAAGTACACACATACACACACACGTGTGCACACACACATGGGTTAGTCTTTATTCTAGCATCCTGCTTATCTTCTCCATAGCCCATATGACAATTTATAATTATTTATTTGTTTGTTTTTTGTACAGAAACTTGACTGCAAGTTCTAGAAAGGGAAAAACCATATCCATCCTGTCTTTCTTTCCAACAATTAGCGCTTCCAAGGCACTCAACAGATAATAGTTAAAAGAACAAAATAATAAATATATAAAATCAGAACTTAATAAACCTATACAAAATTTTAATTCTATGTTACATGGGAATTTAGCTTTAAATAAAAGTAGCATCTTAGACCAATAGTGGAAAAGTGCATTATTCAATAACTGTCTAGGATTGACTGAATAACAAAAACTAAGCTGACTCCCTTTGATATAGTTTGGATGTTTGTCCCCTCCCTATTTCCTGTTGAAATGTAATTCTCAATACTGGATGTTGGGCCTGGCAGGAGGTGTTGAATCATGGGGGTGGATCCCTCATGAATGGCTTGGTGCCATCCCTTTGGTGATAAGAGAGCTTTTGCTCTGCGTTCCCACATTATCTGGTTGTTGAGAAATGTGTGGCACCTCCGCACTTCCTCTCTTGCTCCTGCTCTTGCCATGTGACATACTGGTTCTCCATTGCTTTCCACCATAATTGTAAGCTCCCTGAGGCCCTCCAGAAGGAGATGCCAGCACCATGCTTCCTGTACAGCCTGCAGAACCATATGACAAAATAAAACCCCTTTTCCTTATAAATTACCCAGCCTCTGGTTCTTTCTTTATAGCCATGAAAGAACAGCCTAACACACCCTTCCTTCCTTAATCTATATCAAAATCAATTCCAAATGAATCAAAGATATAAGCATTAAAAAAGCCATTAAAAGAACTTGGAGGAACACGTATACAAGAAGATTTAAGCAACTTAATGCAGAAATGGTTTTTCTAAGCAAGTCAAAAAATAAAAGATTGATATATTTGAATACATCAGAGCTAATACTTTCTTCACATATATACTCTCAAAACAAACAAAGACAAAAGATAACAAACTGGGGAAAAATAATTGTTGCACTTCACAAAGGCCTAGATTTTATTATAAATAAAGTGTTTTACAGAGAAATAATGAAGACACTAATAATACAAAAGAAAAATAGAGACCACAAACAAGCAAACCACAGAAAAAAATTACGCAAATGGCTTTAAATAAATGGGATATACAATTGCAAGGATATCAAATGAAAGAAATGTAAATGTAATAAAACACCATATTTTTATCTTTGAAGTTGGCAGAAATGAAACAGTTTGACAATATTTAGCGTTAGCCAATATGTCGGAAAAATCACACTGGTATATTCATATAGTGGGAGTGAAAATTTCATTTTTGAAAGTAAGCCTCATGGATCAGCTGGTCTTTGAGAGTGGTCCAGCATTTTATGTCAGTGTGGAGGACCACTTGGCAACAGCTATTGGACTCTTCAGTGCGCATAATCTTTAGCCAGCAATTCTATTCTAAGATTTTATTCTACAGATAAGAAAGCATAGCAAAGATGTGTATGAAATATTCATGCAAAAGACCAAAAACAATCTAAATGACCTTCAATGGTGGACTGATGAAATAAAGTTTGGTTCATATCCATAACAGGTTACTATATAGCCACTTAAAAAGAAATGTGCCAATGTCATGTATCTCTTTAGTATATGAAATATACAACCCATGAGACCACTCTATTAAGTGAAATAAGCCAGGCATAGAGAGATCAATATCACACGTTCTCCCTTGTATGTGGGAGCTAAAAAATTTGATCGCATGAAGGTACAGAGTGGATAGATGGAGAACAGAGACTGGGAAGGGTGAGTTGTGGGGGTGTGGAGAAAGAGGAGAAGTGGGTTAAAGGGTACAAACACACACTAAGATGGAAGGAATAAATTCAATGTTGGATAGTAGAGTATGGTGCCTGTACTCAACAGAAATCTGTGGTACTCAGGCGAACACCCTCAATACCCTGACTTGATCACTACTCATTATATACATGTAACAAAATGTCTTATGTACCCCATAAATTTGTACACATAATAAAAGACACATGTTGGCCGGGCGCGGTGGCTCATGCCTGTAATCCCAGCACTTTGGGAGACCGAGGCAGGTAGATCATGAGGTCAGGAGATTGAGACCATCCTGGCTAACATGGTGAAACCCCGCCTCTACTAAAAATACAAAAAGTTAGCCGGGCGTGGTGGTGGGCGTCTGTAGTCCCAGCTACTCAGGAGGCTGAGGCAGGAGAATGGCGTGAACCCGGGAGGCGGAGTTTGCAGTGAGCTGAGATCGCGCCACTGCACTCCAGCCTGGGCGACACAGCAAGACTCCATCTCAAAAAAAAAAAAAAAAAGAAAGAAAAGAAACATGGTGTAATAACCTTCTCAGAAAAAAAGGGAAAGAAAAGAAACATGCAAGGCATGGAACAGAATACATTGTACAAACCCATTTGGCGAGGGAGAAAAGACAAGTTGGATAAAGATAAACAGAGAAGTAGGTAACTAGACAGACCGACAGATGGACATAGCTGAATATGCATGGACCACTTCTGGAAGGACTCACAGAAAACCTCTGGGGGAAGGAATAAGGTCAGTAGGCTGACTTTTCACGGGACGTTTTTGTTCTATTAAAAACAAATTTACCATCTGCACATACTGCTTTTTAAATTCAAAACTAAGTAAAATTTTAAAAATGATCTAGTGTAATGCAGTATAGCCTTCAAAAAATTCTCTGTAATAATAATAACAATGTTAGTAAAAATAGTAAGATTTTTCTATTTGGTTAATGCTTTCATTATTAAAAGGCATGCTATTTAAAATGAACACCCAGAATATGAGAGAATAACTCAACAATTCAGAAGTGAGGTAGGTTTAGTCTTTTAGGTGGGAAGAAGCTATTCAACTTTAAAAGCCTAAACTTTATTTATTAAGAAGTACATTATTTTAAAAACATGGGTACCAAGGAAACTTGGGCAGTCTAAGTTCATCTGTAGCTAGAGCCACTCCCTGCCCATCCCCAACAATGTATTCAAATTCAGTGCCAAAAGTTACTTATTAAACACAAGAGATATGCCTGGAGGAAAACCGGTGTAAACTTTGTCTGTAGGAGGACTGATCTCTTAATGAAATACAGAAAAACCATCTCGGAAAAAGGAAAATGGGCAATCATCATGTAAGTACTCATTGCCTTTGGGAATTGATTTTAATTTTGGTTAGCATGTGGAAGAATTTAAAGTACAAAATCATGACTGATACTTGTATACTTTATCACTATGATTACCCTTTAATATTGGTTTTAGCAACAGCATACCATGCTTTTAAAATGTATTGAGGTGGTGGCTCACGCCTGTACTCCCAGCACTTCGGGAGGCCAAGGCTGGCGGATCACTTGAGGTCAGGAGTTTGAGACCAGCCTGGCCAACATGATGAAACACTATCTCTACTGAAAAAAAATTAAAAAAATAAAAAAATTAGCTAGGCGTGGTGGCATGTGCCTGTAGTCCCAGTTACTCAGGAGGCTGAAGCAGAAGAATCATTTGAACCTGGGAGGCGGAGGTTGCAATAAGCCGAGATTGTGTGCCGGCACTCCAGCCTGGACTACAAGAGCAAAACTCCGTCTCAAAAAAAAAAGCTTTGGGAATATATTTTTCCCTCATTGGCCAAAAATCTCTTAAGAGGGTCTAAAGAGAAGGAAGTATGTAAAATAAGGTGGTAAATAGTGCCTTGCAGAGAGCAAATGGTTAATATGTATCTGTAGAATGTATAACTAAAGCTGTTAGTTTGTAGCAAATTTGTATAAAACTTCATAAACTAAGCCCATTCAGAGTTATGTGGGAAACACAGGTTCATGTTGCAAATACTAATAGACCAAGGTAAATACTCCTGTAAGTCCATACAACTTGGATTGAAAGGTGAAAATATTCCAGTATTATTTCTAAACATGCAGATATATGGAAGGGACTTAATACTTTAAATTTCTTTTGAAATGTTTAGGCTCCTGAATAGTGTGTCTATAAATTGTTAATGACTAAAAACTGACTAAAACACTACCTTTTGGAACCAACTACACACAAGACAGATCAGAGTTGAATCTTGAATATTTTTTACACTGAAGTATATCTAAAGCTATTCCAATACAAATCTTATTAAGGTTTTATGTACCTGCTATAACTTCCCACAGCAAGAATGATCTATTTCATGCACACTGCGAGCAGAGAATAAAACTCCAAAACTTTCTGAAACCTGTTACTTTGTCTATAAGGTTTTTCCTTCACTATATATTAAACCTGCACTCAGATGTTTACAAACTTACAAATATATTCTTAGGAAAGGCATTGTTTTTTGTATCATCTACAAATAGCATTTTCATACCAGCAGAGATTATGAACCATCCATTCATTCAGTGTATCTTTCAGAGAAACTGAAACCTACTTTTCAAATACTTCTGATAGATGCAGAGCACCCCAGGAATAATCACTGGACTCTGCATTCACAGCTTAGGAGGAGAATTTTGTCTTTTGAAAGTCAACCCAGGGGGCAGCTGGCCTTTAGGAGTGGACCAGCATTTTTACGTATTTTTTTTTGAATCCTCAGAGCCAGTCATACACCCTCTCAGAAGGCAGTCAACAGTTGTCCAAAGGGGACACCCAGCCCTCGGTTGTCGTGCAGCCTCTCAGCCACCCATCAGGGAATGGAAAGCCAGAGGTCCCACAGCCTGTAAGCACTTTTATTTTCCCTCCACATCGTAGGCATGACCCCTGCTGTCTCTTGGGGCCAATATGAGCCCCCAGTGACCTGTCATGTTGGACCCTCCACCAGCCACCAGCAATCATCAGGCGTGACTTCCAAGCAGGGACATTTTTCCCTGCAAAAAGTTTGTTACTGTATTTACAAGTATTGTAAAAACGAACTTTTGTGGGGGCTTAGTTTCTGTTCCCAACAGTGTCTCATTAACAACCCCTTAAAATCAAGCGCATGAGACTACACCAGGACCACTATGACATTTCAGAAAATAGTAAAGGAACTTAACGTGTGCACAAGGAAAGAATATATGTAAAAAGGTAAATACAAAATCCTTTTAAAGAGCAAAACATTATCCCAGTAATGGCTTAACTTATTTGCATTAGAAAGTTACTTGAATATGTACAAACGTAAAACTAGAATGCTGGTGGTTTTGAAACAACTACATAACCAAAACAAATACATAAATTAAATGATAGTGTTATAAGTCAATGCTGTTTAAATGTATGTTATCAACATAGTGTAATAGACAATGTTATTTTGTTGAGATTAAATGGCTGTGCTCAACATGAAATGGTCCCAATGGCTATAATGCTGGGATTTTTTGAGTTATACTTGGTTTTTGTTTTGGTTTGGTTTGTTTTCTGAGCATCAGCAAATCTAAAATATGGTGTGGTATGTGACTTCTGAGTTCTTTTATCATATTTCTCTATTGAACCTACTGAGACACTTTCATTTGTAAGGCTCCTTGTAATGCCATGGGACCTTCTCTCAGCTCACACACATGGTGTTTCTATTAAATCTCCCTCTGTTCACTCTTCTTTATTCATTAGCCTGCAATAATTGAAGTATGACTATTTGGCATATAAACAATCATAAATACAAACACAAATGCAGACATTGAAATCATGAGCCAGAACTTGGTCACCTTGATGATCTAGTGTGCTTTATGTTAATTTTTAAGTTATTATCAGCATGAAATACGAAAGACTCCTAGAAAAGTTTTTAGTCCCCCAAGAATATGTCCACAGACCAGGGGCCATAGATAATTGACATCTATTATTGCAGAGCCAGTAGAATATTGGCCAGGAAATTGCATTTTTCAAGGTGCTATCATCTGAAATCCTAACCAATCCTGAAATGAAAATTACTTGTGTGCTATCCTCAATTCTTTTGCCACTATTACTGATTTTTTTGAACTGAAGACCTAGTGTTGCTAACTAACCTATTTGGAGCAGCAGCAACCAAGACACCGGGTCATTATCATTCGCCAAATCACACAATGTTCAAATAATTTCCTTATCCTGGAGGACATGTCCTTGAGTCCAGTGAGCTTTGCAGATAGAGTGTACACAGAGAGAAAGATCAGATCAGTGGAAAAATCTGCTTAGGTTTAGCTAGATGACTTTTCTATTGTCTGGGTTGTTTTCACAAGAATCACTATCTAGAGAAAAATACAGAAGTGAGATCGATATTAAGATTACTTTACCATGGGAGTGTGGCTAGAGGATATGGGCAGAACGACAGAGGGAGGGAGACCTAGTAGAGCCATTGATAAATGTGGAAATAATCACAAACTCAAATGGACTCATGATTTCTGGGAAATTACTTGCAAGGCTAATGAACAGGCACTAGAAAGGACTACAGCCCTGCTACTCAAAGTATGGTCCCTGGATTTGTAGCGGCATCCACATTGCCTGGGCACTTGTTAGAAATGCAGACGCTCAGCCCACTCAGATCTACTCATTTTAACAGACTCGTCAAGTGATTTTCAGGCACGTTAAAATCTTAGAGGCAATGGACTATGGAACGTGTTCTCAAACTTGCCTGCATTGAGATCACCTGAGGAGTTCTAAATGCCACCGATGCGTGGGTCCCAGCCCTAGAGTCTGAATTAATTGGTCTGGTGGTTGTCCTGGGCATCAGGGTTTGTAAGTGCTTCCCAGGTGGCTCTAATGTGCAGCAGAGTTTGAGAAACACTGAAGTGTAGAATATGACTAATCTTACAAGAAGAGCTCTGCACACTGGGGACAAAGGCAGATGGTCATTGCACATGCTCATAACTGAAAACCGATTTGTAAATGTTAGAACATCTGTTCAGCGGTCTGCCACGTTGTTTGTGAACATGCCAAGTTTATGACTTGCTTGTGCCAATGTTTAGCCAACATAAATATTGTCTCCAGTGGGGAACAGTTTGGGACTTGTGGCAGGTGAACACCAGGCGAGCTCAGATGAAGGTGGACCAAGAACACCCAAAAGCTGCATGACAAGTGGGGAAATAGGTCCAGATTCCCGAGAAAAGAAGAGAGGCTCTGGAGACAGGTAAAATATGGCTGGGAATTTGAAATTAAAATAAGTGTGGTCTTAACCAAGGGTTTGCATGAAACTATGATCCCAAATCCAGAAGACCCATAGTCAAACCCTAGCAGAAAGCAGTCGAAATCATTTCAAAAGATCTTTCTTCAAAATAAATAAGATCCTTATTTATTTATTTATTTATTTATTTATTTATTTAAGATCCTCTTAAATAAATAAGATCAGGAAATATTACTTTTTTTTTTTAAACAGGGTCTTGCTCTGTTGCCCAGGCTGGAGTGCGGTGGCACAATCATGGCTCACTGCAGCCTTGACCTCCCTGGCTCGAGCAATCCTTTCACCTCAGACCTCCAAGTAGGTGGGACTACATGTGTGTGTCACCATGCCCAGCTAATTTTTTGTAAAGATAGGTCATCCTATGTTGCCCAGGCTGGTCCCAAACTCCTGGGCTCAAGTGATCCTCCCACCTCAGCCTCCCAAAGTTCTGGGATTACAGGTGTGAGCCACTGCACCTGACCTCAGGAAATCTTTTATCCCGGAAAGTTAGTCCTTCAGAACATCACTGCAAAAGTGTAGGAGGAAGTGAAAGGGCCTCTGATGTCAAAACATGCCATGCACCAAAGCATACCTTCTTCATTTAAAGGTATGCTACATTTAAAGGTATGTACTGCGAAGGGTAGCTACATTTTAGGTATGATTATGCAATCTTAGCCTTTTGGATATTTTGTCTATGGTAGATTAAAAAAAAAAAAAAAGCAGCCATTGTAAGGAGGTGGTAAGAAGTCGGCAGAGGACAGATACACTGATAGAAGGAAGAACATGCAAAATGAAACCTCAACACAAGAATTCTAGAGCCACGGGAGTCTGGGGCCACTTGGTGCAGGGGAGAGAATCCTGCATGTCCCAGCAGCGCAAGCCCACCTCCCAGTGCTACAGCCACAGCAACAAGAACCAAAACTAAAACTCTCAGTGGTGATGGTTGTAACTGGAGGTTTAAATGAGACCTTCTGAAATGTTAATGATAATAACTGACATTTATAAGGTGCTTAGTAGACTGTGAGCTATTTTGAGGGTGTGAACAGTGACCCTGGAAAGTTGGAGTTCTTCACGCCACCAAGCACTTCACATGTGTTACGTCATTTGGTCTTCATAACAATCCTATCAGGGAGATACTATCATTAGTCCCCCTTTTAAATATGAGGAAAGTAAGGCAAAGAGAGTTTAGGTAAATTGTCCCTAGTTGGACTACGAGTAAGAGGTCAAGCATGGATTTGGATTTAGGCACAAATTTTTAACACTATGCCTTGGGTTCAATAAAGCTTCTTTTTATGCCAAATAGAAGTTTAACCTATTGGGATTTCTGAAACTGTTGAACTGAATCATCACCTTGTCATCTCTTTACCCCTTTCCCTGAGCTTTCTCCATCCCCTACCCCTCAAGCTGGATTGAATGCTCTTCCTTAAGGCTTTCATGGTTCTCTTTGCATAACTATTACTCCACTCCCATGTGGTTTTTTGTCTTGTTTTGTGTTTTGAGACAAGGTCTCACTCTGTTGCACACTCTGAAGTGCAGTGGCACAATCACTGCTCACTGCAGCCTCAGCCTCTCGGGGTTCTCCTACCTCAGCACCTCCATATCCCCAAGTAGCTAGGACCACAGGCGAGCATGACAACGACTAGTTACTTTTTAATTTTTTGTAGAGATGTGGGGAGAGTCTTCTTATGTTGCTCAGGCTGGTCTAGAACTCCTAGGCTCAAGCAATCCTCCAACCTCAACCTCCCAAAGCGCTGGGATTACAGGTGCGAGCCACTGCGCCCAACAGAGCCACCTGTTTTGTATACCTGCCTCACACTGGACTGATGGTTTCCTGAAAGTAGAACTGTATTTTGTTCACTTTTATATCCCCATCACCAACACAATGCCTGCAGCATGGTAGATGTTTAACAAAATTTGGATAAATTCATCGATGCATTCATTACATTTTCTAAATAAATCTTAAACAAATGAGTGTTTCGCCCAGTTGGAGTTCAAATTCCTATATCTATTTGCATTCCCAGACCAATTCATGTGCAAGGCCCTGGCATCTGTATATTTTTAAACTCCCCAAATGATTCTAATGTATCCAAAGTTGAGAGCCTCGAGTCTAACGTAAGGTATTCTAGTGCAGTAGTTTTCAAATGAGGTCTCCCAGGCCTGCATCATTGGAATAATCTAGGATCTTGTTAGGAATGCAAATTCTGGAGCCTCATCCAAGATCTACAGAATCAAAACTCTGGAGGTGGGATCCAGCAATCTGCATCTGAACAAGCCTTCCACATGAAACTGATGCATGCTCAAGTTTGAGAATGACAGTTGAAGCATAAGTCTTTCCCATGCCCAGGATGGGGCTATGCCTTGGCATTGACTATGGGGAACTCCCACCATTCAACCTGTAGAGATGCTCAGATGATGGCATTGAAACCCGGGTTAGCACCATGCCTTCCTCCCCAGGCTTCTCACCCTGAATGCAGCCTGGAGAACTCCCCCATTCTGCTCCTTTCCCCACCCCACCCAGGCTTCCCTCTTACCCTGCTGCCATGTAAGATGTGACTTTGCTCCCCCTTCACCTTCTGCCATGACTGTGAAGCCTCCCCAACCATGTGGAACTGTGAGTCCATTAAACCTCTTTCCTTTATAAATTACCCACTCTGGGGTATGTCTTTATTAGCAGCTTGAAAACGAGCTAATACAGCAATCATTGGATTCAGGAAATACTCTACATCCAGGATGATTTCATTTTGAGATCCTTAACTAATTACATCTACAAAGACTCTCTTTCCAAATAAGGTGAATTCTGCAGCTGTGAGTAGACATGAGTTGGGTTGAGGAGGTATAGGCATAGGGAAGCCCAAGTCAGAACCAGGCAAGGGAGTAACAACTTGAGTGCTGCTTTTAGCTAGACCACGCTGGAAGCTAGTGGAGAAGGGCTTGGAGAGAAACATGGCCAGAGGCAAGTCAAGAACTTGGGAAGCAGTGGCCCTGGAGAGAAATGAAGACCTTCTGCCACGCTCCGCCCTCATCAGCTAAAACAGCAACAATGGAATTGGGGAGAAGAAGGCAGATCAGAGTCAAATGAACATAACTTGCTAAGCGGATGCGGGAGGTGAGGGAAAAGAAGATGACAGTGACTCCAGGTGTCTTGTCTAGTTTGTATGTGTGCACAGGTGGATGGTGGCACATCCCAGGGATGTAAGGCAGTGACAGATTGAATTTGGTTTGGGGATCTACAGAGTTTGAGATATCTTTGGGAAATATGAGTTCACAGTTGTTTTTGTTTGTTTGTTGGACAACTAGTATGTGTTTGATCAAAAGTAGCATAGCACAGGACTCACTCTGACTTAAATAACAAAGGCATTTAATTGTCAATTCTAACAGGAGCTCTGAATTAAGCTGATTCCAGTGTTGGTTCAGCAGTTCAGTACATCATTAGGGACCCAAGCTATGTCTGCCTTTCTGTCCTGCCACTCTGGATGTATTAGCAATGTCTCCCCGCCTAGGTGCAAGATAACGGTCGTGTGTTCAAGTTAATGATCTCTCAGGATAGTCACAAGCAAGAAGGAAGCAGATGGAGGGAAAAAATACCTTCTTCCTTATGTACCACTCCCCTATCAGGGAGGAGAATCTTTCTACAAAGCTCCAAGCAGCAGACATCCCCTTCTATCTCATGGGCCAGAACTGGTCAAAAGCCCAACCCAAGACTGGCAGAGAAGAGGAGACTCTTGAATCATAATTCATCCCTGAGGCTGAGCAAATCATCTTCTCAGTTCTCTCTCTCTTCTCTCTATGCATTGGCTTCTTTCTCTCCTACTGAAAATAAGCTTTTTCTTTTCCTGGTGTGGGAAGCAAAAGGGGTTGGTAAGAGGGAGGCATGGCCATAGATAGTTCAGGCACCAAGAGAGCTCCATGGCCTCACATAGCTCCAGATTAGCAGCCTCAAGGAAAATCTCTTCTTCCTCTAAGTATCTATAAGATGTCAGGGAAGAATTCTTGTTGACTTGGGTCATGTACCTACCCCATGAATAATCATAGTTAGTAAGATTGGCTCTATCCTTGGGGATGGGGTATATTGCTTTATCATCACCTCTTTCTTATAACTATTATGTTTATTAATATTACTACTGCTATTACTACTACCACTACTAATACTAATACTACTAGATGGACTGAAATAGAAAGAGGATGCAAACTTGAAGATCAGAAAGAAAGGGAGAAAAATAATTCTCTTTCCAAACAATGGGGACTTGGATGGTAGTGGTAGGAATGAAAAGGAAGATAAAAATGTTTAAGAGAATTTTAAAGAAAGAATTAATAGATTAAAAAATTAATTAATTAACTAAAAGAATTAATTTTTTTGGATCCAATGTATAAACTCTTCTACCAGGGGAAAGAATAACACTCATTGTTTTGATACTGACTGAGAGAGAAATTTGCTCAAAGCAAATTTAGCTATTTCCCCTTGTTTCCTTTTCAGCAAATCAGAACTTGTCCACATACTGTTGATTGCATCCTGCCAGACAGCACATTTGATGCCATGAAGGCCCCGCTCAGCCCCCAATATTCTCACTTTTCAATTCCAATCTGCCCACTTATCATTAACTCTTGAGGATTCCAGAGTATACTTGCTACCTTTTTTCCTGCAAGTAATGAATCCCAAGTTCATACTCTTACTGAATTGGCAAAAGACAAACTTTGGCAACATAAGAAGGAAATGGATCATTCTTTTCTAATGAGAAACGTGCTTCATTTTTCATAACTCCTGAAGGCATGGTTCCTTTCACGGTTGAGAAATAGCCATCATCTCCCCACAACCACTTTATCCTCCAAGTTCTCTTTTGTTGATGCAATACAGCAGTAATTGGATATCTGGAAGTTTAGCACTCTTCAGAGGTCTCCAACTCCCCAAACAATCTGTGGACAACCTCAAAGCAGACAGTCATTTTCCCCAGGACATAAAATCTTATTTCCAGATAATGAATGTTATTCCACTTCTACTAGAAACTCCAAGTTCTCCAGCCCAACACAGCACTCAAGGGCCCCTAAGAATGAGTCAACAGAGAGATGTCACTTGGCCACATCACCCTGCCAGTGTAGGCTGGGATGTTCACAACAATCTTGATGCAGACAAAGAAGCAGGAGGTGACAACAGGTTTCTCACTTTGAACTGATCTCAGCTCACACTCTTCCTCCTAGTTACCTTATCCCAGCACTCATCTTTCAGATTTGTCATCTGGGTTACTTTGCAAAAAAATTAAAGAAAGTAAGACATCATGGTCCATTTCTATTCTTCCCTTTTAAGTTACCACAGCAATTTGCCCTTGGTGACTGGAGTCCTTGCTTTAGTCAGTACCTGAGTGCCATCTACCACCAGAGGCTTGGCCTTCTCCACACTTTTTAAAGAGATCCGTTGACGGAATTGTTACAACTATTTGGCCAGGGTTGTAGACCCTTGGCACATTAGTCCTTGGCACTGCTGACATTTGGGCCCAGGTAATTATTTGTGTGTGTGTGGCGGGGTGGTGGGGGAGACGGTGCTGTCTGTTCTATGCATTATTGTAGGATGTTTAGCAGAATCCTGGCCTCTATCACTAGATATTCCAGTAATACTCCCCTACTCGTGCCAACTGAAAGTGTCTCCAGACATTGCCAATTGTCTCCTGGGAGACAAAAATCGCTCCTGATTGACTGAGAACCACCGCTTAAATAGGAAAACAAGGCTCCAGGGCAAATGTCCTCAGAGTGTCTTTATGTCTCTGGTTCGCCACCAGAAATCACCATTCCTGCCCTTCTGGCCCAGGCACGTCCCTACACTGATTTCTTCTCTTATAACAGGGAAAAGTCAACTTCTCTTGAAGATTGACCCTTGTCCTCCTGTTGATGACAGCAGCAGCCAAGAGGCAGCAGTTTTTCTCAAAACTGTTAGCCCATGAGTAACTTCTTCTTCTTCTTTTTTAAAAATTCTTTATTTCCGTGGGTTTTGGGGGAACAGGTGGTATTTGGTTACATGAGTAAGTTTTGGGGGAGCAGGTGGTATTTGGTTACATGAGTAAGTTCTTCAGTGGTCATTTGTGAGATTTCAGTGCACCCATCACCCGAGCAGTATACACTGAACCCTATTGGTAGTTTTTTATTCCTCACCCTCTCCCACCCTTTCCTCCAAGTCTCAAAAATCCACTGTACCATTCTTATGCCTTTGCATCTTCATAGCTTAGCTCCCACTTAAGAGTGAGAACATATGATGTTTGGTTTTCCATTCCTGAGTTACTTCACTTAGAATAGTATTCTCCAATCCCATCCAGGTTGCTGCAAATGCCATTAATTCATTCCTTTTTATGGCTAAGTAGTATTCTATTGTGTATATATATACCACAGCTTCTTTATCCACTCATTGATTGATGGGCATTTGGGTTGGTTCTGCATTTTTGCAATTGCAAATTGTGCTGCTATTAATATGCATGTGCAAGTATCTTTTTCGTATAACGACTCCTTTTCCTCTAGGTAGATACCCAGTAGTGAGATTGCTGGATCAAATAGTAGTTCTTATACCAGAGTGAGAAGGGTTTCACTGCAGAAACCGTCAGTAACAAGGCTGCTGGGCTGCTGGATTTCCTGCCTAGATGAGCAGTGCTCCCGTGGAAAGACGTGGGCTGGAACCATCAGGAGCTGATTGGCTCACCTCTCCTCTGGTTGGGTGTAGTACCCCACTTGGACTCCCTATACCAGAGCTCAGTGCATGGCAGGATGACCACATTGTTTACACTCCTGAGTATACCATCAGTACCTTGGGGTACAATGGTGCCTACCACTTTAAGGCACAACATATTGAAGGGCCTTCAAGTCAGGTCTCCTAGCTCCGACCCAGCCCTGCACTCACCTTTGATAGGTAAATAGATATCACATCAACACGTGTAACCCAGATGGCATAGCCTAAGGAAGCTTGTCTTTCTGTAAAATGACCTAACTATACCAATTTTCGTTAAAAGGCATTGAAATGCCAACACTGGAAGCAATCCCAAATGTAAGAGAAAGGTCATGTTTTAATCTAAAGAATTACACTCATTTTTCAGAACATACAGTCAGCATATGTAAGCAAATCATGTTGAGCTGTGATCCAAATGGATGTTTTTCTAGTTTGAGTTTTATTTGTCAAATGATACAAATATTTCTGCCCCTTTAGAGTGATAGCCAAACACTTAGTCATCATGCATGTCACTGTAACACTGCATCTTGGAAAGGAGGTATCAACAGCAATGAACAATTCTGTAACATTCTAGCACTCTACTACGGTGGGCAGAGCTCAAGTTCCCTAACACACTTTCCCAACAGCTCTCTGATCAACCCCCACAGATGAATAAACCTCTAATGTGGGAAGAGGTTCTAGGCATGAAGGAATTAGCTTGCTTTTAGTTGGTGTGAGGTCATGGAGAATCCTAATGAAAACAGCAGTAACTACATGATGAAATACCAAATATTCTTATTCAAACTGTGCTTCAATATACCCAACAGGTTATACTGCCAAATATATATTTTTCTGTTGGGTAGTTTTACTTTTTGCTCTGGCAAGCAATTAAGTGGATTTTAATTTAAAAAAAAAAAAAAAGTAAGGCTTTTTAAAAATCAAATTTATTGTTCCAAGGAAATCATGCCCAAGAAGCAATCGCCTTAATGAAACCCATATGTCACTGATCACCCAAGATTCATGCTTCAGATGTGAATGGCCCCTCTATTTTGTTTCAAATTGCCCATCAATCTCTACTTACCATGTCTGTGGAAATGTTACCAGGATATTTTCTGGCTCTGAATTTATGAACGTTAAAAATACAATAATTCGCATTCGTACTAATTGGCTTCAAAGTGCAAATGAGTAACCAGTTAGAGGTAAAAGAACATTGTTCTGAGAGAGAGAGGAGATGGGTGTTTCCATAAGGTGACCCTGGGCAGGTGACTTAACAACCAGGCTTCAGTTTCTTTATTTGTAAATGAGGGGATTGGATACATTAAATGTCTCCCAAACTTCAGATTTAAGTACAAACTTCATGATTGTTGCCAAATACGTGGGTCACCTCTTCTACTAATTACTCTGTTAATTATTTTAAATACTCATTTTTTAATATAAATTAATTGATCTTAAAAGGGAATTTTATACTGATACCATAAATGGAAAATTAATATCAATTGACATAAATGTAGATAACTAAATGAAAGCAAAAAGAATGTATTAAATGCTAACTAAATTTGATATTGCCAGTTGAAGGGTAAGGTCCTATTCTCTGACTAAAAAAGGACCTGTCTACATGGTCTACATGGGATACAGTGGGAGTCCACAAAGTAAATAATGAGGCTTTGTGGGCCACAGAACCTCTGGTGCAAGTAGGTAACTCTGCCATTGTAATGCAAAGAAGCCATAGACCAAATGTAAATGAATGGGTTGGTTGTGTTCCAATAAAACTTTATTTACAAAAATAAGTAATGGGCCAGATATGGCCCTCAGTCTGCAGTTTGCCAACCCCTGGATTAGATGAGTGTGAAAGACCCACTATCACCAAGCAAAGACTTAATCAGAAGAGTTGGGAGAGAATTTTAAAAGGAGTTCCTTTCCTAGTTGGAGGTCCAATGGCTTTAACGTTCCATGTCACCCATTTGGAAAAACCTGGGTTGAATTTTCACTTTAAGATTTCATCCTAAACCTCTTCCCTTTATCTTTAGCATCTTGGATAAGGTCAAGGATTTCTTACTTGTGCAAACCCTCAGCACATTTCTAAGTTGTCTTCCTCCTTTACTGGGATGTCAATGGGGAAAGTTTCTAATTTTTCTCAGACTAATGGTTCTCAACCCTGGCTGTTTGTTAGAATTGTCTGGGGAGTTTTAGAAATACTTATACCTGATATACCACTATACCTCAGATTCTGATTTCGTAGGATTAGACTGGGAGCCCAAATGATTTTGAGTGCAACCAGGGTTGAAAGGCTACTAATCCATATCTCGGCCAGGTCACCTTCCTCAGAGTCCATTATTTCCTCCATTTGGTATTGAATTCTAAGAGCCCCAAACTCTATTCAGCTCAAACTGTTTCACACCCGAAGGTCTTAGGACTTCACTTTCATTTGTGATTCCCGTTATTTCTCCAGCTGAGGTATGATTGAGCCCTCCCAGACACCTTGGTTAAATCTACTATTCCTCTTTTCATTCTCTCTGCTTCATCACCCTAGAAGGCTTGACACTATTCTCAGCTCAAGATTTCCAGCCAAATAAGTTTCCTGTTCCATTCTTCTGTCCCTACTACTGCCACTGACTCTGACATTAATACAAACTGGGTGCAAGACAAGGATGCAAAGGGAAAGGCATTCATTGTATTCTGTAACATACAAAGGAAGAAGATTCCTCCTCCCATGGAAAGGAAGAGACCATTTACCAAGTACTTACAATGTGTCAGGCATTGTGCTAGGTGCTGGGGATATGAGAATGAACATGACATAGACCTAGCCTCCAAAAGGCTTACAGTCTAGGGAAGGAAATAGACTAATAAAAAAGCATGATAATGTACCTGTAAAATGATCTGATTGAAGACTCTAGAATGGAGTGTAGCACAAAAGAGAAAGTCAGTGGTATGCTAGAAAATGTCTCACCTCCAGCTCTCTAGGAGAAAACAAAAACCTAATTTGTGGTGCTTGCCAATTTCCATGGTGTAAATACTTTCACCGTGACTGATTTCAAGTTACTGGCATGATCTCGCTGAGCAGAATTGGGAAGAGATCACACAATTGGCTCTTGCCAGCTTGTAAAGTCAGCTCCAGCTAGCACAGCCAACCATCCTGGTTTACCTGGAACTGTCCCAGTTTTAGCACTTAAAGACCCACATTCCAGGGAACCCCTCTGTCCTGGGCAATCCAACAGTTTAGCTTCAGCACACCACTGGAAGAATTCGATTCTTCCCGAGAGGATCAGGAATAGTTTCAGAAAGGGGAGGCTCCAGCTTATTTGCTTAAGTAGAAACATTCTCCACTGTTGCCAATGGAATCAATGGAAACCAAGTGTTTTTTTTTAAAAAAAAAAGGAGGGTCACGAGGCTCTGTGCTGTCAATCTCAAGTTTCTTTGGTCCTCCGAAGACTCAGGAAGTTACAGGGAGGAATCCACTTGCAGCATCCCCCCTTTTTCCGCCCCTGCCTCACACTGATGGACCTGTTGGGAATCAAACAACTCAGCAATCCATTTGCATAGATTCTGTCAAGCAAGGAGAAGTGATATTTTACCTATAAATATATTTGGCAATTTATCCAGCCAGAAAGCAGGCACCCATAAGAAGTAAGCATATTGGAAACCTTGGCTGTCCCACTGGCTTCATGTCTTTTCAGTCTCCAAAATGTGTCTGCTAAAATTCAGCCCCCTGGCACACTATAGTCCTTTAGCTATGATCCCTCCTCTACTTGAAGGGAAAGATACTTTAGGAAAGGGAGAACTGGAAGACTGGGTGTGAAATGAGGAGGAGAGGAGAAGGAAGAAGTTTTCTAAGGGCAGAAGGGCCACTTCCTCCCCTGCAAGTCCTGACTCATCATAATGAAACCTCCCTGTCCAGCATTCTGACATTGTCTTATTTAATCTTCCTGAGATTCTTCAGGGTGGGCAGGTATTGGTCCCAGTTTACAAATGAGAGGCAGAAAACATGATTCCATTAGCATAGGAAGGAATATTGGGAGCAGAATTTGACAATAGTGCCTCTCCTGCATACATACTTTGCTCACTGGGAGATGGCTGTCTGTTTTGCCTTGCAAATAGTTGTGACTTCATTTTCATTTTACTTTCTATTTTCTCATCATCAAGAATATTTATTGATCTGACAGTCATGCAAGAGGTTCTTGGCTTCCCTGGTCACTGGACAAGTCTCAGGTATCAACTAGTGTTTCTGTAAAAGACTATCATTCTAAGAGTTGAACTGAGCTTTTCTTTCTTTCTCTCTCTTTCTTCCTTTCTTCCTTCCTTCCTCCCTCCCTTCCTCCCTTCCTCCATTCCCCCTCCCTTCCCTTCTTCCCTTCCCTTCCCTTCTTCCCTTTCTTTCTTTCTCTCTCTCTTTCTTCCTCTCTCTCTTTCTTCCTCCTCCCTCCCTCCCTCCCTCCCTCCCTCCCTCCCTCCCTCCTTCCTTCCTTCCTTCCTTCCTTCCTTCCTTCCTTCCTTCCTTCCCTCCCTCCCTCCCTTCCTTCCTTCCTCTCTCTCTCTCTCTCTTTCTGAGACGGGGTCTCGCTCTGTCACCCAGGCTGGAGTGCAGTAGCGCAACCATGGCTCACTGCAACCTCCACTTCCTGGCCTCAATTATTCTCCTGCTTCAGCCTCCGCCTCCCAAGTAGCTGGGACTACAGGCACATACCACCATACCAAGTTAAATTTTTAAAATTTTTGTAGAGACAGGGTCTCATTATGTTGCCCAGGCTGGTCTTAAACTCCTGGTCTCAAGCAATCCTCCTACCTCGGCTTCCCAAAGTGCTGGAATTACGGGCATGAGCCACCCTACCTGGCCGAGCTTTTCTATTATTTAATTTTTTAAAAAATAATTATTTAGACAATAACCCCCAAAATCGATTAATGAGAAGTCAATAGTAGAGTTTCTGAATCCAGACTGCATGGGTTTGAATCCTTATCTCATCATACTTGTGTGCCTTGGTTTTTCTCATCTGCAGAATAGGAGGTAATAATACCTACCCCATAAGGTTGCTGGGAGAATTAAATGCGTTGTTATTTGTAAACTGTCTGGACCCACGCCTGGCACATATTAAGTGCTCTATATTTTGCT
Organism: Rhinopithecus roxellana; assembly: GCF_007565055.1. Taxonomy (NCBI): domain Eukaryota; kingdom Metazoa; phylum Chordata; class Mammalia; order Primates; family Cercopithecidae; genus Rhinopithecus; species Rhinopithecus roxellana. Next base: position 102,767,328 of record NC_044557.1, read on the forward strand.
GTCATTCTCAATTTGGAGTTTTCCTCCCATACATCTCTCCTCGACCTTTAGCCCCTGCTACTCTTTATCTATGAGTACAAAGTGATTTCTAATTTAGGACAAGCTTATGTAAACAGACATTTTGAGCTTCCTATAGTAAACTTCCAATTTTAAAGGCACTACACAAAGCACCATGCAAAGGACTCACTCAACACTCAACAGGAATCAGGTCAAGATGGAAGAAAGGAATAAAAATAACACTCAGCACTCGCCACGTGTTGAATATCCTGCCAAACGCTCTTGATCCATATTCTCCTAACAACCCATACGAGGTGGGTACTATTGTTACCATCTTTCAGATGGGAAAACAGCCTTGGAAAAGATATGGAGGGAAAAATAGCCCCATGCCTGGTTCAAAGGTAGATGTCTGTGAGAAAGGAGGTAGAACTTGTGTGACCTCAAAGAAGACCCTTCCCCAAACTGGACTCAGTTTCCCTAACTCTGTAGTGTTCTTAAGATCTATACAAGGCAAGTTTACAACGAAATATTATTCAGCCTCAAAAAGGAAGGAAATTCTGCCATTTGTGACAACTTGAACAAACCTGGAGAACATTATGCTACGTGAAATAAGCCAGAAAAATAAATACTGCATAATTCTACTTACATGAGGTACCTAAAACAGTCAAACTCATAGAAGTAAAGAATAGAACTGTACTTACTGGGGGCCAGAGGGAGGGGAAATGAATACTCTTCAACTGGTACAAAGTTTTGGTTATGCAAGATGAATTCACTCTAGAGATCTGGGGTACAGCAAATTGTACCCTATACTTTATTATGCACTTAAAAAATTGTTAAGGTCAAGTGCAGTGGCTCATGCCTGTAATCCTAACACTTACGGAGGCCAAGACTGAAGGATTGCATGAGGCAGGAGGATTGCTTGAGGTCAGGAGTTCAAGACCAGACTGGGCAACATAGTGAGTCCCTCTTGCTACAAAATTTTTTAGATACAAATTATTATTTGTTTAATGGGTTGATGTCAAGTTAAATGTTCTCAACACACACACACACAAGGGGACACAAGGAGATTTTCATAGCTGATGAAATATTTATTACCTTGATGGTGGTGATGGTGTTGTGAGAGTATGCCTATGTCCAAATTCACTAAATTGTATAATTAAATATACAATATATTTTACAGCAATTATACCTCAGTAAAGATGTTTAAAATATTTTTCAGGGATTTTGAAAAAAAAAACTATACAAGGCCAGCTTAATCAGAATCACCAATATTGGTGCAAGGTGGCATTAACCAACAGTGGCAATGGTAACAGCTTAAACTGAGGAGTCAGGTGTGCTCTCTCCAGCACCCCCTTCACTTGCCTCCATTTTGCTCGTGCTTAACAAGCCCAGGCCACTACCTGGTTCTAATCTTGGCCCTGGTATTTAATCTCATTTCATGCCAGCTCAAACAGCAGCTCTCTGTAGATCAGTGTACAGCGAGCCCTCTGCCCTCTGCTCCCTGGCTCTTCCCAGGGGCCCTCCTGGCTCACAGCCCAGATAATCAAGTAACCATTGTCAAATATTTACTGAGCAGAGTGCAGCCAGCCAAGGCTTCTGAGGAACTGTACAGGAAATATTAAACAGTACAAATACCACTCCCATTGCATTTTGATAGTACTTTCAGAGTTTACAAATGACCCTTACATCCTATGTCACCCAGCATCCCACCTCCTACGTGCCACCACCTGAGTGCTTACTGTAATCCAGTACTGTGCTACTACATCCCAAACATGAATACATCTACACCTCATACCACCCCATGGGCAGGCGCATCTCCACTTTAAAGATGAGACAACTAAGGCTCAGAGACGTGAATCGGCTTACCCAAGGTGGTACAACCAGCAAAGGGCAAAACAGCAATTGAACAGAGTAGGTCTGACTCCCAAGTCCACACTATGTGGACTATTATGTCATGATTAGATGCAATCATGTTAGCACACTGATAGGTCATAGTAAGCACACAAGTACACAGATTCCCAAAGCATCAGGCTGTTGTCTCTCCCTGGCATGTCTTCCTTCCACCTCCACCTCTGTCTTTATTTAATTGCTTGCCTAATTCCTACTGCCCTTTGAGAACCAGCACTAATGTCAACTCTTCCATAAAAATTCCTTTCTCCTCTCAGCTATTTGCACCCAGAAGTGCTTACTGTATCATAATGCAATTGTCATGTGTCATTTACATGTTTATTTCCCTCAAACAGGGACTATGCTTCATAGATCATGGAGTCCACCTCAACTGGGGTAGTGCTTAGCATACAATAGATTTTAATACTTGTTTGTTCAAGGAAGATAAGGGAGGAAAGAAGAGGAGAAGAAAGAAGAAGAAAGAGAGAGAAAAATAATTCAGAGTCTAATTTGCCTGCAACGTATTTCTTCTTAATTAATTCACATGCCTCTCATGAGACAATCTATTCTTATTGTCCAGCCTTGAAGCTATTGAAGTAGAAAATCAGGACACAAGGACTGACAAGTATGAATGTACTTAAATGAGTGTATTTCTGGCTGTGTTCTGGAAGATGCTGGTTACTATATAATACACAGAGCAACCAATTTGCAAATCATATCCCTCAGCAAACTCCTTCACACATTCCATCCCCAGAGTTTGCTGCGACCTGGAAGATGTTCCTAGAATGTTCCATTTCTATTATAAGAGTTAAGACTTCCTTGAATTGGACTGGGACAGAAGGCATTTGATGAGGCATCTGTTTTTCCATTCTGGTTCTTCTGGCTGGGGGTATCAGAATCTTGATTCAGAAGAGCTGACCTCCCTCCTGGGCAATCTGGTCTGCTGCAGCAGGAACATCCCTGAGTCATTTCTCAGCGTGGGTGTTTTCTGCATTCTTTCTGCCAAGGTGACACCGCTTCCTAGGATCAGAGCATCTCAGTTTATTTTCTATGCTTCCTCCTTTGAGAAAAATGGATCATTCATGTCCTTGTTTTAGAGGAGTGAACACAGGAACGTAGATACACAGAGAAGGACATGTAGACCTACTAGAAGGAAGAAAAAACCAAAGAGGAAGTCCGCCCAGCACCAGGGCTGCCTTACTCACGCACCAGGCAGTGCCTTTCATAGAGCTGACAGCACTTGCTTCCATTTTGGACCCGAGGTCCAGGCACGATGGCCAGCACCTCACCAGAGTGGTATCCCACGGAGAGTCTCACACCCAATGAGGTGTGAATTATCACACTCGTCAAAGGAGACAGCTAACAAGGTGTAACGCTGGGACATCATGCCAGGCCACCTGGACTCCACAGCGTGACTGCCTGGTGTAAAATATATGTCTGGAACTTCAGATCCAAGCTGCAGGTGACCAATGAGAAATTGATCTTTAGAGTGCCATTTACAAGGTGAAAACTCCTCAAGCAGGAAAGGGGTTTGAAATATTCTGGAAAGTTTATTGCTGATTTGCCTTCAACAAATATCAATTGTTTGCAATTACTAAGACCGTGCTGTCAGCTGGGCTTGTTTTAGATGCTTGGCATGAATAACTTGAATTCCTCCAGGAACCTTACGTGGTAGGCACTATTATTATCCCCATTTACCATTGTTAGGTTCTAACTGAGATCCGAAAAAAGTCAGTGGGGTGGCAGTTAGCTGGAAAAACACTCGAGGAATCGCAGGGAGTTTCAACAGGGTTTCACTCTTTCTCTGGGTGCAAGCGAGCCTGGGTGTGAGCCTGGGCATGAGCCCCAAGCCATAGGTACAGCATTAGCAGCGTAATTGTACCTTTTACAGACAATAATGGCTCCGAGCCAAGCACGAGCACATGTGAGTGGTTACTTAATGCGCCTCACGTGGCATGGTTACATAACGTGTGGAGTTGTGCGTCTGCACTCCAAACCCACGGAGACATGCTGCCTCGGAAAGTCGCCTTGGTCTACTGCCGACTAGAGCGCAGCCATCTCCCTTACAACCATGAAGAAAGTACAGCACAGAGAGGTTCTGTAACTTGCCCAAAGTCACACAGCTAATAAGCAGTTGGGCTGGGACTCAAATTTACTTGACAATAAAGCCACATTCTTCAACTTTACTATTATTATGTTTTCAGTGGCCACCTATTATAAATATGATGTTGCTGGGGCATTATAAGATAAATATTTGACAAGTTTGGGAGATATCTATCCATCTGAGATCAAACATATATGAATTAGAAAACTATATATCTACATATGGTACGTGTGTGTGCATCTATCGTCACATACATACCTTCCAAACCTGTTAAATCTAAATATGAAGAATTGAAATCTGCGTGAATATCACTTTTATGAAATCTTATAAATATCACAAGGGAAAAAGCCAAGAAATGACCCAAAGAGGCAGGGAAAGGGCTAACATTTCTCTAGCTCCCTGTTTTCTGGCATTTGAAAAGTTATTTCACGTAAGCCTCAAGGCTTGCAACGCAGAGACTGCTCCCATTTTACAGATGAGGAGATGGTGGCTTACAGGTTAATGGCCCAAGTTCACACAGCTGCTAAGAGGCAGATCTGCATTCAAACCAGGCTTCCCGTGGGCTCAAAGCCCAGACCTCTAAAATCATTTTTATTGACGTTTAGTATCTTTTGCTGTTTTTATCTGTCTCCTGAGTGTCAGTGCAAGCACTGTCAAAATATGAACATATTGAAAGAAAACAAAATAAGGAATGTTGCCCTGGCTCTACAATGTCTCATAGTTGAAAACAAGCAGAATATCTGTGTGGTCTCCTAAAGCCTCACAAGCATGTCTGACCCCATCCTGGAGTACCCTGCAGCCCATTGTGGATCTGACTTGCATTCTCACTGTATGCAGAAGTTCTGCTTAGTTGCTTCAGGTTTCAAAAACTAAATCTCCGGATAGGCAAACAGGCCTGAGGCCCCATCATCAGCTGTCTATCCCATTAACAATGAACAATGGACGTGGAATGTCCATTCCATATACATTCCCGAGAAGAAGTTTGGTACCCGGCTCCTGGGAACAAGCCATAGGACACCCGTTCCATCAGCACTGAGCATCACTGATGAATACAGCCATTGTGGAGGCAGCCCCCACCACAACTGGGGGGACAATGCCAGACAGACTGTTTGCTTTTTCTCTTTCTTTTAAAACCACATCACATGATTCTTTCACTTTGACATCAAATATCCTGCTGTTACAAGGAACAAGCCTGAATTATCTTCTCAAGCAGATCAGGAAAGATAACCAACACTGCTAACAGTGGTTCCCGCAGGGATTCAGGGCACTGGGACCTCAACCTGCCCTGCTGATGGTAGTGCCTCTGACAGAGAGTCCTACCCCACATTATTTGTTAAGGAAAAAAAAGAAGGCCTGTTGCAGGGGCTCACGCCTGTAATCCTAGCACGTTGGGAGGCCAAGGTGGGTGGATCACCTGAGCTCAGGAGTTTGAGACCAGCCTGGGCAACATGGTGAAACCCCATCTCTACCAAAAATACAAAAATTAGCCAGGTGTGATGGCACATGCCTGTAAGAGAGCTGCTTGGGTGGCTGAGGCAGGAGAATCGCTTGAACCTGGGAGGCAGAAGCTGCAGGGAACAGAAATTGCGACACTACACTCCAGCTTGGGCAACAGAGTGAGACCCTGTCTCAAAAAATTTTTAAAAAAAGGAAAAATTAAGTCCCAATGTTATCGTCAGTCATAACACATGACTCAACACTCTCCTGCTGCACCTCCCAGATATCAGAGTTATTTGGGTTTTTTGGTCTTGGGCATATTGAGAACATTCTTTTGTCTTACCCCTCAGCTCCTACAACTCTATGATATTTGTATCATGGAATGGCCTCCCTAAAACAGGAAGTGGATCAGGGGCAGGCACGTCATTTAGATCTGCCAGAATCAGAAAATCTGGTTCTAGCCTTGGCTCCCACTCAACCACTGCCTGGCCAGGTGATCTTAGACAAGTCTCCACACGGTCTCTGCAAGCCCTCACAGCTTCTTTGTGCAAATGAGAAAAAGGTGACCGTTGAGGGGAAGCAGTCCTGCCAGCACCTAGGCTTGGCAAGTGTGCCCCCAACTCAGTCCTGCCCCAGCCCCTCAGCCAGGGCCTCAGGCAGGGCATAACACGCATAGCCATTTGCAGAGCCCTGCATCTCTGTTTCAGCGCATTAGTTGTGAAGTGGGACAGATCATGTGTCCCACAAAATTCTCTGCACTGATGAGGCTAACAGGACATAGAGAACAGCTTATGAATTAGCCAAGTGATAAGAGATTTCTGTTGCCCTGATTGAATTCTACCTCACTTCCTGGGCACTCCATAATACTTTGGATGAAAAGCAAAGAAGCCATTACTATTTTGAAGTTGCTACTTCCACACTCAGAGGACCAGCTCCTTCAGAACTTGATCAAAAGTAGGGTGGCCCTTATAAGTGTACAGCCTCTGCAACTGCATAGGGCCTCATGCTCAGAAGGGCCTTGTGCTTGGCTTAATACTCTGATGTTACCGTATTGAAATTCTTGGTAATTTTTGAGCAAGGAACCCTGCACTTTCATTTTGTACTGAGCTCAGCAAATTATGGAACTGGTCCTGCCAACAAGCCTTCAAAAGCACCAAATAGCTTTCTTATATCTCACAAAATATTTGAATAAGGAAAACAGGAGGTATCATTCTGCAACTCCAGCGTTATCCGACCCCTCTGTTGGATCATGGAAGCTCTAGTCATAGAATGTGAGGCAGTATTGTGCGCTGCATAGAGCACAGGCTTTAGGAGGCAAACTGAGCTGGGTTCAGTCCTGCATCCTGCCAGACCTCAAACAAATTATCTAACCTGCCTGAACCCAGGTTTCCTTACCTGGAAGGCAGACTAGTAATGCCCACTCTTCCCTATGCATAATAAAGAAAGGTCTATAAACTGCCTGGCACACAGCAGGTATACAACAATATCAGTCCCCTTCCTGGCTTGTTTCAGGAACAGATGCTGCAAGATGGGGCATGCCCTCATGTTCCAAAAGGCAGGGAAGTGATAGGTGGCTCCGATGATCCTTTCAGCTCTAGGAGTCTATTATTCTCCATTAACCAAAGCCTCAAGGCAGCTCGCCTTCAGTCCACAGATATTAGCCAGGACACTTTGGTCACAAGGATGGAAACCCAACTCATATTAACTTAGACCAAGGAAGTTTGCTAGTTAATGAAACTGGGAAACCCAAGGACACAGGCGCTGCTGTGTCTAAGGATTTGTACAATGTGTTTCTTTCTCTCTCTCCCTTTATGTAGTGGACAAAATGGCCACTAACAGCCCTAGACTCACGCACTTTCACTCTAGCAGACCCAGTAGGAGGCAGACGTGTATCTCTCTCAGTATCTATGTATCAACCAAGGGAAAGACTCCAATTGACTCTAATCCTGCTTGGATTACATCTTCACTGCTGAACCAATCCTGATTGCCAGAGTCACAGGGCATGTGCCCACATTGGTGACCAAGAGCAGGACAAAGGGGCTCAAGCATCATGACAAACAGCCCCAATGAGGCCACACAATGGGGAAAGGGGAAATAAGGAAAACAAGGATACCATGCAGAGAAAGGCAACATACCCAGTGAGTTGCATGTGGTTTACTGTTCACTTCCACTGGGTGCCAAAGGAAATGAAAGCAGGGGAGAACTGAACCATGGTGGTACTGCCAGTAGCACTTAAACCAGCCTTCACTGAAGAATGGAAATTGTATGGACATGCCAGGCGTGGTGGCTCACGCCTGTAATCCCAGCACTTTGGGAGGCCGAGGCAGGCAGATTGCCTGAGCTCAGGAGTTCGAGACCAGCCTAGGAAACATGGCAAAACCCCGTCTCTACTAAAAATACAAAAAAAATTAGCCAGGTGTGGTGGCGTGCACCTATAATCCCAGCTACTGGGGAGGCTAAGGCTTGAGAATCACTTGAACCCAGGAGGTGGAGGTTGCAGTGAGCTGAGATCGCACAACTTCACTCCAGGCTGGGTGACACAGTGAGACTCTGTCTGGAAAAAAAAGAAAGAAAAAAAAGAAAATATATGGATACATATCACTTAGGAGAAGCTCCGTTAGAAAAGGCAAAGACAGGAAACTCAGCGTGTTCCTAGCTACCAGCTGCATAACTACAATGAACCTCACAGGTTAATTGCAGTTTTTAATAGTTATGTGTTTATATTTGTGGTTACCTTCCATTTATGCAAGCAATACTGGGTTTCCATTTTTGTGCTAACAAAGATTTCCTTTTTAAGATAACTTTAAGTAAAAACAAATGTCAATTGAAAGGAAAATAAGCAAATAATAATTATAAGCAAATAGTAATTTGCTTATTATTTAGACATAGGTAACTGTGGACGCAATACTGCATGTATTGTGCCAATGACTGAAGTATGGGAAACAGCTCAGTACAATATATAAATAGGACTTTACCTTTCCAAGGAGCACTAAAACCAGAACTGTGCTTTTACTGGTTCCTATAGTATCTCCAACAAACCAAATACATGTCTCTCATTGTGTGGATGGCAAAGATCCAAGTCACCAAATGAACCTGTAATAAGGTCCTAGAACCGTCAGCTTCTGACCTATTCCTTAGACATAACTGTGTCTCATGGCAAAGGGGGAGAACCAGCACTCCAGTACACTGGCCCAGAGTATTATTCTTTGTTTCAGAGGCAGACACACAAAGGTGGGGTTGATATGAAAATCACTCATTGCAGAGCTGGCCAGGATGACTGTCCTTGAGGACAGAGGGGCCCATTCTCCTGGTCATCCAAGGCCAGCTGGCCCCAAGGAGTACCAGCCACCTCTCTGGGGCCAGAGTCTCCCCAGCTGATGTCCGCATGTACCAGTGTGTGAAGTGACAGCTGGTCCCTGGTTAGGATGACTGTTTGGTCCTCCAGTTTGCTACTGATTTTAGCCAGAGATCATTTAGGAATGTCTATATTGTCATCTCACCTTCTCAATTATTTTCTCCAGGCTAAAGCGAGCAGTCCTCAGGTTTTTGATGTGGATCGAGATGCCAAAAAGCTGAACAAAGCCTGCAAAGGAATGGGTATGAGAGACATTTTGTTGCTAATTTACTTCTGAAGTTGATTAAACTTGGTCTCATGTCCAACTTTCCCATGATGTTAGGAAGCTGACATCTCACTATCTTGTGTATTCCAAGCTAACGCAAGTCAGTCACTTCCACTGACCTCTTTATTAAGGTTCGCAAAATTATAGTAGGATCCTATGACTTTTCAGGATTCTATATAACAGCTAGGAGTTGGATATTGTGACATTTAATTTGACCTTGAGGTGAGAGAAACTTCATGAGAAGCGCAGTTCATGCAATCCTGGTGTATTAGTCTGTTCTCATGCTGCTAATAAAGACTTACCTGAGACAGGGTAATTTATAAAGAAAAAGAGTTTAACGGACTCCCAGTTCCACATGGCTGAGAAGGCCTCACAAGCATGGCAGAAAACGAAGGAAGAGCGAGGGACTTCTTTTTTTTTTTTTTTTTCGAGACGGAGTCTCGCTCTGTCACCCGGGTTGGAGTGCAGTGACCGGATCTCAGCTCACTGCAAGCTCCGCCTCCCGGGTTTATGCCATTCTCCTGCCTCAGCCTCCAGAGTAGCTGGGACTACAGGCGCCCGCCACCGGCTAGTTTTTTGTATTTTTTAGTAGATACAGGGTTTCACAGTGTTAGCCAGGATGGTCTCGATCTCCTGACCTCGTGATCTGCCCGTCTCGGCCTCCCAAAGTGCTGGGATTACAGGCTTGAGCCACCGCGCCCGGCCGAGCGAGGGACTTCTTACACGGCAGCAGAAAAGAGAGGATTAGACCCAAGTGAAAGGAGTTTCCCCTTATAAAACCACCTGATCTCGTGAGACTTACTACTGTGAGAACAGCATGAGGGAAACCGCCCCCATGATTCAATTATCTCCCACCAGGTCCCTCTCACAACATGTGGGAATTATAGGAGCTACGATTCAAGATGAGATTTGGGTGAGGACACAGCCAAACCATATCACCTGGTATGATCTAAACCCCTCTGATCCCTTCCCTAGGAGATGGTGGGGAATTGAGTCTGATGAGAGCTGGATTAGGGACCTGGAAGCAACAAGTAAAAGTAGATCGGTCCAGTGCGGTGGCTCACACCTGTAATCCCAGTACTTTGGGAGGCCGAGGCAGGCGGATCATGAGGTGAGGAGATCGAGACCGTCCTGGCCAACATGGTGACACCCATCTCTACTAAAAATACAAAAATTAGCTAGGGTTGGTGGCAGGTGCCGGTAATCCCCAGCTACTCATGGAGGCTGAGGCAGGAGAATCACTTGAACCAGGGAGTCGGAGGTTGCAGTGAGCCGAGATTGCACCACTGCACTCCAGCCTGGGAGACAGAGAGCCTCCACCTCAAAAAAAAAAAAAAAAGAAAGAAAGAAAGAAAAGAAAAAGAAAAAAGAACTAGATCAAGTGAGTAACTGGCCAAGATCAACCATCAAGGGTTGAAAATGGAGAAGCTGTTTACATCCTAAGGGTCAGAGTTGGGGACTCCACAAGAAGTCAAAACTAAGGTAGACCAGGGACCAGGGTGGGATGAGGGAGAGAGCATCTAGGTCTAGGGCCATGAAGAGAGGCCCTGAGATCCAGGAAAGCCACTCACGACACAAGGTCTAGTCCCAGAAGCCTGGAAGAGGGTGAGATCCAAAGCACAGATGGAAGGATTTCCCTTAAACAGGACACGGAGGGAAGGTGCTGAGACTGACAGCTGGAGTAGATGCCTTCATAGGTGTTGTCGGGGCAGAAATTGAAGGCACCCATGCCTGGTAACCTGACATTGCTCAGTGAGTGGGAGGTGAGTCTGCTGAAGAGAAGGGTTTGACAATGGAATATGGGGCTTGAGTGGTGGCTTGGAATAGCCCTTGAGTAGTAGAGAAGTGGGAGACAACCAAGAGAAGACTGCTGATACGCACTGAGGGCACTGAGTAGGGAGATCATGGTTTCTCATGGCTCCAGCCCAAATGGTTGTGTGATTTTTCCCTATATCCTTGAAGGTAGGACTGGAGAAATTGATTGACCCCAGGTTTGCTGATCAGGAGTTCCAGAACAACTAGCAAGTGAAATCATTGAAGGGGACCAAGGGGTCAAGGGGCAAAGTGGATTAATTTTCCAGATTTTCTTTTTTACATTTATTGAGAAACTGTTAAACTTTCAGGCATTGGGCTAATCACTTTATATACAAAATCTCATCAAATTCTTACAAAAATCCATTCTCCAGCTGAGGAAACTGAGGACCTGACATTTTAAGTAAGACAGACAAAGTCACCAAGCCATTAAGTGGGGAACACGGGGATTGAACCTATTCTTGTTACTCACTCCAAATGCCAGCAATTTAGAGACATCCTAGCTAGGGCACCTCAGCTACATGGCTGCAGTCCTGGAGGGGGTGGGGACAGACTGAGAAGACATTGCTCAGTGTCATTAACAACAGGTAGGAACCATCTCAGTCCACAGAATGTTTTATTGAATTAATTTTTTGCTTATTGAGATATAATTTGAATACCATAAAATGCACTCTTTTGCAGCATGCAATTCAGAGTTTTAGTATATTCACAGGATTTTGTGACCATCCCCACTAATTCCAGAACATTTCATCCCTGAGAAAGAAACCTCACACCTATTAGCAGCCCCTCCCTCTCTTCAGCTCCGGGCAATCACTGATCGGTTTCCTGTCTCCACTGATTTGCCTATTCTAGACATTTCACATAAATAGAATCATACACTATGTGGCTTCTTTTACTTGGCATAATGTTTTACAAAAACAAGTGATAGATTTTTTACATAAAAGTAGATTAGTAGAGATTTACTTTCCTAGAATGGGTGTCATGGTAGAATAAATATGGGCACAAATTTGTTGTATGGCTCCAGAGGAATAAAACTTGGATCTATGGTAGAAGTTCCAAGGAGACATATTTTGCTTTAATATAAGAAACTTGGCTGGGCACAGTGGCTCACACCTGTAATTACACACCTGTAATCTCAGTACTTTGGGAGGCCAAGGCAGGCGGATCACCTGAGATCAGGAGTTTGAGACCAGCCTGGCCAACATGGTGAAACCCTGTCTCTACTAAAAATATAAAAATTGGCCAGGTATGGTGGTGCACACCTGTAGTCCCAGCTACTTGGGAGGCTGAAGCAGGAGAATCACTTGAACCTGGGAGGCGGAGATTGCAGTGAGCTGAGATGGCACCACTGTACTCTAGCCTGGGTGACAAGGTGAGACACAATCTCAAATATATATATACACACACACACACATATATATGTATATACACACACACATACATATATGAAACTTATCTAGCCATAGAATAGTTGCCTTGCCCAAGAAATGTTGAGAAGTCTGCAGGAGTTGGGATTGGGAAGATCTGGTAGGAAAGTAGTACAAGGGATGGCTACATATTAAAACCCTACATATTATGTCTAGTGTTCCATTATTGGAACACTAAGCATATGGGAATTATTTATATCCTACTGCTCAAGGTCATTGCCGAGGTCTGATTGCAAAAATTCAAAAAACTGCAACCTCAGGCATAAATAGGTTAAGAATTCTTGAATAAATCAGAGCTAGACAATGGGGGGAGGAAGAGAAAGAAGGAGGGAGAAAAAGAAAGAAGATAGGGAGAGAGAAGAGAGAGAGAGAAGAGAGAGGGAGGGAGAGAGTGAAGGAGAGAAAGAAGAGAAGGAGGAAGAGAGAGAAAGAAGAAAGAAGAGAGAGGAAGAGAGGGAAGGAGGGAGAGTGAATGTGCAACCTGTGTTCTCATCTACAAAATGAGGCTAACAATGTCTCCTCACATGGAGACGGATAAAAGAGGCATCACAGAGCCCAGCACCTCATTGGCCCTCGTTGTATGTGGATAGCCTCCTTTGGAACGATATGCTGGGATCCAAAATCTGCACAAGGCCAGCAAGATCAGTATGAGCGTTGAGTAGTCACGTCCTTGTTCTCCATCACCGAGGGTGAACTGGGTTGAATGCGGGCTCCCCAAAAATATATGCCCCCAGAACCTGTAAACATGACTGTTTGGAAAAAGGGTCTTTGCAGATATAATTAAGTTAAGGATCCTGAGATGAAATTATCCTGAATTACCTGGGTGAGCCCTAAATCTAATGACAAGTGTCCTTAGGAGAGACAGAGGAAGAGACACACAGAGAAGGCCATGGGCAGATGGAGACAGAGACTGGAGATATACAGCCACAAACCTGAGAATGCTAAGGGTTCCTGGCAGAAGCCAGGAGGGGTAAAAACAGACTCCGCCCCAGGGCTGCTGGAGGGACTGTGGGCCTGCCGACGCCAGAATTTCAGACTTCCACCCTCCAGAGCTGTGCGGGAATAGGCTGCTGTTGTTTTAAGCCACCAAGTTTGTGGCCGTTGAATCAGCAGCCTCCCCTCTGGACACTGAGACAGTGGACAAGTGGGAAGCAGTGACTTGCTCAGGCAGGCAGGACTGTGCTCATTCGTTACTTCATCTGTCTTCCCTGCACTCCCATTTCCAAAGGAGAAATGAGAGACAGCGCGGCCCAGCAGAGCTAGCAGAAGAGGGTGACCCTCCAGCATCAGAGTGGGGGGCTGCAGCCTCCTGGGCCCAGCGAGGCAGGCTGGGCTGGCACTGGAGCCCAAGGGAAAGCTGAGCCTCCACCACAGCCCTGATCACTGTTCTGCCACACAGGCCCGGGGCCTTCCCACCCTGTCTGGAGCCCCCTTCTTGCTGAAATGTGACTCGGTATCTTCCCAGAAAATTTCTGGGAAAAGCAAAACCAAGGAGGCCCAGAGGCACTTCCTGAGGCTGATTATTGCCCCGGCTTTGACCTCTACTGTGAAATTACAGTGTCCAGTGTGTGGGTCCTTCTTTTCTCATTTTTAAAAAAGCCTTTCCCAGAACCACTGGGGACTGGCCCTGGTGCCTCAAACCATTGTAAGTATTTACAGGAAATCATTCAGCAGCACTGCTTATATGATACACATATTGTGAAATGTAAAGTGAGGTCATTGTTCAGTGACTGGGTAGTAGAAACACTGCCCGGATCAACCTGAGACTGGACTCAAAGGACTTGGGGGAAATCCAGTGTTGTTTTCATGGCCTTCCCCAACCTCCAGGTTGTTGTTGGGCCGTCTCAGGACTGTTTTGCAATCTGGTTTCTTGCCTTTTTTTTTTAACTTTAAAATTTCATAGACTTTTATTAGTTTTTTTTTTTATTATTATACTTTAAGTTCTGGGATCCATGTGCAGAACGTTTAGGTTTGTTACGTAGGTATGCATGTGCCATAGTGGTTTGCTGCGCCCGTCAACCCGTCATCTATATTAGGTATTTCTCCTAATGTTCTCCCTCCCCTAGACCCCGACCCCCTGACAGGCCCTGGTGTGTGATGTTCCCCTCCCGGTGTCCATGTGTTCATTGTTCAACTCCCACTTATGAGTGAGAACATGCAGTGTTTGGTTTTCTGGTCCTGTGTTAGTTTTCTGAGAATGATGGTTTCTGGCTTCATCTATGTCCCTGCAAAGGACATGAACTCATTCTTTTTTATGGCTGCATAGCTGCACAGTATTCCATGGTGTATATGTGCCACATTTTCTTTATCCAGTCTGTCATTGATGGGCATTTGGGTTGGTCTCTCTCTTTTTTTAAACCTTTCCCAGAAAGAATGTCTAAAAAACACTATTATTATTATTATTATTATTATTATTTTCCTAGACAGAGTCTCACTCTGTCGCCCAGGCTGCAGTGCGGTGGCACGGTCTCGGCTCACTGCAAGCTCCACCTCCCGGGTTTATGCCATTCTCCTGTCTCAGCCTCCCAAGTAGCTGGGACTACAGGCGCCCGCCACCAAGCCTGGCTAATTTTTTGTATATTTAGTAGAGACGGGGTTTCACTGTGTTAGCCAGGATGGTCTCAATCTCTTGACCCTGTGATCCACCCACCTCAGCCTCCCAAAGTGCTGGGATTACAGGCATGAGCCACCGCACCCGGCACTATTATTTTTAATATTAATTTCATTTTCCTGATTATCCAGATGTGGGCTGCATGTGGCATCAGAGTATGGAGGATTTCTATTGGTCCCCACTACGCAGACCCATCTCAGTATCACATACAACTTACACTACTTCAGAGACAAGGTTCTGTCAGTGATGACATGCAAACTTCCTCATTCATCCATTCATTCATTCGCGTGTGCACATGTTTAAGCATCCGTTCATTCAGCAAGTCATCTGATAAATTCTGACAGCCTTCTGTGGGAATACCGTGGTGAACAGAACACTCTGCTCCCATGGAACTTGCAGTGTGTCCTGGCAGAGACAGGAAGAGCAGGCAGCATGAGAGACACAGAGGGCGAGATGCCTCCTCTGTCCAGGAGTGTGCAGGGAGCTGAGACCTGAAGGCGAAGTGGGAGCAGAGGTGAGGATCAGCGTGTTCCGGTTGAGGGGAAGAGCCCATCCAAAGACCCAGAGTCGAGAAAGAAAGTGTTGTTTGTTCCAGGAGCTGCAAATCATCTACGAGGTGGGTGGAAAGTAGCCTGGGGGAGGACAGGTAGGAGGACAAGACTTTGAGCAGCCAAAAGGCCCTATAGGCCCCACTGCAGAGTTGAAGCCTCATTCTGCATTTGAGAGGCCCTATACTGAAGGGTTTGAAGGAGAGGGGTGAGCAGGCCAATGTACACTTCAGAACGGTTGTTCTGGGGGCAGTGAATGCCAACTGGAAAAAGTGAGAGCAACAGAGGAACCTGCATGTGGGCGGTATCCACAGTTGTGCTGAGCGATGGGGTGGAGATGAGGATGGAGAGAAACGGGTGCATCTGAGAGGCACTAAGGAGGTGGAATGGAGAGACCTTAGTCTGATTGAATGTGGGGTGAGGGAAAAGGGAGAGCCAGGCATGAGCCCTAGCTTCCTCGTGGGCCCAGTACAGTAACTGGGGCTACTGTGGGCAGAAAGGCTCCTTCCGGGCTTGGCACCTGCCAGGATCCAGGCCTGAGAGGCAGAGGCCCTCATCTGGGACAAGAGTGGCCTGAATGGAAAGAAAGAGGTAGGTTCAAGAGATATTTACAAGAAAAGAAAATCCCTTTTGAAGTGAGATTTCTGACACTCAAAAGTTTTTTTTAAAAAAGTCATAATAGTGTCATAGAATGAGCAATTGGATACCCATGATGGAGGCAAAGCTCTGGAAGGAAATGAAGGAGGACTACGTGAATCCCAGTGTTGAAACCAAGCCAGCACCAGGCAGGCAACTCACTCCTGCTATTTTTGCAAGTGAGCTCCTCCTAGAATTCTGTTTCTCCAATAGGAACCAAACAGCTAAATGTTCCCGGAGCTGTGGAGGTGAAAATACGCTTTGAGGTTAAGTGAATGGTCCGAGGACCCAAAGGTTTGGAACACAGTTGTCACATCAGACCCCTGCTCAGGCCTGTCTTTCTAAGTCCCCTCTCTGTCTTTCCAAAGCTGACTCTGAGGGCTGGTGCTGGCGCAGAGGGAGGGTTAAACAGCTCACATTTTTCTTTTTTTTTTTTTTTGCCAGGGCTCCCTTTTTTTCTCTTTCCCATCTCCAGCTACGTTCCCTCCATTCATTTCCCATCCCCATGGCCTAGATTTTTCCTGCTCTCAAACCTTCTATCAAAATGCATCAAAATGCATTTGCACGATCTGGTTCCTTCAGGATCCTGATGGCTCAGCTGGGTGGCAGCCATCATCTAGGTCCACCCACCAATCAGAGCAAGACAGCAGTGAGTGGCACCATAACAGCACACACTGCCATTTAGTGGTCACTCCCTAGAGCCCAGGTGTCGGGCTCAGAATGTCAGTACTGCAGTCTTAGATAATCACTGCAATGATCCTAGAAATATACATGTAAATAGTGTGCTGTGCCAAAACAGAGGAAGCAGAAACTTAACAAGTGTAGCTGAGATTAGGTGAGTAAGCCTTGGGCTGCTGTGTGCAGAGATGGATCTAGAAGAGAAGCATGACACCAAACTGCAGGGAGTCTCAATGCCACCATAAGGGATTCTGATGTAATTCTAGGAGTCAAGATGAATCATTAAAGGTATTTAAAGTATGGCGTGAAATGAACACATGCGAGCTTCCCAGGGTGGACTGCAAAGATCAGAGCCTGTATCGGGGTGGGGGCTAAAAACACTTAGGGCCTGTTAGGCAGTGACAGTAGGAATGAAGAAAAGGAACAGGTGAAAGAGTTGTCTTGTAGGTGAGACAGGCAGGACTTCGTAATATTTGAGAGTAAAAAAGACAGGTGGGCCCTCAAAGGTGACTTTGGATTTTCTCTAATCCAGGTGATGCCATGCGCTGAGACAAAGGAACAGGATGGGGAATGGATTTAAGGATAGACAAAATAAGTTCGGTTTAAGCTACAGTGGAAGTTGAAATGCCTTGGGAGATCTGTAGGAAGCTGGCTACAGGCAGCTGGAAATAAGATCTGAACTCAGACGAGCAATTAGGGCTGGAGGCGCTGATCTTGGAGTCATCAGTAAAAGGGCGAGAGTCGCCTGGGAAAGGAGTGACTCCATTAGAGAGGAGAACTGAAAACCGAGTTTAAAAAGCCAGCAGAAGAATAAAGGCCAATCAAGAACTGCTGAGAGGGAGGTGATGGAGAGGAGAAAGGAAGGACTGGGAAAGGAGGTACAAAGCCATCTAGGAAGGTGTTTCACGCAAAGAATTGTCAACCGCAGGCTGGGTGCGGCAGCTCATGCCTGTGCTCCTAGCACTTTGAGAGGCTGAGGCAGGTGGATCACCAGAAGCCAGGAGTTTGAGACCAGCCTGACCAACTTGGTGAAACCTCATCTCTACTAAAAATACAAAAATTAGCCAGGCGTAGTGGTGGGTGCCTGTAATCCCAGTTACTCGGGAGACGGAGGCAGGAGAATCATTTGAACCCAGGAGGTGCAGGTTGCAGTGATCATGCCACTGCACTCTAGCCTAGGTGACATAGACAGACCCTGTCTCAAAAAAAAAAAAAAAAAGAACTCCCAACTGCAGAATTCAAATGCTGCAGAACAGTCAGGTACACGCAGGAACCGAGAAGAGGCACTGTGTTGTGCCTCAGCTTCCTCATCTGTAAGTAAGAGCTTGGACTAGGTAGTCTCTGACGTTTCCTCCAGCTCCCATGATTGCTGACTGCTGTGCCTTGATCCCAGTGAGCTTGATCACTGGGGTGAGCAGTTCACGGAGGCTGGTCCCTGTGCACACCCTGCATGGATGTGAGGCAGTGCCAGGTGCGTGGTCATTTACATCCCCTGGTGTCCTGGGTTTCCCACATGCACTCTCTGGACCACCACGGACTGGACCCACACTTGGATTCTCGCATTTCATTCTGATGTATATTCTATTTCTATTCTATTGTATACTATTACCCCCATCTTACAGGTGGGAAAACTGAGACTTAGCAAGACAAATCACTTGCCCAATGTCATGCAGTCAGTACAGGGTGGAGCCATGATTTGAATCCAGCCTGAATAAATCTAATGTGGGGCTTGATGGTAAAACAGTCTTTCTCATTCCCACACTGGAAATACCTGGGTCATCTTTCTGATCCTGGTTTCTGGTTCAAACAAGGATATTCTCCCCTTCTTTCTTATTCACTATAGTTTTCAGTACTGATCAAATTGCTGCCATGAGCTTGTATTACTTTGAGCATCAGGGGAAAAAAAGCTTTTAAAAAATAGCATAAAGGTAATAGGAGTTAAAAGGGGCAACCGCCCTTCATGGTTTCAATCAAGACTTCTCTCCTGAGATTGACAAATGTATGGGTGGGGTTAATATTGTAACAGTTTGAGCCTATATCTTAATCTTGTTCGTGCAATTGTAAGCACCCAGAGGCCAAGGAACAGGCCATCTTTTTCCTTGCTGTTTTTAAAAACATTTTTATTGAGATATAATTCATGCACCATATGATTCATCCACTTAAAGTGTTTAATTCAATAGTTTTTATTATACTCACAGATACATGCAACCGCCACCATAGTCGATTTTAGAACATTTTCATCACTTCAAAAAGTAGCCCTAGACTCCAGGTACCATCCCCCTAGGCAGTCCACCCACCCCAGCCACTAGTATACTTCCAGCCTCTGTATATTCTACTATTCTGGACTTTCATATGAATGGAATTATATAACATGTGATCTGCTATGATTGACTTCTTTCACTTAGCATAACGTTCTTAAGGTTCATCCATGTTATAACATCTATCCGTAATTTATTCCTTTTTCTGACCAAATAGCATTCCGTTGTATGGATATTCCACATTTTCTTTATTCATATTCGGGTGATGAACATTGGGGCTGTTCCATGTTTGAGCTATTATGAGTAATGCTGCTATGAACATTCACATACAAGTGTTGGGTGGATAAATGTTTTCATTTCCCTAGGAATACAATTAAGGAACTGGCCATACTCGTTCCTCTTTCCACCACAGTGCCTAGCACTGTGTGCCATGCACTGTGAGGCCTCAATGGCTATTTGACTAAGTGAGTGAAAAGAATACAGTTTTCAGCACAAGGCGTCAAAGCTAAGGGTCCATTGGGTTCACAGATGCCTCCGACCACCTTTAAACTGTGAGTCCCGGCTTCCTCACCCTGGACTAAAACAAACTTCCATCTTGTTTCTTGCTCACTGTGGCTTTGTTTGTTTCTCCTGCATTTTAGGAACCAATGAAGCAGCCATCATTGAAATCTTATCGGGCAGGACATCAGATGAGAGGCAACAAATCAAGCAAAAGTACAAGGCAACAGTACGGCAAGGTGATTCCAGGGGTAGTCAGCAAGCGCGCTCCCAGCCGTGGCCTCAGCCGTCTTGGCTTCCTCATGTCCCCACGGCCATTCAGAATATCTTTATAGCTTTATTGAGTCAGCCCAGGAGGAAAACTGAAATCACCACTTAAAAGCGTTAATGGAGTTCAGAAAAACTGAAATTGCTTTGTTAACTCAATAGCCTGTAAAATCAGGACTCTTAAACTCATTATTTCTTAAATTGACTTCATTTTTCTGTTAAGACCCTAGTGTTTTTTTCACTTAATTTGGACTAACTGTACATATGTAGATAGATCAGTAATTTGAATATCAGTTTCCACAAGTGAGTCTTTATACAGGAATTTTTCATAAGTGATTGTTACAGAAAACTACAAAAAAAAAACCCTCCATTTCATTAAGCTATCAGCACCTTTTTTTCTTTACATTTTCTTTCTTTTCTTTCATTCTTTTTATTGTTGAAAATAATGTTATATACAGAAGTCTTCAAGTATGCATTAGGCTTTCTTATTTCTTTATTAATATATAATGAACACAACCTTAATGTCATTAGAATTATCATGCAAAATGAATATCAATTATTATGCTGTATTCTCATTTGTATTTATCAGACTTTTACCGTTTCAATCACTGTAGGTATAAATAGATATATAGAAAGATGAAGCTGGGTTTTCCTATTTATTTGATATTGAGCAGGTAACAATTGCTTCAGGCCTTGGTCTTTTCATGGATAGGAAGAAGATGACAACTTAGCTCCCTTCTCATGTTGCTGGGAGAACCAGTCAGGATAATGCCAGTATGTACCAATACAGGAAAGCTATGGTGACTATGATTGTTTCCATTTTACAACAACACACATCTAAAAAAAAAAGACAGAGAACCAGGACTCACATCCAAGTCTTCTGACTTCAAGAACAGTATCCGCTCCTGGAGGACCCAGTGTCATAAGTAGAGCTATTTGCTCATACACTAAATGGCCCAAATGGCTGTGCTTTTGTGCTTTTTCTGCTTCTCGCCTTACTCTTAGGCTCATCAATGTAATTTTTGATGAAAATAAGTGCATCTTCAGTTCAATTGCATTTAATTGAATGCATGAAGCTGAATTTTTTTTGTTTTGTTTTGTTTTGTTTTTTTGAGATGGAGTCTCACTCTGTTGCCCAGGCTGGAATGTAGTGGCATCATCTTGGCTCACTGCAACCTCTGCCTCCCAGGTTCAAGCGATTCTCCTGCCTCAGCCTCCTGAGTAGCTGGGATTACAGGCATGTGCCACCACACCTGGCTAAGTTTTGTGTTTTTAGTAAAATTTTTCTATTTTAATTTTGGTTAGGCTAGTCTCAAATTCCTGAGACCTCGTGATCTGCCCACATCAGCCTCCCAAAGTGCTAGGATCAAAGGCATAAGCCACCATGCCTGGTCTGAAGCTGCATTTTTATCCCTGTCAACATCCCTAATTCCAGTACCCTCCCAAGACACATTCACCCTACCAGTATGAAAAGTCAGGCCAGGCAGGGTGGCTCACACCTGTAAACCCAACACTTTGGGAGGCCAAGGCAGGAGGATCGCTTGAGCCCAGGAGTTTGAGACCAGTTGAGACCTTCATCTCTACCAAAAATAAAAAATTAGCTGGGTGTGGTGGTACGTGCCTGTAGTCCCTGCTACTCAGGAGGCTGAGGCTGGAGGGTTGCGTAAGCCCAAGAAGTTGAGGCCTCGGTGAGCTGTGATTGCACCACTGCACTCCAGCCTGGGTGATAGAGTGAGACCCTGTGGAAAGGAAAGAAAGAAAAGAAAAGAAAAAAAGAGAAAGGGAGGAGGGGAGGAAAGGAAAGAAGGGAAGAAAAGAAAGAAAAAGAAAGAGAGAGAAAGAAAGAAAGGAAGAAGGAAAGAAAGAGAGGAAGAGAGGAAAAAGGAAAGAAAGAAAGAAAACTCGGATACAATGCTTCTTAATCTTTAGTCTAAAGAAGAGTAAATGGGTTCAAAGTGAAAGCCTAGGGATCCTGTTAAAACTTAAATGGGCATGTTCTAGCACAAAACTTCGTGATACTTCATTTGCCAATCATTTGCTTACTTTCTGGTCTCAGCTGTGTTTCAGAGAGCTGAGACTGCCAAAGAGATGATCTAGAATCCCAACATCACAAAGCTAGAAGATGTTAGATAGGATCCAATCTCAGCCCCATGTCAGTTGACCTCCAAAGAGAATAAACATCCCATGGTAACACAGAGTTAGCAGGAAAACCAGGAGTAGAGCTGAGCTATCCCGAGCCTGCTACTCTGTCCAGACAGAATGTAAACACACAAGGATTTGTTGTGACGCCTTCGGCTTGTAAGAGTGGGAAGCTGGGATTTTTCTTCTCTGCAGCTGTATATCATGCCTACCTGGCCTGAAAATATATTTCCAATTTTTAGGTGACTCCATACCATAGAGTACTGACCACAGACCTGCCTTCACAAGATGCAGTGTTGGCTGGAGCAGCCACTGTGGGGCAGAAGCATAATATTACAGCCCCCTTGTAGGACTGCAGATCCCAGGGCTTTGAACAAAAATATTCCAGGTTTTTCTCCCAGGCCAAAAGCTCAGAGCTTCATTTGAGAAATAGTCTATTTCCCTCCTCTTAGAAAATTTTTTCAGCATGGGAGATTAATGATAATAAGCATTTGTTGACCATTTAAAATATGTCAAGCACTATGCTCAGTATCGACAAGGATTGTCACATTTAATTCTCCGAATAACCCTGCGAGGTCAGTCTTGTACTGTCTCCATTTTCTGGAGCTGAAAACTGACAGCTGGTGGAATTAAGTACATTTCCAAGGTCACAGAGCTGCCGTGGCTGTGTTCCTTGCCATCATACCACATTGCTGGGGAGCTGCCCACCCTATGCTATAGTTCGTGTCCTTGAAATGCCAGCTGGCCTATGGGCCTCCAATCTGAGCTATCCTAGGCTGTCGCTCCATGTGAAGGTCTTTGGTTTAAGTTGGGGCATTAACTACTCTAGGTAGGCTGATGCCCATCCTTGACCATTTATCCTGTTAAACCACATTGTCAGAGGTAGGCAGGGAGAAGGTAGTTAGTTCTCTTGTAAAAAGAGGGTGCTCAAAGAAAAAAGGAAGACAAGTGCTTGTCAGAATAGATGCCAGGCTGGGGGTCATGGTGGCTCACGCCTATAATCCCAGCACTTTAGGAGGCTGAGATGGGAGGATCATCTGAGCCCGGGAGGTCGAGGCTGCAGTGAGCCATGATTGCACCACTGCACTCCAGCCTGGGTGACAGAGTGAGACCCTGTCTCAAAAAAAGAAAAAACAGATGCCAGTAAGAATTCCATGTACTTCGCCTTCTACACACCTGCATTCTTCCTCACGTGTGTCCCTTCCAGGATTTAGTGAGATAACTGAAGTGACGATATAGGCTGTCAGTCTTCGCATGACAATCCTCTTTATTCCTGTTGTCCTCTGCAATTGCTAATAGTGCCCCCTTCCACACTGAAAAGCATCCCGATTTAGATGACAAATTCTCCGGTCCTAGAGATAACAGCCCTGTATTTCAGTCCTTCCTAGCTGAATATTTGGGGAAAATGCTTCATCTTCTCAGGTACAACAGATCTTGAGGGTTTTTCAGCGATCTTGAGGACTGGCTGAAAAAGCTCTCTGAGCCCTCAAATGTTTTGCAGATACTGTTGTTATTGTGATTCATCAGCGAGGTCTCCAGCCCTGAGCAGGGAGCTCCTCTCTGCCCGCCCTGGGGGAAGGTGGTTGGGCAGCTGAGAGCAGGTTGCATGTTCTCAGCAGGGTGCATGTTCTCAGCAGGTTGCATGTTCTCAGCAGGTTGCAGGTTCTCAGCAGGTTGCAGGTTCTCAGCAGGTTACATGTTCTCAGCAGGTTGCAGGTTCTCAGCAGGTTGCATGTTCTCAGCAGGTTGCATGTTCTCAGCAGGTTGCATGTTCTCAGCAGGTTGCATGTTCTCAGCAGGTTGCAGGTTCTCAGCAGGTTGCATGTTCTCAGCAGG
The DNA here is from genome assembly GCF_007565055.1 of Rhinopithecus roxellana. NCBI lineage: Eukaryota > Metazoa > Chordata > Mammalia > Primates > Cercopithecidae > Rhinopithecus > Rhinopithecus roxellana. The sequence goes on from NC_044557.1 coordinate 102,791,083, forward strand.
TTGCGGGTTCTCAGCAGGTTACATGTTCTCAGCAGGTTGCGGGTTCTCAGCAGGTTGCATGTTCTCAGCAGGTTGCGTGTTCTCAGCAGGTTGTGGGTTCTCAGCAGGTTGCATGTTCTCAGCAGGTTGCGGGTTCTCAGCAGGTTGCATGTTCTCAGCAGGTTGTGGGTTCTCAGCAGGGTGCATGTTCTCAGCAGGTTGCGGGTTCTCAGCAGGGTGCATGTTCTCAGCAGGTTGTAGGTTGGCAGAATTCATGTCCACAGCACCTTTCTTGTCAACCATGAGCACTTGCAATAGTGCAAGCAGACACCTGCCCCTCTCCTCCTGGGCCATTCCCAGCAGGTCTCTCACTGTCTTCTGCCAGGAGCTGGAGGAAGTACTCAAGAGTGAGCTGAGTGGAAACTTCAAGAAGACAGCGTTGGCCCTTCTGGACCGCCCCAGCGAGTACGCTGCCCGGCAGCTGCAGAAGGCTATGAAGGGTCTGGGTACAGATGAGTCCGTGCTCATTGAGGTCCTGTGCACGAGGACCAATAAGGTCAGTCCCAGCTGAGCCCACAGGGGAGCATCACACACCTGGTAGAGACGGTTGCAGACCCCAGAAGGGACCCTACGTCCCAGCAAGCTATCCATGGAGTGAGCAGGTGTTTGGGGAGACATAATGTGTGCTTGGTCCATGTGGGAGGACATCTCTTCCAGTCTTCCAGAGGTCAGTCTTGGTGTTGCTGCCCCTTGACAGAATAGATCTTTCCAGAAGAGCTGTGTCCAGCAAGTTTCTTCTTTTCTAAATGGGTGCTTTTATATGCAGGAGGCACAATTCTACTTTCCCCCACCCAGCCTGACTTTGTGGCTCTTCCGACATGAAAAATCAACAAGCAGCACAAGCATGTCTGTGCTGCTGCCTGGGCCATGGCGGTCAGCTAGCATAGGGTACAAAAGAGACTATAATGAGGAAGAGAGGTGAGTGGTGCTGGGGGATGCCAGTGAACACCTCAGTGGCTGCCAGCACTACCCTGAAGGATTGTGTGTCCTTCTGTCATCAGACAGAGGGATATCCCTCAGGCACATGCCACCTTTGCAGGGGCTGAAGAGAGCATTTGTTGAGGCACAGGGGAGAACTATTTGTCTCTGGCTCCAGAAGCCAGGAGAACCAAGGGACACATCAAGAGTCAAGAGGGTTCACAAATAATTCATAGGAGAGACCCCTCCCTCTTCAGTAACCATACATGACAGCAGAATGCGGCAGCCCAGCAAGGAAAGTGCCAGAGAAGCCCAACATTCTTGAGGCCTCTCAGCAGGAAATAGAAGCAGAGGTTGGAGCAGACAGCAGGCAAAATGCGAACAGTGCCCTGACACAAAAATGGCTGGAGAAGGCCTGGGTGCTGGGCCCCGTTCACGCTGCTCAGCCGCTTTTCCCGAAGTGCCACCAGGGTCCAGGCTACCGCTGCAAACCTTTTCCGGAGCATCCCTGGATTTCTTTTCTCCCCACAAGATAATAAAAATCCTCCATTTCAAAGAGTCTCAGGTTGGGATGGTGCTTTTGAGGAGGGTTAGCACAGGCCCCCCCAGGAGTGGGAGTTGAGGCCAAGAGGCACACAACTTCCCCCACTCAGCATCTACCCTTCCCAGAAGCACCAAGGTCCCAGCAGGGAGGCAGCCAAC